>NW_027361692.1:21932500-23132500 GCF_039654945.1 Dendrobates tinctorius
AGGTGGATAACACCAATCCTTCTCCTTCCCAAAATCTGGATGTTATATCGATACACTCTTACATGGATACTCTCGCCCAGAAAATCACGTCCAGTATGTCTCAATCATTTGAAAACCAAAATAAAATTTTACAGTACACCTTGGATAAATTTAGCAGCAGGTCAGACAACCACGAAAAACGGCTAACTGTAGTGGAAGGACACACTGATGATTTATCAAAAGACACCCATGACCTCAAATATGAATTTCACAGACTTAAAATTAAAGTTGCGGATATAAAAGACAGGAACAGACGAAACAACTTGAAAATAAGAGGAATACAAGAATCTATCTCACCGGATAAACTAGAAGACTTCGTCAAGACAATTTTCAAAAAACTACTACCGACACTTACAGACCAAGATCTCATCATAGATAGGATCCACAGACTTCCCAAACCACGGACTATCGATAAAGATCTACCTAGAGATACCATCTTAAGGGTACACTTCTTCAAGATTAAGGAAAAAATTCAACAATCGGTTAAAGATCTAGGAGGTTTTCCAGAACCCTATGTTCACCTTCAGCTATTTACGGAACTTTCAAAGGAAACGATTGGAGGAAGAAAGTCTTTTAAGCCAATCACTTCCACCTTGAGGGAAAATAATATCCCCTATAAATGGGGCTTCCCACTTAAACTTTTGATAATCTACAAAGGAAAGACGACCATCCTATTCTCACCTAAAGAAGGAAGAGATTTCCTGTCCTACTACAGGATACCTGACCGCCATAGAATCTCCAACTCTCAAGACCCTGGGCCCTCGTCAGAGAAGGGATGATCCAACGGAGAGACCTGGCCAATATATTTACTCACCTTGTTATAAGGCCTCTCTACACTTCTTGATTATTTGGTCAATGTATTGTACTGTACTGCTTATTATTCTTCTTTCCACAGGTTTTCTCACTTCTCTACTACTTTATGGACTCATATATCACATGAGATTATTTTCCTTCTGTGAATAATAGTGTTGTTATGCCAAGGGATGCCTCCAATGGGATCCATACACAAACTTTCCCCACTAAGGAATTAGAGCCTTCCGGATCAGCTCTTCCTGAAGGACAATTTTGTTCTTATTGTTTTTGGTTTCAAATAGGTATATAGTTTGAGGTTTTTGGACAACTAATTTCTACAAAGGTAGGTGCACTCTGGATTCTGCATTTCCTCTACCCCACTTCATATGAACCCAGCCATTCTTGTAACATGAAAATAAAATTTGTATCATACAACGTCAGGGGGCTAAATAGCCCTTGGAAGAGATTTTCCATTGGTAGGGAGATTAACGGGATGCATCCTGAGGTTGTATGCCTTCAAAAAACCAAGTTCAAAAAAGACAACCACCCTTCTACAAATCTCAAAAATTTCCCATTTGTATTTGAATTTTGCAGCCCTCGAAAGAAAGCTGGGGTTTTAACCCTGATTAGTAAATCAATTTCCTTTGAATTGCTTTCTGAAGTAAAAGATGAAAAAGGACATTATCATATTCTCCTGTGCAAATTGAACGGCCAAACCTTCACAACAGTTAATACTTATGTTCCCACCATCAGACAAATTAGCTTCCTGAATAAGCTAATGAAAAAATTAGACACCTTACGATCAGGAACCCTACTTTTTTTTAGGGGACTTTGATATGGTGCCAGATGGTGTACTAGACTCCACCTCTCCCAGCAGACAAAGAACGCAATCCTTGAGCAGCTGGATTTATAATCACAAGCTATTCGACTCATTCCGCTGTTTGAACACCACATCTAGAGAATTTACTCATTTTTCTGATGGCCATCAGTCGGCATCTAGAATAGATCTGATACTCACAGATGTCTTCTCCTTGCCAAGGTTCTCCTCCAGCTCCATACTTAATAAATCTATTTCAGATCATTCCCCGGTAACAGCAGAACTGATAATAGGGTCCCCAATTCATCCCCAATTCATGTGGAAATTCAACTCCTCTCTGCTTCATAACCCCACCATCAAATCTGAAATCAGCTCAGCCTTACAAAATTATTTTAGTGAAAACGAATCAAACCTCCTCAATCCGTTTACATATTGGAATGCTCACAAGGCGGTGTTGAGGGGAGTCTTGATTCAAATTTCCTCCAGACAAAAAAAAATTAATAGGGATAAAATCCTTACCCTACAATAGTCTATTAAATCTAAAGAAGAGGAACTATGTCGATTCTCTGTTTCCTCTAACAAACAAGCTGTATTATCAGAACTTACTGATCTCAGGTTGCAGTTAAGGAAAATCATATTCAATTTTTACGACTCAGCTATTAGATCAGCAAAATGCAAACATTACTTATCTATAAATCGCCCTTCAAAATACATGTCAAACAGAATTAAGAATATACGGAAACGGAATAGAATTGACAGTATAACTTCATCTAATGGTACATCCCTGGTCCACGCTAAAGATATTGTAGGAGCTTTTGCCGATTATTACAAAAATCTGTACAATATCAACCAAGCCAACCACAATATGCAGCCATCTACATCAGAGATTGGATCATTTCTTTCCAGCATGAACCTTCCAAAGCTTAACCCTGAAGACTTATTTTTGTTTTCTCCTTTCAATGAACAAGAAGTCCTAGATACCATAAACAAACTTAAAACATTCAAATCACCCAGCCCAGACGAGTTTAGTAATGATTATTTCAAGTCTTTTAGTAATATATTAACCCCCCACCTTGTCAAAGTATTTAACTCAGCTTTCCAAACAGGTCAATTTCCTAAAGAGATGCTGGAATCGACAATTATCGTAATCCCAAAACCAAATTCTGACACTAGCCAAATTTATAGACCTATATACCTCATCAATACACGTAAAAAATTTTTGCAAAGATCCTGGCCAATAGACTAAATCAATTCCTCCTGAGTTTAATTTCCAATGATCAGATAGCCTTCATCAAAGGAAGACAATCCATAGATGGTACGAGAAGACTCATTAACATAATTAAGCTTATTTCCTCGAACAAACTCAGGGCCATTGTTATCTCTTCTGATGCTGAGAAAGCGTTCGACCGCCTCAATTGGTCATATCTCGAAGCAACTCTCAAAAAATTTAAATGGCTTCTCACACCACGTGAAGTATTATGGCTTTGTATTCCGGCCCTGGTGCAAGGGTTTCTTCCAACAAACATCTTTGCTCTACGTTTAATATAGCTAATGGGACCAGACAGGGTTGCCCATTGTCACCATTGCTTTTTGCATTAGCTATTGAACCTCTGGCCCAACTAATCAGGAACAGCACAAAGATCTCGGGAATCAAAACTTTGCACAGAGATTTTAAAATAGCGTTGTATGCAGACAATATTATTCTTACCCTCACAGATCCAAGCAACCCTAGCTCTGCCTTACAAACCTTAATCCAGACTTTTGCTAAAATCTCTTATTACTCTGTCGCCTAATTGGGGGACACAAAACCGTGGGTGTTATGCTGCTGTCCACTAGGAGGCGACACTATGCATAACCTGAAAAAGATTAACTTTGGCTCCTCCTCTGCAGTATACACCCCTGGACGGCGTCAGCCTTCTCCAGTTTTTGCTTAGTGTCGCAAGGAGGCACACCTAAGATTTTTTTTTTTAATCTGTTTTTTCCTTGATTTTTTTCAACGGACTACAGATGAAGAAAAGCGGGTCTCCAGCGAGACTCCCGGCATGGCTCCTTCCTCGGTCTCCTTTTAAGGGGTACCCGGTTGAGTTCGAGATGGCTCTTCCCCATGTCGCTCCTTCCCCAGTCCCTCGGCTACTGGTTCGAAGTAGAGACCACCCCTCTTTCCCCAGTTCCCTTGGGCTCTGGGTTGAGGTCGAGGATAGGATGAAGCCCCCTGACGGTGACAGCAGCACCCTCCCTAATCCCCCTCTGGGGGCATTAGGTTGAGACACCGCAGGTAGGGCCTGTACCAGGCACCATTCGGCCACTTACAAGTCCAGGGACCCCAGCTCAGCTGCGGGCTCCTGATGGGACTGGGGGAGGTGCAGGCAGGCATGGCACTTGTCAGAGACAGGGCTCCCTGCCCCCATGTCTCTGCGGCAGCACCAGCTGCATAGCGCCTCAAAGGGACACCCCACAGGGCCCAGGTTGCACTCATGACCCCACCACCGCTAGCCTACCATTCAATCCGGGGGGGTCTGGTTTGAATCCGACCGCCCCCCCGGACAACCGCGCCGTCCTGGAGCCCTTCTGGGCATGAGGTATTAAATTTAGGCCGCGGCTTCAGCCTAGCCGAAGTCTCCGCCTTATTCCCACCCACGGCCCACCCCCCGGATGACGAAAATGACACTGCAGTGTCATAGAAGGGGCGGATCGAGACAGGAAGGGTGCGCTTTTACATAGCTCCGTGCGCCCTTTTCAGCTCTCCGCCCCCCTTCCCCCTCCACCTCAGAATTCCGGTGGCCATCTTGCTGCACCTGAAGACATAGCTGAAGGCAGCACAGCGGTCTCTGGGGGGCACAGGACTGGGATTTATCGGCGCTGGACCTAGGGGGGCGCATCGGTGGGGTAAGATCACAGCTGGGTTCTTTGTACTCAGCTGTGAGTTCATATAACCTATAACGCTCCCCTATTCCTTTTCCTCTGCGTAGATACCCCTGTAGGGCCTCTGCTAATCATCCTCTAGGCACTATGTCGGGCTCAAGGAAAAGGACCAGGCAAGACTGCTTTTATGCAGTTTGCACAGCCTGCAAGGCCACTGTCCCCAGCGGCAGCACGTACCCGCACTGCCGGGACTGTACCCAAAACACAGGATCAGAACCCCAAGAAGTCCCTACCAACGCTTCTGCGATCGCTACTGCGCCGGAATGGGCGACTCAGATGTTGCAGTCTATGACACAGTCTATAGATAACCTGACCTCCACACTACTGCAGGCTCATGTCTCGGCTATGAACGTTACCCAGCAAAGGGACATCCGGTCTCAGGGACAGGCCGCTTCCGACAGTTTGAGACGTAAGCGGACCCACAGGTCGCGGTCATCTGCGTCCTCACATAGCACTAGGTCGTCCCCCTCCAGGGAAAGACACAGTGGCTCCAGGTCACCGAGACCGTCCCCTGATAAAGACAATGCGGATCTCCACAACGATCCCAGACCACAGAACACCTCTGCCCTAGTTCGCCCACTAGGAAGCTCCTTAGCGATGCGCAAGACTCAGAGGGCATATGTGACTCTAACTCAGATAATGAAACAGAGAACACTCTGGTCCCTTGTCCCCCTAGCAATATGGCGCTAGTTGAGGATATAATCTCTTCCATCCTTCGGGTGCTGGACATTTCTGATCCAACCCCGGAAGCACCAGAACACAAGATTTCCTTCGAAAGTGTTCAGAAACCATCTCAGGTCTTCCCTAATCACCCGGAATTTCAAAAAATACTTTCTAAGCATTTTTCGCAGCCTGAGAAAAAATTCGCCAATCGCAAATACTTGGAAGCAAAGTACCCCTTCCCACAGAAGGACACTAAGGATTGGACAGATCCGCCTGAAGTGGACCCCCCAGTCTCTAGGCTGGCAGCACAAACACTTCTCTCACTGCCGGACAGCTCAACCCTCAAGGACGCAGCAGACAGACAGGTAGAACGCATGGCTCGTTCAATCTTCGAAGCGGCAGGTGCCTCTCTGGCTCCAGCATTTGCTTCAGTTTGGGCAGCCAAGGCCATTATGGCCTGGGCTAATCTTTTGCAACAGGGCCTCCAAGCTTCAAACCCTCAGCTGGCGGACCAGGCAGTGAAAATTACAGTAGTGAAATGGTCCATGCAGCGTTGGATTCTGCAAGAGGGGTAGCGGGAATAGCATCAAACGCCATCACAATCCGGCGTATTCTCTGGCTGAGAGAATGGAAGGCGGATGCGGCCTCAAAAAAGTCCCTAACAAATCTCTCCGTACTTCAGTGGACGTCTTTTCGGTGAAAAGCTGGATACAATGATATCCAATGCTACCGGGGGTAAAAGTACTTCTCTCCCTCAACTAAAACCAAAACGCACGTTTAGAAGACGTAATCAATATAGTTTCCGATCCTTTCAGAATTCTTCAGGCTGGTCCGTCTCGCGCCCAGCACAAAATCGTAACCGCTCCCCCCCCCCCGCAGAGATCGGACAGGAACTGGCAGTCAAGAGCAAGCCAGGCAAAATCCAAAGGAGGAAAAGCTCAGACTTTCCCCTCATAATGACTCATGCCCTCTGGAAGACACCCCCACTTGTAGGCGGACGACTGCTACTCTTTCAGCAGGTCTGGCTGCCTATTACAGAAGACATGTGGATCAAGGAAATAGTGTCTTCAGGATACAAGATCGAGTTTACTACCAGCCCACCGCACAGGTTCTTTCTCTCCGTTCCCCCAAAACCTCCACTCAAAGCTCGAGCCTTCCATCAAGCTGTTTCTTCCCTCCTGCAAGCAGGAGTCATAGTACCTGTTCCAGCAGACGAGCGCTTCCGAGGGTTCTACTCCAATCTGTTCGTGGTGCCCAAGAAGGGAGGCAACGTCCGACCCATACTAGACCTCAAGCAACTCAACAAGTATGTTCGAGTTCGTCACTTTCGCATGGAATCCCTCCAGTCAATCGTTGCGTCCATGGACAAAGGAGAATATCTCGCCTCCATAGACATACAGGACGCATACCTGCATATACCGATTGCTCCCGCCCATCAGAGATTTCTCAGATTCGCAATCAACCAAGACCATTACCAGTTTGTGGCCCTCCCGTTAAGTCTCGCCACAGCTCCCAGAACATTTACAAAGGTCATGGCAGCTACCATGGACGTTCTACACTCCAGAGGCTTAGTAGTCGCTCCATACCTGGACGACCTTCTCATCAAGGCCCCCACCCTCAAGGACTGCGAGGTCAACGTCTCAATCACAATCGACACTCTGAGTCGCCTGGGATGGTTAGTCAATTTACAGAAGTCCTCGACTACCCCGAGTCAGTCTCTGGCCTTCCTGGGGATGCTATTCGACACCTCCAGGGGTCTGGTGATCCTCCCCAGGGACAAGGCACTGGCCCTCCGTTTGGGAGTTCGCACTCTCCTCCGCAAGTCTCCCCCGATCTCTCCGGTATGCCATGAGAGTACTTGGCAGGATGGCAGCAGCAATGGAGGCGGTACCGTTTGCCCAGTTTCACCTCAGACCCCTTCAACTGGCTATCCTCAAGTCCTGGGACAGGAATCCATTCTCCCTCGACAGGGAGTTCCGGTTATCATCGAAAACCAGGAGGTCCCTGCACTGGTGGCTCAAGCCAACCTCACTTGCAAGGAGAAAATCCTTTCTCTCCGGTCAATGGAAGGTTTTGACCACTGACGCAAGCCTTACGGGTTGGGGCACGGTGCACCTACATCACAGAGTGCAAGGCAAGTGGTCACCAATGGAAGCGACCATGCCCATCAAAATCCTGGAAATCCGGGCCATCTTCCTGGCATTGAAAGCCTTTCATCACTTGCTAGCAGACTCTCATATAAGAATACAGTCGGACAATGCCACGGCGGTGGTATACGTGAACCATCAAGGCGGGACCCGCAGCATCCAGGCGATGACCGAAGTAACACGTATCCTACACTGGGTGGAGGATGCGAGGTCAGTACTCTCTGCGGTCCACATTCCGGGTGTGGACAACTGGGAAGACGACTATCTCAGCAGACAAGGAATGGACTCGGGGGAGTGGTCTCTCCATCCCAAAGTTTTTCGTCAGATCTGCCATCGCTGAGGGACCCCGGACGTGGATCTGATGGCATCCCATCTCAATGCCAAAGTTCCCAATTTCATGGCCAGGACGCGCGATCCGCGGTCGCTCGGAGCAGATGCTCTGGTTCAGGACTGGACCCAGTTCCAGCTTCTGTACATTTTTCCACCCCTCCCCCTGATCTCCAGAGTCCTGAGGAAGATCAAACAAGAGGGAGTTCCCACCATCCTGATCGCTCCAGACTGGCCCAGGCGTACATGGTACGCCGACGTCGTGCAACTCACAGCAGACGCTCCCTGGCGTCTCCCCACACATCCCGACCTTCTGTCACAAGGCCCGTTCTTCCACTAGAACTCAGGGGCTCTCAATTTGACGGCGTGGCCATTGAGACCTGGGTTTTGACCCAAGCAGGTTTTTCACCGGACGTAGATAAAACCATGATCAGGGCTCGAAAGCCAGCTTCAGCCAGGATTTACTATCGTACCTGGAAGGCTTTCTTCACATGGTGCGAATCTCGTGGACAGATCCCACTCCCCTACTCTCTTCCAAAGGTCCTCGGTTTCCTTCAGTCAGGCCAGGACGCCAGGCTATCCCTGGGCTCGCTTAAGAGCCAGGTGTCAGCGCTTTCAGTGCTCTTTCAGAGGCGTATTGCTAACAAGCCGCAAGTGAGGACTTTTCTCCAAGGGGGTTCCCGATTGGTTCCCCCCTACAAACATCCATTGGAGAAGTGGGACCTCAACCTGGACTTGACAGCATTGCAGACACCTCCTTTCGAACCCCTTAAGAAGGTCTCACTCCGCCTTCTATCACAGAAGGTGGTTTTTCTGGTGGCCATCAGCTCACTACACAGGATGTCCGAACTTTCAGCACTTTCCTGCAGGCAACCCTTCCTGGTTTTCCATCAGGACAAGGTGGTTCTCCGTACAGTCCCATCCTTCCTTCCGAAGGTTGTGTCCAGCTTCCACCTCAATGAGAAAATCTCACTACCATCTCTTTGCCCGGTTCCCGTTCATAGAGTGGAGAAGGCTCTGCATACGCTTGACCTTGTCAGGGCATTGCGTATTTACTTGTCTAGGACTGCTCCCTTCCAGAATTCTGATTCACTTTTCCTTCTTCCAGAAGGCGTTCGCAAGGGCCTACCGGCTTCCAAGGCCACCCTTGCTAGGTGGATCAAGTCCACCATACAAAAGGCGGTTTTAGGAAGTTTCGCCCCCAGCAGTTCGCCCCCAGCATTTCACCCCCAGCAGTTCGCCCCCAGGTACACTTCGCCCCCGAATATTTCGCCCCCAGCATTTCGCCCCCAGGTTGTTTCGCCCCCGCACATTTCGCCCCCGCACATTTCGCCGCCGGATGTTTCGCCCCCGGATGTTTCGCCCCCAGCAGTTCGCCCCCGGATGTTTCACCCCCAGCAGTTCGCCCCCGGATGTTTCGCCCCCAGCAGTTCGCCCCCGGATGTTTCGCCCCCAGCAGTTCGCCCCCGGATGTTTCGTCCCCAGCAGTTCGCCCCTGGATGTTTCGCCCCCAGCAGTTCACCCCCGGATGTTTCGCCCCCAGCAGTTCGCCCCCAGCAGTTCGCCCCCGGATGTTTCTCCCCCAGCAGTTCGCCCCCGGATGTTTCTCCCCCAGCAGTTCGCCCCCGGATGTTTCGCCCCCAGCAGTTCGCCCCCGGATGTTTCGCCCTCGGATGATTCACCCCCAGCAGTTCGCCCCCGGATGTTTCGCCCCCAGCAGTTCACCCCCGGATGTTTCGCCCCCAGCAGTTCGCCCCCGGATGTTTCGCCCCCAGAAGTTCGCCCCCGGATGTTTCGCCCCCAGCAGTTCGCCCCCGGATGTTTCGCCCCCAGCAGTTCGCCCCCGGATGTTTCGCCCCCAGCAGTTCGCCCCCGGATGTTTCGCCCCCAGCAGTTCGCCCCCGGATGTTTCGTCCCCAGCAGTTCGCCCCTGGATGTTTCGCCCCCAGCAGTTCACCCCCGGATGTTTCGCCCCCAGCAGTTCGCCCCCAGCAGTTCGCCCCCGGATGTTTCGCCCCCAGCAGTTCGCCCCCGGATGTTTCGCCCCCAGCAGTTCGCCCCCGGATGTTTCGCCCTCGGATGATTCACCCCCAGCAGTTCGCCCCCGGATGTTTCGCCCCCAGCAGTTCGCCCCCGGATGTTTCGCCCCCAGCAGTTCGCCCCCAGCAGTTCGCCCCCGGATGTTCCACCGCCAGCAGTTCGCCCCCGGATGTTTCACCCCCGGATGTTTCGCCCCCAGCAGTTCGCCCCCGGATGTTTCATCCCCAGCAGTTCGCCCCCAGATGTTTTGCCCCCAGCAGTTCGCCCCCGGATGTTTTGTCCCCAGCAGTTCGCCCACAGCAGTTCGCCCCCGGATGTTTCGCCCCCTGCTTTTTGCCCCCAGATGTTTCGGCCCCAAATTAGGCAGGGAATTTTGGCCTTGTGTTTTAGCCCTAAGACCGCTTTCACAGTAGCCACTTTCCCAAGTGCTAAGCACTGGAAAATCGCTAAGAAGATTGCCAATTTTGAATATACTACATGGTGGCCCGATTCTAATGTATCGGGTATTCTAGAAGGCACAGCCACGTGGTATGTTGCACAGGTTATGTAGTATATTGGACAGTCCACGTAGTACATTGTACAGGCCACGTAGTATATAGGACAGCCGACGTAGTATTTTGGACAGCACACGTAGTAAATTGCACAGTCCACGTAGTAAATTGCACAGCGCACATAGTAAATTACACAGCGCACATAGTATATTGGCCAGCCAACGTAGTATATTGCACTGGTCACGTAGTATATTGCACTGTCCACGTAGTCTAGGAATGTGGGCACTATATTCGTGTTTAAAAAAAAATAATAAAGATATACTCACCTCAGCCACGGGCCCTGAAGTCCTCGCGCCTCTCTGCAGTGCTGGCGGTGGCTTCCGGTCTGAGCGTAGGACCTGCGATGATGTCGCGGTCACATGACCGTGACATCATCGCAGGTCCTGGACGGTGTGCATCGGAGAGAGACGCGGAGGACAGCGCGACGTTGGAGGGGGTGAGAATAACTTTTTTTTTTTATCATTATTATTTTTAACATTACATCTTTTCACTATTGATGCTGCATAGGCACCATCAATAGCGAAAAGTTGGTCACACAGGGTTAATAGCAGCGTTAACGGAGTGCGGTACACCGCGATCCGTTAATGCTGGCATTAACCCTGTGTGAGCGGTCAGCGGTGAGTACAGGGCAGTGAAGCAGCGGCCATTTTTATGGCAGACTGTGACCGTCGCTGATTGGTCGTGGGCGTTTTGCCACGACCAATCAGCGACTTGGATTTACATGACAGACGCCGCGACCAATGAATATACGAATAAAACATTACAGACAGAAAGACGAAAGTGACCCTTAGACAATTATATAGTAGATAAGTCAATGGCTAGAAAAGCGAGGTGTTGTTTCGGCCAGCTCTTTTTATTTTATTACAGGAGCTATTTTTGAGCACTTAGGCTGGTTTCACATTTGCGTTTTTTAGCGCTGGAAAAAAACGCTAACCTGCGCATGCGTTTTTTCCCCTATCTTTAACATGGGTGCGCATACTTGCGCGCTTGTAAGCGCATGTATGCGATTTTCATGCGCTGCGTTTTTTTGGGGTGTGCGATTGGATTTTCCAATCGCATCATGTTGCATTTTTTGGCCCTGCAAAAAAGCGCATGCGCACATATGCGCACGTTTTGCGCTAAAAAGGGCCATTATAGCCTATGGATGCGCATATGTGCGCACTGGCATGCTCATTTAAGCGTTTTTTTGCATATGCGTTTTTTTTTTTTAACCATGGAATTTAGGGGTTTGAGTTAGAGTTAGGGTTAGTTAAGGGGGTTTAGGGTTAGGGTTAGGGTCAGGGTCAGGGTTAGGGTTGGGTTTTGGGTCAGGGTTAGGGTTTAGTATGGTTTGGTTAAGGGTTAGGGTCAGGGTTAGGGTCAGGATTAGGGTTAAGTATGGTTTTGTTAAGGGTTAGGGTCAGGGTTAGGGTTAGGGTTAGGGTCAGGGTTAGGGTTAGGGTCAGGGTTAGGGTCAGGGTTAGGGTTAAGTATGGTTTTGTTAAGGATTAGGGTCAGGGTTAGGGTCAGGATTAGGGTTAAGTATGGTTTTGTTAAGGGTTAGGGTCAGGGTTAGGGTTAGGGTTAGGGTTAGGGTCAGGGTTAGGGTTAGGGTCAGGGTTAGGGTTAAGTATGGTTTTGTTAAGGATTAGGGTCAGGGTTAGGGTCAGGATTAGGGTTAAGTATGGTTTTGTTAAGGGTTAGGGTCAGGGTTAGGGTTAGGGTTAGGGTTAGGGTCAGGGTCAGGGTTAGGGTTAGGGTTAAGTATGGTTTTGTTAAGGGTTAGGGTCAGGGTTAGGGTTAGGGTTAGGGTCAGGGTTAGGGTTAGGGTTAGGGTCAGGGTTAGGGTCAGGGTTAGGGTCAGGGTTAGGGTTAGGGTTAGGGTTAGTTAGGGTTTAGGGTTTGGGTTAGGGTTAAGTATGATTTGGTTAAGGGTTAGGGTCAGGGTTAGGGTTAGGGTTAGGGTTAGGGTTAGTAAAGTCATGGTTTGGGTAGTGTGAGGGGCCACCTAAAAATGTTGGAAAAAAACGCAAACGCGGTAAAAACGCGCTAAAAACGCATACAAACGCATAAAAACGCTGCGTTTTTTTCATGCATGCTCATAAAAATGCTTGAAAAAAACGCAGCAGTTGTATGCTTATGTATGCGTTTTTTCAATGCGTTTTTTTGCGGGAAAAACGCGCTGCAAAAAAAAGCAAGTGTGAAACTAGCCTTAGCGTTCATCAATAGCCTGTATCTTATGGGTCATTACCGAGAGCGCTCACAAAAGCGCTCTGAAAAATGCCAGTAAAGCACGTGCTTTGGAGTTCTAAAACAGTGGCAGCATTAGGGTGCTTTCACACTTCCGCTACATATGCACTACAGGCCGCCCGTTCGCTTCTGTAATGCCGCATTCCGCTAACCTGCAGCGGAACGAAAAGAAGAAAATGCTCTTCTTTTTGTTCTGACACTGATAGCGGAATGCGGCATTACGAAAGCGAACGGGCGTCTGCAGATCGCGGAGCCCAGCCGTTCACTTCTATGGGCAATGCAAGCGGAATGCCAGCATTCAGCCAGCATTGCCCTGGGGTCAGCTGGATGTCAGATCCAGAGCGGATCGACCTCTGGCAGCCACAAACACAAGTGTGAAACCACTCTAAAATTACAGTGTGCAAGAGGCCTAAAATCTAAACAATTTTGAACTTTTACCTGACCAAGCACTGACCTGCTTTGTTGCAAGTTTTGTTGCAGATGTAACAAGTAGCATGGTCACATGTCCTGCAAGTTACATTAGACTAGCTTTTATTCCATCTGTATATCAGAATATAGCAGTGTCTGAAATCTCCACAAAGAGAGAAGTGTTCTGCCACAAAAAATCAGTCAGCTTCCACAGCAATTCACTTTCTACAACTATGAATTCAGTTCTGTCCAAACGTGGAAAGAGGAAGTTGGTCCATGAGAATCACATTTACTTATTTTCCAAACGAACCGCTGACGATGTTCATTCCATCTGGGTATGTGAAAAACGGTCGACTTGCAAGGGACGTGTTTGGACCAATGAAGAATCTGGCGAAGTTGTGAAAGTAGTCAATCTTCACAATCACGCAGCACAAGCTGCAATACCTGAAGCAATCCGACTTGTTAATGAGGCTGTGACCAGGGCAAGGACAACACAGGAGACACCACAACAGATTCTCACAGACGTCGTTTCAGGAGCCCATTCTAATGTTGCAGCACTTCTCCCAAGGAAAGCATCACTGAAGAGGACAATACGATTAGCAAGGCAACTTGGCAATATCCCAAGGTTACCTCAAACCCTTGATCAACTTGTTATCCCCCTCGAGTTCCAGGAGATCAGTATTGATGGTGTCCAGCAGCAGTTCCTTCTGCATGACTCTGGTAAGCTACTTAACCATTTAACATTGTATTAAAACAATTCCATTATGCATAATTATTGCAAAGTTTATTTTGCACAAATGTGAAAAATGCTACACTATAAGGTGCTGATATAAAATACTATGTGATTTTTGCCTTCAAGGGAAACTTTGAGGGTAATATAATGTAGTGAGGCCTACTGATTCCAACTAGTGTTGGCCGATCACTGGAAAGATAGGATCAGATCAGGCTGATCATACCGAAAGATTGGAATTAATTCAGATCCAATCTCCAGAGCTAGATGTAGATATATATATATATATATATATATATATATATACACACACACATATATATATATATATATATATATATGCACACTGTACGCCCGAACAGTGTGTGTGTATATATATGCATATATGTGGGTGGGTGATGGTGGTCTGGCACTTTTGGAACTTTGAAATGCAATAAAGGATTTGTATAGGACTTCAGGAGCGCGGAGGTCTTTCTTCATGGATGCATGTTAAGTACGGGCGGAAGCCAACCCCTGCTCTAGCAGCACACTGAGTCCTCAGCAACAATCTCAGTTGAGCCACTCTTCTTCCAGCTTTCTTGCATATATATAATGGCCCCAAGCTGCGCTGTTAAAAAATAAACAAACCCAGTTATTCAACTCTCTCTCCGGTGTCCAGCGCTGTCTCCGGCGGTGCAGGGAATTCCGAAATCCCAATGCTATGCATTCTGGGTTGTGCATCACCACCTCTGCACATGTGCCGGGCTGTTCTGTGACGTGATGTGGTGCTTTCCAAGGACAGTCTAGTGAGCGGTCCTGGGATCACTCTCCACTGTAGTTATAGTACGGCAGGCACAGAGGCGGCGATGCGCCGCCTGGATTTCGGGATTCCCTGCACTGCTGGGCTAGGAGCCGGAGCCAGTACTGGACACTGGAGAAAGAGGTGAGTAACTGGGTTTGTTTATTTTTTAACAGCGCAGCCTGGAGCCATTTACTAAAGCTAAATATGCACACACGCTGTACACCTGTATAGTGTGTGTGTGTATATATATATATATATATATGCGCACACTGTTCGGGAGTGTATGCCCGGACAGTGTTTTCAGATTACGGAGGATTCCGATTTCTAATTCAGATCATCATCATGATCTGGCTACAAATCGGATCGTAATTTAAAATAACGATCAGCCTGAAAATCGTAATAAATTACGATCTTCAGTGATCGGCCCGGCCAACACTAATTCCAAATATGCAGCATTGTACTGGCCATACCTGTCCTGGATGCTGCCCCGGAGTTCAGCCTCGCCTGTCTGCGGCATGCACGGACTGAACTGGCATCGCCGGCTGATTCCTCGGCTCTCGTAGTTCAGTCCTGCAGATCCGTGGACAGATCGGGCTGAACTCCGGAACTCAGGTGAGATACGCCATGATTTGCAGATGAGTTTTGCCTGCTGCTTCCAAGCACTTTTTAAGCACTTTGCAAGCGCTTTGGCAAAACGCTTCTGCAAATAGGGGACGTGGCCAAGCTCTGCTATGGGCGTGGCCATGCCCTGCTATGGCCTAAACCGAGCGTATTTGGCGTGGTTTGCAGGCATTTTTTGGGAGGTTTCCCTCTTGTCCATTCCCATTCCTTCCGGGATCCGCCGGAAAATAGCTTGAAGCTATTTTCCGGTGGGGCGTTTTCCGGCCCCGGCCGGAATCCGCCCGTAACCCGCACCATAGACATGAAAGGGCGGGTTTCAGGCAGGAAACACAGCACGGAATACGCCTGTAAATCCAGCTTGTCTGGATAAAGCCTGAGGCCTCGTGCCCACTGACGGAAGGGGATTGCGGAGCGGCTGTGATTGCGGTAGCAATTGCAGATCCCACAGGAATCTATTTGTGCCTACAATTGTGGCCACTATTGTGGTACCCTAATTCTGTATCAAAATCTTCACTTAACTCTATGGATTTAGGTGCAGGTTTTAGTGCAGGATTTCAGCCCCTTGTCTGAATGGCTGGAATTTTGTTTGTATAATGGCAGCATACATTCACATGCTGCACTGCATGTTTTTTTTTTGTAAACAAAATTTTTTCATCAGCATGTGGATGGGATTTACACATTAATGCTGCATATGACCCCAGCCTAATGGACCATTCAGTTATGCCTTAGGCCAAAAGCACACTGGTGATTTTACTGGCGTTTTTTGCGTCCTGCACAATCCTCTCAATGAGACAGCATAGGCAGCGCGGACGTCACGAACGTCCGCGCTGCCCACCCGACGGCTAGCGTGCCCATCCGCCTGAATGGAATGCCCCATTCAGGCGGGCGGACCGCCCAGTCGTTCATTCAGACGTCCAGCCGCACGCCGCGTCTGGATGCGGCTGTCAACTAGACGGCCCGTTCAGCATAGTGGCGATCGGCCGTGCTGAACGGCCGTCTAGTTGAAGGGACTAAAGGTACCCTAAAAATGTGACCTATTTCAAGTTTGGAAGTAATTTTAATTTTAAACAAAAATATATAATTTTCCACTGGGACAATATATGTTGTAAAAAACTATTGGTTGGCCCCTTCACACTAGATTTTGCTTCAGTTTTTTTATTATGAAATCAGAAAATCTGGAGCAAAATGTGAGTATTTAATGTGAGATATGAACAGAGTCTTCTGATTAGGATATTTTTTTTGTGAATTTATCCCAAAACTCTGTCTGCTGCTTGTTACACTTTTTCTGTTATTTCCTCTACTAATACTTTCATTTTAAATTAGGAAATGGACACAGCCGTATGTTGATATTTGGAACAAGAGACAATCTCCATCTACTGGCACAAAGTAAAGAGTGGTTTGCTGATGGCATGTTTTTCACTACACCAGCCTTGTTTAAGCAACTTTACACAATCCATGTAGTCCACAGCGGCCTTGTTGTTCCTGTAGTGTACACCTTGCTGACAGACAAGAGCCGTTCTACATACCAGAGGTTGCTGCAGGAGCTGAAGAACTTGGACTGCAGCCAGACAACCTGATGTTGGATTTTGAACTAGCTGCAATACAGGCATTTGAAAGTGAATTCCCCAACCTTGTGAAGACTGGTTGCTTTTTCCACCTTTCACAGTCGGTTTGGCGTAAAGTTCAAAATGAAGGACTCAAGATGCAATACCAAGGTGACCATGAATTTGCCCGTTGGATACGCAGGATACCTGCCCTGGCCTTTCTACCACCACAGAATGTTGTGCAATCATTTGAAGAATTGGTGGAAGATCCTGACTTTCCACAAGAAGCAATACCTATTGCCAACTATTTTGAAGACAGCTATATCGGTCGAATGAATCGCAGAGGACGTCAAGCACCTTTGTTTCCAGTTCAATTCTGGAATGTGTATGAACGAACATTGAATGATCAACAGCGAACAAATAATGATGTCGAAGGATGGCACCGTAGCTTTCGAGAAACATGTGGTACTCTTTTCCAAAATATATACCGGTTCATTAACTGTCTGAAACATCAGCAAGAGCTCCATAGTTTTGAAATTATTCAGATAATAGCGGGAAATCCCATCGCTGCAAGAAACAAAAAGTATGCTGCAATTTCAGCAAGGGTTAAACGTATCGTGCAAGATTTCGATAATAGAAGCTTGATGGATTATCTGAGAGGCATTGCCTACAGCTTTGATTTTTAGTTCATGGTCACATATTGTATGTTTTGAGAGCAGTGTTTTTAGCTGTAAAATAATTCAAGCATTATAACCTGCAATTTGTATTTTCTCTTTTTCTCTAATCCTTCCCCTCTATACCTTTTTATGTTTCTTGTTAAAACAGTTTTGATATATACAGTTAAAGCATAACTCTGCAAAAAACATGTTATGTTATAGTACCTGTGCCCATGATATTCATTTCCAAATGAGACCTTCCAGCAGCTTCACTTCTGTGTGAAAAGTCTCATCCAAGTTAAAGCTCCATGTGCTGCAGGATTTCAGTGGTTGCTAAGGAGGTTGTTTCTCCTTAGTAGCAGTACTTGTGGATGGATTCTAGAGGGCGTGGCTGCACAGGAGCATGCAGCTAACAATATATTCCCTATGATGTATAAAGGGCTGCTGGTTTACAGCCCTCTGCAAAGCCCCCCTTATGTGTTCCGTCCTGTAACGGCTTTACACAGGCAGGGGGGAGCCCTCCTCTTGTCCAGGACAGAGCACATGAGCGGAGGGTGAAGGGGAGCTTTGCAGAGGGCTGTGAACAAGCAGCCCTGAATGTATCATAGGGAGCCAGGATCCGTTCTGCTCCCAAGGGGGCACGACCTCCTTAGTAACCAATGAAATCCTACTATTTTCCTGTCTGTTTGTAAAATTACTCATCTAGAAAACAAAGTTTGAGAATAAAAAAAACTAATTTGATCAGAATTGTATATCTTAGACTCATATGGTGTATTATTAGTGATAAGCAAACCTGCCAATGTTCAGTTCAGGCAGGTTTTTCCCGGATGCGAAAGATCCAGGAGCAAATTGCTAGAGGCAAAACATCCAGGGATGAACTGCTGGGGGCGAACTGACAGGGGGCGAAACATCTGGGGGTGAAACATCCGGGGGCGAACTGCTGGGGGCGAAACATCCGGGGGCGAACTGCTGGGGGCGAAACATCCGGGGGCGGAACATCCGGGGGTGAACTGCTGGGGGCGAAACATCCAGGGGTGAAACATCCGGGGGCGAACTGCTGGGGGCGAAACATCCAGGGACGAACTGCTGGGGGCGAACTGCTGGGGGCAAAACATCCGGGGGCGAAACATCCGGGGGCGAAACATCTGGGGGAGAAACATCTGGGGGCGAACTGCTGGGGGCGAAACATGCGGGGGCAAACTGCTGGGGGTGAAACATCCGGGGGTGAACTGTTGGGAGCGAAATATCCGGGGGTGAACTGCTGGGGGCGAAACATCCGGGGGCGAAACATCCGGGGGTGACCTGCTGGGGGCGAACTGCTGGGGGCGAAACATGCGGGGGCGAACTGCTGTGGGCGAACTGCTGTGGGCGAAACATCCGGGGGCAAACTGCTGAGGGCGAAACATGCGGGGGCGAACTGCTGGGGGCGAAACATCCGGGGGCAAACTGCTGGGGGCAAACTGCTGGGGGCAAACTGCTGGGGGCGAAACATCCGGGGGCGAACTGCTGGGGGCGAAACATCCGGGGGCGAACTGCTGGGGGCGAAACATCCGGGGGCGAAACATCCGGGGGCGAAACATCCGGGGGCGAAACATCCGGGGGCGAAACATCCGGGGGCGAAACATCCGGGGGCGAAACATCCGGGGGCGAAACATCCGGGGGCGAAACATCCGGGGGCGAAACATCCGGGGGCGAAACATCCGGGGGCGAAACGTGCGGGGGCGAACTGCTGGGGGCGAAATGTGCGGGGGCGAAACAACCTGGGGGCGAAATGCTGGGGGCGAAATGTTCGGGGGCGAAGTGTACCTGGGGGCGAAATGCTGGGGGCGAACTGCTGGGGGCGAACTGCTGGGGGAGAAACTTCCAACTCCCACAAAAGGCTTACTGCCTTAACAATTCTCCTCTTCCGGCCGGTATCACGGCACATTCTACGCGGGCGGTAGGGGCCTCTTGGGCCATTCGGCATCAAGCCTCGGCACATCAAGTGTGTAAGGCAGCCACTTGGACTAGCCTGCACACATTTACAAAACACTATAGAGTGCATACTCAGTCCTCAGCAGATGCGAGCCTGGGTAGACAGGTCCTGCAGGCGGCAGTACCCCAAATCTAGGGGACTGTCAGCACAATATTCGTCCACTGCTTCCCACCCAGGGACTGCTTTGGGACGTCCCACGGTTCTGTGTCCCCCAATTAGGCGACAGAGTAAAGGAGATTTTTGTGTACTCACCGTAAAATCTCTTTCTCTTAGTCTTTAATTGGGGGACACAGCTCCCACCCTGTTGCCCTTGCGGGCCGTTGTTACGGTTGGGTTCTCATATTGTTGTTTGAGCTCGTTTATAGTAGCCTTCTTACAGGCATGGTTATGTTTCTGGTATACTCCTAATGCTTTTGCACAAAACTGGAGAAAAGTGTATACTGCAGAGGAGGAGCCAAAGCTAATCTTTTTCAGATTATGCATAGTGTCGCCTCCTAGTGGACAGCAGCATAACACCCACGGTTCTGTGTCCCCCAATTAAAGGCTAAGAGAAAGAGATTTTACGGTGAGTACACAAAAATCTCCTTTTTAAAATAAACGACTCAAAATCCAAAATACTTGGCTTTAACCTAGGATCAGACCAAGAGGAAATTGAGGGCCTCTCACCTTGGGGGTGGGCAACTGATGGGCTGACATATCTAGGCCTAAAATTCGCCAAAAACGTAAACTCTCTAATAAAAATAAACTTAGAGCTGCTAACTAAAAAGCTTTTTAATGAATTCCATACATCTAGAGATGATGGGCTTTCTTGGTGGGGAAGAATCATGATGGTCAAGTCGTATATTTTCCCAAAAATCCTATACCTACTTCGCTCACTGCCTTTAAAAATACCCACTTCCTCTCTCACAAACCTTCAAGCCTCATTAAACTCCTTTATATGGAATAACAAAAGACCTAGAATAGCAAAAAATATTCTATACAACCATAAATCTTATGGTGGAGCTGGTTCCCCAAATATTACGGCCTACTACATTGCAAATTTAGTCAAACAAAGCTCATACTGGTGGCCTCATGATACGACACCAGCTTGGCATGAACTAGAACTGCTCTTTAATAATTATAAACCTCTTCACCTACTAATTCTGAACCAACTCCTTCATAAAAAATTAATTACAAATTCTCATCCAATTTTTCAAGCTATTTCTGAAGCTTGGAAAAAAATTTCTGCTCCAAAAAGAGGCTCTAACAAAGAAGTCACAATAAAAAATCTGGCTCTATCAGTTATCTTTCAAGCGTCTAATCAGACCATTGACCCCATTTGGTCTGAACTTGGACTTAAAAAAATTAAAGATTTATACGATGGCGTTACATCTTACAATAAACTCAAGGAAAGATTTCAATCTACTACCCCTGCTTTCTTACAATATGTTATCCTCAAAGACATAATCCATGAGTTCCTTACTATCTACCAAAGAATCTCTGAACCAGCAGTTAACCTTATTTGTAATATAGATCATAATATTTTTTGGAATTTTGAATACACGTAAAAATGGTGTAACAATAGCTTTGAAGCGGTAAAGACTCAAAATATTGTCAAATGGGAAACCGAATTGCACACGACAATTGACCCTTCTGACCTTGAACAGGCATGTACCCTCTCGTATGCCTCTTCCATTTCCTTACCACTACAAGAGACCCACTTCAAGCTTTTAACAAGATGGTATTATACCCCTGTAAGACTTCATAGAATCAACCCTGACAATTCTCCGCTTTGTTGGAGGGGTTGTGGAAGGCCAGGAAATATCTTGCATAAATTTTGGCAATGTCCCAAAATTGTTCCCTTTTGGAGAAAGATTTCTAACCTTATCGATTTTATCCTAGGAACACGACTTATTTGGTCTCCTCGTCTGGCCCTTCTTTCTCTGGACGCAGACAAAATTGATACTTCTATCAGGCTATCGATTATGCACATTTTACTAGTCTCCAAACATAGTATTGCCTTTCTTTGGAAAAACCCCAAACCCCCACAAATTAATGAAATTATAGACAAACTTAGCCTTCATCATTCTTTTGAATTGAAATTTGCGAATGTGCATGATCAATTTGCTAAATACTCTAGGAAATGGTCCAGATGGCTGGAGTTGTTCTCTTAAGTCTTCACCCAGAGTGCACCTGCCTAAGGCCCCTTGTGTTTGGGTCTTTGGAACATATATATTAATATATTATATGCTTAAATACCTACCTTTGTAATAATTCACTGCATAATATGCTTCTGCATTAACTTGTTTCATTTTATGTCTTCTTTATATTTGCACTTTATTGTCCTTCCTTTTTCCTTCTTTCCCTTTACATTTTTCCCTCCCCCCCTTTTTTTCCCCATCTTTCCTCCCCATTTATTGAAACTCAAATAAAACATTTGGAAAACAATGGTTAATAGATGGTGACCCAACGAGGAAACTTTCCCTTATTATGTCCAAATTGGACAAACTACTTAAAAAATGAAGACTCTGGCACTCTATTTGGTGAATTTTATTAAGTAAGACTAGTGTACAATTAAAACGTTTTGGTCATCTGACCTTCTTCAGTTACTCACTAAGTAATCTGTATAGGTTCATGAAAGCGAAGCATCAGAGAATCTGGCTCTTTGAATTTCAAATGATAGTATATGCCAGAGGGAAACCGAGCCTGTAAGCAACGATGCTACCCCGAGCGTGGCTTAAAGGCTTGATGAGGAGATGGGCTGGAGTCAGATGTACTTAATTTCTGAAAAGGTGCATAAGAGAACACCAAAAGTGGCATAATTATAGCACAGCGGCCAGTTTTTTCAAAGCCTTTTATTCCAGAATATCGGCATAAAAGGTTTGATGAATTGGGCCGTCAGTACACGATGAGCAGTGATGGGGAAATTGCAGCTCAGTGCTTAGTGTCAACAGGGTTAGAATATGATGGCACCTGAACTGCGCATTCGGAGGTATGGAAAGCTCACAGCTGATGCTGCTACAGCATAGGAGATGTGGTCGGTGCCTGATCGCAGTCTCCTATGCCCTGTGTCTGCTGTCTTTGTTGTGTGTAAGTGTTGTGCTCTGACACTTAAACACAAGCAATTTTAAATTCTTTAAAAAGATTTGTTTATATAATAATCACTCATTTAAAAAATGTGATACATTACCTTTTATTTTACTATACATGCTAATATGAAGCTACATATATCTCAACGATCTACTCTTAGTAAAGCTTACAATGCACTTTACACTAGATATTAAAAACAATGAATCATTCCAAATTAGCCAAGCAGATGGAGGCATGCGCACTTATGATTTAGGCTCTGCCTGTGGTAGTGCAGAGACAAGTGCGCAGGTTGGAAATGCCTCAGCGCAGGCGCGAGATTTCGCCCAGCTACGTGGATGACATAAGAGGTATCATCCACGTCAATTAGCCCAGGAGGACGACGATCAGAAGCCAAGAGGAGGGATAGACGCCTCAGCAAGGACGCCTATCCGACTGGACCGGCGGGATTTGCACAGAGAACGGGAGAGTTTCAAAAGGTTTTTGGGGGGAGTAAGGGGGTTATATACGACTTTATGGAATGCAGCACAGAGGCTGATTAAGGGGCTAAGGAAAGCACTAGGAATTCGGCACAGCCAAATAGTAGTAATATTTATTTGAAGTCCATAAAACTACGAACTTCTTTCTGGTAACAGATTAAAATCTAATGTGTTTCTGGCAACCTCCCTTAATCATAGAATAGAGTACAATGCCTATATGATCGTACTTATATATGAATAGACCAACTGTTATGAGTTTTAGAACCAACCTCTAGAAAATTCCTATACAAGCATATAAATACAATTTCAATCTTATGTGAATTATACGCTATTATTCTATGACTAAGGTAGGTTGCCAGAAACGAGTCAGATTTCAACGTGTTACCAAAACTAGTTCGTGTTTTTATGCTCTTCAAATAAAGACTGATTCTTTTATACTATTAACGTTTGGATGTGCCAAATTCCTACCACTTTCCTTGATAATGCTGAGCTGCACCAGTGGAATTCAAGGCACCCACGGTTTGTCATCTCCTTATCCTGAATTCAGCTACTGCATTAAGAAGGTGGCAAGTCTTGGTTTTAATTTACCTGATTAAGGTGCTTAGTCTTAGTTCAGACATGAAAAAAGTGACAGGTTCCCATTAAACTAACCTGTCACCAGGTTTGGCCAAAATGAGATAAGGCCACCACCTTTCAGAGCTGATATATAGCATTGTATAATGCTGTATATCTCCCCCCAACCTTACCTGTAAGAGAAGAAAAATAACTTTTTTTTAGGTCAGAGAGCCCCGGCGTCTGCTTACTGCAGTACTGTGCTCTGCCCTCAATTGGCCACAGGAGTACGCCTGCGCAGGAGCGCGATGTTGAGGAGACTTCTGTGGATGACGCAAGGACACATCAACCACACGAAGCAAGAAGGAGTACGGCATCGCAAGAAGAAGGAAGTCGCCAGACCAAGAAGAGTGACACCCCTTGAACCGGACTGCCCCGAAGGTGAGCATAATAAAAGTTATTTTTCTTCTCTTGGAGGTGGGTTTGGGAGCTTATATACAGCATTATAGAATGCTGTACATCAGCCCTGAAAGGTGACTTGTTCCCTTTAAGTAACATTTGCCCCTTTGGTTATTTATTTATTTTTTTTTTACAGGTTATTTATTTATTTATTTTTTTTTACAGATAATTAAAAAAAAAAAAAACCTATTATGTGAACCAAAAACAGAATTTTGCTCACTATTGCGCTCATTGAGACTAGGATATCCAAAAATGTTTGCAGGTATTATGGGTTTGCTAATGGCAACATATCATAGTTTGGTTATTTTGCAATCAGTTTCCCATACAATTAGTTCAAGAAACATTTTAACCCCTTCACACACAAGACGCATATTTAGGTCATATGTCATGTCCCTGACTTTGATGCGAGCTCACTTGCCGAGCTCTTATCTTTCCTGGCTGATGATGTCTATGGTCTGCTGAAGACTGACATGCTTGTCATGTCGATTCTTCACTGAAAGCCAGTGTATAGATGGCATTCATAGGAGACCGTGATTTTCGCTATACATAGCGGTGCTATAGGTATAGTACAATAGACCAGACGATAGCAGGTTCAAATCCCCTAAGGAGATTAAAGTAAAAAGTGTTGAAGGATTCATAAAAGTTGGAGCTATCAAAATATAGAAAAAAATGATCCTGCTTCCGATTTCCAGTGCACCACATGATAAAATGAATGGTGTCATTCAAAAGTACAACTTGTCCCGCAAAAAACAAGCCCTCATACGTGGACAAAAAAATTAAAAAAAGTTATGGCTCTTGGAAGCAGGGGAGGGAAAAAAAACAAAAAAAAAAAAACTGGGAGGGCCCCTGAGGTGCCAGAACAGTAAACCCCCCCCATAAGTGTCCCCTTTTACAAACTACACCTCTCAATTAATTCAACTAGGGGTGCACTGATCATACTGACACCACTGGTGTGTCACAGAATTTTATACCTTTTATTACGTTTTTACTACAAAACTTTTCTTTTATGCACAGATTTTACGTTTACACGAGGAGAAATGGGTAAAAATGGTAACAAAATTTGTCACAATTCTGGCTGAACACGGAAATACTCCATATGTGGCTGTACAGTAATGCTTACCCATACGGAGAGACTCGGGAGGGATGGAACGATATTAGACTTTTAGAGCACAGACAGATTTTCCCTGAATAATTTGTGGACTCCATATACAAATCCCCTAAGTGTCAGAAGAGCAGAATCCCCCCTCAAGTGATACAATTTTGAAAATGACACCCTTAGGGAATTTATCTATAGGTGCACAGATGATTTTGACTCAATGAGTCCAAAAACAAGCAGCAATGGATGTCGCAAACTGAAAATTGCAAATTGCAATTGTAGTGCCCAGTACATTGTAGTACCCATACATTATGCCCAGCTCATGCTTCTGGAGACATGCACCAGTAAATTAAGTGAGCATTCATCGCTACAGAAATGCCAAATATGTGGATGCCGAATGTGATTTAGGCACACTGTGGTGATCAGAAGGGAGGGGGCATTTGGATTTGGGAGATCAAAATTCGCTGAATTTCTTTTGGGGGGCAAGGAGCCATAGCACTTTTCCAGAGCCTATGTACTACTCAGTAATGTGGAAAAACTTGGTACGCTTAATGACTTGAGTATAAGCCGGGTATGCATTGTCCCCTCATCCCTATCCTGGTATGCATGGCTCCCCTGTCCCTGTATGCATGGCTCCCTTATTTCTGTCCTTGTATACATGGCTCCTTATCCCCTTATCCTTGCATGCATGGTTCCTATTGAAAAAAAAACAAACATCCTACTTACCTTGCCTGTGCGCCCTCGCTGCATCTCATTCCGGCGCCAGCAGCTTTTCCTGCCGAGTGATCATGTGGCCCCCGCTCATTAAGGTAATGAATATTCACTCCATGCCTTCGGGAGTGTAGAGGCGTGCATATTCATTACTTTAATGAGCGGGGTCACGTGATCGCTCAGCTGGAAATGCTGCTGGCGCTAGAACGAAGGAGATGCAGCGAGGGCGTGCAGGAACGTGAATAAGATGTGTGCTGGAAGCCAGAGGCTGTCAATGTGCGCTATTACAGAGAAATGAATATTCATTTCTCTTTAGCAGGGGCACAGGCTTTAGCCACAGCTGCCGGCTCCTTCCTCCTGTGACCCGCTGCTCCCCCTCTGGCTTTCTGGGACAACTGACTTGTGTATAAGCCGAGGGGGGCGTTTTCAGCACAAAAAAATGTTCTGAAAAACTCGGCTTATACACAAGTATATACGGTACATTTGAATTTTTTATTGCATTTTATTTTGCTTTTTGTTCGGTGATATGATGACAAAGCATAGTTTTTTGCCACTTTTTTTTTATGCTGTACACTGAAGGGGTTAACTAGTGTGACAGTTTTAGGCTAGTTTCACATTAGCGTTTTTTTGCGCAGCGCATCGGGCGCATAAAAAACGCAAAGAAAAACGCAAAACAAACGCGCGTTTTTTTAACGTCATGCGCACGCTGATGTGTAAAAAAAACGCAGCGTTGTTTGCGATTTACATGCGTTTTTGCATGAGTTTGCGTTTTTTATGCGCATGCGTTTTTAAGTGTGACGTTTTTTCCATTGTCTAGAGAACATTCTAGACTTGTTTAACTCAAAAACGCATGCGCAAAAAAACGCAAGCGTGTGCAAGACCATGCGCACGCATGCGTTCCCATAGGCTCCAATGTGGTGTTTTTGCGCATTCCGTGCGCAAGCGTGCGCATGCGTTTTTTTGACGAGACAGGGCGGAACCAAAAATGCAACATGTTGCGTCTGGCGCGCCTGGCGCAAAAGACAAAAAAACGCATGCGCACGAAAACGCAAGTATGCGCAAGACCATGCGCACGTCATGTTAAGTATAGGTGCGCATGCGCACGGGTGCGCACGATGCGCTGCGCACAAAAGCGCTAATGTGAAACCAGCCTTACATATCAGATCGTTCCCGATGTGGCGATACAAAGTATGTGTATTACACAAATATACGTATTTGTGGGTATAATATTTTTTTTTATTATTATTTTGTGAATTATTTTTCTCAATATTTTTACACTTTTTTTTTTTTTTTACTTAGTCCCTCTATGAGACTTTAACTTTCATTACCCTGATCGCTGGTGTAATGCATTGCAATACACCAGCATGGCAATGCATTATACATGTCAGTATTACACTGACAGAAGCCTCTTAAACCATACTCCTGGCATGATCTACGCAGGCCACCTTTCTGGCAGACCAGGAGGTTGTCATGATGACCTCGGCTTGCTATGATGACCATCAGGCCCTTGCGATGACCTTGCAGAGGGTGCCGATCGGAAGAGAGAGGGAGCCCCCTTTCCCTCTCCTAGCCTCCTAAATATCGAAATATCGATAGCGGCATTTAGGGCTTAAACCTACACATCAGTCAGGAACCCTTATCCGACCATAACGTATAGGTAAGTCAACTGTCGTGAAGAGGTTAATTGTCTTCTTGGCAAACAGTTGGACAACTGGGCTACCTGTGAATCAGACTAAAGCAGGTGAAAATAAAAAAACTGAAATACTCTAAGAACTTTAAGGAACAAAATAAAAAATATAACAAGGGAGTTTAGAAAGCTGTACCTCAGTTTCCATGGCTTCTGGTTCTTTCATGGGAGCATCACTTTCTATTTCTATTTCTCCTTTATGTGTAATCTTGGTGATTGGGCGCCGTTCAACTTCACGCTGTTCTTTCTCAATCATTTCAATGGTCTAAACAGTGAATGAAGAGCAGAAATAAGAATGGTCAACTGCTGCCAGGTCATCTGTAACCTTGGGTATTACGGCATGGTGAAAGGGTACAACAGCAGAAAAAGGTGACAAGATAGGAATTGGTTTGCTTGATTAGATAATAATAATTTTTATTTATATAGCGCCAACATATTCCGCAGCGCTTTACAGTTTAACAGTTTCAAAACAAGTCATAAGTAACAACGTTAACAATACAATAATTAAAGCAAAATAAGACGACCCTGCTCGTGAGAGCTTACAATCTACAATGAGGTGGGGGAGATACAAATTACAGGTGTGTATTTACAATGGTGTATTTACAATGATGGTCCAGCCATCTTGAGGGAGTGAGGAATGGATGGAGATAGTGAATGGGCTACACATGCACACTTACACATAGAATGACTTTGATTTGTGAACGTGATAGGCCGCTCTGAACAAATGTGTTTTAAGGGAGCGCCTGAAACTATGCAAATTGTGGATAGTCCTAATTTCTTGGGGTAGAGAATTCCAGAGGATTGGCGCAGCACGGGAGAAGTCTTGGAGTCGGGAGTGGGAGGTACGGATTACTGCAAAGGTTAGTCGAAAGTCGTTTGCAGAGCGCAGCGGTCGGTTAGGCCGATAGACAGAAATGAGGGAGGAGGAGATGTAGGGGGGTGCCGCACTGTGGACAGCTTTGTGGGTGAGAACAAGTACTTTGTATTGGATCCTATAATGAATGGGCAGCTAATGTAAGGACTGGTGAAGAGCGGACGTGTCTGAGTACCGATTAGCCTGACAGATGACCCTGGCTGCTGCATTAAGTATGGACTGGAGAGGGGATAGTCTAGTAACGGGGAGGCCAATTAATAGAGCGTTGCAGTAATCCAGGCGGGAGTGGATCAATGCTACAGTGAGGGTTTTTGTTGTTTCCATGGTGAGAAAAGGGCGGATTTTAGAGTTCTTTAGGTGTAAGTGGCAAGAGCGGGCAAGAGATTGTATTTGATGTGAAGGAGAGATTGGTGTCAAACTTAACACCAAGACAGCGCGGCTGCTGCCGGGGTGTTATTGTGGTGCCACCCACGGAGAGGGAAATGTCAGATTTAGGGAGGTTAGTAGACGGCGGGAGCAGAAGTAGTTCAGTTTTGGAGAGGATGAGTTTCAGATAGAGAGCGAACATGATGTTGGAGACTGCGGATAGACAGTCACCGGCGTTCTGTAGTCCAGTGGGGGTAAGGTCGGGGAACGACGTATATAGTTGTGTGTCATCAGCATAAAGATGATACTGAAAGCCAAATCTGTTTTTTTCTCCATAGGTGTTCAGCAGTCCTAGAGCATCACTGGAATAGTTGAGTTTGCGATGTGAGCCAGGGCTGTTTTACTCTGTGCTTGGAGGTTCTGAGGGTGAGGGGAGCTACTTGGTCAAGGGTGCTTCTAAGAGTGTAGTTGTAGTGATGAACAGCCAGATCAGGACAGGAAAAAGAGGAGATTGGGGACAGTGATGAGTGTAGGGAGTCTGAAAGTTTCTGAGGGTTAATGGCTTGTAGATTTCTGACTGTGTGGTAGGTAGGAGTGAGCTGGGGTGGGCGAGGATTTGTGAGCGTGA
Organism: Dendrobates tinctorius; assembly: GCF_039654945.1. Classification (NCBI taxonomy): domain Eukaryota; kingdom Metazoa; phylum Chordata; class Amphibia; order Anura; family Dendrobatidae; genus Dendrobates; species Dendrobates tinctorius. The sequence goes on from NW_027361692.1 coordinate 21,961,661, forward strand.
AGGAGAGAATGTTGTGGTCAGAGAGTGGAAGTGGTGAGTTATTTAGGTGGGAGATTGAACAGAGCCGGACAAAGACCAGATCAAGGGTATTAACGTCCTTGTGTGTCTCAGAGGTTGAAAGCTGGAAGAGGCCTAGAGAGGTGGCTAGTGATAGAAGCTGGGATGCAGATGTGGAAGTAGGGCTGTTAATGGGGATTTTGAAGTCTCCCAGAATAAGAGTTGGTAGTTCTGAGGACATGAAGTGCGGCAGCCAGGCTGAAAAGGCTACTCTGAGGGAGAGGGGACGGAAGAGCCTGATGGTGTGAACCTCAAAAGAAGGGAATATGAGTGATGGAACTGGGGGAATGACCTGAAAGTGCATTGTGGGGACAAGAGTATGCCGACTCCACCACCATGTCTGTTTGTGGGTCTCGAGGAATGAGAGAATTGTAAGCCACCATAGGAAATGGCAGCAGGGTATTAGATTAGATTATTGTAACCAGATTTCTTGCGCAGACGCATAAGCCAATTCATTTTATCCCGATCTTATATCTGTCATGATTCTTGCAATTTCAAGAATAAAACTTGTAAACGTTAAAGTAAATGTGTCATAAGAAAAAAAAAATTAAAACAACAGAAACAACAAAGTATTAAACAAAACTAAAGGTATGAACTGGGACACAAACTGGTGTGCATGCAGCATGTAAGCGCACGTTCACACTGGCCACTGAACAGAAAAAAAACAGAATACAGAAACATAATAAGTAAATACCCTGCAATAAATAAACGGCAATATTGCATAAAAACAACATAAGGTACTTGGTTAACAATTTTGATAAAAAAAACCGCAAAAGCCATCCCACCACTTATTATGTTTCTGCGTTCGTTTTTTAATGTAAATTATTAGTATAAAGTATCAATCAGTATTTTTTGAATTGTTGAAAATATCAACATTAAAAAAAAATGTTCCACATTTTATATCATTAAGGAAAAAAATATATATATCTAATACTTTGTTTTTAAATGGTGTTCAATATGACACATTATTTAAAAAGTTTTGATATTTTCAACTTTCAAACACTAGGGGGAGCAGCTACTGATATTTGTCATGAAAACCAGGTGTACTGCTTGCTCGTTTTACTACTGCAGTAAATGTGGGCAGAATCTGCCCACGAGTCTCACGTCACTCCTCCTCTTCCCTTCTGTGTACTTTCAAAAGGATAAAGGAGGATGAAGTTTAGGATCACAGTGCACAGCCATTTTGTTGGTGACTGCAACGTAGAATTGAGATGTGGGTTGGAGCCAATTTCGGCTTTCCTGTTAACTGAAGCAAAAATTGAAACAGCATCTCTTCCTCGCTGCATAATCAACATAATATAAACATACTGTAAATAAAAGCAATTCCTCCATATTTTTGGGGAGAGGGTTGTTTACTGCATTCATTGCATGATAAAAATGACCTGTCAGCATGATTCTCCAGGTCAGTACAATTAAGGCGATGCCAAACTTGTCCTGATTTTATCTTCAAATAATGTTGAGAAAAAAATAAATCAGAAGGTAAAAAAAAAAATTGGTTTGTGGCACCATTTTCTGATACCCGTTCCTTGTTTATTTTTCCATCAATGGAGATATATTATTACTAGAGATGAGAGAATTTGTTCGGATTTTGTCACCGAATCTGATTTTGACATATTCATGCCATATTCGAACACTACCCGAACCGAATGTATGTCTTAAGATCGGTTCCGAACATATTTGGTAATTTCTACTCCCATTGACTAATGACGTTTGACAAATATTGCAAAAACAATATTCGATTCCAATCATATTCGGAACCGAATCCAAATAAATTCACTCATCTCTAATTATGACATGATTGCCTGGTGAGCGTCCTTTTTTTTTACGGATATCATTTTAGAGTTACATATGATATTTTGATGTTTCAACGTTTTTTTTATTGCATTTTTCTTTAGGGAAAAGAAGTGACTAAAAAAACACACTTCTGGCATTTTGATTATGTTTCTGCTTATAGCATTTACCATATGTGGTAACTCATTTTAAATTTTGATAGACAGGATTTTTTTTTTTTTTTTCAAATGCAGAAATACTTTTTTTATCCTTAATTTTTAATTTGGTACAAATGTAATGATTTAAACTAAAATTTTACTTTTCATACTTTCTTTTAACTCTTCTTTAAAGAGGACCTGTCACGTCATTTCAAACATCTAAACTGTCCCCATTGCATTGTTAGTGCAATGTGCATCAATAACACCATTTTTTAATTAAAAACGGTGCTGTAATGATGTCCAAAAATAACTTTATATAGTTATATCATACCTGCTCATTTAGTCATAGGGGTTCGTTTCATTTTCTGTTCAGTCACGGGCGTCACCGCCCACTCAATTTGATTTATTTCCCTGGTTGCCTCAACGGCACTGGAATCCCACTCGCACAGTACGGCGCTTGGAGCTGCCTTTGCACAGTGTTCAGCGGGCAGCCCTGCTTGCACAGTGTGTAGTGTGGAGCCGGGAGGGCTTGCGCAGTGTCGAGCAGGCTTGCGCAGTGTCGAGCAAACAGTCGCGCTTGAACAGTGTAGTGTGGAGCCGGCCGCGCGTCACAGTGCATGCGTAACTCCTTGCTCAACATTGCACAAGCACAGACGGCTCCACACACAAGCGCGGAATTCCAGTGTTGTCAGTGCAATAAGGGAAATCAAATCAAACTGAGTGGGCAATGACGCCCGAGACTAAACAGAAAATGAAGTACACCCCTATGACTAAATGAGCAGGTATGATGTAAGTATAAAATGTGATTTTTGGACATCATTACAGCGCCGTTTTTAATTAAAAAAAAAATGAGTGATGCACATTGCATCACTGACAATGCAATGGGGACAGTTTAGATGCGTGGAATGACGTGACAGGTACCCTTTAATCCAAATGGGGGTCTTGAATCTTGAATTCATTTCACTTGAACCATCCTGCAGTGAGAACAGGTTGGGCCTGACCTGCTCTTGCCACTGGATGAAAACTTTCAAAGATGCGGCGATACTTAAGTATGTATTTTTTTTAAAAAAAATTGTTTGTGGGTGGGGGGGGATAAAGGGAGAGGTTATTCAAATTTTATCACATTAACCGAGTTCAGCAATGTCTGTGTGAAGCCTCGTTCATATGTCCATGATGCATGGATGTCTGAATGAGGCTTTACTGCTGGGGCATTACTACTGTCTGCATAGCGGATCAGAAGAGCTGACGTGGTCGATAGTTAGTGCGCTCTGTACACTGGCAGATGAATATGCTGAGCACTGGAGTGACAGCCATCTCTTCTGATGTGCTTTGAGACGGCAGCAGTAAAGCCTCATTCAGACATATATGCCTCATGAATGTCTCATTGAGGCTTTGTGGTGACATAGCAGGGCTCAGTTAGTGTGCAGTGATGATTTTACTACTGTGCTCACTGTAGTGGTGACAGTGGCGATCACAACACCTCTGCAGCCTGTTCTTACCGTTGGAAGAAGTTACCGCTGAAGCACTGCCTCACCACTCAGATCAGGGCTGCAGAGTTAATGTCTTCTAGTGCAGGAAAGATATATATCTTTGTACCATGTTAGCCAGTAGATAAAAAAATATTTAGAATTGAGAGTCCTCAGTGGCTGATACCTTTTAATGGCTAACTGAAAAGATGGTAACACATTGCAAGCTTTCGAGACTACTCGGGTCTCTTCATCAGGCTACACTAATACATTACTGAAGAATCACATTTATACACAAGACTGCACAGAAATAACGCAATAGATAAGACAAGTGATGTGAAGCAGAATTGTCATTATGGGAGAATATTTAGAATTGAGAGTCCTCAGTGGTTGATACCTTTTAATGGCTAACTGAAAAGATGGTAACAAATTGCAAGCTTTTGAGACTACTAAGGTCTCTTCATCAGGCTAAACTAATAGAACATCTGAAGAATCACATATTTATACACAAGACAGCACAGAAATAACGCAATAGATAAGACAAGTGATGCGAAGCAGAATTGTCATTATGGGAGAGGGTTAAATATAAATATTGGAGCAGTTCATAGATAAGGAGCCTGAAGGTTTTATTGCCCTCTGATGAAGTCTAGTTCTGTGTTGTGACCCCAGAAGGTCTGAAGAGCAAATTCCTTAATTGATGTAAAAAGACATAAATCTATGCGACACATTCATTCCTGCACTGAATGTGTCGAAAGTTTTCATAAATTTGTACTCCGAGATTCTTCTCTCTGAGACTTGAAGTTACCTTTTAATACAAGTAATTTAATGTCCATCATGTTATGACCAGGGATACAAAAATGTTTTGCCACAGGTAGATCCATTCTTTTTTCTCTAATTGTGTGTCAATGAGAATTCATCCTTGTTCTCAGTTTTTGTCCCGTCTCCACCACATACAGACCCCCAGTTGGACATTTAGTACAAATAATTACAGTCATATGTTAAAGTTTGGGCACCCCTATTAATGTTAACCTTTTTTCTTTATAACAATTTTGGTTTTTGCAACAGCCATTTCCGTTTCATAAATCTAATAACTGATGGACTCAGTTATATTTCTGGATTCAAATGAGGTTTATTGTACTAACAGAAAATGTGCAATCTGCATTTAAACAAAATTTTACCGGTGCAAGAGTATGGGCACCTCAACATAAAAGTGACATTGATATTTCGTAGATCCTCCTTTTACAAAAATAACAGCCTCTAGTCGCTTCCTGTAGCTATTAATGAGTTCCTGGATCCTGGATGAAGGTATTTGTGACCATTCCTGTTTACAAAACAATTCCAGTTCTGTTAAGTTTGATGGTCGCCGAGCATGGACAGCCCGCTTCAAATCATCCCACAGATGTTCAATGATATTCAGGTCAGGGGACTGGGATGGCCATTCCAGAACATTGTAATTGTTCCTCTGCATGAATGCCTGAGTAGATTTGGAGCGGTGTTTTGGATCATTGTCTTGCTGAAATATCCATCCCCTGTGTAACTTCAACTTCGGCACTGATTCTTGCACATTATTGTCAAGAATCTGCTGATACTGAGTTGAATCCATGCGACCTTCAACTTTAACAAGATTCCCGGTGCCGGCATTGGCCACACAGCCCCAAAGCATGATGGAACCTCCACCAAATTTTACTGTGGGTAGCAAGTGTTTTTCTTGGAATGCTGTGTTTTTTAGCCTCCATGCATAACGCCTTTTTGTATGACCAAACAACTCAATCTTTGGTCATCAGTCCACAGGACCTTCTTCCAAAATGTAACTGGCTTGTCCAAATGTGCTTTTGCATACCTCAGGCGACTCTGTTTGTGGCGTGCTTGCAGAAACGGCTTCTTTCGCATCACTCTCCCATACAGCTTCTCCTTGTGCAAAGTGCGCTGTTTTGCTGACCGATGCACAGTGACACCATCTGCAGCAAGATGATGCTGCAGGTCTTTGGAGATGGTCTGTGGATTGTCCTTGACTGTTCTCACCATTCTTCTTCTCTGCCTTTCTGATATTTTTCTTGCCCTGCCACTTCTGGGCTTAACAAGAACTGTACCTGTGTTCTTCCATTTCCTTACTATGTTCCTCACAGTGGAAACTGACAGGTTAAATCTCTGAGACAACTTTTTGTATCCTTCCCCTGAAAAGCTATGTTGAATAATCTTTGTTTTCAGATCATTTGAGAGTTGTTTTGACGAGCCCATGAAGCCACTCTTCATAGGAGACTCAAATAGGAGAACTACTTGCAAGTGGCCACCTTAAAAACCTTTTCTCATGATTTGATACACTTGGCTATGAAGTTCAAAGCTCAATGAGGTTACAAAACCAATTTAGTGCTACAGGAAGTCAGTAAAAAGTAGTTAGGAGTGTTCAAATCAAGAAAATGATAAGGGTGCCCATATTTTTGCACCGGTCAAATTTTGTTTAAATGCAGATTGCACATTTTCTGTTCGTACAATAAACCTCATTTGAATCCAGAAATATAACTGAGTCCATCAGTTATTAGATATATGAAATGGAAATAGCTGTTGCAAAAACCAAAATTGTTATAAAGAAAAAAGGTTAACATTAATAGGGGTGCCCAAACTTTAACATATGACTGTAAGTACACCACATTAGATGTGATGCAGCTGAAAGTACCAGGGATCTTGTAGTCCTGATGTGAGTTGGGGATCTTTATCTTGTCTGTGGTCATTATAAATGGACAGGTTTTACATTTTTTCTGGTTACAAGGAAAGGTTCCTGCAGCTGTTGGAGAGGACAGGGAGCTTCTGACAATTATGCTTCTTAAATTTGGGGGCTGCCTAAAACACAGCAGTGGGGGGTCTGGAAATATGGATTGTAAACGGCATTATGGCATCTTTTTGCAGTAAAGGTTGTAATTTCCGTGCAGCTCCCCTTAGCACCTCCAGATTTGGATTGTAGGTGACCACTAGAGGCACCCGGTTATTTTCTTCTTTAACTTTGTAATGTAGCAGGTGATTCCTTGATATTCTGGTGGCTCTTGTAATTTGGTTTTCAATTGTTCTTGGATGGTAGCCCTAATTCAAAAAGGTCTTTCTGAGGCGACCAAGGTGATTGTTTCTATCCATGGGGTTGGAACATATACGATTGTATCTGATGGTTTGGCTGTAGACAATAGTTTTTTATGTGTTTTTGATGGAAACTGTCCCATTGAGGCTGTGTGCCCACGTTGCGTTTTTTTAAGCGTTTTTGATGCTTTTTCGGGGTCAAACCGCATCAAAAACGCTTAAAAGCATCCCATTTATTTTAATGCATTTTGGCCTTTTTGTGCCAATGGATGCATTTTTTACTGCTAAGGAAACGCTTGCTTAGCGGTAAAAAACGCAGCATGTTCATTAATTGCCGCTTAGGTCCGCGTTTTTGGCTATTTCCTATAGTCCAAAAGATGCGCGGAAAAAAAATGCGCAAAAATCGCGCCAAAAAAACGTGCGTTTTCTGGGAAGGAGACCCGTTTCCTGAGCGTTTAAAAATGCCTACGTGGGCACATAGCCTGAAGGTAAGTTGGATGGTCGATTGGCTTCTGATACAGGGATGTCTCTATTTCATTGTTCTTTAGCTTAATGATGGTGTCTAAAAAGTTAATTTCAGTGCTGGGATAGTTGAGTGTTAAGTTGATGGTGGAATGAAATTGATTTAACTGTTCGTGGAACGTCTTTAGCTGTTGCTCAGACTCCGTCCAGATGATTAAAATATCATCAATGAAGCGGTAGTAGGCCAGAGGCCTAATGGGACATGGGGAAAAAAAGTCACTTTCAAGCTTGGCCATAAAAAGATTTGCATACTGTGGAGCCATTTTACTTCCCATAGCTGTGCCAGTCTCCTGTAAATAGATCTTATTGTCAAATTCAAAGTAATTGTGGGTGAGGATAAATTTTGTGATTTTCACCACAGAATCAGCATCATTCCCTGTGTTTTCCATGAAGAATTTGCAGGCATTTAATCCATCCTGGTGTGGGATATTAGAGTATAAAGATTCCACATACATGGTGGCCAGGATGGTTCCTTCTGGTAGAGGACCTATTGCTGCTAGTTTATTCAATAGGTCAGTTGTGTCCTGAATGTAGCTGGGTGTATCCTTTACCAGGGGTTTAAGAACACCCTCTACCCATCCAGATATCTGCTCAGTAAGGGTGCTCACACATGAAATAATCGGCCTCCCTGGATTTACAGATTTGTGGATTTTGGGAAGCATGTAGAATGTACCTATTCTTGGACTCTCTGGTATCAGGTCATTGCCTCTTATGGATCTGCCAGGCAGACCAGATACCAACTTGTTTAGTTCCTTGTAATAGTCCTGTGTAGGATCCGACTCCAATTTTCTGTAGTAGCGTGTGTCCATAAGTTGTCTGTTGTCATGGGGTCATCACAACACAGAACGAGACCCCAATCAGAGGGCAATAAAACTTTCACACTCCTTATCTATGAACTGCTCCAATATTTATGTTTATCCCTCTCCCATAATGACAATTCTGCTTCACATCACTTGTCTTATCTATTGCGTTATTTCTGTGCTGTCTTGTGTATAAATATGTGATACTTCAGATGTTGTATTAGTCTAGCCTGATGCAGAGACCTGCGTAGTCTCGAAAGCTTGCAATGTTACCGTCTTTTCAGTTAGCCATTAAAAGGTATCAACCACTGGGGACTCTCAATTCTAAATATTTTTCTGTCTTCTAGTGGTGAGAACAAGTCAGTAGCCTGGCATTGGTGTGTAATACCAAAAAGCCCGAGGCGAGCTCATCGCGGCTGCTCTGGTGCCTGGATCGCCTGTCACTGCTGAATACTGTAAGTACAGATGAGCGATGACAGAGGGAAATTGTTGCTGAGCACATAGTGCTGGACAACAATAAGATGGCAAATGGCTGCACCTATAGCCGTGAACTGGACAGTCTAAGGGTCATGCATATAAATAAACATAAGACATAGGGTAAGATGCCGATCAGTGTCTCCTTTGGAATGGGGCTGTCGTATCTGCCGTGTCTAAGTGTCGTTCTCAGACACATACACACTAGCAATATAAAATGGCAGAACAAGTGGCTGAAGAAAAAAATAACTATTGAAACATTTCATTTTATTTTGATTTAAAAATAAAAGTTAACATAATTAATAAAAAAATAAAACAAGCAAAACATTCCAAGTATTTCATAACAAATACAATAACAAAGAGGACTTTTAAAGAGTAGTAATATATGCTGTAATTATTAATTGATCTTACATGTCTATTTTCTCTTTGTCTCCAGGCTGCCAACTCTCTAGAGGCTAATTCCTCTGGAGTCATCTTGATCAGATGTTCAGGGGTGATGTCTCCTTTTAGTACTCTCTTGTACAGTACCTGGCAAAGCAAAATGAAGAGCAATTTTCACCGAACATAACTACTTGAATAGATAACAGAAGCTTCAATTGCTCCGATAATACAGTGCTCAGATTATACATCAACTTACATTGTTTTTAGGATCTTTCAAATTGAACATTAAACTCCTGTATTTATTTTTGTATTTCGAGTCCGTATCTCGATAAAACGAAAACAGCTCCTTTTCAATCTTGGCTGATACTTTTGTAGCTCTTTCTTCAGGAATCTTAGAGTTCGACTCTGAAAGCCTACAATAAAAAAAAAAATAAAAAAATTAAATGTATTTTTGTTCCCTGAACCTCATACTTATATGCATTGTATGTTTCATCATTGGTATATTATGATCACAGCAGTCCATGTATTTTTTTTTCATTGTTAGGTACAAATGGCAGCACAAAGATCTTAAAATGTACAGTTAGGAGAATAAATCAGAAGTTCATTCGGTTCTGTATTTCCCTCTCAAACTGTAACATTCAGTTCATGACAGAAATGCCTTGAAACAAGCAGAGGTGGTGAGTATGTGATGTACGCGCCGCGCCCCCTGTTAGTGCAGTCAGTGTAGAAGCCCTGTGCAAGGGGCTGCAGAGCTCAAGTCAACCTATGACCAACTCTAGAACTATTCATTTCTGGGCATATGCCAAGTGCATTTACATAGTAACTACAGTATTTTTAAGACTATAGAATGCACCTTAATAAAGATGTGCTCAGGATTACACAGCAGAACAGAGGGATTTTTGGTACTCACCGTAAAATCTCTTTCTTGGAGCATTCATTGGGGGACACAGGTAACCATGGGGTATGCTGCTGTCGCTAGGAGGCTGACACTAGGCAAAAAAAGGAAAATAGCTCCTCCCCAGCAGTATATACCCACGGACAGGTACAAAATACCTTAGTTATTGTTAAAGCAGTAGGAGAAGCAACAAAAACTCAACATATGTACCAAACCAACAAAGGCACATAGGCCAAATAGAAATACCAACAGTTAGGGAGGGAGCTGTGTCCTTCAATGAAGGCTCCAAGAAAGAGATTTTACGGTGAGTACCAAAAATCCCTCACTTCATTGGAGGACACAGATAATCATGGGACGTCCTAAAGCAGTCCCAAGGGTGGGAACACAAAGAATGCAAGGAAAAAAACAGACTCAGGGCAGTCGCCTGCAACACCTTCCTTCTCAAGCCTGCATCAGACGAGGAATGGGTATGAACCCTGTAAAACCTCGCGAAGGTGTGCAAGGATGACCAGGTCGCAACCTGACAAATCTGTAAAGCCGAGGCTTAGTGACGAACTGCCCGGGAAGCCCGCACAGCCCGAGTGGAGTGAGCCTTCACCCCCAGAGGAGGCCGTTTGTCCTGAAAGCAGTATGCCTCCAATATTGCCAAACGAATCCAACGGGTAATAGTGGACTTAGAAGCTGTGAGCCCCTTACAATGACCTTCAGAGATAACAAGGCATCCAAGTGGCAAAAGGAAGCAGTTCTTGAAAGGTAGACTCGGATAGCTCTTACCAGATCCAACTTGTGGAGGGATTTCTCAAGGGGATGAACCGGAGAGGGACATAGCGAGGGAAGGACAATTTCTTCATTAATGTGAAATGAAAGAAACCACCTTAGGCAAGAAGGAAGGAACGGGTCTGAGCACCACCTTGTCCCGATGTAGAATCAGGAACGAAGAACGGCAAGATAAAGCTGCTAACTCAGAGACTCTCATGATGGACGTAATGGCAACTAAAAAGCCAACTTTCCAAGACAGGAGAGAAGACGGAATGTCTTGAATGGGCTCAAAAGGAGCACGCTGGAGTGCGCCAAGGACAAGATTAAGATCTCTTGGAGGACGATAAGGAGGTGCCAGGTGGGCGACTACCTGAAGAAAAGTCTTTACCTGCAAGCGAGAAGCCAGAATTCATTGGAACAGAATTAACAGAGCGGAAACTTGACCCTTAAAAGTACTGAGTGATAGACCAGAGTAAAGTCCCGTTTGAAGAAAACCAAGGATGGAAGGAAAGGAAAAAGACATAGGGACTAAATCATCGTCCTCATTCCACCGAAAGAAGGCCTTCCAGTATCTGTGATAGATATGCAAGGAAGCTGGTTTTCTCTCTCTCTAATCATAGTCTGAATGATCTGATGGGAAAAACCGGCCTCCCTCAGGACTGCGGCCATTAAACCCAGAGACTGTGAACTCTGGTGGAAGAGGGAGCCTTGTGAGAGAAGATCTGGATGGTCGGGAAGCCTCCAGGGGCATCCATGAGCATGTTCACTAGCTCCACGTACCAGGCCCTTCTTGGCCAGTCCGGAGCTACAGGAATTACCTCCGCCTTTCTTTTTTACGACTCTTGGAATTAAGGGGAGAGGAGGAAAAAGATAAGGCATCTGGAATTGAGACCAGAGCATCATTGCCGATGGCTAGGGACCTAGTCACGAACTGAGGAACCATGTGGTTCATCCGAGACGCCATCAGGTCGACGTTCGGTGTGCCCCTCCTTTGGCATATCTGATTGAAGACAGCAGGGTTGAGAGACCACTCGCCCGATGCGAGGCCCTGACGACTTAGAAAATCGGCTGCCTAATTTTCTACCCCTGGTATATGCACGGCTAATACAGCGCGAATGTGACATTCTGCCCATAACGGGATCCTTGCTACCTCTCCCCCATAACTTGTTTGCTGTGTGTCCTCCCTTAATGGATAATGTAAGCCACGGCAGTGGCGTTGTCCAACTGTGTGCGGACTGGCTGGCCTGCGAGGAGAGGAGGGTCTGCCAGCGGCAAAGGGCCAAGACATTTGCCCTGATCTCCAGGACATTGAGAAGGAGAACAGCCTCTTCGGAGTTCCAGCGACCCGCACTGTGTGATGAAGAAAAACAGCTCCCCATCCAAGGAGATTGGCGTCGGTGGTGGTAATCTGCCACCGGAGAGGAAGGAAGGATCTTCCGCGCAGGATTGAGGTGGAGACCATCCACCAGGTCAGGGAAAGCCTCACATTGAGAGGCAGTAGAATGGGCCGGTCCAGAGAAGCGGTCCACTTGTCCCACGCAGACAAGAAGTCCAGCTGAATGGGACAGGTATGGAACTGGGCAAAGGGCGCCGCTTCCATGGCGGCAATCATCTTCCCCAAAACTCTCACGTAGGACCATAGGGGAAGAATCATAGAATCGTAGAGTTGGAAGGGACCTCCTGGGCCATCTGTTCCAACCCCCTGCTCAAAGCAGGATTCGCTAAATCATCCCAGACAGATGTCTGTCCAGCCTCTGTTTGAAGACTTCTATTGAAGGAGAACTCACCACCTCCCGTGACAGCCTGTTCCACTCATTGATCACTCTAGCTGTCAAAAAGTTTTTTCTTATATCTAATCTGTGTCTCCTCCCATTCAGTTTCATCCCATTGGTTCTAGTCTTTCCTTGTGCAAATGAGAATAAAGATGATCCTTCTACAATGTGACAGCCCTTCAGATATTTGTAGACAGCTATTAAGTCTCCTTTCAGTCTTCTCTTCTGCAAGCTAAACATTCCCAAATCCTGCAACCTTTCCTGCAAAAGAGGAGCTAGACGCTATGGAGTTCGGATCCCCTGGTAGAGAGAAACTTCTCCTTTGGAAGGAAGACACAGGCTTGGGCCGTGTCAAACCTCATACCTAGAAAGACCAGCTGCTGTGGTCAGGGATGATTTCTCCTTGTTGACTAACCAGCCGAGGCGGACCAGAGTGTCCAAGGTGATCTGAAGACTATGGTCGCAGTCTCGGTGGGACAGCCCCTTGATCAGAAGATCGTCCAAGTAAGGGATTATGAGAATCCTCTAGGAACGAAGGATGGCCATGACCTTCGTGAATAATCTGGGGGCAGAGGCTAGGCCAAAGGGAAGAGCCGTGAACTGACAGTGGTCCTCTTGGATCTCAAACCATAGAAATCTCTGATGCTGAACACAAACAAGAATGTGGAGATAAGCATCCTGAATGTCTCCAGAACAAAGAAATTCTCATGGTTCGATGGAGACTATTACCAAACGTAGGGACTCCATCCTGAAATGATAGATCCGAACGTGACGGTTTAATTGTTTGAGGTCCAAAATCGGAAGGAGCGATCTTTCCTTCTTTGGGGCTACGAAAAGACTGGAGTAGAACCCTGAAAACTGTTCCTTCCGGGGAACGGGTACGATTACTCCAGTGCTAGAGGTCTCATTCACCTCTACCAAATACCAGCCACCAGCAGTGTTTAGTAAATATATAAGTAAAATGACTACACAAGGTATAATACTGACCAAGGCCAAGGGACTCCCTGACTAAGCGGTAGCGAAATGCGCATTGGAGTACTGTGTGCAGGGGGCAGGAAAGAGCCTTGGTCAGTATTATACCTTGTGTGGTCATTCTACTTATATACTAAGTATAGTGCTAGAGGCTTCATTCACCTCTACCAAATACCAGCAGTGTGGTATTTGGTAGAAGTGAATGAAGCCTCTCGCACTATACTTTATACACATGGTCTATGGTTGAGATTTAGAGAGGTGAATGAGATCTCTAGCACTGAGCACTTTATTTTGCAATATTAATTGGAGATTAAGTATTTTTTATTCTGGGCACTTGCAATAATATTTTTTTTTTCTTTGCACTTTATCATGAGGATTAAATCTTATATAAAATTGATCACTTGATATAAATGTATTGTATTCTCTGATACTCTTATATTATTTATGATCTCCTTGGTGTCAGCCATTTAGGTTTTCTTTTTTGCCCCCGGCATACTATTTGTTTTTAATGGTTTTTTAATTTTATTGCACATCAAAATATATAATTTTTATGAGATAAAAAATAAAATTATTTATGATATATCTTGTCTCTAGTATCATTAATTCATATTTTTGTACACTAATTTATGGTGGATTTTTAAATTAAATAAAATATAGTCAGTACTTTGAATATCTCTTGTCTTGGGTTATATTTTGTTTGATATTCTGAGTCTTTGGTTATTGTTTATTTTGGTATCTTTTTTCCATATAGGTGTCTATTTTCCTTTTTTGCCTAGTGTCAGCCTCCCAGCGACAGCAGCATACACTATGGTTACCTGTGTACCCCAATGAAGCGATAAAGAAACAGGAAACAAATAATACCTATTAACTATAGCAGTAGACGGCGTCTGGGTGTCGGCCTCTACCAGGTGTATTTGCCAGAAAATGATACACAATAGGGCACAAGTTCACTCAGTTAGGCAACAATATAGTCAATGGCCCCATCAGAGCATATGGCCAAATACCGTTTTGCGGGGTGGTGGGGTTTGGACGTAAGCGCCAACAGGACCACTGAACATGGGACAAAGCACAATGTGAAAGGGCCCTTATAGAATAGTTTGAGGGGTTTTTTTTTTTTTTTAAATAACGATACATTAGTTTTTATTGGTATTGATTTGGATGCACATGACTGTTTGATAACTTTTTTTAAATTATTTTGAGCCAAGATCAACAAAAACAGGATTTTTGGGTTGCTTACCGTAAAATCTGTTTCTCGGAGCCTTCATTGGGGGACACAGAGACCATGGGTGTATGCTGCTGCCACTAGGAGGCTGACACTATGCAAAAAAAGGTTAGCTCCTCCTCCGCAGTGAGCACCCCACCGACCGGCAGGGAATTTCCTCAGTTAGTGAGAAAGCAGTAGGAGAAGTAACAGAATAGATTGAGAACAGAACAAACAACTGAACTGTAACCAATCAACCAAAGTAAGAACAGGAGCTGTAGAACATGGGAGGGTGCTGTGTCCCCCCAATGAAGGCTCCGAGAAACAGATTTTACGGTAAGCAACCCAAAAATCCTGTTTTCTCGTTTGCCTTATTGGGGGACACAGAGACCATGGGACGTCCCAAAGCAGTCCCTGGGGTGGGAAACAAACTTCCATCAGGCCAGTGGACTGACCACCGCTGCCTGCAGAATCCTCCTACCTAGGCTGGCATCCGCCGTAGCGTAGGTGTGGACCTTGTAGAATTTCACAAACGTGTGAACCGATGACCAGGTTGCAGCTTTGCAAAGCTGCAGCGTGGAGGCTCTGTGGCGTACCGCCCAGGAAGCACCCACTGCCCGGGTAGAGTGCGCTCTGATCCCCGGAAGGGCCACTCGATGCTTAACCCGGGAGGCCTTCAAAATTGCCGATCTGATCCAGCGAGCAATAGTAGCCTTGGAGGCCGGGTGACCTTTCCGCGCCCCATCTGGAATGATGAAAAGAGAGTCTGTCTTCCGCAAGGAAGATGTCCTAGACAGATAGATTCTCATCGCCCTGACCAGATCCAGCTTGTTCAGGGACCGCTCCCGAGGGTGAGTAGGACTCGGACAGAAGGACGGCAGAACAATATCCTCATTGAGGTGAAAGGAGGACACCACCTTCGGAAGAAAAGAAGGCGGAGGCCGTAGAACTACCTTGTCCTGGTGAAGTACCAAGAAAGGAGAGCGGCAAGAAAGAGCCGCTAATTCCGACACGCGCCGGATGGAAGTGATGGCCAACAGAAAAGCTACCTTCCAAGAAAGGAGAGAAAGGGAAACATCCCTGAGAGGTTCAAAAGGAGAACCTTGCAGAACCTCAAGAACCAAATTAAGATCCCATGGATCCACGGGCGCTTGGTACGGAGGAGCCGTGTGAGCCACGCCCTGAAGAAAGGTTTTGACCTGAGGGCGGGAGGCCAACGTCTTCTGAAATAAAATGGACAGCGCCGAAACTTGACCCTTCAAGGAATTGAGAGCAAGCCCCGCATCCAGCCCTGCCTGAAGAAACGCCAGAACGGAAGGGAGCGAAAAGCACATGGGCGCGATGTTATTGGCCTCACACCAAGTGAAATAGGCCTTCCAAGTACGGTAGTAAATCTTGGAAGACGATGGCTTCCTGGCTCGGATCATGGTATGAATTACTCGACCGGAGAATCCTGCTCGTTTCAAAACCTCTCAACAGCCATGCCGTTAAATTGAGCGGCCGAGAATTGGGGTGGCAAATCGAGCCTTGAGACAGCAGATCTGCCCTGTCTGGAAGCTTCCAGGGGGCGTCCGCGAGAAGGTTGACAATGTCCGCGAACCAAGACCTTCTGGGCCAATTCGGGGCGATGAGAATGACTGGAATTCCTTCTGCTTTGATCTTCTTCAACAGCTTGGGAAGAAGGGGCAGGGGAGGGAACAGGTAGGGGAGCTTGAACTGCAACCAAGGAATGGCCAGAGCGTCGGCGCCCACTGCGAGAGGATCTCGAGCCCTGGATACAAACTGTGGGACTTTCCTGTTGAGGCGAGAGGCTAGCAGATCTACATCCGGGGTCCCCCAACGACGGCAAAGCTGAAGAAACACCTCTGGATGTAGGGACCACTCTCCTGCCGAGATACCCTCGTGGCTGAGAAAATCGGCGGCCCAGTTGTCCACGCCAGGAATGTGTATCGCGGAGATTGTCGGTACCGAAATCTCTGCCCACTGAAGGATCTTGGACACTTCTGCCAGGGCTGAGGCACTCCGTGTCCCTCCTTGGCGGTTGACATATGCCACCGCTGTGGCATTGTCTGTCTGAATCCGGATAGGCAGGCCCCTGAGGAGCCTCTCCCAGTGGACGAGAGCCAGATAAATCGCTCGTATCTCTAGGACGTTGATCGGCAGGGCTGATTCCTGAGTCGACCAACGACCCTGAACCGTGTGATTGCGGAACACTGCCCCCATCTGAGGAGGCTGGCATCCGTTGTTACAATCTGCCAGTGAACGGGAAGAAAAGACTGCCCCAAGAGGATGAGAGGTGACGTCAACCACCAGTTGAGAGACCGCTTGATCCGGCATGAAAGACGAACAGGGCGATCCAGGGACAGAGCACACCTGTTCCACACCGACAGAATGGCGTGTTGGAGAGGTCTGGCGTGAAATTGGGCAAAGGGAACTGCCTCTATCGCCGCCACCATCTTTCCCAGGACCCTCATGGTTGTTCGGAGGGACGGGAATCGTGTGGTCTGCAGCGATCGTACATCCTGCTGCAGGGAGAGAATCTTCTCTCGTGGGAGAAAGACCCTTGACCGACGAGTGTCGAACAGTAGGCCCAGAAACACAAGGCGTTGAGAAGGAACCAGACAGAACTTTTTCCTGTTGACGATCCACCCGAAATTGGAAAGAGGGTCTAGGACGATCTTCAAACTTAGGCGCGCCTGGTGAAAAGAAGGAGCTTTGATCAGAATATCGTCGAGGTACGGAAAAAAAACGAGACCTCTGATCCTCAACAAGGCCATCAACGCAGCCATGATCTTCGTGAAGACTCTGGGAGCGGTGGCGAGACCGAAGGGCAGCGCAACGAACTGGTAATGTTCCTGGCGAACCGCAAAACGCAGGAACTTCTGATGTCCGGAGAATATGGGAACATGTAGATAGGCATCTTGGATGTCTATTGAACACATGAATTCCTGCTCCTCCACGGAAGCGATTACCGAACGAACCGACTCCATCCGGAAGCGGCGAAGACGGACTCTCTTGTTGAGCCGCTTGAAATCCAAGATGGGTCGAACCGCCCCGTCTTTTTTCAGCACCACGAATAGGTTTGAATAAAACCCTGTGAACCGCTCCGTTTCGGGAACGGGCACAATCACCCCGGAACTGAGGAGAGAGGCGATGGCCGTAAAGAACCCCGGGATCAAGGCTGGATCTTTTCGAGGACGGGATTTGAAAAAACGATCCCGTGGAAGAGAGACGAACTCTATCTTGTATCCTGACGATACGACCTCCCTGACCCAGGCGTCCTCTACTGAGGCCAGCCAGACGTCCTTGAAGAACAAGAGTCGACCTCCCAATTGGAAGGGACCCTCGGGAGTCAGAGGATAGTCATGCTGAAGTGGACCTTCCAGATCTGGATGGTCTGCCCTGTGAAGAGTGGGATCGCCAGGAGGGAGTGGGTCTGAATGAAACTTTCTTCCTATCTTGGCGTGCCTGCGGCCTTTGTTGGTTGGAGGATGTCTCCGCCGTATTGAAATGGCGGAAAGCCCGAAATGGTCGAAACTGACGCCTTAGTGGAGGTCTGCGAGGCTTGGACTGATGGAGGAGGGAACTCGTGCCTCCGGTGGCGTCCTTAATAATCTGGTCCAATTGGGATCCAAAGAGGCGTACTCCCTGAAAAGGCAGATTAGTAAGAGACTTTTTAGACGACAAGTCCACCTGCCAGGCTTTGAGCCAAATTGTACGTTGGATTGCCACGACGTTGCTCGACGCCTGAACTGTGCAGGATGCGGCATCCAAAGAAGCAGAAAGCAGATAATCCCCCGCATGGGAAATCTGATTGGCGAGATCGGCCAATCGATCTGGTTGTGCTTTCTCTAGGATGCCCTGACGAAGATCCTCTGCCCAAGTAACTATGGCCTTTGCTGCCCAAGATGAAGCAAAGATTGGGCATACCGCCATCGAAGCCGCTTCGAAGGCAGACTTCGCCAGGGATTCTATAATTCTATCATTAGAATCCTTTAAAGACAGACGCCACACCTGAAAGCGGGAGAACCATGTTATTAGACAGTCTGGACACGGGCGGGTCCACTGAGGGAGAGGCAGACCAGTTATCCGTGAGCTCTTTAGCAAACGGGTACAGTACGCCGAGACGCTTTCCTCTTTGAAAGCGTCTGGTTGGATCTTCCCTTTCTCTTGTAAAAATCTTTCCAAACTCGGAATGAAAAGGAAATACCCTGGAGGGTGTTTCCTCCAGTCTTCACGAAACCTCCTGATCTGAGGATTTCGCAGGGGAGTCAGAGATTTTGAAGGTGTGGTTAATTGCCGCGATGAGGTTCTGTACTGTAACCTTCATGTCCGCGTCCTGGCCAGATTCCAGCTCTACAATCCCTTCAGAAGACATATCCGAGAACGCTTCACCTGACTCGGGTGAGGAGGCACGGGAGGGCGACTGCTGGGAAGGACTAGGTGCAGATGAGGGGCCAGGAGAGGATTCCGGACGGAGATCCTGCCTGGGCCATTTGCGGCCTCTGCTAGCTGGCACAGATGGAGCGTCTTGTGACCTGCTGGACCCTGCAGAAGTGTCCAGGGGCAACTTGTCAAGAACGGCCACTAGGGACTGAGACACCCTGGTGAGGTCGGCCACAGATTGTGAAAGAGACGAGGCCCAGCCAGGAATGGGTGGTTCGCTTTCCCGTGGCGCAATAGGTGGTTCCTGGATGGGGTCATGCTGAACGGGATTGCTGCAGTCCAGGCAGATGGGAGTAGGCTGACCTGAGGGAAGTTTGCGATTGCAAGAGGAGCATGCGAAGAACGGGACTAGGGTGCCCGTGGGGACTGGCGGACGGCCACGATCAAGCTTAGAAGTAGACATGGTGAAGGAAGAGAAGATGAAAACCTGCGGAACTGCCGGAAGGTTGGGGGACAGAAAGGCAGAGTAGGGTGTCAGTCTGCAGATGCAGAAGTACTCACGGTCTGGTGACCCCGAAAGAGATGAATTAGGCTCCTGCAACTGGCCAGGGACCGACAGGAAGCGCTGGTCTCTGCTTTGGTCTCCGGCTGTCAGGCTGCAATGATGGCAACAGCCCAACGTGAAGAAGTAAAAGCGCGGTTTCTGTGCAAGAAGAAAGGCGGAGCTAGTCGCCTCCACCAGAGGGAAAACCCCCCCCCCCTTCCCAGCCACAAGCCTGAAGAGGCAGTGGGAGGGCTTAGGAAGGCAACGGCCTATGAGAGCGGACAGGGGCGTGGCCGCGAAGGCCCAAATTGAAGCCGGGGGCTAAATTAGACACGGTGACTGCCTGTCAGCACGGGGCGGCGCGGAAGAACTGCGGCGCAGCTGCACCCGCCCCTAAGAAGAATGCCGCCCTAGCCCTGCTCCCAGACGCCACCCTACGCAAAAATACCGGCGGTGGGGTGAAGAAAGCCCGCACCGCAGCTGGGGCCAAAAGGGATGCGGCGACTGGGAAGCGCCGGCCGCTGATAACCTGCGGCGCTACTTTGGCACCTCCACCCGGCGTCCTTGTGGAGACTCTGGGAGCGGTGGTGTCTTCTTCCGGTCCAATAAAGGTACCTTCCATATGCCACGCTGTCTGTCCATTCCGTCTTCGCGCCTCGTCCAACCGACAGGCTCTGGTAGGCGAGTGGGTGGGAGGCAGGGGGCAAGGACCATCCGTCTTCACTGACACGTCCTGTGCTGAGCCCGTGGTCCGCCCGGAGAACTATGAGGATACGGGGTGACAGTACACGCCGTGCTCAGTCTCTTGTGGGAGTACAGTTGTGACCGTTCACACTGTATCCCGCCTAAGACCTGAAAAGGAACGACGCACATCGAGGTAGATATGGGTCCAATGAAGGACCCGTGTCCACCTCCTACTGACACTAAGCTAAACTGGGGAAATTCCCTGCCGGTCGGTGGGGTGTACACTGCGGAGGAGGAGCTAACCTTTTTTTGCATAGTGTCAGCCTCCTAGTGGCAGCAGCATACACCCATGGTCTCTGTGTCCCCCAATAAGGCGAACGAGAAACAGCAATTATGGCATAATTTTCCATATTTTTTTTCTTTAACCAGCGTTCACCATACGGGAATAAAAATAATACTTTTTTATAATTCGAGACGTTACAAACCTGGCAATGCCTTACTAGTCCCACACCATATATCCTTTGATCGCATCGATAATACACTGAACTTGTGTGATACAGTGCACACCAAATAATATAATAAATAACATTAACCACCTCTGTCTAATTTACTTACACAGTATCATTTTTCAAAGTTTATTTTGTTAGGATGTCAGAAGGCCTATAAATTTGGCAGTAATCTGTCATTTTTTCAAGGAAATAAATAAAACCTATTTTTTAATGTACACTACCGTTCAAAAGTTTAGGGTCACTTAGAAATTTCCTTATTTTTGAAAGAAAAGCACAGTTTTTTCAAATGAAGCTAACACTAAATGATTCAGAAATACACTCTATACATTGTTAATGTGGTAAATGACTATTCTAGCTGCAAACGTCTGGTTTATAATGCAATATCTTCATAGGTGTAAAGAGGCCCATTTCCAACAACCACCACTCCAGTTTTCTTATGGTACTTTGTGTGTTTGCTAACTGTGTAAGAAGGCTAATGGATGGTTAGAATATCCTTGAAAACCCTTGAGCTAGATGAGAATCTGGAGCATTACATTTGATGGTTCCATTAAACTCTCAAAATGGCCAGAAAAAAAGAACTTTCATGTGAAACTCGACAGTCTATTCTTGTTCTTAGAAATGAAGGCCATACGAGAAATTGCCAAGAAACTGAAGATTTCCTACAATGGTGTGTACTACTCCCTTCAGAGGAGAGCACAAACAGGCTCTAACCAAAGTAGAAAGAGCAGATGGAGGCCCTGCTGCACAACTGAGTAACTAGACAAGTACATTAGTCTGTAGCTTGAGAAATCAACGCCTCACAGGTCCTCAACTGGCAGCTTTATTAAATGGTACACGCAAAACACCAGTGTCAACGTCTACAGTGAAGAGGTGACTCCAGGATGCTGCCTTCAGGGCAGAGTGGCAAAGAAAGCCATATCCGAGACTGGCTAATATAAGGAAAAGATTAATATGGGCAAAAGAACACAGACATTGGACAGAGGAAGATTGGAAAAAAGGGTCATGGACAGATGAATCCAAGTTTGAGGTGTTTGGATCACACAGAACATTTATGATACGCAGAACAAATGAAAAGATGCTGGAAGAGTGCCTGACGCCATCTGTCAAGCATGGTGGAGGTAATGTGATGGTCTGGGGTTGCTTTGGTGCTGGTAAAGTAGGAGATTTGTACAAGGTAAAAGGGATTTTGAATAAGGACTGCTATCACTCCATTTTTGCAAAGCCATGCCATACCCTGTGAACAGCGCTTGATTGGAGCCAATTTCTTCCTACAACAGGACAAAGGCCAAAGCTCACCTCCAAATTATGCAAGAACTATTTAGGGAAGAAGCAGGCAGCTGGTATTCTATCTGTAATGGAGTGGCCAGCGCAGTCACCAGATTTCAACCCCATTGAGCTGTTGTGGGAGCAGCTTGACCGTATGGTACGCAAAAAGTGCCCATCAAGCCAAACCAAGTTGTGGGAGGGGCTTCTGGAAGCATGGGATGAAATTTCTCCAGATTACCTCAGCAAATTAACTGCTAGAATGCCAAAGGCCTGCAATGCTGTAATTGCTGCAAAGGGAGCATTCTTTGATGAAATAAAAGTTTGAAGGAGAAAATTATTATTTCAAATAAAAATCTTTTTTTCGAACCTTGTCAGTGTCTGGACTAGATTTTAAATTCATTTGGCAACTCATTTGATTAATAAAAGTATGAGTTTTCATGGAAAACACAAAATTGTCTGGGTGACCCCAAACTTTTGAACGGTAGTGTATCAATTCATTTTTGCAGTGACTTTGAGAAGCATATACAGTGGGTTGCAAAAGTATTCACCACATTGACTTTTACCTATCTTGTTATATTACAACCCGTGTTTAAATATGTTTGTAATCTGATTTGTTTGTGATGTATCAATACTAAATAGTCTAAGTTGGTGAAATGAAGTAAGAAAAATATAGGCATAAATGAAATGTATGAGCTCAAATAAGTAAAAATTGCCATGTGCATATATATTCAACCCCTTTTGCTATGGAGCAAATCCTGTTTCAGTATGTCAGTGATTTGGTACAGGGACGGAGGCTCACCTTTCAACAAGGCAATGATCCAAAACATACTGCTAAAGCAACACTCGAGTGGTTTAAGGGGAAACGTATAAATGTTTTGGAGTGGCCTAGTCAAAGCCCAGGCCTTAATCCAATTGACAATCTGTGATCAGTCTTGGAAGATTGTTGTTCCCCAGAGGAAACCATCTAACTTGAAGGAGTTGGAGCAGTTTTGCCTTGAGGAATGGGCAAGCCACTGTATATTGGTAAACCACAAAAAATAATACAATTTTAAAAATTGCCCCGTTCAAAATTGCTAATATATAGTTACCTCTTCATGTACATCACAAGAATGAATGCAATATGGAATAAAGAAATTAAAAAATGCAATTTTTTTCCCATCAAAATATTGCTGCAACCCTATATTTTTCATTTTCACAATGGTTAAGAAGAAAAAAATTAACTCCATAATTTTTTAAGCTATTATTTTCCTGAATGCAGCATTACACCACTGTGCGACACATGCCAGGGCTAGGAAGGAGCACTATTTGAGTTTTTGAGACCAAACGTGACCAAAATTAATTGTGGATGCCAAGTCACATTTCCAGAGGCTCTGAAGCAGCAGAAACCACATGTGATACTATATTTGAAACTACTCCCTTCAAGAAATTTACCTGAGGATGTGGTGAGAATTTGGAATTTATATATGTTTCAAATAAATTTATAAAATTGGTCCATGAAAGCAAAGAAAGTTACTTCAGCCACAAATTTTAAATTTTAACAAGGTGTAATAGGAAAAATTGGACACCACGGTTTGCTACAAAATTTCTCTAATTTGTGATCAGAAATTACTGCCTGGGCACACAAAGGGGCTTGGTTATTCTGGGCGTGGTGATACCAAATACGTATACTTTTTTTAAAAAAGCTGCATTTTTAATAGTGAAACATTTTACTGAGATCTTTATGCTTCTTTTATTCCTTTTTTTTTTTTTTACAAGTTTTAAAAAAAACTATATTACTTTTTTATTATGGATCCTGAGCACATAACTCAATGATTGCTGTTTAATACCTTGTGATACCAATTTTTGTGACACAACAGCGATCTCACCAGCGAGATCGCTGTGTGTGACAGCGATCAGCGACCGGCCCCCCTGCCGGTATCGCTGATCGCTGCAGGAAAGGCCAGGACTTTTTTTTGGTCGCTGGTCTCCCGCTGGCCACCACGCATCGCTGCGTGTGACAGGCGGGAGACCAGCGATCTGCTGGTAACTAATGTACACATCGGGTATCTAGGGACGCACGTCCCATGGATACCCAATGTGTACGTTAGTTACCAGCTTCCTGCATCAGCGCGCTGGTAACTAACGTGCACAGCTACGCCAGGCGCTGGGCGTCGCTCTGCTGCTCGCTTGTGTAGCTGTCTGTTTGACAGCTCACCAGCGATCACATAGCGATTCACCAGCGATCCTGACACATTGATATCGTTGTCAGGATCGCTGGTGAGTTGCTATGTGTGACTCCAACCTTAGACCTATTCACACTGATGCACTGCCTTTTAGACCTCGCTTGTAGCAAGGTCTAACAGACCACTATAGCTGGAAGACCATAGCAACGTTCGACACCCTGTAATCACTTTAAGGCTGATGGGTGAAAAAGGAAGCCCTCTTTCACAATCATCTAAATTTAGGGGGTTATCCAAGCCATGATTTTTGCTTACATCGGCCCCCACTGCTCTTGCAGGAGTTTGGCCTTCAGTTAAGCTAAAGAAGAAAGTTTTCATTGCCACATTAATAGAGTTTTAATACTTATTTTACGTGTTCTAACACTTCATGGTACAATTTTGGAGAACACACAAGCCATTATTTTTTAGTTAACATTTTAATGGGGTGGGATGATAGAAAAATATGTATATTTTAAATTTCATTGTTTTAACACCAGATTGGAAAATTAAGTCTTGATAAGAAGTTTTGCACCATTTTTGCTCGTTCATAAGCCATACACCCTCGTTATGACAACTGCATCCTTTAACGCTACGATGTTCCTGTTCATAATGTGACCACAGATGGAGGAACGTATGACCAGATGTGTCCCTTTGCATTTTCCATTGCAACATATTGCTCCTGCAGTAGCTTCCTGGATGCAGCATGTTACAAGGGAGGATGCAGAGTGATGTGTCTGGTCACTAGACCGGAGTGGGATGGGGCATAATTGTGCATCTTGGTGCACCACGGTCAATGCACAAAATTTTATACATCAGTATTAGCATACCTTTTTACCACTATGGGGTGGATCAAAATTGTCAAAACAAGAAACAATTTTTGTTGACTACAGGAACCAATCACACCACAGTCAATAAAAAAATAAGAGCTAATATCTAACTGGTTGCTATGGGGCAAAAAAAAGTTTCATTTTTGAAAGTTTTAATAAAATGAGGCTCAATGTGCATAATTCATCAAAGCTTTCACACCAGAATTCTGGCATTGAAAAATTGTAAAATTCGCAACTTGGATTTGCAACTGAAAAAATGGCCAAATCGCCACAACTTGACTAAATCAAGACGAGTTGTGGCATTTTCAACTTTACAAATCTCACTCCAGTACCGGACTTGAGTGAGATTTGATGAATGGCATGCGCGGAGCCACACGTCATTCATCAGGTGCTCCAGATTCATGAAGAGCCATGCACCACTTCATGAATCAGGAGCGCCTGACTCCAGCAATCCCCACATCAAGACCGGCTAAACAATGCCAGTCTGGATGAATCGGGACCAATATCTTTTAAAAAGCGGTGAGTGCTTAGCCTTATTTGATCAACAGAAGGAGAGATAACAGGAATGCTCAATGATGACCCTTTTGTCCCTTGTTTTCTTTTTTTATTTCTATCTTTTCACTAACACCTGAAATCATATCCCTGTGACAACTTCTTTAATGTTGCTGTCACTATTGGCTTTGGAATCTGAAGGATTAACCTTCTAAGGCCGGAGACACACTAGTTTATCATGTCCAATGCGAGAGCATTGGATGCGATATGCTAATGACACTTGGCTGCGGCTCTGCTGTCAGCATGAACATGAGAGAATCACAGCACAGGTGCCGAAGAGACGGAGAAATTAATTTCTCCATCTCCTCCATTGCCGGCGTCTGCAGGAATCGCATTGCACTCAGGAGATATCAGAGTTCAGTACAATGTTTTTACACTGTGTGTAGAATTATTAGGCAAATGAGTATTTTGATCACATCATCCTTTTTATATACATTGTCCTACTGCAAGCTGTATAAGCTTGAAAGCCAACTGCCAATTATGTAAATCAGGTGATTTGCATCTCTGTAATGAGGAGGGGTGTGGTCTAATGACATCAACACCCTATATAAGGTGTGCTTAATTATTAGGCAACTTTCTTTCCTTTGGCAAAATGGTTCAGAAGAAAGATTTGACGGACTCTGAAAAGTCAAAAATTGTGAGATGGGATGCAGCAGTCTTGAAATTGCCAAACTTTTGAAGCGTGATCACCGAACAATCAAGTGTTTCATGGCAAATAGCCAACAGGGTCGCAAGAAGCGTGTTGATAAAAAAAAAACGCAAAATAACTGCCCATGAATTGAGGAAAATCAAGTGTCAAGCTGCCAAGATGCCATTTACCACCAGTTTTGCCATATTTCAGAGCTGCAACGTTACTGGAGTATCAAAAAGCACAAGGTGTGCCATACTCAGGGACATGGCCAAGGTAAGGAAGGCTGAAAAATGACCACCTTTGAACAAGAAACATATAATAAAATGTCAAGACTGGGCTAAGAAATATCTTAAGACTGATTTTTCTAAGGTTTTATGGACTGATGAAATGAGAGTGACTCTTGATGGGCCAGATGGATGGGCCCGAGGCTTGATCAGTAAAGGGCAGAGAGCTCCACTCCAACTCAGACGCCAGCAAGGTGGAGGTGGGGTACTGGTATCATCAAAGATGAACTTGTGGGACCTTTTCGGGTTGAGGATGGAGTGAAGCTCAACTCCCAGACCTACTGCCAGTTTCTGGAAGACACCTTCTTCAAGCAGTGGTACAGGAAGTTGGTATCGTTCAAGAAAAACATGATTTTCATGCAGGCCAATGCTCCATCACATGCATCCAAATACTCCTCAGCGTGGCTGCCCAGTAAAGGTCTAAAAGAAGAAAAAATAATGACATGGCCCCCTTGTTCACCTGATCTGAACCCCATAGAGCAGTGGTCCCCAACCTTTTTTGCACCAGGGACCGGTTTCAAGCAAGACCATTCTTCCATGGCCCGGCAGGGCGAGGATGGAGGTGTGGCAGGGGCGTGGCTTTGGTCATAAGGGGGCGGGGCTATGGACGCGGTTGTAGTGTAGCAGTGCATACTTATAATTAAATAACATTTATAATGTGACTCAACTCACCATAGGTTTTGAATAAGTGCTCCATCACCCCCTTCTCCCCATCATTGCCTTCACCCCATCACTCCCTTCTCCCCATCATTGCCTTCACCCCATCACTCCCTTCTCCCCATCATTGCCTTCACCCCATCACTGCCATCTCTTCATCATTGCCTTCACCCCATCACTCCCCTCTCCCCATCATTGCCTTCACCCCATCACTGCCTTCACCCCATCACTGCTCTCTCCCCATCATTGCCTTCACCCCATCACTCCCCTCTCCCCATCATTGCCTTCACCCCATCACTGCTGTCTCCCCATCATTGCCTTCACCCCATCACTCCCCTCTCCCCATCATTGCCTTCACCCCATCACTCCCCTCTCCCCATCATTGCCTTCACCCCATCACTCCCTTCTCCCCATCACTGCCTTCACTCCATCACTGCCATCTCTTCATCATTGCCTTCACCCCATCACTCCCTTCACCCCATCACTCCCCTCTCCCCATCATTGCCTTCACCCCATCACTCCCTTCTCCCCATCATTGCCTTCACCCCATCACTGCCATCTCTTCATCATTGCCTTCACCCCATCACTCCCCTCTCCCCATCATTGCCTTCACCCCATCACTGCTGTCTCCCCATCATTGCCTTCACCCCATCAGTCCCCTCTCCCCATCATTGCCTTCACCCCATCACTCCCCTCTCCCCATCATTGCCTTCACCCCATCACTCCCCTCTCCCCATCATTGCCTTCACCCCATCACTCCCCTCTCCCCATCATTGCCTTCACCCCATCACTCCCCTCTCCCCATCATTGCCTTCACCCCATCACTCCCTTCTCCCCATCATTGCCTTCACCCCATCACTGCTGTCTCTCCATCACTCCCCCCATGGCCTTCTCCTCATGTCCCCATCTCCTCCAGGGCCAGGCTACACAAACACAGACCAACACACACACACACACAGACAGACAGACATACATACATACACACACATTATACACACATACACACACCCCCTCTCACCTGCCCGCCGCCCGCACTTCCTCGCTCTGACACAGCAGTGGCGCGCTCCTCTCTGTGTCAGTCAGAGACAGGAAGCGCGGGCGGCGGGCAGGAAGCTGGACGGGTCCTTGCAGCTCCGCTCCTGCTATTCCCTCTTGCAGGCAGCGGAGCTGCTTGGATCGCTCCCTGGCCGCCGCTAAGAACTGCTGCGCGCCGCCCCAGCCCCCGCTACGCCACTGACCGCCCCTGGCTCCCCTTGTGTCCGCGGACCGGCAAGGGCACTGCAGCGGCCCGGTGCTGGGCCGCGGACCGGCGGTTGGGGACCCCTGCCATAGAGAACCTGTGGTCCCTCATAAAATGTGAGATCTACAAGGAGGGAAAACAGTACACCTCTCGGAACAGTGTCTGGGAGGCTGTGGTGGCTGGTGCACGCAATGTTGATCGTAAACAGATCTAGCAACTGCCAGAATCTATAAAGGGAAGGCTTTTGAGTGTCATCGTAAAGAAAGGTGGCTATATTGGTCAGTGATTTTTTTGTTTTTGTTCTTGAATGCCAGAAATGTTTATTTCTAAATTTTGTGTTGTTATACTGGTTTACCTGGTGAAAATAAACAAGTGAGATGGGTATATATTTGGTTTTCATAAAGTTGCCTAATAATTCTGCACAGTAATAGTTACCTGAAAAAACAGATATCCTCCTAAGATAGCCAAATCTAAAAAAAACCCCGCTCCAATTTCCAAAATTATTAAGCTTTGATATTTATGAGTCTTTTAGGTTGATTGACAACATAGTTGTTGTTCAATAATAAAAAGAATCCTCTCAAATACAACTTGCCTAATAATTCTACACGCAGTGTATATGGGTGCATGCGATCCGATACTTTGATGCAATCGCAGCATGCTGTGATTGTTTTTGCATGCTTAATTGACATGAGAAAATAATCGCAGATGTGAGCTGCCTGCCCGATAGGTCAACATTCGGCCGAGTGCAATCTGATATTTTATCGGATTGCACTCGTCCGATTACATCGCAAGTGGGAGCTGGAGTTGGATAAGGCACAGTTCCTAACTGGGTGCCAATCACGCGACATAACTGTGTATCTCGGTGCACCATTGTCAGTACACAAAATGTTACACATCACCATTAGCATACCTTTTCACCAGTATATCCTTTAGAGAGTGGCGAACGCTTTGCCTTATTTGCTCAACAGATGGTTTTGGTGTAGATGGAGAGGCAACAGGAATGCTGGATGATGACCCTCTCCTTTCTGGTTTTCTTTTTTTCAGGTCTATCTTTTCAGTAACACCTGAATTAAAAATCAATTAAATGTTAGCTGATACTTATATTCCATTACCTAACTAATATTCTTATATTTCCAACCATGTGTATGCATTCTAGTAATGTGTTTACTACACAAATAGAAAAAAGTGTATTTAATTTTGGCAATTATGGTTAGCATATAAGGCTCTGTTCACATTATGCTTTCACTAAGGCTGTGTGCCCACGTTGCGTTTTTGCCGCTGCGGAAACGCTTAAAAAATGCTTAAAAACACATTCCCATGCAATCCTATGGGATCCTGCAGTTGCTGTGCCAATGCTGCGGATTTTTCCGCTGCGGAATCGCATAGCGGTAAAATCCGCAGCATGTCCATTAATTCTGCAGAATCGCAGCGATTCCGCCGCCATAGGATTGCATTGAAACGCTCACTTTACGCATGTGGCTATGCCCACCAAGCGTAAAGTGAGCACTTCATATGCGGATGGTTCCCACAGTTTGGAGGAGAGGCGACTCTCCTCCGTGCCCTGGGTAAAAAAAATTCCTGTAAAAATAGAATTAAAATAAAAAATAGGGATATACTTACCCTCTGTCGGCTCCCGGAGTCCTCAGCAGTGAACACAGCGCTGCCAGCAATTTCCGTTCCCAGGGATGCATTGCAAGAATCACCCCAGATGACGTTGCGGTCGCGTGACCGCTACGTCATTCGACGTCATTCGCGCAATGCATTCCTGGGAAAGGAAGTAGCTGGCAGCGCCGCTGAGAATCGGGAGGACTCCGGGGGCCGACAGAGGGTAAGTATATCTCTATATTTTTATTATTTTTAACATTGTATCTTTTACTATTGATGCCACACAGGCAGCATCAATAGTAAAACGTTGGTCACACTTGTCAGGCACTATGCTTGACAAGTGTGACCAACCTGTCAATCACTTTTCTAAACAATGCTTCAAATCGCTTGGAAAAGCGCTAGCATTCTGCAAGCTAAAAATGCTTGCAAAACGCTTGTGTTTTGGGGGAAAAGGCATGCGAATTCCGCATGCGTTTTACCAGCGGCGGGGAGGTGCGAAAATGCTGCGAACAATTCCACAGAATTTCTACAACGTGGGCACATAGTCCAAGCGTTTGGTGTAGTTATTGTTGCTCTTTCACCTGATAAAGGCCTACAAAGTGTCCCTTTGACTTCAAGCTGTGCTAGTATGTATTTTCTGACTATATAGGAAAACATTGGAACATAGAAACATGGAGCACATAAACCACATGAAAGTATCAATTAAAAGGTAAATTTGAATGAAAAATCAATTCATAGAAGACAATACAAACGTCTCTCACAGTAGTTATGTCAATAACAGAGATGTTCAAATCGGGTCGAAAAGGTGCACCAAAAATATGGTGTCACCTCACAAACACGACTACAGGGAAGAACATAGAATCATAATATTCAATGAAGTAAATATATAAAGTGACAGTGCAAGTAATTATACAAGAAGTCATTTATATAGTGACAGATTCATAATCACCACCAAGAGGTAACGTAAAGTGCTATTAGTTCAGTGAGGTGAGTGACCATTTAGATTTGTTTAGTCCTAACAGTGGTGAAGCAAATCATGTCACTATTGGTTCTGCTCATTCACCTGATAGAGGCCAACAGATTGTCCCTTTGGCTTCAAGCTGTGCTAGTAGGTGTTTTCTGACTATATAGGAAAGTATTGTTGACTGCACTGTCATATATAGACAGCTAACAGTACACTGCATGTTATAGGATTTCTACACCTTGAGGTCATTGCACTCAGCATAAACCCCAGAATGGCAACCTTTAAAGGGAATCTGTCACCCCCTTTTTTCGAATATGAGCTGCCGGCATCGACAGCAGGGGCTTATCTACAGCATTCTGTATTGCTGTAGATAAGCTCCCGATGTAACCTGAAAGATAAGAAAAAAAAGAGTTAGATTATACTCACACCGGCGTTCGGTCCGGTCCGATGGGTGTCGCCGTCCGGTCTGGTGCCTCCCATCTTAATACGATGCCATCCTCTTCTTTCCTTCCTGTCGTGGCTCCTGTGCAGGAGCACTGCTCTGCCCTGTTGAGGGCAGAGCAGAGTCCTGAAGTGCGCAGGCTCCGGGAGAGGTCCGGCGCCTGCGCACTGCAGTATTCTGCCCTGCCCTCAACAGGGCAGAGCAGTGTGCCTGCACCGGCGCCACGACAGGAAGGAAAGAGGACGGCATTTATGAAGATGGGTGGCGCCGACCGCAACACCACAGAATCAAGACCGGACCGCCCCCCCGGTGAGTATAATCTAACTCCTTTTTCTTCTCTTTCAGGTTACATCGGGGGCTTATCTACAGCATTACAGAATGCTGTAGATAAGCCCCTGATAGCGGTGCCGGCAGCTCATATTCGAAAAAAGGGGTGACAGATTCCCTTTAAGTGATGCCTATATTCTAGGTACAGTATTCAAGATTCAAGGGGCAGCACTTGTTTGAAGTCAGGAATGTTGCATGAAACATTTTGCTTTTTCTTTTTTAATTAAGCCAATCTGATGACAACCTTTTTCAAATTTACAGTTACGCATTTTAGATAAAATGTGTGTGCCACCAGATGCTAAATGGGCAAGAATTTTGAATGACACATGGGAAACATTCTTTGACAATAAATAGAAGGTACATGTATGCTTTTTGTTTTACCAGTCTTAGTCTTTTCATCATGAGTGGACACAGTTGCAGTATCTTTTGTAGACTTTTCACGTCTTTCCTCGGACACTCGATGGGCTGCTGTGGCAGAGGTTTTGCGATTAGAAATGGATTGTTTCTTCAAATCTGAATCCTTGCTTTCTGCGGAATGCCTACTATCTCCAGAGATCTAAGAGGGAAAATAACTATTTTCATTTTAAAACGTTTAAGACACTACCGAGACAGAGAGAACATCTCCAAAGTCTCATTCACGTTTGTGTTTAAAAATGTACGTGAAAAAATTGTAACTGCCATCTCCTATCTCATTTTTACCTCCGAATTGAGAATTTTAAGGATTTCTCATCAATTTTGTCAGTGAAAGAAGTAGATGCCTCATTTTTTCAGACTATAAGATGCAATTTTCTTCCCAAAAAAATTGATGGGAAAATGGGGGTGCATCTTTTATAGTCTGAATGTACTTACCAGGAGTGTCATGGCAGCAGGAGTCAGGAGATTCTGCCGGTCCTGGGCTGGGAAGAGGGGGTGTTCAATGGTCCAACGCTGCAGGGCGATGATCTGACTCCCATATCAGACTGGTAGGGCAGTATTCGGCAGTGCTCGGTCACGCGGGGGCTCCGCCATCATTTTGTGAAAGCCCGGAGCCCCTATACTTCCATTGCTGCAATGCGGTGGCCTCCAGGAAAATAGCCGCCGGAGGCGGCGTATGTACAGATTAAGGTCTCGGCAACAAGAGCTTAGTCCTGAGAGCTCAATCTGCACATGTGCCGCCTTCGGAGGACATCACATTGCAGCAATGGATGTGCGGGGGCTCCGAGCTTTCACAAGATGTTGGCGGAGCCCTTGTATCACTGAGCACCGCCGAACCTGCCGCACTAGTCTGGAATGGGAGTCAGATCATCGCCGGATCACCGAACACCTCCACCAGCGCTGCCCCAGTAAGCCGAATTCAGACTGTAAGACGGACCCCCATTTGACACATTAGTGTCTTACAGTACGGCAAGTCTTAAAGTCTGAAAAATACATACAGTTGCTTATTTTCACGTGTACTATTGATTTATGTCATCAAAATTAAAACAACGGTAACTCGTTAACATTTTAGAATAGCCAACTCAAAGTCCTTAGCTTAATCCTATGGAAATGTTGTCGTAGGACCTGAAGCGATCAGCTCATGTGAGAAAAAGCTACCAACATAACACAATTAAAGCGGATTTGTCGAGAGCTATAGGCTAAAATTTCTCAAGATGGCCAAGTATAATCAACAATTACTGGAAATGTTTAGATGCAGCTATTTCACTAAGGAGAAACACCAGATACTGAAAGTAGAGGTTCACACAAATTTTGCTGCTCACATTTTCCTTTTTTAAATGAGATAAATGATCCAAAGTGTAATACTTTTTACTCATCTATTTGGTTTTGTTCTCTTTACTTACATTTAATGTGAAAATCTGACGTAGTTTTGGGTCAAAAATTAATGCATAAAAAAGGGAAATTCCGAAGGGTTCACAAACTTTCAGGCGCCTCTGCATAAGAGACAAATAGAGCCAGGGTCTCTTCTAAGCTGTTGGGTTGCACTATGCAACCGCAAAGAGTGAACCAAGCAAAAGTAAGTGGAGAAATAGCCTTTCCACAGTATCGAGGCAGCAGAGGGAAATACCCACAAAGAAGTGGGGAAAAATGAACTGCAGCAGTCAGCTCAAGATTCAATAAAAAGTGAAAGGGTCCTGAACTTATAAGATTAAACAGGTAATCCTGGGAGATAAAAATGTATTTCAATCTACATTCTGTCAAACTATATAAAAAGCAAGCAATGGTGTATAATAGCCTCATGTATATTACAAGCAATGTTAGATGCTAAAAGCGCTGGACAATTAAGGATCAGTCGCTATAACATATAACGCAAGGATGTGGAAACCACAAAAATACGACCAATAGATCCAAATTAGCAAAGAGAATTGATTCTTTAATTAAGGTACATACACAGAACGGGAAAAATGGGGAACATGTACAAAGGAAAACAAAGTGCAGCAGTGCTAGAGGACACGTGACCGAATCCTGGCCATATTAACATATATAGGAATTAAGGTCAGAGTACCATCCTTCATTAAAAAAAACTATATATCCTGGTGGACTCTCCGGTGTAGTAAAGGGGATTAAAAAGCAATCATGCTACCAATATAAATGGGTGCCAAATATAATTAGCCACAAATGTGACCAATTCACAAGCATGAATATGCCTTCAAAAAGAAAAACTAGTAATGAGGCATCCCAAGTGAAAGGCACACAATATCCACCCCTTAAGACATAGCATATGAAACGCCTACCCACACTGGAGTGAACGATACAGGAGAGAGACGTTACCTCAGGAAAGGAGAATATAGATGGCCGGGCAGTCAGCGCGTCACCCCGATGCGCGTTTCGGAGATATACTCCTTCGTTAGGGGTACGAAGTTTTTCTTTTTGAAGGCATATTCATGCTTGTGAATTGGTCACATTTGTGGCTAATTATAATTGGCACCCATTTATATTGGTAGCATGTTTCTTTTTAATCCCCTTTACTACACCGGAGAGTCCACCACGATAGTTTTTTTTAATGAAGGATGGTACTCTGACCTTAATTCCTATATATGTTAATATGGCCAGGATTCGGTCATGTGTCCTCTAGCAACGCTGCACTTTGTTTTCCTTTGCACATGTTCCCCATTTTTCCCGTTCTGTGCATGTACCTTAATTAAAGAATCAATTCTCTTTGCTAATTTGGATCTACTGGTCGTATTTTTGTGGTCTCCACATCCTTGCATTATTCTGTCAAACTATAAGGCTATGTGCACACGGTACGCTTTTGCGGCGTTTTTTCAAAAATGGGCCAAAACAGCCATGGAAACCTTATGCAAGTAAATTCAATGACAATCCTGAAGTGTTGTGCACCTGATCAGTAACTTTCCTTTGAGTATTTGCAGTTTTTTTCTTTCTGCAGCATGTCAATTCTTTATGTGTTTCTGCAAGCGTTTCCCACACATTGACTTCAATTGAGTCAGTCAAATCCGCAGCAAAAAAGCAGGTATAAAAAAAAGTTTGTGGATTTGTTGCGTTTCGGTTTGCGTTTTTACCGTCTTCCTATGGTGTTTTCCACGCTGTCATCTGTGTGACAGCATGGAAAACACCGGCGCCGTGGTTCTTATCAGCGGTAACGCTACCGCCTGTAAGACAGTTGGTCAGAGCGCTGCGGGGTGATGCTGTCAGATGACAGCATCACCCTGCAGCTGAGACTATGACCCTCAGTGGTGACCCAAGGTAAAATGCTTACCGCAAGTCAGCAGGTGTGGGTTGAGGAGACTACTCTCGTCAACCGTCGCCTGTACTAACACTTTCACACAATATGTAAAATAATTACCTACATATTCAAATAAAAATAAAAACACATTATACTCACCTTAACGCCCAAACCCCGATGCCCAGGTCTACTAGAAAAAAATTAAAAATAATAAACCACCATATACTCACCCGTCTGCCGTAGTCCACATAATCCCGAGTGTCCCACGGCGATTTCACGTATAGAATAGTCACATCGTGAGATGTGACTACTCTACCTGGCCACTGGAGATACATTGACAGGAAGTAATCACTCCCAAAGTGTATCACTGAGCTGCCATGAGAGTTCACCAGAGTTCATCAGCTGATCAGCTCCGGTGATCAAAATTCTCACGCTGCGGTGGTGCCATGAGAGCACTGGAGCTGATCAGCTGAATTCCGGTGAACTCTCTAAGGGCAGTTTAGTGATACACTGCGGGAGTGATTACCTCCTGTCAGTGTATCGCCAGCTGTCTTTGAGAGCAGTCACATCAGTGATTGCTTTCAAAGTCATCAAGATCGTCGTGGGACATTATGGATTACGTTCTCTGCAGACAGGTGAGGAATATTGTGGTGTATTTTTTTTTATTTTTATTGCAGGAGACGTTGGCGTCAGTAGATTAGGCGTTCGATGAATATGGTTTCATTTAGATTCAATAAAGGACTGTGACATTATTTCAAATAAAGGACTTTATTCTGGGTGTCTGTGTTTTTAAAATATCACTATGGGGTTAGTAATGGGGGCATCTTATAGACACCTTTCCATTACTAACCTGTGGGCTTGATGTTACCAGATAATACAAAGGTAACATCAGCCTCCCCCAACCATCACCCCACTTGCCACCAATACAGGGCAAACGG
Source organism: Dendrobates tinctorius (assembly GCF_039654945.1). Classification (NCBI taxonomy): domain Eukaryota; kingdom Metazoa; phylum Chordata; class Amphibia; order Anura; family Dendrobatidae; genus Dendrobates; species Dendrobates tinctorius. Next base: position 21,997,666 of record NW_027361692.1, read on the forward strand.
GAAGAGCGAGGCTAAGTGCCAGATTTGGCACATCTTATAGATGCACCTTTTCTGAGGTGGCTGAGAGCTGATGTTTTTAGCCTGGGCGGGCAATATCCATGGCCCCTTCCTAGGCTATTAATATCAGCCCGCAGCTGTCTGCCTAGCCTTGCTGGTTAGATTTTATAGGGGGACCCTATGACAATTTTTTCTGGGGTCCCCCTGCAAACTAGCCAGTAAAGGCAAAGCAAACAGCTGTGAGCTGATATTAATAGCCTGGGAACCTTAATGGCTTTTGGTTCCTTCCCAGAATATTAACATCAGCCTTCAACTTTCCCTCTACTGGTTATGAAAATTACACGGGTGCCCACTCAATTTTTTTTCTTTAAATAAAGAGTTGCTGTTTGGTTCCAGCCTATGTAGGTTGATTGTTAATGCTCCTACATAGGCTGGTGACAATGTGTGTGTGGGTTTGTGTGTGTTTGTTTGTGCTTGTGTTTACTTATCAGCTTAGTAATGAGGGTGTCTGGCTGACACCTTTTCATTACTAAGCCTAGGGCTTGATGTCAATGACTGCTGCTAACACCAAGCCCTAATCCCATTAGTCTGATTCTACTGCATCAGAATGAAAAAGGTGGTGTTGAACCAAGCAATTACATCACAAAACTTTTTTTTTTTAACATATTTATTTAGCTAAAAAAAGCTTGCATTGTTGTACAAAAAAGCGTGCAAAAAACGCATGCAAAACACCAAGGTTACTTACTTTTCCGGAACCCATGACAGCACACCTGAGAGAGGGATCCACCCAGCCAGGATAGGAAACCTACTGAAATAAAAGGTCAGTACCTCTCCCGCGCTTTAGTTGGGTTACAGAGCATGAGAGGATCTCTGGTTAATTTACACGGATAACCAACAAATTATATCAACAAAAGACACCCAAACTATAGTGCACACCCAAGGGGTGAGAAGGGGGTAATATACGTGTGCTATCATGGGTTCCAGGAAAAACAGCTACCGGTAAGTAACCTTGGTGTTTTCCCTTCGCCCATGACAGCACACCTGAGAGATTTTTGGAGAAATGAAAACACCTTAGGGAGGGACCACCGCTCGCAGCACCCTTCTACCAAAGGTTAGGTCAGCTGAGGGTGACAGATTCAGTCTGTAGTGCTTATAGAAGGTAGATGGTGAGGACCAGGTGGCGGCCTTACAGATCTGATCAATCCATACCTCCACCTTCTTTGCCCAGGAAGTAGCCATGGCTCTGGTGGAGTGAGCCTTGATGCCTTCAGGAACCGGAGCGCCACTTGTAGAGTAGGATAAACTAATGGCCTCCCTGATCCATCTGGCAATGGTACCTTTAGATACCCTGTAACCCTTTCTGCTACCCTGACCCTGGAAGGCTATGAATAGGGACTGATTCTCCTCCATTGACTAGTCATGGACATGTACTCGAAAATGGACCTCCTCGCGTCTACAGTATGGAATTTTTCCTCTCATTGACTTTTAGGGCTATCACAAAACGAGGGTGAGGTGATCTCCTGGCTCCTATGGAATTTGAGAACTACCTTGGGGAGATAAGCCAGATCTGGTCTTAGAACAACCCTGTCCTCATATACTTGCGTGTGGGGCATATAGACAGGGCTTGTATGTCACTTGCCCTACGGGCTGATGTTAAGGCCACTAGCAACACCATTTTAAGTGTGAGGAATTTCACAGATAACTCTTGTAAGGGCTCAAATGGCTCCCTACTTAGGGCCTCTAAAACTAGGTTTAGGTTCCATGGAAGAATTTTCGGAACTATAACCGGTAAAGATCTACTACAGGATTTAATAAATCGGGACACCCATCTATTGGATGAGAGGTTGCAATTATACAAGGCACCCAAGGCTGACCCCTGTACCTTGAGAGTATTAGTTGCTAACCCTAGTTGAAATCCCGACTGTAGAAATTCTAGAATAGCCCCTACTGGAACTTCATCCTCCAAGGGCTGACCTAAAAACTCCAGGAATTTCTTCCATGTTCTACCATAGATCTTTGATGTAACCGGCTTTCTACTTTTCAACAGGGTGGAGACTAGCACTGGTGAAAATCCCTTCCGACTCCGTAACAACCTCTCAAATTCCATGCTGCCAGATGGAAGCCCTTCACTTGGTAAGCAGGTCCGGAATCTCTGATAGAATCCATGGATCAGTAACAGACATCCACCCTACAAGGGAGAACCACAGTCTTCTCTGCCAAAATGGAGCAATGAGAATCATTTTCATCTGATCCTTTCTGATCTTTCTCACGACCGCTGGAATCATCGCTATCGGGGGAAGTATGTAGGCCACACGAAACTTCCAAGGTATGTGAAGGGCATCTACCGCGAATGAATTCTCCCTTGTGTTTAATGAGCAGAAGTTCCTCACTTTCCTGTTGTGCAAACTGACAAAAAGATCCATCTCCGGGCTGCCACATGGCTGCACTATTTGCTGGAAAACTCGAGGATTTAGAGACCATTCTCCCTGTCCCAGTTTCTTGCGACTCAGGAAGTCTGCCTTTGTGTTTTCTATTCCTCTTACGTGAAGTGCCGTAAGAGATAGTAGGTGTTGCTCTGCTAGCTGGAGCAGGATGTTTGCTGCCTCCGTAAGAGCATGGCACCTCTTTCCCCCAGGTGGTTGATATAGGCCACGACCGCGCGATTGTCCGACATGACCCAGGCATGGGAAGGGAAGAAAGTGTCTTAAGGTTCTTTCCACAGCCCTTTTAAGTTTGAACCCTGATCTTTTTCTAGACTGAGTAGGATCTCAGATGTGCTCCCCATCTGCTTGTGTCCATCGTGATAACGTCCTCCACAAACCTCAACCATTGGGCCCGACTCCAAATGCTCTTTTACTGTCCACCAGGCAAGGGAGTCTCTTACAGCTAACGAAAGGTGTACTTTTCCCACTAAATGCCCTTTTAATAACCTCTGTGCCGACAGGACCTCCCACTACTGCTGGAATAGGTGAAACTTTGCCCATCTTACTGCCGGTATACAGGATGTTTGGGATCCTAGCAAGGATATCACCTTCCTTAATGTCATTATAGGCCGCTGCATTGCTGACAGTGCCAGTCCCATTATTATTTTGGCTATCTTGTTCTTTGGTAGGAGAAAGACCTGACGCTTGGAGTCCAGAACCAACCCATGAAGGATTGTATCTTTTCCGGTCTTAGCTTTGATTTGAGGGCATTTATCGCCCAACCTAGCTCCTTTAGGACCACAGTCACTTCCCTCACCTGTTCTATACAGTGATTTTCCTACTTCCCGACTAGAAGGAAGTTGTCCAGGTACGGGATGATAATGTCCCGAAAACGAAGGTAGGCCATCAACTCCGACATTACCTTGGTAAACACCATGGGGGCCACTGACAAAACGAATGGGAGGGCTGCATACGGATAGTGCTTTACCTGTCCCTGGACATACAGAGCCACCCTCAGGAACTCTTGATGGTCCCGATGGATTGGGATGTGGTAATAGGCATCTTTTAAGACTATAACCACTGACTCCATTTTGAAAGAATAATTCACAATCCATCGGTTGAGCTTCCTCAGGTTGACAATAGTCCTTAGAGAACCGTCCAGCTTCCATATCAAAAGAGGGGAGGGAGGGGGCGTGGCTATGTAGCCAAGGAAGAAGGAGGCACATAGAGAGCTCCTGAAAATCCTGCTTCCATCCTGCGTCTGTGGTCTCATAATTGCAAAGCACCTGTCAGCATTCGTGACATCTGGATGCCGGGGACCCCGGTGGATCCCGCTGGGAGACGTGAGGTAGCTCTGGTGAGCTGAAAGCCGGGGGAGCCGGAGCGGGCGGCAGGACCTGCACGGGGCGGCGGCCATCTTAAGACTCGCGCTCTATCAGTAAGAGCTGCGGCGTCCAGCTTCCACTGCCACAGTGCTACTGGACGGTGACTCACATCCTGAGGACACAAGGGACTCGCGGTGAGTGCCCTGAAAAATTGGGCCCTGCGTTCCTCCCTCTCATTAATAGATTCACTGTGCCGCTGGCGCTACTTCTGTGGGGACTTCTGTACCCCCACCCCACTGCTGCTGTCTCTGCGGGGGCTGTAGTCTCTATCCCCCCCACCGGCTGTGACAAACCGCGCTGCTGCAGCACCAGACACTGTCCTTCCTGATCCATGTGACTCAACCCTACATAGGAGTCGCTTCTGTGATACATCTCTTTTTACAAGACCTGCTGTGCATATAATTGGGGGAAAGTCCCCAAAGCCTGCACCTCTGGTTGTACTGTGGCGCTGCACGGTCACTAAATATAAGTCGATCTAAAGGATCAGCAGCAGTAGAAAAATTAAAAGAATATGCCAGACCCGACCCCTCTGAAAGTGTGCGGGTTCCCAAAAATTATCCTTCACAAGCTCAGCGAAAAAGCCGTCCCACCTGGGGGCGAGGAGGAGAATGAGCAGGAAGAACTAACCCTCAAACAGGCGTCTGAACAGCTAATGCAAGCCATCTCCTTAACCAGGACTTCTCTGACGGAGAAGATAGAAGACGTGTACACTGAGGTGGGGTGATTCCGACACGACATGCAAGCTATGCGAGGACGCATTACGGAAGTAGAGACGAGAGTATCCCAGGTAGAAGACACCATCGCACCTATGGAGGTCAAGTTGACAAAGGTGGCGGGCTCTATGAACGCCTGGAAGCAAAAAGCGGACAATCTGGAGAACAGGATGAGTCGAAATAACATTTGTGTCATTGGACTTCCGGAGCATTCAGAGGGTCAACATCCTGAGCAATTTCTGGAAGGCTGGCTTAAGTCCTCTCTGGGGGATGAATTTTCTCCAGTATTCGCCGTCGAAAGAGCACATAGGGTTCCTACAAAACCCCTTCCTCCGGGAGCCCCACCTAGACCCTTCTTGGCGCGTCTCCTCAACTGTAAAGACAGAGACACCATTCTGCGTCTCGCACGGCAAAAAAGCCCCATCAAATTTGATAATGCTGTGATTTCCATTTTCCTGGATTTTTCCATGGAACTTCAGAAAAAACGGGCACAATTCATCGAAATTAAGAGGTGGCTCAGAGAGAGGAACATCCTGTATTCCATGATCTACCCGGTCCGGCTCTGGGTTGCACACAGGGGCTCATCTATGTTTTTTACGGATCCAGCGGAGGCGACTGAGTGGCTGCGGTCCCATGGGGGATCCCCTGCAAAGGAATCCTAATGTACTCGCTGCCAATTTGAATCCTTCAATTAGAGGCCCAGTTGGGGCTTCATCGGCAGGTATCCAGCATAACAGCAATACCGGACACTGAGTTCAGTGATGGTATCCCCTTATTCTTTTTTCAATAGGGGCGTGGGACTCCCCTCCTATACTATGAGACTAATGTTTTTTTTTCTTTTTAATAGTATCAGTTTTAATAGTTTTTTAGGTAGTAGTCGCAGTCAGTGGCAACCCTGTCTTCTGTGTGATGTTTCCAATCTCTGCTCGGGTACTAGCATACGCCATATTCGGACAGACAAAAATGGGGTCTGAAATAATATGTATGACCTGGAATGTGATGGGCATTAAGACCCCCCAAAAGAAAATCAAGGTATTCTCGCAGATCAGGCAATGCCGTCCGCACATTGTGGCCTTGGTGGAGACGCACCTGACCAGGGATACTGATCGGTGTGTGCAGAAACTGTGGGCACAATGGTATAGCCACTCATTTCATACCAGTTATTCAAGGGGGGGTCTCGTTATTGATACACAAAGACGTTAGATGGGAGGCCAGGGAGGCCCGAAGGGATCCTGAGGGACGTTTTGTATTTGTGTATGCACTTATTAATTCCAGACATTATGCTATTCTATGTATTTACAACCCCCCTCCAGCCAATATGTCTATTCTCCAGAAGGCGATGGGTTTCGCCCTGAACTATCCAGACGCAGATGTAATATGCATGGGGGATTTCAACGAGGTCATGAATAACAGTCTTGACAGGCTGAGACTGAGTAATGAAGGGAGGGGTGAGGTTCTCCCACAGGTTATATCCCAACAATCGCGGTTCATGGAGTGCAGTGGATGGCTGTATTTATGGAGAATGCGACATCCCGAGACGAGGGAATATACTTGCCATTCATCCACTAAGCACTCCTTGTCACGTAAAGATTACATATTTGGATCTAGTGGTCTAGTAACGTGGGTAGATAGTATAGAACATGGCAGTAGGGGGATTTCAGATCATAGTCCTGTCGTTCTTAAACTTAAATACGGACCACTCAGCAACAAGATGGCTTGGAAATTAAACCCTTTTTGGCTGAAATTGATAGAATCACCCGATAGAACGATCGATCAATTACATTGCTTCATTTCGTCCCACCCTGAACCTCGGAATGTTAACTTATTTTGGGATGCCCTTAAGGCATACTTGAGGGGCTGCTTATCCTCTACGATCTCTTATATAAAACAGGTGACATCGAGGGAGGATGATAAGGTGGAGCAGCGATTGAGAGACTCGGAGGCCGCTTACATATCTGATCAGACTAGTGGCAATATGGTGGAGTGGCTGGCTGCTCAAAGATTATATTCTCAACACATAGACACCAAGTCCAAACGTAAATTATTTTTTGCATGTCAATCTTATTTTGAGCTGGGGAACCAGGCAAGTAAATTCTTGGCCTATTTGGTACGTCAGCACAACACTACTAACACAATATTACAGATCCGTAGCTCAGATGGTACTCTGGAGTCTTCAACTGAAGAAATACTGAGCTGCTTCCATAACTATTATAGATCACTGTACAACTCTAGAAGTGATGTTGATAGTCAGGGGTGTTTGGAATACCTGTCGGATATCACATTTCCCACTCTGAGCCATTCCCAGCGGGCCTTTATGGATGCTAAATTTACTCTGGAGGAGATAGAGAGTGCCATAACGGACATGGCGTCTGGGAAGGCCCCTGGACCTGATGGGTTTCCCATTGAATTATATAGGAAATACCAGGAGATATTAGCGCCACTGTTGTTGGTGGTGTTCCAAGGAATTTGGGAGGGAGGGTCTATGCCAGAGTCCTTCTATGAAGCTAACATAATAGTACTTAAAAAAAGAGAGGAAGGACCCATTAGATTGTGGATCTTATCGTCCCATATCATTAGTGAATGTGGACTATAAGATTTTTACGAAAATTTTGGCTACCAGGTTGAATTCGATTATATTAGAACTTATACATCCTGATCAAACTGGCTTTATGCCTGGTAAAAGCACTTCTATTAATATTAGACGAGTCCAGTCGGTGGTCCAATATAGCTCCCTGGTACCAGATAATCAATGGGCATTGGCATCGCTGGATGCGGCCAAGGCTTTTGACTCCCTTGAGTGGCCCTTCCTATGTGCATGTTTACAGAAATATGGGTTTGGCGACAGGTTTCTAAAATGGGTTAGTATATTATATATGAAACCTAAGGCTCGTGTCATTGTAAATAGTTCTCCGAGTCCTTTTCATTACATAGGGGAACCCGTCAGGGTTGTCCCCTTTCTCCGGCCCTTTTTTCCCTGGCGATTGAGGCATTGGCTATTCATATAAGATCTTCCCCTAATATTGAAGGTATAGAAATAGCGGGTCGAGTAGACACCATAGGCTTATACGCTGATGACACGGTGATTTTTATGGGTAGCGCGGCAGACACATTGGCACGGGCAATAGCCCCTATCAATAAATTCAGTAAATATTCTGGTTTATATATAAATTGGGAAAAGTCTGCCCTGATGCCCCTCTCCCATGCCCCGATGCCACGACTAGAGGCCCTCTCCTCATTACCTATTGTACCCAGTTTCAAATATCTAGGTGTTCACATATCTCGAAGCAGTTTGTTAGATTTGCGGCTCAACATACACCCATTGTTGGAAATGGCTAAAGCTAAATTTCTAATCTGGAGTAATCTCCCGCTTTCTGTAGCCGGACGTATTAATTTAATCAAAATGATACTGCTTCCTAAACTCAGCTACTCTCTTCAGCACAGTGCTGTGGTAGTACCCCGATCCTTCTTTGCAAATTTGAACTCTCAAATTACATCTTTTATATGAGGAAAAGCTAGGCCCAAACTCAGGCTGTCCACTCTGCAAAGACCAAAAAGAGAAGGTGGGGCAGCGCTACCAGACTTTTTTCTATATTATCTGGCCGGACAGGCCAAAGCCATATGCAAGTGGATGCCTGATGATCACCTCCCTAACTCTGAAAGCCACTTGCTCCACGCCGCACAAGTTAGCTGTCCGCTGGGCTTCTTAGAATTGGAAAAAATAAATGTCCCCCGTTTGCTGCCCCTGCTTCGCCTGGCACGATCAGTGTGGAGGCAGATTAAGAGAGTAATTGGATTTGGAGACATAGTGGCTGAAATGCCCCTGTGGAATAATGGTTATTTTCCGGCATTGCTTGAACACCCGTCTGCGGAGTTCTGGACTCAACACAATGTTTCCTCGGTATGCGATTTGCACGATCATGGAACCTTGGTGTCTTTTGAACAATTACAGGTCAAATGTAATGTCCCAAGATCCCAATTTTTCCGTTATCTACAATTGAAGTCGGCCTTTCAATCACACATGAGAAATATGGGGGTAAACAAAGCTATATCGTCTCTGCCCTTGATAGGCATCCTTAAATCGCAAGGTCCCCAGGGTCTCATCTCCACTTTATACACATATATGCTATCGGTAGGGGAGGAATCCACCATAAACTCGGTTAAAGGGAAGTGGGAGAGGCTCATCCCCGATGCACAGGGAGAGGAATGGGGGGAAATTCTGGAATCTCCGATCGGGGTGTCTCCGTCTATCAATAACAGAATGACACAATTATATATTATAAATCAATCATATCTGACCCCGACCCGACTATTCAGGATGGGCAGATTCCAATCATCGGAATGCTTGAGATGTCACTCATTGGATGCAGACTTTATACACATGATTTGGCAATGCCCTATTATTGCACAATATTGGAAGGAGGTGACGTCATTATTAACTTCCCCTGGTACAAGCTCCGGTTCCCCTTGAGCCGCTGGTTTGCCTGTTTGAGGTGTGGGATGATGAATCTTGGGGTCATTACATCGGGATTTTTTTTACGGGAAAAGTTATTTATGACACGAAAGGTTCTGGCACTGCGTTGGATGGGGAGCTCATGTCCCTCCCTCAGGATTTGGATCGAATTGGTGAATGCGGTTATTCCATATGAGCGTATGCTGTATCGAAATAGAGGGTGCCCGGGCAAATTTGAAAAGATCTGGGAGAGGTGGAATTCCTCTCACCTTACCTTGTAGGAGGGAGACATCGCATAATAATTGACTGATTATGTAGAACTAGGCTGCGAACTGGTAGTTTTAGTCTGGTTTAGGAAGTTAAAAAGACTTTATTGATAGAATAACAATATAAAAGCTTGCAAGGTTTACCTGACACTACATTTTATTCCATGTGTAAACTGACATATGCATTTTGTTTTATATCAATACTGTGGAAAGTGTATGTGCTTTATGCAATGCTTATCATATATAAGTGTGTATGTTGTTTGTCTTGTTTATGGTTAATAAACGAATTTAAAAAAAAAAAAAAAAAAAAGAGGGGGAAATAAAATCACCTTCCTATCTCTTACACCGGGCTTCACACAGCACTCGCTTTTGTACCAGTGCCAAAATCTCCACCCCCAGGACTAGCTGTTCTCCTAGTGATTACCTGTGGAGTGTTAATATAAATGTGCTGTGGGGTGGATTGGCGAAGGTCTATCTTCAGACCGTCCTTGATGACACTTAAGATCCAGCGACTGGGGAGATGTTCACCCAGGCAGGGAGAGAGAGCCTCCCCCCTACCTCTGACCTCACGTCATTGGAGGGGGGGGGGGGGCTTTTTTGATGATGTAGAGGGCCCTCTGAACATATATTCAGATCCCTTCCTAACTTTGAAGTCCCAGGTCTTTTTTTCTCCCGGGGGACAACCCCTATTAAATTTTATCCTCCGAAAAGAAGGCTTCCTAGCTTCCCCCGAGAAATGGGGAAACCCCCTTCTTATCCCCTACCTTCTCTAAGATGTCCTCTAGTTTCTGACCGAAGAGAAACTGACCGTCACACGGGAAGGAGCAGAGTCTATTTTTCGAAGGCAGGTCTCCCGGACACCGTTTTAGACACAAGGCCCGTCTAGCCGCGTTGGATAGGCTTGCTGCCCTAGCTGCCAATCTCACATAGTCTGCTAAGGAGTCTGCTAGAAAGGCCACTGCTCCTTGCAACAGTCATATTGTACAAGATTTCATCTCTTGGAACCTTACTCCAGTTGTTCCTCCATTTGTTGCAGTCAGACCATGAGGGAGCGGGAGGTACATGTCCCAGCTATTACCGGCTTCAGACACCCTGCGGCTGCCTCCCAGGTGTGCCTCAGGAACCCATCTGCTTTTTTATCTAATGTGTCTCTAAGCGTGCCGGAGTCCTCCAAGGGCAGGGACGATTTTTTTTTTTTTTTTTTTTTAGAGTACTTTGCTACTGCCCCGTCGATTTTAGGGATTTTATCCCAACCCTCCGAGTCCTTCTCGTGAAAGGGGCACCTCCTTTTGGAAGATGAAGGCAGGCTACTAGAACTCTCCGGCTTCTTCCACTCCTTATCTATGAGCGGCTATATCCTAGTGTTAACTGGAAAGGTGCGCTTCCTTTTTTCCTCCAGGCCCCCAAACAGAATACCCTCTAAGGATTTATGTGTCTTTTCCTCCCATTGTTGATCTGAATGCCATAACCAGTCTATTATTATTATTATAGCGCCATTTATTCCATGGCGCTTTACATGTGAGGAGGAGTATACATAATACATACAAGTACAGTAATCTTAAACAATACAAGGCACGACTGGTACAGGATGAGAGGACCCTGCCCGCGAGGGCTCAATCTACAAGGGATGGGTGAGGATACAGTAGGCAAGAGTAGAGCTGGTCGTGCAGCGGTGTGGTGGATCGGTGGTTACTGCAGGCTTGTCGGAAGAGGTAGGTCTTCAGGTTCTTTTTGAAGTTTTCCATGGTATGAGAGAGTCTGATATGTTGTGGTAGAGAGTTCCAGAGTAGGGGGGATGCGCGTAAGAAGTCTTGTATGCGATTGTGGGAAGAGAAGATAAGAGGGGCGTACAGAAGGAGATATTGGGAGGATCGGAGGTTTCGTGCAGGTAACTACCGGGAGACGAGGTCACAGATGTATGGAGGACTCAGGTTGTGGATGGCTTTGCATGTCATGGTTAGGGTTTTGAACTGGAGTCTTTGGGTAATGGTGAGCCAGTGCAGGGATTGACAGAGGGGAGAGGCCGGGGAATGCCGGGGGGACAGGTGGATTAGTCGGGCAGCAGAGTTTAGAATAGATTGGAGGGGTGCGAGATTGTTCGTTCTCTGCGGCTCTCATACCCAAGATTCCTGTTACACCGCTCCGTCATACTCACCCGGCCTCCGCTCCCACGCCGCAGCCTCTCTCCACCCGATGGCCACGGCGGTCACCTCTGACGGGCTCGCGGCCAACGCCATCCCTGCATGCAATGCGCATGCGCCATAGGCCGCGCCTCCCTGCTGCTTATTGTGCTCCGGCTGTGCCCTGACCCGGAAGCACCTTCGGACCAATGGCAGACCAGACGGGGCTATATCAGGAGGGAGGCGCCTAATCGTTGTGTTACCTTGCACACTGGGCCCTGCTTCCTTCTGTGCTCTCTACAGTCTCTCGGTGCCGTCCTCAGTGTTTCCTGCAGCAGCCTCGTAGCCTTTCTTCCATGTTCCTGTTCCATCCTGCTCGTCCTTCCGTCCTCCTTTATTCCCGTCTCCTGTGTTCCAACTCTGTCCTGTCATCCTACACTTCAGTTCCTCCAAGTTCCAGGCTATAGTCTTAATCCATTCCTGTCTCCTGTGTGCCAGCCCTGTTCTGTCATCTACACTTCAGTCCCAATGTCCTACTCCAGTCCATCCTGAGCCGCCCCTCTCGGTACCGGCTACCGTGGTACTCGAACCCCTGGGCCTGCTCCTAACGGTCCCTGTATAGGGGTCGGTTCCACCTGGCAGCTCGCCCGGGGCCCCTCAGTGCCACGGTCCAGAGGGTCCACTCCTGGAGATTCCGGCTCCTGACCACCCACGCTAACAATTCCCAGCCCCGCAGTGTGAATAAATCATAAGCGACTGCGGGGCGGGATCTCTGGCAGCACGTCCACGCAGGCACGATAGCCAGGCCATGAAGTGATGTGAGAACGGGCAGCGCTAACTGCGCATGCCCAAGAAAATGTATTACTGGGCAGGTGCCAGAATTTGAAATTGAACACAGAGGAGGCGGAGCAAAGACATAAGGACGAAATGACTGATGGATGCGAGGTGTCGGTGTCAGAGGGGGAAAGACCTGCCGATCGGTCAAAATTCTGTTATGTCTGACCAATTTTATAAACGATTATTTCTGCGGTGGAAGGGACGCTAAATAAAAGAGCCACCTTGACAGAATGCAGCATTAGTGCTGCACAAGATGACTGTTTTACTTAAAAACGCCTTGGGGGGGTGACAGGTTCCTTTTAAATAATAAAGGCAGAAAGGACTTGCTTCTAGAAGCAGGGAGGTCTGTTTCCTATGGACACCAAGTTAGAACAGTTTAGCTCAGTGTTTGTAGTAGGGCTATATTCTTTAGAGACGCTAACACTTTTACCGTAATTTGGTGTCTGCCTCCTAGTGGCAGCAGTTTTCCTATGAACCACCCACCACTCTCATCCACTCAATGGCATGAGAGAGCAAATATCACTCCATTAACCAGATCATTTGCATGTGGTAGACAGGCAAACCAAAAAGGTATAGAGATACAATACCTTTTTGGAGATCTTAACTTTGTGTTCTTTGTTTTTCAAGGTATCCTCACTTGGCTTGTATTTTTCTGGAGGTAAGCTATGACATTCTGTTATCATTGTTTTATCATTTTCCAACATTTTAAGATCTTGGGGTAAATCGCTCTTCTGATTATCACTAGAAACATCTGTTTCTATATCCATTTTTTCTTCTTCTGCACAGCACTTTGCACAAATGTATTCCTTGTCATCCACTTCCATTTGCTGTGCTTGAGCTAGGCTTAAGCCAACACATTCTCCATGGAACCAATCATCACACCTTCCACAACCCACCATGAACCTGATAAAGGAAAATATATCTCATTAGAATGGGAATTAATGACATACAGCTCCGGCAAAAAAAATTAAGAGACCACTGCACAGTTTTATAAAATCACCTTCTCTACATGTCTGACAGCCATTCCATTCCAGTGTCAGTTGAATTCCAACCAGAGTACACCTCATTCTACTTAATGTGCTTCTGATTAGGTGATCACGTGAACCAAATCTTATTTAAAGAAGGAAAGTGTAAAAAAAAAAAAAAAAAAAATCTTCTGTGGTGTTCACAATCCTCTTGCAATAGGACAAGCTGGATGGCAAAACAAGTGCTAGTAATATCCCAAAAGTAATAGGAATGAAAAAAGAACTTTTAACCATGCCAAAGGAGTTGAAATGTCTTGAGGGCGGAAAAGGGGCTCAATTCTGGCTTTACTAGCAGAGGGATACAGTGAGCATCATGTTGCCTCCATCCTTAAAATTTCTAAGACATCAGTCCATTACAAGGTCAAGCAGCAGACACTGGGGACAACAAAGCTACAGACCGGCAGAGGGTGAAAACGACGCTCCACTCACTGGAATGACCGTCATCTTATTCAAATTTCACTCAGCAACTGCAGGATGACATCAAGTGACCTACAAAAGGAATGGCAAATGGCAGCTGAGGTGAAGTGCACGGCAAGAACAGTTCGTAACAGGCTCCTAGAGACAGGGCTCATGTCATGTAAAGGTAGAAAAAAGCCATTCATCAATGAGAAGCAAAAGAGAGCCAGGCTGAAGTTTGCCAAAGACCATAAGGATTGGACCATAGAGAACTGGAGTAAGGTCATCTCTGATGAGTCTAATTTTCAGCTTTTCCCAACACGTGGTCGTCTAATGGTTAGACGGAGACCTGGACAGGCGTGTCTTGCACCCACTGTGAAATTTGGTGGAAGATCGGTGATGATCTGGGGATGCTTCAGCAAGGCTGGAATTGGGCAGGTTAATCTTTACAAAAGACGTATGAATCAAGCTGCATACAAGGTTATCCTGTAAAAACAGTTGATTCTTTCTCCTCAGGCAATGTTCCACAGAGGATTTTTTTTTTCCAGCAGGACAAAGCGCCATGCCACACACCTAGGTGGATGAACCACATCAAATCCCTGTCATGGCCAGCCTAATCTCCAGACCTGAACCCCATTGAAAACCTCTGGAATAAAATCAAGAGGAAGATGGATAGTCACAAGCCATCAAACAAAGAAGAACTGCTTACATTTTTGTACCAGGAGTGGCATAAGGTCACCCAAAAGCAGTGTGAAAGACTGGTGGAAAGCATACCAAGACGCATGCTTTCCAATCATGGTTATTCCACAAAATATTGATTTCTGAACTCATCCTGAGTTAAAACATTAGTATTGTTTCTAAATGATTATGAACTTGCTTTGTTAGCATTATTTGAGGTCTGCAAGCACTGCATTTTTTGGTTATTTTGAACATTTCTCATTTTCTGAAAATAAATACAAAATTTAGTGCTTGGAAATTTGGAGACATGTTGTCAGTAGTTTATAGAATAAAAGAGCAATTTACATTTTACTCTAAAATATACCTATAAAGAGAAAAATTCGACAAACTGAAAATTTTGCAGTGGTCTCTTAATTTTTGCCAGAGCTGTAGAATATATACTGCAAGATAAAATAGTTCACAGTCATGTGTAATGCAGATGGACACCATGTTAACTATCAGCTTTAATACACAAGGTAGACTGGATAACAGTTAAAAAATTGTGTGATTAAGGCTGGTTTCACACTAGCGTTTTTTAACGCAGCGCATCGTGCGCGTACATGCGCATGCGTCCTGATCCCCTATCTTTAACATGGGGGCGCATGGGCTAGCGTTTGCACGGATTCGTATGCATTTACGTGCGCGTGCGTTATTTTGTGGTGTGCGCCCAGGCGCGCCGGACGCAGCCTGTTGCATTTTTGGTCCGTCCAACCTGTCTCAAAAAAACGCATGCGCACACGTGCGCACGGAATGCGACTAAATAACACATTACAGCCTATGGGAACGCAGACGTGCGCATGGACATGCGCACGTCTGCGTTCCCATAGGCTGTAATGTGTTATTTAGTCGCATTCCGTGCGCACGCGTGCGCTGCGCACGTCAGCGTTTAAAATCACATGCGTTTTAAGAGTCAATATGGCTACAAACTGGTTAAAATGCATGAGCATAAAATAAGCAAACGCATGCAAAACACTTGATGCGTTTTTTGTATGCATTTGGACTGCGCACGCAGCGCAAAAAACCGCTAGTGTGAAAGTAGCCTAACATATCCAGAAAACTCAAAGAGATTTTCCATGTCACACAGTGAAGATATGAAATGATTGTTGGGGTCTGACCTCTGAGAGTTCCACCAATCCCAAGAATGAAGATGATGCCGAGACTTACCCTCCCCCATTTGTCACCTGTGCACTGTTGCCCTAACGAATGGGACCAGCTGCCGTTTCCTGCATAGGTAGGTGGCTAGACGCTCTACTGTGCATATGCAGAAAGGACCATCTAATATGTAGGAGGGCCTTCTGACTCTACCCCAATTTTAATGACTAATCTTGCTTTTCCTGGAGATAAGCCTCCATTAGTGATGTCTGCTAGTGAGTTATTCTCCTCTCCCCATACAGAACACATTGCTGAACTAAATTTTTCATGTTGGAGGAAAATAGAAACACAAATTTGGCGTGTTTGGCTTAGAAAGACATTATTCACTGATACACGTGTCTAGAACAACTCCCATTCTTAGAACTGGTAGAAGTTCATAGAAAAAACTAAAGAGCATGCAATATGTATTAGAATGCAGTATAGAAGTACATATATAAAATGTATAGCAGTACATGTATTAAACATTATATTATAAAAACAGAATGCCAAATAAAATGTACAAAAAAGTGTTTTTTTGTATAACACTTTTCTGACACATATATAACATAAAAGCATTATTATTAAGTATACACAGTATCGGTCAAAAGTTTGGACAAACCTGTCCAAGTAAAGGTTTTCTTTATTTCTATTGAATTGTGCACATTGTAGTTTCACACAAAAGGCAGCAAAAGCACAACAGAACACAAGGAGTAAAGAAACATGTGTGAAACACTAGAATATGTGTTAAAATCTTACACTGCTTAAAGTAGCTCCTTATTATTCTAATAGGTTTGGCCCCTTGGCATTGTCTCAAGCACCTTCATCAGGTTTCACCTGGAATGGCTCTCCAACAGTTGTGAAGCAGTTTCCTGAGGGGCTGAGCACTTGTTGGCTGATTTTCCTTTACTATGCAGTCCAACACATTCTAAACCACCTCAATTAGGTTGAGGTCCTGTGATTGTGGGGACGCAGTCATTTGAGATAGCAAGCCAATGCACTCCTTCTTGGGAGCATAGCCTGGAGGTGTGTGTTAGGCGATTGTCCTGTTGTGACAAATGATGGTCACACTAATTGCAAACAAGATGGACCAGCAAATCAATGCAGAATGTTCTGGTGGCCATGCTGGATAAGTGTGCAATGTAATTGGAATAAAGCACCAAAGTATTCCCACACCTCCACCTTCATGCTTCACGCTGGGCACCACACATGCACAAACCATTTGCTCACCTTTTCATGGCGGATGGTATTTAAAAAAAAAACTGATTTTGACTCGTCAAACCACAGTACAGATTTCCACTGATCTAATGTCCACTAAACAAGGCGCTTCTTGTTTATGGTCTTTAGTAGTAAATGGTTTGTACCAATTCAGCCCAAAAGACCTGCTGATGTTAAATTGTGTCTGCCACTTGATTTCTATGCATCATTTATGAGGATTGCATTCTGAGGTGCTGTCAATTTGTGGTTTCTATAGCTGGTAACTCTGATGAACTTATCCTCTAGATCAGTGGTAAATATTTGTCTTACTTTATTGGAACAGTCCTCACAAAAGCCAGTTTCATCATAGCGATTAATGTTTTTTTATGACTGAACATAGGATACATTCAAGGTTCTAGCAATGTTCTGAATTGTATGACCTTTGTGCCTTAAAATTTTGATGTACAATTGTTTCCCTTTACTTGAGGAGTTTTTGCCATATTTTGGCTTAGAACAGTTATGGAATAGAGATGGCTATTTTATGGAACAGTGTTCCAATTCTGCCTCTGCAATACAGACCTGATGTGCAAAAATACTTTCTGAAAGCCGATGATTCCGCAAATTAACTCTTTACGAAGCATACCTGTTCCCTGGAAGCCATTCCAAGTGACTAAATAATGAAGCTGCTTGAGATAATTAGGGAGTAAATACATTTTCAGAGCAAAAGGAAGGGAGTAGTTTGAGAAATCTAAGGTTTCAAGCATATTGTGGTGTGCTTCATGTGTTTTGTCACTCCTTCTTTCCATATATGTCCTCTCGTGGTTTTACTGCTTGTAGGCTGAATCTACTGTACAATGTGCACATTCCATTAAGAACCACTGCATGAAAAGGGGTGTCCAAACTCTTTACTGTACATGGCCATAATAATACATTTATTAGGTTATTCAGTCTAAAATATGAATGATAAAAATAAAAGGAAAATGCAGATTTTTTTTTTTTTCAATCTCTGTGTTACAAGATCAAAAGTGCACAATTACGTGTAACACCAAACAGTACTTTAAATAAAAAAAAATAAAAATGAAGTGACTAATATAGCAAAGACATAATGGTACAAAAAATGCCTACCTATTTCCATGAAGCTTTCTACAAGAACTACAATGTCTTGTTGGGTTCCAAATATACTTTTCAGTTGGAGATGTTACATCTGTTCCTTCTTTTTTTATAGTGGGAATGTTGTCAGGAATGAACAATGGAGGCTCATCCACAGAAACACTTTTACTACTCCTTCTCTGGCGAGGCGGCAGTGACTTTTTCAGCTTGCTTCTCTCTTCTGACTGCTCAGTTGCCACCTCTTTCTTTTCGTCATCGTCCTTGGTTTGATGGCTCACTTTAGATGATGCCTGTTTATGGACAGCCTTGTCATTTGAATGAGACAAGCTCCTAGAACGAGCACGAGATGGACTCACTTGAGCCACTTCTTTAAAACTTCCATGACCATCTCTTAATGCATCATCCAATTGTTTTAACAACGTGGACGGGTTCCGCTTCTTGTCCACCAGATCCAATTTCTTTGCCATTTTACTCTTTAAAGGAACTTTATCGGCTTTCTTACCATCAGATAATTTCTTCTTTAATTTGATAATTTTATTTTTTTCAGGTTGGCTTACAGATGGAGGGTTGACATTTTTAGTGATTTTAGTCTGAATTTGAGGGTTATTATTTAAGCTGGCACGTTTTGAGGGCACTAGGCTCTTCTCCAAATTTTCTTCACACGCTGGAAATTTGGAAGAAGTTAATTTGACTTTTTTTACACCTTTTCTGTTACGACTTTTCGTTTCGTTAATATCATTCTCAGCTGTTATTTCATTCTGTGTCACTTGAACCTTTTCTTCCCTTTTCCAGATTCCAGGGGGATTTTGAGTGGTACTTTCAAGAGCAGAAATATCAGGTTCAGTATTTAACTTAATGATGGGATCTAAAACTTCAGAAGAAATGAAACGAGTCTCTACACTGCTTCCCTGTGTAGATCCTTTACCAGCATTTTGCAACATACATTCATCATTCATTTCAGGGTGCACCACTGCTTTCACATCCAGATTACATTCAACTCCTGATAAAAGGGCCAACTCCTGATGAACTTTATCATATATTTTATCTGTCTTTTTATCTTCAGGCTGATACAAGGAATATTCTTTATCATCGCTTGGTGCTGCTAAGGCTTGGCCACTAGCATGTTGTCCATCTGAATTACTAGAGTCACGTTCTGTCATTTCATCCAAAACTTTATTAGAATTTTCATGAAGTAAACTAAGGACATCCTCACGTAAAATGTCTGCCTTATCCCCTGCTTTTTCCAAAATGTACTCCGTATTAGACAAAAGATCATTTACTGGACTTAGATACTCATCTGTCGTTTTATTTTCATCAGTATTAATTTTATCCTTATTAGCTATTCTTGTCGATCTCCTTGAACTTTCTGGAGATGTGCTCGTTTCTTCTAACGGAATTGTTCCACTGCTTCTTACATCATTAGTCTCTATCTGTAGAACGTCTTCCTCCTCTTTTACTTTATCTACAGCTGTATCTTTCCTCGAAAATTTTGCTTTTTTGGGACTTGAAACCTGTACGGGATTTGAAGATTTCTCAACTGTGCTTTGCCTCAGCGATCTTGTGGATTCTGTTTAGAAATAAAACAGAAATCAATTTGAAACTACATCATTTTATATGGAACACTAGCATCTGATTAGACTGTTGTAAATTTACTTGTAAAAACCATTGACAGTGTTGGGGTATAAGCAATTGTCGTCTTTGCAATACACTGCACAGCAGATTCTGTTTCTACATTGCTGCCTAGGACAGCCATGGTTTATTTTTCACGTTGACAATATTCATGCACTAGGACACTGCGCGGTCTTCTAGACTTCTGTATCCAGAATCACAATGCTACAGCACTGGTTCCACTATTAGATGATGGTGAACAGATATTAGCAGCCTACAGTGCAGACCACAGCGGCAGAATCTGCGATGTGAGTGATTTTATTTTATTGTTTGTTCTCCTGAACTATCATCATTTTTCTATAAAATTAGAAGTACAGTTTAAAAGAAGAACTGTCGGAAGCTTTTCCTTTAAATACTGCTGCCAGCACCTTGTCTGCATCTTCATGCACTTACCTACATCCTTTTTATAACCTCACAGTAGGGCTGCATCGTTTGATAGTTTTAGAACTGTGCACCCATCCGTCTGCAATCGCAGACCCCTCTGCCTTTTATTGAAGTAGATAATGTCTTAATACCACCTTGTAGGAGAAATTAAGGTCTGAGACATTAATCAATGTTGGAGGGGCGGCGACTGCAGGTAGAGACATACTGACAAATTTGGTCTGGAGACATCCATCACACCACTTGGCACAGATTTGCATGCAGTACGGGACCGATCTATCTTACAAAAGGTATGTTTCGCTTCTGTATTGCTGTAGGGATGTGCATTAAGATGAATAAAAGGCACTGACAGTGGCATTCAAAGGGAAAAAAATATCAGCTAAGAAGTTCTCTTTAATATCACAGAGATTAATTCTGCAACACTGCTTTTTCTGTCAATGGTGTCATCTCACTACCATTCTTTAAGATGAGTAGTCAACTCATCCCATTCTGGTTGTAAAGAACACACAGCCTAACAACCATATTTTTTTCACTGGGAAATTTAGGAAACAGATCTTGACTAATCGGTTTGCATCACGATTACTTAAGTCTTCAGCTCGAGGCAAAATGATCTGAGAAATGAGAGCACAGAAGGTACACAGAGGCTTGAACCACATTTAGTGAAGAGTTTGTGTGTGTCATAACTGTGCTCTTCACCATGATGCAGGTCTGAGGTCTGTGATAGCAAGAATCTCTTTAATGGCTACCTTACAGGTCAGTAAGGGTATGTGCACAAGCAGCGCTTTTCCCGTGTTTTCTTTTCTGGGTGTTTTTGCCATGAAAAATAGAGCATTTTACTTCCTAGAAAAGTTAATGTGATTTCTGAGAACTCATGCACATGTTGCTTATTTTTCCTTACAGATTTGAAGCAGTTTCTTTCAATGTTTTTCACCCAGTCTAATAAAGGGGGAAAAGGGCATTAAAAAAGCATCAGAAATGCACACAAAATTCGCAGGTTTTTTATGCAGCTTTTTTCTTGCCAAGACTCATGTTTTTGATGCAGATGTGTCTGCAGAAAACACTTAGCGTGTGCACCTGCATATAAGAACAGATAAGAGTGATTTTAAGGTAACAGGTGAAACATGACATGAGCACCTGCCCATCTGTATGTGTACGTTAACATACGGTATGTGTACAGTACTATACGGTATGTGTATGGTACTATAATATGCAGTAGCATCATGAATGCAAAGTTCAAGTTACTTACCCTGTGCTTTTAAGCGTGGAGATTTCCTCACCAATTTCCTAGATGCTTCATCCAATTTATTTACATTTTTATCAGAAAGAATGAGATCTTCTACATCATTGACACTGACTTTATCGACACCAACATCCATTATGTCATCAAGACCAACACCTTAGGTGGGGGGGAAAAAAAAGAGACAAAAATCTAACAAGCAGGAAGACTTTTCTTGACACACAAGAACTGAGAAAATCATCAACCCTTTTAAGCAAAGATAAAAAATAGTTACCTAACTTTTTTTCTTTTTCGGAATATTGCAAACAAAGGAGCCATGTTTATTGTGTTTGTAGTGCAGCCAGACATTAGAGTAATTCAGTAAATCTGCATATTATCTAGGGTTTGTTCTTCTGTATTACATCTGCGTTGACCTTTATAGAAAGAGGCAGCACCAGATTTGTCACACATCTTATGACGACTGATAGAAATGGAGTTCTAATTGATATTCGGCAATTTAACAGAAAAAAAAACAGCATGCTGTGCAGCTTTTCTTTTTTTTTCAGCAAATGTGATGAAATCTGCAATGCTATTTATTTTTCTTTCAATTATTGAACTTATGTTCAGCACTTAGCGGTCTTTAAATGGGTCACCTTGACATGATGGGATGGCTTTACAATTTTTTTTTGAGAAAAAAAGTTAACAGTTTATGTATTTACTGTTGGGTATTCGCTTATTTTGTTTTTGGTCTTGGATTTTGTCTGTTCAGTGTGAACATGCTCTTACACGTTGCAAGTATACTGGATAGCACTGCAGCCTTGCAGCGCTGGAGTCCTGGGTTTGAATCCCACCAAGGACAACATCTGTAAGGAGTTTGTACGTTCTCCCCGTGTTGGCGTGGGTTTCCTCCGAGTACTCCAGTTTCCTCCCACATTCCAAAGACATACTGATAGGGAATTTAGATTGTGAGCCCCATTGGGGATAGTGATGATAATGTGTGCAACCTGTAAAGCGCTGCAGAATATGTTAGCGCTATATAAAAATAAATATTAATAACTTATATTCCAGTTCATCTCATTCAGTTTTGTTTTAGGTTTTTGCACTTAGGGCAGGTAAGGGTGTGGACTCTCTTTCTTTGAGAGGCTGAAAACAGTGGCCTACGGGACCGCACCTTGCCCTCCCCAGTCTGTCTGCCGCCCACTGTCACCAGTACCTGCATCTGCAGGATGCTACCCTACCGGCCTCTTCTTCCACCAATCAGCGTGAGACAGCTGACGCAATGACGTCATTTTATCATATCAGCTGTGCATTGCGGAAAGTCAGTGCATCGGAGAGAGCAGAGGCAGAGCGCTGGCGGAAAGGGAATGAGGTATGTGTTGTTTTTTTTCACGAGTATGGGATGTTTGGCTGGACATGGGGAGGCTATGGGGTCTCATGCTGCACATGAGGAGACTATATCGTTGTTATGCTGGACACGGGGAGGCTATGTGAAGTCTCATGCTGGACATGTGGAGGCTATGTAGGTTCTCATGCTGGACACGGGGAGGCTATGTGGGGTCTCATGCTGATCACGGGGAAGCTACGTGGGGTCTCAGGCTGATCATGGGGAGGCTATGTGGGGTCTCATGATGATCATGGGGAGGCTGGCTATGTGGGTCTCATGATGATTATGGGGAGGCTGGCTATGTCAGTCTCATGATGATCATGGGGAGGCTATGTGGGGACTCAAATGGTATACAGGAGGATGTCAGCATACTTAATTCTGCTCAATAGTAAGTGATATATTTATTTTATATTATTATTAAATGTAATTAATATGTCAATATTAAAATTGAGCAGAATTAATTTCAGCCTACTGATTCAGCCCTCCACAACAGTCACAGTCTCTCTATTGGCCCCTCGGGAAAATTAGTTGCCCATCCCTGTCCAAGTCCCATGTTTCACAGACCTATGAAACCAGAATAAGTCTTGCTAACATTTCTGTTTCACACCTGTCTTATCTGCAGAGATGGGCTCTGCTTCCTTCTCCTATGGCTGACTCCCTTTGTTCTGCTCCACATTGGATCTTACCAGCGTTCCTCAGTGTCATAACCTCAAATACAGTCATATGTTAAAGTTTGGGCACCCCTATTAATGTTAACCTTTTTTCTTTATAACAATTTTGTTTTTTGCAACAGCTATTTTAGTTTCATATATCTAATAACTGATGGACTCAGTTATATTTCTGGATTCAAATGAGGTTTATTGTACGAACAGAAAATGTGCAATCTGCATTTAAACAAAATTTGACCGGTGCAAAAGTATGGGCACCATTATCATTTTCTTGATTTGAACACTCCTAACTACTTTTTACTGACTTCCTGAAGCACTAAATTGGTTTTGTAACCTCATTGAGCTTTGAACTTCATAGCCAGGTGTATCAAATCATGAGAAAAGGTATTTAAGGTGGCCACTTGCAAGTAGTTCTCCTATTTGATTCTCCTATGAAGAGTGGCATCATGGGCTCCTCAAAACAACTCTCAAATGCTCTGAAAACAAAGATTATTCAACATAGCTTTTCAGGGGAAGGATACAAAAAGTTGTCTCAGAGATTTAACCTGTCAGTTTCCACTGTGAGGAACATAGTAAGGAAATGGAAGAACACAGGTACAGTTCTTGTTAAGCCCAGAAGTGGCAGGCCAAGAAAAATATCAGAAAGGCAGAGAAGAATGGTGAGAACAGTCAAGGACAATCCACAGACCACCTCCAAAGACCTGCAGCATCATCTTGCTGCAGATGGTGTCACTGTGCATCGGTCAACAATACAGCGCACTTTGCACAAGGAGAAGCTGTATGGGAGAGTGATGCGAAAGAAGCCGTTTCTGCAAGCACGCCACAAACAGAGTCGCCTGAGGTATGCAAAAGCACATTTGGACAAGCCAGTTACATTTTGGAAGAAGGTCCTGTGGACTGATGAAACAAAGATTGAGTTGTTTGGTCATACAAAAAGGCGTTATGCATGGAGGCTAAAAAACACAGCATTCCAAGAAAAACACTTGCTACCCACAGTAAAATTTGGTGGAGGTTCCATCATGCTTTGGGGCTGTGTGGCCAATGCCGGCACCGGGAATCTTGTTAAAGTTGAGGGTCGCATGGATTCAACTCAGTATCAGCAGATTCTTGACAATAATGTGCAAGAATCAGTGACGAAGTTGAAGTTACGCAGGGGATGGATATTTCAGCAAGACAATGATCCAAAACACCGCTCCAAATCTACTCAGGCATTCATGCAGAGGAACAATTACAATGTTCTGGAATGGCCATCCCAGTCCCCAGACCTGAATATCATTGAACATCTGTGGGATGATTTGAAGCGGGCTGTCCATGCTCGGCGACCATCAAACTTAACTGAACTGGAATTGTTTTGTAAGCAGGAATGGTCACAAATACCTTCATCCAGGAACTCATTAATAGCTACAGGAAGCGACTAGAGGCTGTTATTTTTGCAAAAGGAGGATCTACGAAATATTAATGTCACTTTTATGTTGAAGTGCCCATACTTTTGCACCGGTCAAATTTTGTTAAAATGCAGATTGCACATTTTCTGTTAGTACAATAAACCTCATTTGAATCCAGAAATATAACTGAGTCCATCAGTTATTAGATATATGAAACTGAAATAGCTGTTGCAAAAACCAAAATTGTTATAAAGAAAAAAGGTTAACATTAATAGGGGTGTCCAAACTTTAACATATGACTGTATGAGAGACCTGGAGCAGTTTGCAAAGAGTGGTCCAAAATTCCAGTTGAGAGGTGTAAGAAGCTTGTTGATGGTTATAGAAAGCGATTAATTGCAGGTATTTCAAAGGGTGTACAACCAAATATTAAGTTGAGGGTACCAACAATTTTGTCTTGCTCATTTTTGGGGTTTTGTGTGAAATGATGTCCAATTCGCATTTTTTTTGTGTTGTTCAAATGCACACAAAGAAAATAAACATGTACAAAAAAACATGTGTAATTGCAATAATTTTCTGGGAGAAATACCTAATTTTCTCAAACAATTTCAAGGGTGCCAGCACTTTCGGCCACGACTGTCTATCTTTCATGTAGCAAATACTATTAACATCTCTATACTTTGAAAAGCTTATACCTGTCTGAAATTCTTCTATACTCCATTTGAAAAACTAAATGTTGGTGCTCTGTTTTTGGCAGGTGGACCCATATAATGCTCAACTAAAGCTGACCATATACAATGGATATATCAGTTCTCTCCCAAGCATGAACTCACCGAAACGTGCATGTATGCTTCGGAGTCACACTACCGTATAACACGGCCGAGTGCAATTCGATAAAACATCACATAGCACTCTGCCCAGTGTTATTCTATGGAGCAGCTCTGATCTGCCATTATTTTCTCATGCCTATTCGGCGTGAGAACAAGCATTGCATGCAAACCTATGGGTGCGAGTGAAACATTACATGGCACTCGGGATGAAACCTCAGTGCAGTCCGATATACGCAGAGACGAGCAATGGAGGAAATGGTGAAATTACTTTCTCCATCTTCTCCGCACCTGCGCTGTGATCCGCAGGCAGCACAGTAGCATGGCTCTTGCATCTGATGCCATACGCTGGTGTGATTCCAGCTTGATAAGGAAAAAGAATAACAAAAATTTAAAAAAAATGCCTAATCCCTCTCTGCCAGAAATCATTATTGTAGGAAAGGCAAAATGCTCCCATACACATTGTTGTGTTTGGCTGACTTTAATGACTTTCACCCCAAGTTGAAATTTCCATACACAGTATTTTTATTACTGCTCAATATTATTCTATCGCGTAAAATTAATACTGATATGGGAATAGTTTTGACATTGCTTAACAGCAGAATATTTGTATCTTAAACTACCCTGCTGGCTCAGATCTGACCCAATTTCTGAACTTTAGATTCCGTTGATATGTGTCTAAAATGCACATATTTTGTATATTCACACACCTGTTGTGGTTGGTAATTGGAAATTGGGTTCAGCGTTGTCCAAAACTGGTAGACAGAATTGGGTGCTTGCCGATCCAAGCATAGGATCCTTGTCACTCAGCATGTTCTTCAAGGAGTCTTCAACGACATGTTGGCTTGTGGCAAAATCGTCACAGCCTTCACTTTCTAGGTTATCGCCTAGAAATAGGGCATCATCCAAATGTTCACTAGGGATTAAATGGTTGAATGTGTCAACTATATCCATGAAGAATTCTGTATATTTCAGTCCTGTGAAAAAACATCTAGGGTTACTCAACTGCAGAAAGTTCTTTAACATTATTCAACAACATAATGAACACACTGCAGAGAAAATCTACATAAAATGCTTACTTATCTAGTCCTGACTTCTTGATGTATCATTCTGCCATCAGACCCAAGTTAGAATTGTACGGGATTCTCGGCAGTAAAGAGCATAATACCATGGCAGGTCCGATAAGTTACACAGCAGCTATTGATGGCCACACATTAGATGTAAGTTGGCAGCAGAATGGAAGTGAAAAGTATGCAATTTTTTATGCTTTAAAGAGGTTGTCCAATACTAAGACAGCAGCTTCCCAATCTGATCATTTGCCCCCCCCACCGTGAAAATAAAAACAGTATAGAATTAAAATGGCTGCTGCCTTGTTTCACTGAGAAACCTATCCTGAAATGTTAGGCCGGATGCTTCTGAGCATGTGCAGGAGAAGCTCTGCCCTCCTTTGTGTGTTGGAAGATGGGCTCTTACTACTGCAGACACCAGAGGTGCTGAGGTAAGAAGAGGCCGCCCAAACCTATGTGTGCCGGCTCTCTGAATAACAATATAAGCATCTCACTCCCAGGATCCTGTACCAACATTATAGGATAGGTTTGTGCCAGTGTAAAAAAAAAGACAAAACGATTGTGATTTACTAATTAAATATATTTAGGAACTTATTTAGATTGACATTTCCTTTTGTTCTTTATTTTTTCTATTCTAAGAGAGGCTCTAACTTTTTTTTTACATTTTTGGGTGTAGTCAGACGGCCGTCTCAAGCAGACCAAGATCGGGACGCAGTGCACTGTTTGGCTGGTGGTTCTCCGGACCCAAGCATGACAATTTCATATATTTCTATGCAGTTGTCATGCTCAGTACAGATACAACACACATACGTCCAACATGGACGTGTAAATGAGGCTTTAAACTGACATGCAGCCCATTAGACAAGTCTTCAGGCAAAGCCTGATACGTTTCTGGAGCGGACAGACCTGAAGCAGAAAACAATGGCACTATGTATTTGCTTCGCAGTAGGAAAAGGGTGGCCATGGTCCTGCCTTCTGTCATCTCATTCCAAAGACATACTGATAGGGAATTTAGATAGTGAGCCCCATTGGGGACAGCGATGATGATATTTGCAAGGTGCTGCAAAAATGATGGGGCTATATAAGCAAAGCATCTATAATGTTTAATTAGTTCAGGTCGATGCTATCAATGACCCCAGGAGTTCAAGCTGGTGTGAACACCCTCATCTAGTACATAATGGGTTGGAAGACCTGAGTCAAGAAGGTGTTCTGTGTTATTTATGGACAGAACCCATGCCCAATACAGTTTTTGGAGCTACTCACATATTCATGCTTTTTATGAATAAAATGGTCCGCAAAAAAAATTCCTCTTTGATGCAAGTTATGGATCAAAATCAGTCATACACGTGTGAATCTGTGAAAATCCCGGACAGCACACAGATGGCAACGGTGTACTGTCCCCGCGTGCTGTCTGTGGTAAACACTGATGAAACTCGGATCCAGAACGCTGATGAATGACCGTCCTTGCTTTTACGTACAATAGAAATCACGGACATTTGAATGAGGTCTGACGGTGTGTTGTGTTCACACAGAGTTTTTTGAGCAGTGACTCTCCAATCAAAACTCGTTTTTTAAACCCCTCATGGTATTTGGAGATTTTCTGCTACAAATCGTCAGTGTGAACACACCCTTAGCCATATTTAGGGCAAGCAGTAGGTGAACATGCCTAAAGAATAGTCATATGTTTTTGGATAAGCATCACGGAGATACTTGTAATGAATACTCATTATCTACTCTGTGAATATACTATTGTTTAAAGGGAACTTGTCAGCAGGTTTTTGTACCCCAACTATTATCTGTCAAGTCACTGTAATGCTGAATAAATCCATTCCTTAGTTTTAGCAATCCATGTTTCAGTTTCGGTAAAATCCCGTATACAATTTTATATAGTAATGAGCCGCACGTGCAGCGGGCATGGCCCAGCACTTACAACTCTCCAGCTTCTCTGTCCCTGACAGGTCAATCTTCTCTGTGACCTGCTATCCCACCCAAGATCTTGTGCAAGCATCACCATTCCAGGGGCACTGCATGCTTAGCTCAATAGTCCAGCTCTCACAATGGCCTCAGGACCTTACTGCACACGTGCCACCCTGGAAATGATGGCGCTTGTGCAATATCCAGGTGGGGGGGAGCAGGTCACCGAGGAAACTGACCTGTCAGTCAGTGACAGAAGGGCGGCAGCGAAGGAGAGAGGCGGAACTAGGCCCCTGCACTTGTGGCTCATTAGCATAAACACTGGACAAGGGATTTCTGAAAATGTTCCCTCTAAGCCTACATTATATATGCAGACAATCTGATATAATACTTGTGGCTGATAATATGGAAATCCACAGCAAGAAAGCAGTTAAATAACCAAAGAATATCTTCAGAGAAAGAAACTCTTGTCTTTTATCACAAAATTTACAATGGCAAAAAAAAAATACCAGGCGACTGGTAATACATATGTAAAAGGACAGGCACATGACTAAGGCTACTTTCAGACTAGCGTACTGAGGCGCAGCCATGGCCGCCGCTAAGCCCCGCCCCCGGCTGCGCCTCCTCTGGTCAGCTCCTCCTACAATCACATGACGCTGCATGCGATCAGCGTACCCTATATTTAGCGTTGGGTACGCTGGCCATGCGCTGGTATGATTTTGCCGGCGCTTGCGCCCTCTTGGCGCTGCGCCGAGCGCACAAAAATGCAACGCTTAAAATTGAAGGGATTGGGGACTAATCGTATTGACCTGGGAAGTGCATTCCAAAGAATTGGCACAGCACGTGTATGGTCTGGGAGACGGGAGTGGGAGCTTCTGATTATTGAAAATATCAACCTCAGGTCATCAGCAGTACGGAGGGCGCGGGTAGGGATTTATACTGAAACAAGGGAAGAGATGTAGGGTGATGCTGAGCCATGGAGAGCTTTGTGGGTGAGGGTAATAAGTTTGTACTGGATTCTGGAGTGGATGGGTAGCCAGAGTAATGACTGGCACAAGGTAGAGGCATCAGTGTAACGATTGGCAAGGAATATGATCCTGGCTGCAGCATTCAAGGCAGATTGGAGGGGGGAGAGTTTGGTAAGAGGGAGACCGATTAGAAGAGAGTTACAATAGTCGAGACGAGAATGAATAAGCGAAACAGTAAGAGTTTCTGCGGAGTCAAAAGTAAGAAAAGGTCGAATACTATAAATGTTTTTGAGGTGCAGATAACAAGAGCGAGCCAGTGATCGGATGTGGGGGGCAAAGGAAAGCTCGGAGTCAAGTATGACCCCAAGACAGCGGGCATGTTGCTGGGGAGTAATAGTGGAACCACACACGGAAGTGGCAATGTCGAGTATAGGTACATTAGTAGCGGGAGGAAACACAAGGAGTTCAGTCTTTGACAGGTTCAGTTTCAGATATAGTGAGGACATGATGTTAGACACAGCATTTAGACAATCGCTGGTGTTTTCTAGAAAGGCAGGCGTGATGTCAGGAGAAGAAGCGTATAATTGGGTGTCATCTGCATAGAGATGGTACTGGAAACCAAATCTACTGATTGTTTGACCAATAGGGGCAGTGTACAAAGAAGAGAGGGGGCCTAGGACTGATCCTTGAGGAACCCCAACAGTAAGGGGAAGATGAGAGGAGGAGGAACCAGCAAAAGATACAGTATAGGAGTGGTCAGAGAGATAGGAGGGAAACCAGGAGAGAACAGTGTCCTTGAGGCCAATGGAACGGAGCATAGTGAGGAGGAGGTGATGATCCAGTGTCGAATGCTGCAGAGAGATCCAAGAGAATTAGCAAGGAGTAATGACCATTTGATTTAGCTGTTAGTGGATCATTAGAGACTTTAGTGAGGGCAGTTTCAGTAGAGTGTAAAGAGTGGAAACCTGATTGGAGAGGGTTGAGAAGAGAGTTATCAGAGACAGCGGATGAAGGGAAGATTAGAGACAGGTCTATAGTTAGCGGCACAGTTTTGGTCGAGGGATGGTTTTTTAAGTAGTGGATGTATGATGGCATGCTTAAATGAGGAGGGAAAGATACCAGAAGAGAGAGAGATTAAATATTTTAGTTAGGTGAGTGGTGACAGCAGGGGAAAGGGACTGGGGGAGATGTGACGGAAATGGGTCACTGGTGCAAGTGGTTGGGCGAGAAGATGGAAGGAGCCTGCTTACTTCTTCTTCTGTGACTGGTTCAAAATCAGAGAGTGAGCTAGATGCAGTGGGGGAGGGAGGACAGTGCATGGTATGAGGTGATTGGGAGATAATTTCCTGTCGGATCTGGTCAATTTTTTCTTTGAAGTAATTGGCCAGATCGTCAGCTCGAAGCTCCGTGGTTGGGCCTGTACTCTTGGGTTGAGTAGAGAATGAAAAGTGTCAAAGAGACGTTTAGGGTTATTGGACAGTGAGGTGATGAGGGTGTTGAAATAGGTTTGTTTTGAGAGGTGAAGGGCAGTGTTGTATGTTCTAAGCATAAACTTATAATGGATGAAATCTTCGTGTAGATTGGATTTTCTCCATAGACGTTCGGCGCACCTGGAGCACCGCTGCAGGAAACGTGTCTGCAGGGTGTGCCAGGGTTGTCGCCATCTGTGTTGTGGTGTTCTATAGAGAAATATCAGTTATGGTTCCAGCATGGACACTGGACTGGGTGGTAATTGCGATGTGTAGTGGAAGTTTAGCCCTTTGGAATAATATAGTCACACTGTTGTGTTGTATAAAATGTATTAATCACTTTAAAACCACACAATGCACTCAGAAAACTAGTTTTTGGAAATTATTTTAAATCTCAAAACATGGTAAATTTTTTTTTTTTTTTTTTTTTTAATTCTGTGGATGCATGGTTGAAAAGCAATGTCTGACTTTCATTTATTCATTTTCATAGATTTTTGATTTATTATTACTTTTGTCAGATTCAAGTTATTTATGTGACCATTGTGGGTTTTTCTGTCATTAAACGAGGAGTACCAACAACTTTGACCACGTGTGTACATTCTCCACCTTCCTGCACTGCATCTTGCTCACTTTCTGTCTTTGAACCAGTCACACAAGTGACAAGGCTCCTTGCATCTTCTTGCCCTACTACTTGCATCAGTGACCATATTCCCTCACATATCCTCCTGTCCCTTTCCCCTGCTGTCACGCACCACTCACCAAACTAAAATATTTAATCTCTCCCTGTCATATCGCATTTTTCCCTTCTCATTTAAACATGCCAGCATACATCCATTAAGGTTATGTGCACACGTAGTTTTGAGAGCTGCGGATTTTTCCCCGCGGATTTGTAAAAATCCGCAGGTCAAAAGTCCTGCGTTTTACCTGCGGATTAGCCTGCGGTTTAATCCTGCGGTTTCACACCTCACAATGCGGATTGTAACCCGCAGCAAATCCACGCGGAAAAATCCGCAGCACGTGCACAGCGTTTTTGGTTTTACCATTGAAAACAATGGTACTGCACAACGCAGCAGAAACTGCTGCGGACTCGCAGGGCCAGAAACGCTGCGGATCCGCAGCAGAATCCACACCGTGTGCACATGGCCTAAAAATCATCCCTCGACCAGAACTGCACTGCCAACTACAGGACCTGCCTCTAATCTTCCCTTTATCTCTAAACTCCTGGAAAGCTTGGTCCACTCACGGCTAAACCGCTATCTCTCAGATAACTCTCTTCTTGATCCTTTACAATCCGGTTTCCGCTCTTTACATTCTACTGACTCTGCCATCTCCTGGATCTCTCTGCAGCATCTGACACTGTGGATCATCCACCAGCACCACCTCACTATGCTACACTTTATCGGACTCAAGGACACTGTTTTCTCTTGGTTCTCCTCCTACCTCTCCTTCACTGTGTCCCTTGCTGGCTCCTCTTCCTCTCCCCTTCTCCTTACTGTTGGGTTCCTGAGGGTTCAGTCCTAGGCCGTATCCTTTTCTCCTTGTACACCACCCCTAATGAACAATCAGTAGATTCGATTCTCAGTACCATCTCTATGCTGATGACACCCAAATATATACCTCATCTCCTTACATTCACCCTGCACAACTACAAAATACCAGTGATTGTCTTTCCACTGTTTCCAACATTAAGTTCTCCCTCTATCTTAACTGAATCTGTCAAAAACTGATCTTCTTGTGTTTCATCCCTTCACTAACCTACCTATGCCCGTTATCACTATTTCCATGTGTTGCTCCACCATTACTCCCCAGCAACATGCCCGCTGTCTTGGTGTCATCTTGGATTCAGATCTTTCCTTGACTCCCCACATCCAATCACTCGCCCGCTCATGTCACTTACACCTCAAAAACATCTCTAGAATTAGATCTTTTCTTACCTTTGAATTGGCAAAAACTCTTGATGAAGCTCATTCTTGTCTGGACTATTGCAACTCTTTACTAATCGGTCTCACTCTTACTAAACTCTCCCCTCTCCAACCCATCCTGAATACAGCAACTATTCCTTTCCAAGTGCTACACCGATGCCTCTACCCTATGCCAATCGTTGCAGTGGTTGCCCATCCAATATACACTTCAATATAAACTTATCACTATCACCTACAAAGTGCTCCATGGTTCAGCACCACCCAACATCTCCTCCCTCGTCTCAGTTTACCACTCCACTAGTTTTGTCCATTCTGCTAATGACTTAAAACTAAAATCCTCAATAATCGGAACCTCCCATTCCAGTCTCCAAGATTTCTGACATGCTGCGCCAATTCTTTGGAATGCACTACCCAGGACATTTAGATTAATTCCCAATACCAACAGTTTTAAGTGTTACCTAAAAAGCAGTACTTTAGACTGGCCTATAGCCCCCCCCCCCACTTATTTTTTGGCCCATACAAAATTTTCTGCAAAATCATGACCCCTGTAACATCTGTTCCCACCCTCCATGCACTTAGTAGCCCTCTGTGTCTGTACTGTACACATACTGGCTGGCGACCACTTCTTGCAGCATTATGTGAACACCCTATGTAGCATATTATGACTGGACAGTATAATACAAGCACGTTTTAGCATTTACCTTTTGGTTCTCCCTTATTTCCTCATAGATTGTAAGAGGGTCCCTTACTCCTTTTGATATCTGAGTTATCCTTATTCTGTAATGTCTTTATTGTCTGTACAAGTCTCCCCTAAAATTGTAAAGTGCTGCAGAATATATGTTGGCACTATAAAAATAAAAAATATTATTATTATTACTAAAAACTTCTGGAGTAAAGCCTGCTGTCAGGTTTCCTTTAATAAAAATCTGTGATGGAAGTTACTGACGGGTGTATTTCGTGGTCCGTATATGAACCTGTGATAAATCCGGGTATAGCAGTCTGCACAGAGACCTTGAAAAAGGGTGTCTTAACCAGACTTTAGAAGTTTTGTGAAAAATATCCAATACAAATCCAGAGGAAACTACGAGAAAATCCACTTGAAAATTCTGCACCAATTCAAGTAGATTTTTGTGTGGATAGTTCTGCATTTTGCCATATGCTTTCCCCAGGATTGTTGTGTGGCAGCACTTCCCTGATCCCCTGGTCACCTTTCAACAATAAAATGTTCACAGCAGCACAACAATAATGCACTTTTTTCAGGCAAGAAATACAAAAAAAAATGTGATATTCTACATTGAAACATGTTCCTTTGGAGTCTTTAGGCTGCGTTCACACGTTGCGGTTTTTTCGCGCTTTTGCGGCAGTTTTTAACAAGCGATTTTGCCGCGAAAACGCAAAAAAACAGCATCTCATGCAATCCTATGGGATTCCGCAATGCTGTGCTAATGCTGCGGATTTTCCCGCGGCGGAATCGCATCGTGGAAAAATATGCAGCACGCTCATTATTTTGAAGAATCGCGGCGATTCCGCCCACATAGGAATGCATTGTTCTGCTCACTTTCCGCATGTGGCTGTGCCCACCATGCGAAAAGTAAGCAGAACATTTGCGCATGATACCCTGGGGGTGGAGGAGAGGACACTCTCCTCCAGGCTGTGGGTACCATATCCCTGTAAAAAAATGGAATAAAAATTTTTTTTAAAAATCGGGTTATATTCACCTTCCGGCATCCCGCGCAGCCTTACCGATGCTTCCGCCAACTCCCATTCCCAGAAATGCCTTGCGGCAAGGACCTGTGATGATGTAGCGGTCTCGCGAGACCGCTACAGTATCGCGAGACCGCTACGTCATCAAAGGTCTCGCAAGGCATTACTGGGAACGGGAGCATTGCGATGATCGGGAACGCTGCGCGGGACGTCGGAAGGTGAGAAAAACACGATTTTTTATTTTTTATTATTTTTAACATTAGATCTTTTTACTACTGATGCTGAATAGACAGCCTCAATAGTAAAAAGTTGGTCACACTCGTCAAACACTGTTTGACGAGTGTGACCAACCTGTCAATCAGTTCTCCAAGCGATGCTACAGATCGCTTGGAAAACGCTAGTATTCAGCAAGCTAATTACACTTGCAAATCGCTAGTTTTTCCGCGGGAATTTAAAATGCGGTTTTCCCGCGGAATGGAATTCCGGGAGTTCCGCAACGTGTGCACATATTAAATCAGAAACCAAGATCCAACAAATGATTTAGAAGTGCCAAATATCCAATATTCAAACCCGTCTGTCCCACTGATAGTGTGAATTATCCAAGAACAGAAATAGCACAATACACATTTAAAATAAAACATATTTTTATTGAAAACATATTAAGACAAAAAACTGTTAAATCCTCTGTAAAAAGACACAAACACGGCTTATATAAATGTATCACATGAAATAAGAATGAACAAATGGTACCTTACAAAAATGCATATTAATAATATGCCATTGGAAACCACCTAACAATACATTATAGCCATTAATCATAGCGAAAAAACATTTGGATCCCATGACAATTAGCTAAATTTACCATATGCTCACTCTCTGGACACGCCCCCTGAGGAAGAGGACGAAATGCGCGTCGGGGTATAGGACACGCGGCTTGTTCCGATCATGTAAGCTACTTTGTTAGATTTATTAGTTCGCGTTGTTTGCTTATTATGATTCACACATGCTGACATTTGGACAGAGACCTTTTTCTAATTTTGGTTCTAGACATTACCACAATGAATGTTAAACAAAACAATTCAGATGCAGTTGAAGTTCAGACTTTCAGCTTTCATTTGAGGGTATTCAAATTAAAATTGGATGAAGGGTTTAGGAGTTTCAGTTCCTTAACATGTGCCACCCTGTTTTTAAAGGGACCAAAAGTAATTGGACAATTGACTCCAAGGCTATTTCATGGACAGGTGTTTCATTATGTCATTCTCAATTAAGCAGAAAAAAGGCCTGGAGTTGATTTGAGGTGAGGTGCTTGCATTTGGAAGGTTTTGCTGTGAAGGAAACCAGCGGTCAAAGGAGCTCTCCATGCAGGTGAAACAAGCCATCCTTAAGCTGCAAAAAAAGAAAAAACCCATCCGAGAAATTGCTACAACATTAGGAGTGGCAAAATCTACAGTTTGGTACATCTTGAGAAAGAAAGAAAGCACTGGTGAACTCATCAATGCAAAAAGACATGGGCGCCCATGGAAGACAACAGTGGTGGATGATCGCAGAATAATCTGCATGGTGAAGAGAAACCCCTTCACAACAGCCAACCAAGTGAACAACACTCTCCAGGAGGTAGGCATATCAATATCCAAATCTACCATAAAGAGAAGACTGCATGAAAGTAAATACAGAGGTTCACTGCACAGTGCAAGCCACTCATAAGCATCAAGAATAAAAAGGCTAGACTGGACTTTGCTAAAAAAAACATCTAAAAAAGCCAGCACAGTTCTAGAAGAACATTCTTTGGACAGATAAAACCAAGATCAACCTCTACCAGAATGATGGAAAGAGAAAAGTATGGCGAAGGCGTGGTAGAGCTCATGATCCAAAGCATACCACATCATCTGTAAAACACGTCGGAGGCAGTGTGATGGCTTGGGCATGCATGGCTGCCAGTGGCACTGGGTCACTAGTGTTTATTGATGTGACACAGGACAGAAGCAGCCGAATGAATGGTGAGATATTCAGAGCCATACTGTGTGCTCAGATCCAGCCAAATGCAGCCAAACTGATTGGTCGTCGTTTCATACTACAGATGGACAATGACCCAAAACATAAAGCCAAAGCAACCCAGGAGTTTATTAAAGCAAAAAAGTGGAATATTCTTGAATGGCCAAGTCAGTCACCTGATCACAACCCAATTGAGCATGCATTTCACTTGTTAAAGACTAAACTTCAGACAAAAAGGCCCACAAACAAACAGCAACTGAAAACCACCGCAGTGAAGGCCTGGCAGAGCATCAAAAAGGAGGAAACACAGCGTCTGGTGAAGTTCATGAGTTCAAGACTTCAGGCTGTCATTGCCAACAAAGGGTTTTCAACCAAGTACTAGAAATGAACATTTTATTTACAATTATTTAATCTGTCCAATTACTTTTGGTCCCTTTAAAAACAGGGTGGCACATGTTAAGGATCTGAAACTCCTAAACCCTTCATCCAATTTTAATGTGGATACCCTCAAATGAAAGCTGAAAGTCTGACCTTCAACTGCATCTGAATTGTTTTGTTTAAAATTCATTGTGGTAATGTCTAGAACCAAAATTAGAAAAATGTTGTCTCTGTCCAAATATATATGGACCTAACTGTATATAGAGCAGGGCTGCTTCCAAATGAAGCCATTCAAAATATGACCATGTAACTTCAAGGTTTCAGAACCGTGAAGCAGTTAAAAGAAGTAACATTCTTGTGTATTATGTTAATTTTTGCTGGTGCTTATTTTGGCGGATTCCAGGTGGAACTTGCCTGAAAGATGTGTGCACATACCCTTACACCAGGGAAGGGGAACTTCCGGCCAACGGGCTGTTTACAGCCTGCGATGTCCTTTTCTCCGGCAGATTCCCTGGTGAAGGGGTTTCTCTTCACCATGAAGATTATTCTGCGATCATCCACCACTGTTGTCTTCCGTGGGCGCCCAGGTCTTTTTGCATTGATGAGTTCACCAGTGCTTTCTTTCTTTCTCAGGATGTACCAAACTGTAGATTTTGCCACTCCTAATGTTGTAGCAATGTTGCTACGTTTTGCCGACTTTAATTGCTCTTTACACTTCAAACACGCACACACAGCATTCACTACTGAACGCTGCAGGGCATGCAAAAAAAGATTACGTCCTTACGCTGGCCAATGCCAGTGTCAGGACGTGCAATGCGGGCAGATTCAGTGAACACTGCGCTCCACTCCCACAAACTAAGACAGCAACACAGCCACAGCTTCTCATTTGATGTTAATGCTCAAATTCCAGCCTGTTCTGTGATATATATGCAACAACCCTCCATGTCTCCTGTGATGTATATGCAACGGCATCTCCTGTGATATACAGTTGTGTGAAAAAGTATTTGCCCCCTTCCTGATTTCCTAGTCTTTTGCATGTTTGAGACATTTAAAATATTTAAGCTCACCAAACAAATTTAAATATTAGACAAAGATAACATAAGAAAACACAAAATGCAATTTTGTAAATTAAGGTCTTTATTATTATTAAGGTAAAAAATCCAAACCTACAGGGCCCTGGTGAAAAAGCGATTGCCCCACCCCCTTAAAACATAAATTAACCGTGGATTATCACATATTTGAACTACGCTTCCCTAATTCCATAGGCACATCCAGGCCTGATTACTGCCACGCCTGTTCTCAATCAAGAAATCACTTAAATAGGACCTGCTTGACAAAGTGAAGTAGACCAAAAGATCCTCAAAATCAAGACATTATGCCGCGATGCAAAAGAAATTGTGGAACAAATAAGAAACAAAATAATTGAGATCTCACTCTGGAAGATGTGATAAAGTCATTTCTAAAGCTTTGGGACTCCAGTGAACCACAGTGAGAGCCATTATTCACAAATGGAAAAAACATGGAACAGTAGTAACCTTCCCAGGAGTTGCCGGCCAACCCAAATTACCCTACGAGCGCAGCAACAACTCATCTAAGAGGTCACAATAGAACCCACAACAACATCCAAAGAACTGCAGTCCTTACTTGCCTCAGTCAAAGTAAGTCAGTATTCATGACTCCAACATAAGAGACTGGGCGAAAATGGCCTGCATGGCAGAGTTCCAAGACAAAAAACACTTAAGCAATAAGAACATAAAGGCTCGTCTCCGTTTTGCCAGAAAACATCTTGATGATCCCCAAGACTTTTGGGAGAATACACAGAGTAGAGACAGCGCTTCAGAGGTTGGTGGATTTTACATCTCCTTTAAGGGCCTGTCACACTAAGCGATATCGCTAGCAATATCGCTATAACGTCACTGGTTTTGTGACGTTATAGCGATATTGCTAGCGATATCGCTATGTCTTATACCTACCTCCGACCGCTCCCCCGCTGGTTACCGCTGATCGCGTGAGAACGGCCTGGGCCATTTCTCGTCGTCAGTGTCACGTTGCCGCCAGACTTGGGGCCTGCTGTTCCTGTCGCGGCCACTAGGAGGCGCCGGACCGCCACTTCGTCGTCAGACTCAGGGACTGCCGTTCCTGCCTCGGCCACTGGGAGGGGCCGTGGTTCCGTCACATCGGACTCAGGGCCTACTGTCCCGGCTTTAGCCTTTAGGAGGCGCCGGTCTGTCACGTTGCCTTTAAATTCGGGGTCTGCTGTTCCGGTCGCAGTCACTAGGAGGCACCATGGCTCGCCCGTGAGTTATCGTGCTGACAGAGTAAGGGCACCAGCGCAGGCATCTGGTGGACGCAGGCTCCGCCCCTCTGTCAGTCATCAGAAGGTTACTGCATCATCATCAGTCCAGGAACCTGTGAGGGGTGACCTGATCCCTCAAATACCTTGGGACTGGTCTTGCAAGCCGCCGGATATATTCTTGGTTCCCCTGTGCGCTACTTGGTGATTGA
This sequence comes from Dendrobates tinctorius, assembly GCF_039654945.1. Taxonomy (NCBI): domain Eukaryota; kingdom Metazoa; phylum Chordata; class Amphibia; order Anura; family Dendrobatidae; genus Dendrobates; species Dendrobates tinctorius. Next base: position 22,036,875 of record NW_027361692.1, read on the forward strand.
CTATTGTTTGACTCTGACCTCAGCCTGGATTTCTGACCCCTCTATTGCCTGACGATTTTGTACTTCTGCTATTCTCCCGGTTTGTGACCTTGGCCTGGATATTCTGACTCTGCTACTGCCTAACGATTCTGTACCTCTGCCGTCCTCCTGGTTTTTGACTCTGACCTTGGCCTGAATTTGACTCTGCTATTGCCTGCCGTTTCTTGTACTTCTGCTGTCTGCCCGGTTAAGACTCGGATTCCCGACTACGCTTTTGGTCCCGTTTTTTAACCCCTCTCTGATGACCGTCCTGCTCTGGCCGCTGGTCATATTCAGACAGCTACCTCCTGGGCTCTGTTGTAAATCCAGATCCCTGTATAGGGGTAAAGGGTATCAGTGTTTCTCGGGGTGTTGTCTGGCTGCAGGCCAGAACCGCAGACCGACGTCACATTATATCCGGCCCTAAAAAAAAAAAACTGCTTCTTATGTATATTCCTAAAATATGTAAAGGCAGTTTCCCTGAACTTTTTTTTTCTTTCTCCTGACTGAGCTGATTTTTGGCCTGAACACCTGTTGCACTGCACTGCCTGGAAGACCACTTTCATTTCCCTGCACAAGCATGCTGCAGTCTGGAATCTTGAGGGAGAGAGCTATACGTCAGAGATCCATGCTCCTGGGACGTCGCCCTCTGGGCAACCACTCTGGCTGTGGTTGTCCAGAGGCTCAGGTATTGCCCACAGATGCGGCGAAAGTTTTATTACCTATCTCAGTTTTATTTGGTCAGAAAACTCTCTGTTTAAATGCGTATGTGGATAGTGGGTCTGAAGGAAATTTTATGGATTCTTTGACTGCTGGGTGTACCATTACTAAAACTTAACGCCCCTATTAAAACCACGGCTATTAATGGCACATTTATTGTTCAGGAGGGGGTTAAGTTTGTTACTGCCCAAGTTGCTATGTCTGTGGGAGCATTACATACTGAGCTTGTGTCATTTTTTGTGATGGACAATTTATCCTCTGCAGTTATTCTGGGTATGCCATGGCTACGCCAGCACAATCCTATCATCGACTGGCACTTGGGTGATGTTGTACACTGGAGTCCACAGTGTCAGGAAAATTGCATATCCTTAGCAGTAAACCAAGTTAAGGTTAAAACCCCCGCATACAGTTTGCCTTCAGAGATTTTGAGGATGTCTTTTCTATTGCAGAATCTGAAAAGCTACCCCCTCACAGAGGGTATGATTGCCCTATAGCTCTGATTCCAGATGCCCGTCTCCCAAAAGGGAGAATATTTAATCTCTCGGGTCCAGAGCGTCAGGCTATGAACGAGTACATAGCAGATAGCTTAAAAAAGTTTATTAGACCGTCCATTTCACCAGTTGGAGCTGGCTTCTTCTTTGTAGAAAAGAAAGATGGTGGTCTCAGACCCTGCATTGATTACCAGGAATTGAATGCAATCACCATAAAGAACCAGTATCCGCTTCCACTCATCCCTGATCTTTTTAATCAGTTAATGGGAGCCCGTTGGTTTACTAAACTTGACCTCCAGGGGGCATACAATCTAGTCCGCGTAAGAAACGGTGATGAGTGGAAAACAGCCTTTAATACACCTCTTGGCCACTTTGAGTATCTTGTAATGCCGTTCGGACTCAGTAACGCACCTGCCGTGTTCCAGCACTTTGTAAATGACATTTTCAGGGACATTTGTGGGGTGTATGTCGTCGTGTATTTAGATGACATTTTGATTTACTCTGCTGACCCTGTGACACATGCTCAGCACGTTCGCTCTGTACTGCAGAGACTGCGAGAACACTCCCTGTTTGCTAAACTGGAGAAATGTGTTTTTTTTGCAGAGGAGGTACAATTTTTAGGATACATGGTTTCAAGCAAAGGCTTCCGCATGGATCCTGCCAAGATCCAACCTATTAAAGCTTGGGTGCAACCCAAGTCGCTAAAAGCGCTGCAGCGATTTTTAGGGTTTGCAAACTATTACCGAAAATTCATCAGGGGTTTCTCCGAAATTGCTAAACCACTCACGGATTTGACCCGAAAAGGGGCAGACGTGACCAATTGGAGCCCTGAGGCAATTCAGGCTTTTGCTACGTTAAAAGAGTGCTTTGTAGCCAACCCAGTTTTGGTTCAGCCTAATCTGGACCGCCCGTTTATCGTAGAGGTGGATGCCTCTGAGGTCGGAGTGGGAGCAGTGCTGTCGCAAGGCACTGCATCACTCACTCAGCTTCGCCCATGTGTCTTTTTCTCCCGCAAATTCTCTGCCACTGAGAAAAATTACGATATAGGTAATCGGGAGTTATTGGCGATCAAATGGGCCTTCGAGGAATGGCGCCACTTCCTCGAAGGCGCCAAACATAAGATCACTGTGATTACAGATCACAAGAATCTGACTTACCTGGAGTCAGCTAAAAGATTAAATCCTAGACAAGCGAGGTGGGCCTTGTTCTTCTCTAGGTTTGATTTTTTAATCACCTTTCGTCCTGGTACTAAAAATGTGAGGGCTGATGCTCTCTCTCGAAGTTTCTGCCCCTCACAGGCTGAGGACTCGGAGCCAGTTCCATTACTGGCCAATGGGATTGTTGTGTCGGCCGTGTCTCTGGACCTTCTGGAGGAGATCCGTAGATCCCCAGAACCAGCCCCTGATTCGACGCCCCCCCAGAAATTGTTTGTTCCAGCGCCATTTTGCCTACAAGTTCTGAAGGAGTCGCACGACTCTGTCCTGGCAGGCCATCCTGGTGTCAATAATACCGCCAGACTTGTGACTAGGAATTTTTGCTGGCCAACGGTAGTTAAGGACTGTAAGGATTATGTACTAGCTTGTGAAATCTGTGCTCGCGCCAAGTCCCCTCATAACCGGCCTGCCGGCTGGCTCCAGTCCTTGCCCGCTCCAGAGAGTCCATGGACCCACATTTCCATGGACTTCGTTACTGACCTACCAGCCTCAGAAGGGAAGACATGTATCTGGGTGGTGGTGGACAGGTTCAGTAAGCAATGTCATTTCGTTCCCCTCTCTGGATTACCTAATTCAGAAACTGAGTAAGTTGTTTATTGTTCATGTAATACGACTGGATGGCGCTCCAGAGAATATCGTGTCCGACCGAGGTACCCAGATTGTTTCTAAATTCTGGAGGGCATTCTGCAAACGTATTGGTATTGAATTATCCTTCTCCTCCGCTTACCACCCTGAGACCAATGGTCAAACGGAGCGTACCAACCAGGCTCTAGAGCAATATCTTCGCTGCTATGTCTCGGAACATCAGTCCGATTGGGCGGAACATCTCCCATTAGCTGAATTTGCTCTAAATAACCAATACCAGGAATCTATCAAAACCACCCCGGTCTTCTGCAATCATGGTTTGCACCCACGTTTTGGTTCATTTTCGGCCAAGATGTCGGAACTCCCGGGAGTAGAGAATTCCATACGTCACTTAAGGACAATCTGATCGGAGGTGAACACAAACTTGAAAGGGTCCCAGGTCAGGCAGGCTTCGGTCGCAAATAAACGGAGGTCCACGGGGCCGCACCTAGGAGTTGGGGACAAAGTTTGGCTGTCTACCAAAAACATTAAGCTTAAGGTGCCATCTGCCAAACTAGGCCCCAGGCTTATTGGTCCCTATGAGATTCTAGAGGTAATTAATCCGGTAGCCTTTCGTTTAAAGCTCCCGCAGTCGTTTAAAATACCTAATGTTTTCCACAAATCCCTCCTCAAGGTGTACCGCTCCCCAATTCATCCTGTCCAGTCCCCTCCTCCTCCAGTTTTGGTCAAGGGTGCCTTGGAGTACGAATTCTAGGGTATCCTTGATTCCCGTTTAGTGAGAAAGTCTGTGCAATGTTTGGTGCATTGGAAGGGCTACAGCCCAGAGGAGAGGTCCTGGGTCCCCGCTAGTGACATCCATGCCAAGGGGTTGATTAGAAGGTTTCACCTCCTTCACCCTGACAACCCGGGTTTTGAGGGTCCGGAGGCCCCTCTTGGAGGGGGGGGGTACTGTCACGTCGCCGCCAGACTTGGGGCCTGCTGTTCCAGCCGCGGCCACTAGGAGGCGCCGGACCGCCACTTCGTCGTCAGACTCAGGGACGGCTGTTCCTGCCTCGGCCACTGGGAGGGGCCGTGGTTCCCTCACATCAGATTCAGGGCCTTCTGTCCCGGCTTTAGCCTTTAGGAGGCGCCGGTCTGTCACGTTGCCTTTAAATTCGGGGTCTGCTGTTCCGGTCGCGGTCACTAGGAGGCGCCATGGCTCGCCCGTGAGTTATCGTGCTGACAGAGTAAGGGCACCTGAGCAGGCATATGGTGGCCGCAGGCTCCGCCCCTCTGTCATCAGAAGGTTACTGCATCATCATCTGGCCTGGTCCTGGGGGCGGTACTGATGACATCATCAGTCCAGGAACCTGTGAGCGGTGACCTGATCCCTCAAATACCTTGGGACTGGTCTTGCAAGCCGCCGGATATATTCTTGGTTCCCCTGTGCGCTACTTGGTGATTGACTATTGTTTGACTCTGACCTCAGCCTGGATTTCTGACCCCTCTATTGCCTGACGATTTTGTACTTCTGCTATTCTCCCAGTTTGTGACCTTGGCCTGGATATTTTGACTCTGCTACTGCCTAACGATTCTGTACCTCTGCCGTCCTCCTGGTTTTTGACTCTGACCTTGGCCTGAATTTGACTCTGCTATTGCTTGCCGTTTCTTGTACTTCTGCTGTCTACCCGGTTAAGACTCGGATTCCCGACTACGCTTTTGGTCCCGTTTTTTAACCCCTCTCTGACGACCGTCCTGCTCTGGCCGCTGCTCATATTCAGACAGCTACCTCCTGGGCTCTGTTGTAAATCCAGATCCCTGTATAGGGGTAAAGGGTATCAGTGTTTCTCGGGGTGTTGTCTGGCTGCAGCCCAGAACCGCAGACGGACGTCACAGTCAGCTTCCTGCTGGGCTTCCTGTGGCACCGACGAGCGACGCGTGGACGCGGGCGGGAGGACGTCAGGATCGCCGCGTCTGACAGGTAAGTAGCGACCCCCGACCGCTGATATGTCGCTGGTGAGATCTGCCTGTGTGGCAGCTCACTAGCGATCACTTAGCGATGCACCAGCGATCCATATCGTTGTCGGGATCACTGGTGCATCGCTAAGTGTGACAGTACCCTTATTCTGCCTTCTGTGGCGACGTTTTGATCATATAAGATCTTTTTCAAGCCCAACACATGTCATCTTAACCCCATTTAAATAGTATAAAGACCTCCCCTTCATTAGAAAGCACCAATCAAAAAGATACACAAACAATTAAGTGACAATATACCATATATCATATTTAAAACTACCCCAAATGATTAAGAGTCCATGAAATACCTTAAAAACATCAGAACCGTCCCCTCTGATTGCTTCCCAATACAGTCTGTATATAGATCAAAGATACAAATGCTCCGCAACACACAAACAATAACACAGTCCCGGCCAATCATAATGCAGCATTACTGTCGTCATAGTGATCTTCAATAACGGGGCCACACAGCAGTCTTCCTGACCAATCAGCGCATCACAAGTCCTGCGCATGCCCTAGCATCTCTTCCTGAATGTCTTTCATGTAATTCAATGAGCATGCTCCAACATCACATGACCGCAGGTCCATCACCAGTTCTATATCCGAGAATGAACACTGTGCACCCTCCAGCATCACATGATCGCAGGTTCTTTATTTGTTAAAGGGAATCTGTCACCCCATTTTTCAAGTATCAGCTGCCGGCACTGCCATCAGGGGCTTATCTACAGCATTCTGTAATGCTGTAGATAAGCCCCGATGTAACCTGAAAGATAAGAAAAATGAGTTATATTATACTCACCGGGGGGGGGGGCGGTCCGGTCTTGGTCCGATGGGTGTTGCAGTCCGGCACCTCCCATCTTCTAACGGTGATGTCCTCTTCTTTGCTGCCTGTCGTGGCTCCTGCACAGGTGCACTGCTCTGCTCTGTTGAGGGCAGAGCAGTCATGCAGTGTGCAGGCGCCGGGAGAGGTCCGGCGCCTGCGCACTGCATGACTTTGCTCTGCCCTCAACAGGGTAGAGCAATGCGCCTGCACAGGAGCCACGACAGGCAGAAAAGAAGAGCACATCACCGTTAGAGGATGGGAGGCGACAGACCGGACGGCGACACCCATCAGACCGGACCGAGCATCAGCGTGAGTATAATCTAACTCATTTTCTTATCCTTCAGGTTACATCGGGGGCTTATCTACAGCATTACAGAATGCAGTAGATAAGCCCCTGATGGTGGTGCCGGCAGCTGATACTCGAAAAATGGGGTGACAGATTCCCTTTAAATATCCAGAAATTATTTACATGGGATGCCTGCCCCGGTAACAAAATCCCATGGATCACAGGGATTTTTTTATCAAATGCTGCGGACTTAATAAACCACAGTTAAACAGGCTACAAAATCCACTATAAATCACAACTGCTAAACATAATTCAAATAATGTTATCTAGCAAAGATATAACATAGAGAAAAATACTACATATAACCAGCATCAAAGAAGCTTGGTCCCATACAGAATCCAGAAAATTTACAAGTACCTTATATAATATTGATAAATCAGAAAAAAAAATTAACATTTATTATACCTATTAAAACCACAAGACATTATCAAGCACCATACAAGAAACCATGCTGGCTACCATCACCCTATATAACCAACACCTATTGTCACAAGCCTACCTAACAGCGGAGGTTGGCATCCAAAACACAAAACGAGATTGGCGCCCCCGCTCCTCGGCAGCTGTCCCTAAGTCTCCTAGATGTCCCTGAATTGGTGAGTCACATAGTCACCCATTTATCCAAACAAAGAAAGGAGTGTATAGGAGTTGCCAAGGACTAATATTGAGGTAGGCAATAATAAAAAAACAAGTGAAAAAAAGGGTGAAATAGTAACACGCAAATAAAGTGACAAGTGCAAACAGTACCCCTCACTGTACTATTCCATGTTACCGTATAGCCTTCCTGACAGCGGAGATTGGCACCCTACTGGTCAGCGGAATGGTGCCCCAGCTCCACATCGGCACTCTCTTGGTGTCCCTGATCTCACTACTGTATAATGTTAACACCATCGGATGGCAATTCTGGGATAAAATAAAAAAAGGTTAAAAACAATACACAAAAGCGGAGTTATGATCACCCGAAATATCAACAAAAGGTCATAATTAAAATAGGCATCCTTGTTGGTTATACTCTATATTCATACCCTTAGGTCTTAGAGTATCTAACTCAAACATCCATTTTAATTCCTTCTTTTTCAATGCCGCAGTCCGATCCCCACCTCGTCTCATTACAGGAACATCATCAATAATCCTATAGCGCATTGGTTTACCAAATGACCATTCTCTTTAAAATACTTAGGCACAGACAATTCTATCAAACCAGTTGTTATTGAGCTTTTATGCATGCTAATCCTAGCTTTTATCTCCATAGGACGGGGACGTCCTGAGAACTACCTTGTCTTGATGAAAATTCAGGAACGGAGAACGGCAGGACAGGGCTGCCAATTCCAAAACTCTTCTGACTGACGTAATTGCCACTAGAAAGACCACTTTCCAAGAGAGGACGGTCAGTGACACGTCCTGCAGCGGTTCGAAAGGATAAGGAGGCGCCACATGGGAAACTGCCTGAATGAACGTCTTGCCTGAAGTTTGGTGGCAATTTTGCGTTGGAAAACCACTGACAAGGCTGAAATTTGGCCCTTGAGCGAGCTAAGTGCGAGGCCTGATTTTAATCCGGATTGAAGGAACTCCAATATGGCTGGAATGGAAAACACCAGAGGGGATCGACCATGATCCTTTGCACCATGAAAAGAAGGTTTTCCAGGTGCAGTGATAGATGCGCATGGACACAGGCTTCCTAGCACTAATCATGGTGGAAATCACGTCGTGAGAGAACCCAGCCTGTGCTAAAATCCTGGATTCAACGGCCACGCCATCAAAGACAGGGCCCCGGAGTTCTGGTGGTAAATCGGGCCCTGTGAGAGTAGATCCGTGCGATCTGGAAGTCGCCAGGGGACGTCGGCGACTAGTTGTATTAGTTCTGCATACCATGCTCGGCGCAGCCAATCTGGCGCGACTAGGATCAATGGTACTCCCTCCGCTCTGATCTTCTTGATGACCCTCGGAAGCAAGGGAAGAGGGGGAAAGATGTACGGGAGCCGGAACCGGTGCCATAGCAGAACTAGGGCGTCCACTCCGATGGCGCATGGATCGCACGATCGGGCAATGAACCGAGGCACCTTGTTGTTTAGTCTTGAGGCCATGAGATCAACATCCGGAGTCCCCCAACGATAACAAATCTGCTGAAACACTTCCAGATGAAGATATCACTCTCCCGAGGCAATGCCTTGGCGACTGAGAAAATCTGCAGCCCAATTTTCTACACCCGGGAAGTGGATTGCTGAGATGGGCGAATGGTTGGTCTTGGCCCAACGGAGGATGTGACTCACTTCGTGCGTGGCAATCCTGCTCTGGGTACCTCCCTGGCGGTTGATATATGCTAAAGCCATGGCGTTGTCGGATTGGATCCTGATGGGGTGACTTACGAGGAGATGGTGGAAACTCCGTAGAGCTAATCTGATCGCTCGTATCTCCAAAATAATGATGGGGAGATGTGACTCTCGGGTCGACCAACGACCCTGTGCCGTGTGGTGACGAAAAACCACACCCCAGCCGAGAAAACTTGTGCCGGTGGTTACTACCAACCATCTTACTGGGAGAAAAGACCTCCCTTGATTCAGGGAGGACCTCAGTGTCCACCACCTGATGGCTTGCCTGACCCACAGGGACAGAAGGATCCAACGGTCCAGGGAGAACGGATGTTGTAAGGGACGGAGATGAAACTGTGCAAATGGAACTGCTTCCATCGCAGCCACCATCTTTCCGAGAACTCTCATGCTGAAACGAATGGAGTGAGAAACTGGTCGGGAAAGAGTCTGTGCTGCCTATTGTAAGGCTTGGGTCTTTTCTGGAGGGAGAATGACCAACCCGCGGGAAGTGTCCAAGATCATTCTTAAAAAGGGAATCTGCTGAGCCGGTTTCGGGAAAGACTTTCCGAAGTTTATCTTCCACCCCAGGCGCGAAAGTGTATTTACTGTTATATCCACGGATTCCTAGCAGGCTGGAAGGGACGGACCCTTGATGAGTAGATCGTCCAGATACGGTAACACCACTACTCCCCGAGAGTGCAGAATGGCCATGAAAGCCGCCATGACCTTGGTAAAGACCCTGGGGGCGGTGGCGAGTCCGAAGGGTAAGGCAACGAACTGGAAGTGTTCCTCGTGAATTGCAAAACGCAGGAACTGCTGGTGGGACGGACAGATCGGAATGTGAAGGTAAGCATCCTTGATGTTGATGGATGATAGGAACTCTCCTTTTTCCATGGAAGAGACAACTGATCGGAGAGATTCCATTCGGAATCGCCGTACCCTGACAAACTGATTTAATGGTTTGAGATCCAGAATGGGTCGCATCGTCCCGTCCTTCTTTGGAACCACAAAAAGGTTTGAATAAAATCCTCTGAACCTTTCGAGAGGAGGGACCGGAATGATGACTCCATCCCTTAGCATAGCCTGAACAGCCCGAAGGAAGGCTCTTGTCTCTTTCTTGGGGGGAGAAGAAGAGAAAAACCGAGTTGGAGGAGGGAAGAAAGTTCTATTTTGTATCCGGAGGACACCAACTCCCTGACCCACTTGTCGTGGACGACCACGAGCCAGGTGTGGCTGAAGGAAAGTAGGCGACCGCCTACTTTGTCGGTGTCCGCCGGATACCGCAACAAGTCATTCGTTAGATCTATGAGATCTGGCTCCCATAGATCCAGAAGCCCTAGGCCTGGGTTTCCAAGAGCGGTTAGGTCTGTATGAGACCTTGGAGCCTCTGTCTCCGCGCGGGGACCGACCTGATCCACAAGAGAAGGTAGAGGAGGACCAACTGGAATAGTTGCGAAGAGATCAAAAACGCGTCAGCTGTTGGTAGCGAAACGGCCGAACAGCCTTTTGTTGAGGAAGGAATTTACTTTTCCCCCCGGTAGTATCAGAAATGAGCTGGTCCAGTTTCTCTCCAAAAAGACGACCCGTTTGAAAGGGGAGAGAAGTCAACGATCTTTTAGATGTGGCATCCACCCGCCAGTCGCGGAGCCATAGGGCTCTTCTAATGGAGATCGAGATCACATTAGCGGCAGTATGAGCAGCGCAATTGGCGGCATCAAAAGAAGCATCCACTACAAAGTCCGCTGCGTGAATTATCTGCCTGGTGACAGTGGTTGACTCCGGAGGAAGACTGGTGCCCTGGAAGGAAGTAATCAAGACTTCTGCCCAAGTGGCCATTGCCTTAGTGACCCAAATGGCCGCGAAAGATGGAAAAAGTGGTCCTCCCGAAGCTTCAAAAACTGAACGGGCAAGGTAGTCAATTTGACTATCGGAGGGGTTTCTGATTGAGGAACCCTCAGAAACAGATAGGAGCGTTTTAGAAGCAAGATGTGATACAGGAGGGTCCACCGGAGGGGACTGTAACCAATTCTTCATTAGGTCTGGATCAAAAGGGTATTTAGCCTGAGTAGACTTTTGCCCTGTGAACCGCTTATGTGGACGATCCCTATGTTTCTGGACAATTTCCTTAAAGCCCGAATGGCTGGTAAATAACCTGCGCACACGCTTGGTTTTCTTAAATGAGATAGGATGTGCTGGAGCGGGAATATTTTCCTCATCCAACTTCAGAATCCTGTTGACTGATTCTATAAGAAAATCAAGCGACTCTTGATCAGAGGGGGATTCTGAGGGGATGACATGTCAGATTCGAATTCAGAGTCGTGCTCGCTGTGAATCTCAGTAGAGGGAGAGCGAAGACAGAAGTCGCAGATGCTGAGGCATGAACGTGACTAGGGGACGCGTCATGGGTCTGCTTTCTAGAGACCTGACCATCCCTAGAACGAGTACGGCCCCTGTTGGTGGACGGTTCCCGGCGGACGCGCTTTCTGACTTAGAGAGTCCTCCCGGAGGAAGAATATAGCCTGGGTCAGAGACTCCACCGACCGTGACAGGGACACAGCCCACTCAGGGGTACTAAACGCAGGAGGCCCATCCGCAGCAGCGTCGAGGGGCGTTTGAGCGCTGGTCGGGTCGCAGGCCAGGGCGTAGGCCGGGTCGCAGTCCGTGCATAACGGATTAGTCTGTGCACTGGGTAAGGAAGACTTGCAAGTGGTACACACGGTAAAAAAATGCAGTGTGCTTCTTAGCAGCCCGTTTAGTCTCCTTAGATTGAGACACAGCGCTCCTGAAAGGGTTAACGGCAGAAGGTCTGCAGCTGCAGGGAATGTGCCGGGAAGGGGTTAAGCTTTAATCTGAGGACAGATGCAGCTTATCCACGGTCCTGTGCTGTGTCCCCTGGGAGGAAAGCGGTGGCCCTGTGGTGTCACCCGGTATCCGGCTGTCCAGAGCAGACATAGCGCTCCTGAAAGGGTTAAAGGCAGCTGAAGACATGGCCCCCGATATTAGAATTGCGCATCTCGTAAGTAATGAGAGGCCCCAAGAGGAGGGGGCAGCGACGTTAGCGCGGGCGGCGCTATTCAAATTGCGGCCTAGTAGGCCGGAAAAGCCAGGGACTAAATTTTTGGCCTACCCGGGGTAGGCGCCGGGGCGGCGCCATTCAAGTTGCGGCCTAGTAGGTCGGAAAAGCCTTGGACTAAATTTTTGGCCTACCCGAACGCCGAGAGCGGGGGGGGCCAAGGGGCGCCGGTGCACCGCCCCATACCTCCACTCCAGTGCTCGGCAAGGCCGCGCTGTCCAGGGCCATCCATGCAGGTCTTCTCATCGTCCTGGCTGATGAAGCAGAGCTGGAGGAGTTTGCTCAATCGATCCTCCCTATGGCAGGGGGATGGAGAGCTATGGGGCTGATCCAGGGCATTGAGAAGCCCTGTTCCAGTCTTCTCCATTGCGCTCCTTGCGCTTGTCCTCGTATCCATGGATTACCGGGACCGTAAAGATCATCGCCAGAGGAATCAGCCCCATTTGTCGCAGAAAAGTGTACGGGGAGGTATACTCCGCGTGCTTGCCTGTTTGTTGGTTCAGGGGAGAGCGGGCCGTAGAAAGGAACAGTCACCCCCTTCACTCCGTTAATTAAAAAATAAAAATTTACAGAAAAATCAAAAATAAAATAAAAATGGTGGGGTCTGAAGCCAGACCCAAGTGCCTCCTATAGACACTAAGCAAGAACTGGAGAAATCTCATCCAGCGAGAAGGTGTATACTGCAGGGGAGGAGTTAACTTTTTTTCTGGTTTACTTAGTGTCCTCCTAATGGCAAGCCGCATAACACCCACTGTCTCTGTGTCCCCCAATGAGTCGTAGGAGAAATTTTCACACATTTCATCTAACCGTTGGTCAATCAATGTGTCACAAGAAACCACTTTCCTCACTCTCAACAATTGGCTCCAAGGCAATGACTCCGCCATATTCCTTGGATAAAAACAACAAAAACACAGAAAAAATGTCCAAAATGTATTTATTGATAATTATCATACATATGAATAAATTATATATAGATAAAAAAAAAGGGGAAAGGGCCAATGCCATGGATAAGGCACTACCGGGGACAAAAAATTTACAATAAAATGCAAATATACGTGCAAGGGTACATTATATGAATAAATAAATAAATGAATACATCTATAAAGTGACCATGCAAAAACGTACTTCCAAATTAGTACTTTAAAGTGCTTGATGCAAAAACACTGCAACTAAAAAATTGTGCAGCTAAAAAATTATATATATAGCGCAGCAAAAAAATATATATATATGTGTGGTAAATAAGAGAGCAACCTGAAGCTCAACTAAACACAATAGAGGTGACTCAAAGTGTAAAAAAGTGCCTAAAATAAGCTGTGAAAAAAATAATCAATAAAAGCTAAGTGCTGTACCTCTACGCTCTGCGGGTGTCATGTTACATTTGGAGAGCCCCTGATGTACCTAAACAGTGGAAACCCCCCACAAATGACAACATTTTGGAAACTAGACCCCCCACGGAACTTATCTAGATGTGTGGTGAGCACTTTGAACCCCCAAGTGCTTCCCAGAAGTTTATAACGCCCGAGCGTGAAAATAAAAAAATCATTTTTTTCCCCAATTTTTTGTTTTCCTAAGGGTAACAGGAGAAATTGGACCCCAAAAGTTGTTTTGCAATTTGTCCTGAGTAGGCTGATACCCCATATATGGGGGTAAAACACTGTTTGGGCGCATGGCAGAGCTTGGGAGGGAAGGAGCACCATTTAACTTTTTCAACGCAGAATTGGCTGGAATTGAGATCAGACGCCGTGTTGCATTTGGAGAGCACCTGATGTGCCCAAACAGTGGAAACCCCCCAATTACAACTCCAACCCTAACCCCAACACACCCCTAACCCTAATCTCAGCCCTAACTCTAGCCCTAACCCTAGCCCTAACTCTAATGGGAAAATGGAAATAAATACATTTTCTTTTAATTTTATTATCTTTCCCTAACTAAGGGGGGGGGGGGTTTGATTTACTATTTATAGCGGGTTTTTAGTTTTGGCAGCTGTCACACGCTAAAAGACGCTTTTTATTGTAAAAATAGTTTTTGCATCACCACATATTGAGAGCTATAATTTTTCCATATTTTGACCCACCGAGTCATGTGTGGTCTTATTTTTTGCGGGACGAGTTGACGTTTTTATTGGTATCATTTTTGGGCATGTGACAACTTTTGATCGCTTTTTATTCCGATATTTGGGACGCAGAATGAACAAAAACCAGCGTTTCACAAATTTCTTTTGGGGGGTGCGTTTACACCGTTCCGCTTGCGGTAAAATTGATAAAGCCCTTTTATTCTTCAGGTCAGTACGGTTACAGCGATACCTCATTTAGGTCGTTTTTTTATGTTTTGGCGCTTTTATGCAATGAAAACAATTTTATATAAAAAATAATTATTTTTGCATCGCTTTATTCTGCGAGCTATAACTTTTTTATTTTTTTTGCTGATGATGCTGTGTGGCGGCTCATTTTTTGCGGGACAAGATGACGTTTTCAGCGGTACCATGGATATTTATATGCGTCTTTTTGATCGCGCGTTATTGCACTTCTTGTTTGGCGGTATGATAAGAAATCATTATTTTTTGTTTTGTTTTTTATTTTTATTTTTTAAGGGGTTTGCTAAAGGGGTTAACTAATGTGACAGTTTTATAGGGTGGGTCGTTACGGACGCGGCGATACCAAATGTGTACTTTTATTGTTTGTTTAATTTTTTTAATTCCAAAAAATGAATTTATTAGGGAATTTTTTTTTTTTAATTTAGCGATTTTTTTTAAAATTATTTTTACACTTTTTTTTTTAAACTTTATTACATTGTCCCAGGAGGGACATACCACATTGTGCCGGGTGTGAGCTGTGATAATCAGCTGACACCCGGCCACGATCAGCGGCGCTCACCATGTGGGCGCCGCTGATCGCTGTGACGTACTATCCCGTCCCTGGGAATTAAGTCAGAGGGCACATGGACGGGATAGTACGTCACATGACAGAAAGGGGTTAAAGTAACTGGTTTAATGCCAAAAGTCACACATGGCAAAAGCTTTTTTTGACATTTCAAAGCAATTAACACCAGACTTCTGTCAAATTTGTTTTGATGATTTGGGACCTATACGCCTTGCCTTAGGCCTTGTTCGGACATCTTTTCAAGGATAGATCATGTACCAATTATAGTCTGAGGTGGGTTTTTTTTTTGGGTGACTGAAAAAATAACTGATGGTTACCCTGATGGCAAAATTTCATGTCACCAAAATTAACGAGAATTTGATCCAGCACACAGATGAATATTTGTGCACCTATCATCAATCAGGGGCTGTCCTTTTTTTTTTTTTTCCTAACAGCAGGCAGCCCCAGACTTCTGATTTTACGGAATATCCTTCATTACCAAAAGCACACAGAAGGGTCCCCAATATCCCCCAAAAGGGCTCTACTTTCCTGCCAAAGTCAGGCCTGTACTTCCGGATTTTGCAATCCCACAAACCTCCATGGCCGATCTAGGAGTGAAAGAGGGAGATCTTGCTCTTTGCGCTAACCCAGCGCTGCTATGTACTATACTAAGCTATTAAATGGCAACATCATTACAGTGGATACCATTCGATAAAACCTATGTAAAGCACGTGGCATTGTCGAGTTAGGGCAAAGATCTGTATCACACTCTTTCATTGCGACAGGAAACACAGAGTGTTGTGGGATCATGGTCAGCATGTCAACATCCCAAACCCAGAAGCTCTATTGCTAGAAGGGCCCTTTCAGAGGGAAATTAGAGACCCTGCTGTGAACTTTTGATAATTACTGTGTTTCTCTGAAAATAAGGCAGAGCCATATAATATTTTTTGCTCTTATTTTTTTTTTCCCCATGAACAACAATTCACACTTATTTATGAACAAAGAAAAAAAAAAACATCTATTCAAATATAATCATGTTATCACATTCTGGAACATTACAATAACTCCAAACCCTGCAACCTCCTGCTCTGTGGCCTCCCCTCTAATACTCTCGCACCCCTCAAATCTATTGTAAATGCTGCTGCCCGACCAATTCACCTATCCCCCCACTATTCCCCAGTCTCTCTCCTCTGTCAATCCCTGCACTGGCTCCCCATTACCCAAAGACTCCAATTCAAAACCCTAACCATCCACAACCTGTGTCCTCCATACATCTGTGACCTCGTCTCCCGGTACTTACCTGCACGCAACCTCTGATGATCCTCACAAGATATCCTTATCTACTCTCCCCTCTTATCTCCTCTTCGGACCACAATTGCATACAAGATTTCTTCCGCGCATCCCCCCTACTCTGGTACTCTCTACCACAACATATCAGACTCTCGCCTACCATGGAAACCTTCAAAAAGAACCTGAAGACCTACCTCTTCCGACAAGCCTACAACCTGCAGTAACCACTGATCGACCAAGCCACTGCATGACCAGCTCTACCCTTGCCTACTGTATCCTCACTCATCCCTTAGATGGTGAGCCCTCGCGGGCAGGATCTTCTCTCCTCCTGTACCAGTTGTTACCTGTGTTGTTTAAGATTACTGTACATGTTTTTATTATGTATACCCCTCCTCACATGTAAAGCACTATAATAATAAATAATAATAACCCTGAATTCCATCATGAATCCTATTTCCTTTTTTTTAACCCCTTTCTGCCATATGACGTACTATCCCGTCCATGTGCCCTGGGACTTAATTCCCAGGGACGGGATAGTACGTCATAGCGATCAGCGGCGCATCGCGGCCGGGTGTCAGCTGATTATCACAGCTGATCTATCACAGCTGATCTGTCACAGCAATCTGTGATGTGACAGATCAGCGATCTGTCACATGACAGTGATGTCCCCCCTGGGACAATGTAATAAAGTTTAAAAAAAAAAAAAGTGTAAAAATAATTTATAAAAAAAAAAAAAAAAATCGCTAAATAAATAAAAAAAAAAAAAATTCCCTAATACATTCATTTTTTGGAAATAAAAAAAAAACAATAGAAGTACACATATTTGGTATCGCCGCGTCCGTAACGACCCGCCATATAAAATTGCCCCACTAGTTAACTAACCCCTTTAGCGAACTCCTTAAAAAATAAAAAACAAAGCAAAAAATAATGCTTTATTATCATATCTCCGAATAAAAAGTACAATAACGCGCGATCAAAAAGACGGATATAAATAACCATGGTACCGCTGAAAACGTCATCTTCTCCCGCAAAATACGAGCCACCATACAGCGTCATCAGTGAAAAAAATAAAAAAGTTATAGCTCGCAGAATAAAGCGATGCAAAAATAATTATTTTTTATATAAAATGGTTTTCATTGCATAAAAGCGCCAAAACACAAAAAAACGACATAAATGAGGTATCGCTGTAACCGTACCAACCCGAAGAATAAAACTGCTTTACCGCACACGGAACGGTGTAAACGCACCCCCCAAAAGAAATTCATGAAATGCTGGTTTTTGTTCATTCGGCGTCCCAAAAATCGGAATAAAAAGCGATCAAAAAATGTCACTTGCCCGAAAATGGTACCAATAAAAAAGTCAACTCGTCTCGCAAAAAATAAGACATCACATGACTCGGTGGGTTAAAATATGGAAAAATTATAGCTCACAAAATGTGGTGATGCAAAAAATATTTTTAAATAAAAAGCATCTTTTAGCGTATGACAGCTGCCAAACATAAAAACCCGCTATAAATAGTAAATCAAACACCCCCCCCCCCCCCCCCGTGATCACCCCCCTTAGTTAGGGAAAAATAATAAAATTTAAAAAATGTATATATTTCCATTTTCCCATTAGGACTAGGGTTAGGGTTAAGGCTGAGATTAGGGTTAGAGGTGTGTTGGGGTTAGGGTTGGCGTTAGAATTGGGGGGTTTCCACTGTTTGGGCACATCAGGTGCTCTCCAAATGCAACATGGCGTCTGATCTCAATTCCAGCCAATTCTGCGTTGAAAAAGTGCTCCTTCCCTTGCAAGCTCTACCATGCACCCAAACAGTGTTTTACCCCCACATATGGGGTATCAGCCTACTCAGGACAAATTGCAAAACAACTTTTGGGGTCCAATTTCTCCTGTTAACCTTAGGAAAATAAAAAAATTGGGGGCAAAAATATGATTTTTGTGGAAAAATGATTTTTTTATTTTCCCGCCCGAGCGTTATAAACTTCTGTGAAGCACTTGGGGGTTCAAAGTGCTCACCACACATCTAGATAAGTTCCCTGGGGGGTCTAATTTCCAAAATGGGTCACTTGTGGGGAGTTTCAACAGTTTAGGCACATCAGAGGCTCTCCAAACGCGACATGACACCCGCAGACCATTCCATCAAAGTCTGCATTCCAAAACGTCACTACTTCCCTTCCGAGCCCTGACGTGTGCCCATACAGTAGTTTTCTCCCACATATGGGGTATCAGCGTACTCAGGACAAATTGGCCAACAACTTTTGGGGTCCAATTTCTCCTGTTACCCTTGGGAAAATAAAAAAATTGGGGAATAAAAGATCATGTTTGTGGAAAAAATATGATTTTTTAACTGTACGGCTGTACGTTATAAACTTCTGTGCAGCCCTTGTGGGTTCAAAGTTCTCACCACATATCTAGATAAGCTCCTTGGGGGGTCTAGTTTCCAAAATGGGGTCACTTGTGGGGGGTTTCCACTGTTTAGGCACATCAGGGGCTTTCCAAACGTGGCGTCCGATCTTAATCCCAGCCAATTTTGCATTGAAAAAGTCAAACAGCGCTCCTTCCCTTCTGAGCTCTGCCATGCACCGAAACAGTGATTCCCCCCCCACATATCAGGTATCATCGAACTCAGGACAAATTGCACAATAACTTTTGCAGTCCAATTTCTCCTGTTACCCTTGGTAAAATAAAAAAAATGGACCTGAAGTAATTTTTTTGTGAAAAAAAGTTAAAATGTTCATTTTATTTTAATCATTCAAAAAATTCCTGTGAAGCACCTGAAGGGTTAATAAAATTCTTGAATGTGGTTTTCAGCACCTTGAGGGGTGCAGCTTTTAGAATGGTGCCACTTTTGGGTATTTTCTATCATATAGACCACACAAAGTGACTTAAAATGTGATGTGGTCCGTAAAAATAAAATGGTGTTGCAAAAATGAGAAATCGCTGGTCAACTTTTAACCCTTATAACGTCCTAACCAAAAAAAATTTGGGTTCCAAAATTGTGCTGATGTAAAGTAAACATATGTGGAATGCTACTAAGTTTTTTGTGTGCCATATCTCTGTGATTTAAGGGCATAAAAATTCAAAGTTGGAAAATTGCGAAATTTTCAACATTTTTGCCAAATTTCCATTTTTTTCACAAATAAACGCAAGTTATTTGAATGAAATTTTAAAACTAGCATGAAGTACAATATGTCACGAGAAAACATTGTCAGAATCACCGGGATCCATGGAAGCGTTTCAGAGTTATCACCTCATAAAAGGACAATGGTCAGAATTGTAAAAATTGGCTGGTCATGAACGTGCAAACCACCCTTGGGGGTTAAGGGGTTAAAAAGAACAATCTACTCTTGACACAGGCTGACTAACAACGTTAGGTTTAGAACGATCACTGATATACTTTATATATGGGGACAGAATAATCTGTGTCCATTTGGTTACCTTCATTCAGGCTACTTCAACTTATCTATATTTTTTGCCCATCTGTACACTTGGGCCAACAATATGTCCCATCATTTAGAATTGTGCACTTTATTATTTCTTTCTTATTGCATGATTTTGTTCTAATTAGCTATTTTGCATTTGAATTGACATTGTGGGTTTATTTAATCTGTTTGCTTGATTGGTTTAACCCCTTTCCTACATTAGAAGTACTATTCCGTCCATGTGACCTGGGACCCAAGTCCCAAGGACGGAATAGTACGTCTAGCGCGATCAGCTGCGCTCAAGAGGGAAGCGCAGCTGATTGCGGCCGGGTGTCAGCTGATTATCACAGCTGACACCCAACACTATGTGTCAGGGGAGGTCACGGACCGCCCCCCTCACGTTAACCCCTGGCACACTGCGATCAAACACGATCACAGTGTACCGGGGGTTTAGGGAAGCATCGGGAGGGAGGGGCTCCCTCCGTGCTTCCCTGAGACCCCCACAGCAGCGTGATGTGCAGCGCTGCTGCGGACGTCTCCTTCCCTGCAGGTCCCCGAATCCAAAATGGCGGCAGGGACCTTCGGGGGCCTGCAGGGAGGCGGCTTCCTCATGCCTGCAAAGCACCAATAAATAATGTCGCTAAATAAATTTAAAAAAAAAAATATTCCCTAATAAATTCATTTTTTGGAAATAAAAAAAGTACACATATTTGGTATCGCCGCGTCCATAACGACCCGCCCTATAAAACTGTCCCTTTAGTTAACCCCTTTATTGAACCCCTTAAAAAATAAAAATAAAAAACGAAGCAAAAGAAAATGCTTTATCATCATACTGCCGAACAAAGTGCAATAACGCGCGATCAAAAAGATGGATATAAATAACCATGGTACCGCTGAAAATGTCATCTTGTCCCGCAAAAACGAGCTGCCACACAGCATCATCAGCGAAAAAATAAAAAAGTTATAGCTCACAGAATAAAGCAATGCAAAAATAATTATTTTTTATATAAAATTGTTTTCATTGCATAAAAGCGCCAAAACATAAAAAAACGACATAAATGAGGTATCGCTGTAACCGTACTGACGCGAAGAATAAAACCGCTTTATCAATTTTACTGCACGCGGAACGGTGTAAACGTACCCCCCAAAAGAAATTTTTGAAACGCTGGTTTTTGTTCATTCTGCGTCCCAAAAATCGGAATAAAAAGCGATCAAAAAATGTCACATGCCCGAAGATGGTATCGATAAAAACGTCAACTCGTCCCGCAAAAAATAAGACCTCACATGACTCGGTGGGTCAAAATATGAAAAAATTATAGCTCTGAAAATGTGGTGATGCAAAAACTATTTTTACAACAAAAAGCGTCTTTTAGCGTGCGACAGCTGACAAAAATAAAAACCCGCCATAAATAGTAAATCAAACCCCCCGTTATCACCCCCTTAGTTAGGGAAAAATAATAAAATTTTAAAAAATGTATTTACCGTATTTTTCGGACTATAAGACGCACTGGACCATAAGACGCACCCCAAATTTTCAGAAGGAAAATAGGGAAAAAAATAATGTGTCAAATGGGGGTCCGTCTTACAGTCCGAATTCAGCTTACCAGGGAAGGGATCCGGCACAGGTGGAGAACTGGTCACAGGCGTCGTTCGGTGTTCCAGCCTGGTGCAGTGGCCTCTAGGAAATCCCATCCCTAGTTGGTGCGGTGGCGGCTCTGTGCTGGGACAGGGGTGCTGTGCTGCGGCAGGGGTGCTGTGGAAGGGGGGCTGTGCTGGGGGCACTGTGCTGTGACGCTGTGCTGGGGGCACTGTGCTATGGGGACCGTGCTTGTGCTGGGGGCACCGTGCTTGTGCTGGGGGCACCGTGCTTGTGCTGGGGGCACCGTGCTGTGCTGGGGGCACCGTGCTGGGGACACTGTGCTGTGGGGCTGTGCTGGGGGCACTGTGCTGAGATGGGGGCACTCTGCTGTGGGGCTGTGCTGGGGGCACTGTGCTTGTGCTCAGGCGCTGTGCTGGGGGCATCGTGCTGTGCTGGGGGGGCACTGTGCTTGTGCTCGGGCGCTGTGCTGGGGGCACCGTGCTGTGGGCACTGTGCTTGTGCTCGGGCGCTGTGCTGGGGGCACTGTGCTTGTGCTCGGGCGCTGTGCTGGGGGCACCGTGCTTGTGCTCGGGCGCTGTGCTGGGGGCACTGTGCTTGTGCTCGGGCGCTGTGCTGGGGGCACTGTGCTCGGGTGCAGGGGCAGAGGGGCTGTGCTCAGGTGCAGGGGCAAGCGGCAGCGGCTCCGGGACAGGGGTGGAGGCTCCGCCGGCATTTCCTCAAAGATCAGAGGCCCCCGTACATCCATTGCTGTCATGTTGCGTTGGCCTCCGGGAACATGGACGCCGGTCCGGGTACTGCGCATGCTCAGGTTCAGATCTCATCCCGAGATCTCGGGAGATGAGATCTCGTTGCCGAGATTTGAATCTCGTCTCCTGAGATCTCGGGACGAGATCTGTACCTGAGCATGCGCAGTACTCGGACCGGCGGCCATCTTCCCGGCGTCCATGTTCCCGGAGGCCACCGCAACATGGCAGCAACGGATGTGCGGGGGCCTCCGGGCTTTGAGGAAATGCCGGCACTGGCCGAGCCCCCCACGGAGAACAGAGAGCCGCTGCCCCTGCACCGGAGCACAGCCCGCCACCACCACACCACAGAGCCACGCGGCACCCGCACCAATGTGAGTATATGGCGACCATAAGACGCACCCCCCACTTTCCCCCAAAATTTGGGGGAGGGGGGGGGGGGGGGAGTGCGTCTTATGGTCCGAAAAATACGGTATTTCCATTCTCCCATCGCGACATGGCGTCCAATCTCGATCCAAGCCAAAAAAGTCAAATGGCGCTGCTTCCCTTCCGAGCTCTGCCATGCTCCCAAATAGTGGTTTACCCCCACATATGGGGTATCAGCGTATTCAGGACAAATTGCCCAATAACTTTTGGGGTCCTGCTACTCTTGGGAAAACAACAATTGGGGGTGAAAAGATCATTTTTGTGGAAAAAATATGATTTTTTAATTGTACGGCTGTACGTTATAAACTGTGAAGCCCTTGGGGGTTCAAAGTGCTCACCACATATCTAGATAAGTTCCCCAGGGCTGTGGAGTCGGAGTCGTGGAGTCAGAGCTCATTTTGGTGGAGTCGGAATAAAATGGTCCGACTCCGACTCCTAAAATATATAATAAATTGGGTACAGTAGTTCAATGTAGAATGTGCTGAATATTTTTTCATAGGAATTTGGGAAAGTTATGAAATGTCCTATAAATGGCTGTTCAATTCCTGATCTAAGTCTACATTCACACACAGCGTTTTTGCTGCGTTTTTTGAGGATACGTTTTTCAGCTGCAAAAGCAGATCAGCTTTTTAAAAAACTGCATCACCTGAAAGGTTTTTGAGCTCATAGATGTTTTCAATAGCAAAAGCAGATTAGAAATCTGCTCTATCTATCCATTTATCCATATCTGTCTATCCATATCTTATCTGTACCAAAAAGAATGAAAGCCGGGTAGCACACAGACTAAAGGTACTGTCACACTTAGCGATGCACCAGCGATCCCGACCAGCGATGACACGGTCAGGATCGCTGGTGTATTGCTAAGTGGTCGCTAGTGAGCTGCCACACAGGCAGATCTCACCAGCGACATCGCAGGGGTCGGGGGTCGCTACTTACTTGTCAGACGAGGCGACCCTGACGTCCTCCCGCCCGCGTCCACGCGTCGCTCGTCTCCACAGCAGGAAGCCCCAGCAGGAAGCTGACGACGAGAAATGGTCCAGGACGTTCTCGCGCGATCAGCGATAACCAGCGGGGGAGCGGTTGGAGGTAAGTATCAGACATAGCGATATCGCTAGCAATATCGCTATAACGTCACAAAAACCAGTGACGTTATAGCGATATTGCTAGCGATATCGCTTAGTGTGACAGGCCCTTAACACTCCTTTTTTTTAGCACCAGTCAGGTACACCTCATAGCTGCCCAAAAGGACGCCCAGGACAGGCATTGCTCGTCTTCAGTAACACATCAACATCAATTGATAGTTGGAATAAATAGACTGCATTCACCACATCTTAAGGTGCAGGCTTTATTTTCAAGTGTAAGGGTGTGCAGTATAAGGTTCTGCAGCAGCTGAGGTGTGCAGTATGAGATTCTGCGGAACAGTATGAGGTTCTGCCCGCCCCAAGTTTTGATCCTGGCTAAAACCGTTTCTTACAGATATGGCGAACCCTCAGGTAACCCTAAATGAAGGTCAATGGACACAGGTGGCTGAAATGAAGGAATTGCTTAATCACCTATTTACCGTGACTAAAAAAATTACAAGCTGAGGATTTAACTCTTGGCATTTTCATAAGGGAGTGGAGGAACTTGCTATATTGCCTGTCCCAAAGAGGAGATTTAATCGCAGATGGCATTTCTGCTTCAATGAAACGGAGAGAGACACAGCTATTAGAAAATAAAATTTTTCTGGCAGCTGTTTATGTGGACCCCAGTCATCGTATATTGCTTGATGATCAACAGCTTACTAAAGGAAAAGAAGCTCTGACTGAGGTAGCAGTTAGGATGAGTGGCCTACAGGAGGACTGCCAGGCGCAAGAGGACTTGAATCCTGACTGTGCTACTACTGCTGCCATATCTTCATCCTCATCAGATGAGGAGTTTGAATTTGACAAGTATTTGGATGAAATGGAGCAGGCAAAGCGTTGCTGCAAGGAAAAAGATTTCACTCCGTCTCCTATAGCAAGCAGATTGACCATATTTCAGCAAAATGTTTCACTTGCTCTCAAAGAAAAATTCAACCGTTCATCAAAACTGACTGTGCATGAGGCAATTCCTTTATACTTGGAAATTTTTAGAGATGTTGCCCATGTGGTTACGGCTTTGCCTCCAACTCAAGTTAGTGTAGAGAGGTTGTTCTCTGGCCTTAAAATTATTAGGTCAGATTTTAGGTCATCTATGAAGGAGGATCTGATGGAGGCAATTCTATTTCTTAGAACAAATTCATAGACTGCACAAATGTTATTTAGTATGTTTTTGTTGAAAACTGTTTTTTGCCACTTACATAGTTTATTACATAGTGTTATACACAGTGCCTACAAGTAGTATTCAACCCCCTGTAGATTTAGCAGGTTTACACATTCGGAATTAACTTGGCATTGTGACATTTGGACTGTAGATCAGCCTGGAAGTGTGAAATGCACTGCAGCAAAAAGAATGTTATTTCTTTGTTTAATTTTTTTTGTAAATTGTGAAAAGTTTATTCAGAGGGTCATTTATTATTCAACCCCTCAAACCACCAGAATTCTGTTTGGTTCCCCTAAAGTATTAAGAAGTATTTCAGGCACAAAGAACAATGAGCTTCACATGTTTTTCCAGCCTTTTCTGACTATTTAAGACCCTCCCCAAACTTGTGAACAGCACTCATACATGGTCAACATGGGAAAGACAAAGGAGCATTCCAAGGCCATCAGAGACAAGATCGTGGAGGTTCACAAGGCTGGCAAGGGGTACAAAACCCTTTCCAAGGAGTTGGGCCTACCTGTCTCCACTGTTGGGAGCATCATCCGGAAGTGGAAGGCTTATGGAACTACTGTTAGCCTTCCACGGCCTGGACAGCCTTTGAAAGTTTCCTCCCGTGCCGAGGCCAGGCTTGTCCGAAGAGTCAAGGCTAACCCAAGAACAACAAGGAAGGAGCTCTGGGAAGATCTCATGGCAGTGGGGACATTGGTTTCAGTCAATACCATAAGTAACGTACTCCACCGCAATGGTCTCCGTTCCAGACGAGCCCGTAAGGTACCTTTACTTTCAAAGCGTCATGTCAAGGCTCGTCTACAGTTTGCTCATGATCACTTGGAGGACTCTGAGACAGACTGGTTCAAGGTTCTCTGGTCTGATGAGACCAAGATCGAGATCTTTGGTGCCAACCACACACGTGACGTTTGGAGACTGGATGGCACTGCATACAACCCCAAGAATACCATCCCTACAGTCAAGCATGGTGGTGGCAGCATCATGCTGTGGGGCTGTTTCTCAGCCAAGGGGCCTGGCCATCTGGTCCGCATCCATGGGAAGATGGATAGCACGGCCTACCTGGAGATTTTGGCCAAGAACCTCCGCTCCTCCATCAAGGATCTTAAGATGGGTCGTCATTTCATCTTCCAACAAGACAACGACCCAAAGCACACAGCCAAGAAAACCAAGGCCTGGTTCAAGAGGCAAAAAATCAAGGTGTTGGAGTGGCCTAGTCAGTCTCCTGACCTTAACCCAATTGAAAACTTGTGGAAGGAGCTCAAGATTAAAGTCCACATGAGACACCCAAAGAACCTAGATAAGGTCTGATCAGGTCTTATAAAAGACGATTATTAGCTGTAATTGCAAACAAGGGTTATTCCACAAATATTAAACCTAGGGGTTGAATAATAATTGACCCACACTTTTATGTTTAAAATTTATTAAAATTTAACTGAGCAACATAACTTTTTGGTTTGTAAGATTTATGCATCTGTTAATAAATCCTGCTCTTGTGTGAAGTTTGAAGGCTCTAACTTATTTGCATCTTATCAAACCTGCAGGGGGTTGAATACTACTTGTAGGCACTGTATATATATATATACTGTGTGTATATATATATATATATATATATATATATATAATCGATATTACATATTTACAATTTATTACAGTTTTTTGTGTTCTAAAGTTGTATTCCAATAAATATATATTATGTTCTATCTAAATGTTTTGATTATTGTATCATAAAAATGATTAAATGTCTGATGTTCACATTGTACTACAATAAATTTTTCACTTAAATATAAGCAATATATGTTGGAGTCGGAGTCGTGGAGTCGGTGGAAGGGAAATTGAGGAGTCGGAGTCGCAGGTTTGGCTTACCGACTCCACAGCCCTGGTTCCTTGGGGGTCTAGTTTAAAAAATGGAGTCACTTGTGGGGGGTTTCCACTGTTTAGGCACATCAGGAGCTCTCCAAACTTGTTAAATCATATATCCCTACAAATTATCTTTATTGATTAAAAAACCATATGCAATGGTTCACACCAAAAAAACGTGCACAAACAAAAACAAACCGTGTACCAAAATTACCAATTTGTAATTTTGGTACACGGTTTGTTTTTGTTTGTGCATGTTTTTTTGGTGTGAACCACTGCATATGGTTTTTTAATCAATAAAGATAATTTGTAGGGATATATATGATTTAACCGTTGGATACCCTTTTTGGATCAATTTTTGATAATTTTTTTGCTCTCCAAATTTGACATGGCATCTGATCTGAATTCCAGCCAATATTGCAGTGAAAAAGTCAAACGGCGCTCCTTCCCTTCCGAGCTCTGCCATGCGCCGAAACAGTGGTTCCCCCCCACATATCAGGTATCGGTGTACTCAGGACAAATTGCATAATAACTTTTGCAGTCCAATTTCTCCTGTTACCCTTGGTAAAATAAAAAAATTAAACCAGAAGTATTTTTTTTTGTGAAAAAAAGTTAAATGTTAATTTTTTTTCTAAACATTCAAAAAATTCCTGTGAAGCACCTGAAGGGTTAATAAAATTCTTGAATGTGGTTTTCAGCACCTTGAGTTTTTAGAATGATGTCACTTTTGGGTATTTTCTATCATATAGACCCCTCAAAGTGACTTCAAATGTGATGTGGTCCTTAAAAATGAAATGGTGTTGTAAAAATGAGAAATCGCTGGTCAACTTTTAACCCTTATAATTTCCTAACAAAAAAAAAATTTTGGTTCCCAAATTGTGCTGATGTAAAGTAAACATGTGGGAAATGTTACTTATTAAGTTCTCTGTGTGCCGTATCTCTGTGATTTAAGAGCATAAAAATTCAAAGTTGGAAAATTGAGAAATTTTCACCAAATTGCAGTTTTTTTCACAAATAAACGCAAGTTAGATGAATGAAATTTTACCACTAACATGAAGTACAATATGTCACGAGAAAACAACGTCAGAATCACCGGGATCCATGGAAGCGTTCCAGAGTTATTACCTCATAAAGGGACAGTGGTCAGAATTGTAAAAATTGGCTCGGGCAATAACATGCAAACCACCCTTGGGAGTAAAGGGGTTAATAAAATGGCATGCTTGGCCGTCTATATTAGGCCATTAAGATGTTTGATTATATCAATAGCGATGAGAGAACGTGCTCGGATAAGGTGTTATCCACAGGGCTGTGGAGTCGGAGTCGGTGCTCATTTTGGTGGAGTCGGAGTTGGAGTCGGTATAAAATGGACCGACTCCGACTCCTAAAATATATAATAAATTGGGTACAGTAATTCAATGCAGGATGTGCTGAATATTTTTTCATAGGAGTTTGGGAAAGTTATGAAATGTCCTATAAATGGCTGTTATATTCCTGATCTAAGGCTACATTCACACACAGCGTTTTTCCTGTGTTTTTTGAGGATACTTTTTTCAGCTGCAAAAGCTGATCATCTTTTTAAAAAACTGCATCACCTGAAAGGTTTTTGAGCTCATAGATAATGTTTTCAATAGCAAAAAGCAGATTAGAAATCTGCTCTATCTATCCATTTATCCATATCTGTCTATCCATATCGTATCTGTACCAAAAAGAATGAAAACCGGGTAGTACACCAATATATATTCTGTTCTATCTAAATATCTTGATTATTGGATCATAAAAATGATTAAATGTCTGAGGTTCACATTGTACTACAATAAATTTTTCACTTAAATATAAGCAATATGTGTGGGAGTCGGAGTCGGAGTCGTGGAGTCGGAGTCGGAGTCGGTGTAAGGGAAATTGAGGAGTCGGAGTCGGAGTCACAGGTTTGGCTTAGGCCTGTTTCACACTTCCGTTTTTGTGTCCGCCAAACGGATCCGTTTCCGTTTTTTTGACGGAAACTGATGCAAACGGATCCGTTTTTTTAAAAACGGATCCGTTTTTTTGACGGATCCGCGGTAACCGTAATGGAAGTCTATGGGACAAAAAAAACGGATCCTGCAAAAAATGGCGGATCCGTTTTTTTACGGAAAACAACGGATTTTGACGGATTTGAAAAAACGGAAGTGTGAAACAGGCCTAACCGACTCCACAGCCCTGGTTATCCAGCAAGTTCATGTGCGGTGCTAAGAGTCTTCCACGTGCTCGAAAAATATGTTTGAGTCCCCTCAGCTGCATGCCTGGAGGCTGTAGGCCATCCCTGCATGTATTGTGACTGTAGAGCAGTCACGAGACATGCAGATGTGGGTCTCAAATGTATTTTTCGAGCATACCGAAGACCCCCAGTAAGCACATAGCACTATCACTCAGCACTAATCCTCAACTACTGTTGTATACATATAAACAACACTGTATATATTACATACAGACAGTTTAGGTCGTGTTTCATTGTAACCTGATCTTGTTATTCGTCATAGCCTTATGTGCTTTTTAAATATTAAATTTGGCTTGTTTGTTAATAAATACTTTAGCTGGATCCCTAGTTTTACATACTTCCTTTTCTCCTCAAACTCATTAAGTAAAAAAAAGGTTAGTTGTATTCTTTAGAAAATACACAACGCAAAAAATTCACCAAAAACTCATTGCGGGAACGCTAAGTGAGGTTATGTGCACACGTGCGGAATTGCGGCGGAAATGTCCGTGGCAATTCCGCAACTCCCTGTGGCGGAAAATTCGCGTGAAATTCTCATGCAGAATTCCCGCGAAAAACTAGCATTTTGCAAGTGTAATTAGCTTGCAGAATGCTAGCGTTTTCCAAGCGATCTGTAGCATCGCTTGGAAAACTGATTGACTGGTTGGTCACACTCGTCAAACACAGTGTATGACGAGTGTGACCAACTTTTTACTATGAGGCTGCCTATGCAGCATCAGTAGTAAAAAGATATAATGTTAAAAATAATAATAAAAAAAGTGATATTCTCACCTTCCAGCGTCCCCCGCAGCGTTCCCAGTCCTCAGCGATGCTCCCGGCAAATCCCGTTGCCAGAGATGCCTTGCAACAATGACCTGTGATGACGTAGCATCACGCAAGACCGCTACGTCATCAAAGGTCATTGTCGCAAGGCATCGCTGGGAACAGGAGTTGGCGGGAACATCGCTAAGGCCTGGGAACGCTGCGGGGGACGCCGGAAGGTGAGAATAATCACAATTTTTCATTTTAATTCTTTTTTTAACAGGGATATGGTACCCAGGGCCTGGAGAAGAGACTCCTCCAGACCCTGGGTACCATCCGCACATTTTCTGCTTACTTTGCGCATGGTGGGCTTAGCCACATGCGGAAAGTAAGCGGAACAATGCATTCCCATGTGTGCGGAATCCCCTCAATTCTGCAAAAACAACGAGCATGCTGCATATTTTTCCGCGATGCGATTCCACCGCCGAAAAATACGCAGCATTAGCACAGCATGTGCGGAATGCCACTGAATACAATGGGTTGCTTATTGTATGCGTTTTTGCGGCAAAAAAGCATAAAATCAGCAACGTGTGCACATAGCCTAAGGGTATGTGCACACGCTGCGGATCTGCAGCGGATATGGCCCTGCGGATCCGCAGCAGTTCCGCAGACAGTGTACAGTACCATGTAAGTCTATGGGATTTACAATCCGCAGTACACATGCTGCGGTTTTTTTCACTGCGGAAAAGCTGCGGTTTTAAATCCGCGGAAAGAATTCACATGTCAATTTTTTCTACTGATTCCGCTGCAGTTTGACACCTATTCCATTGTCCAAGTGTTAAACCGCAGGGGAAAACCGCTGGCCAATCCGCAGGAAAACCGCAGGTCACTTTACCTGCGGTTTTACCTGCGGATCTGCACTGAAAAATCCGCTGGTGAATCCGCAGCGTGTGCACATAGCCTTAAGGTACGGTTTTTCCATCGTGTACTGAAAATATAATGAAGTTTTGAGAAGCTCCACACCACATATCTAATACTGTGCGCCATACTTTTATTACTTACATGTGCCAAAAATTGAAAGTTGTAAACTTATATACCGTACGTTATGCAATGATTAAACTTTACAAGACTAGGCTGTTTTTCTTTGTTTTCCTGTGTATGCATTTGTTATCCTCCCCTTCTCCAAAAGCTACAACTCATTTTTTTTTCTGTCAACTTGCTTTTTTTGTGGGCCAAGATAAAGCTCTGAATTGCAGAATTCACTTTACAAATTAATGTACTTCAAAAAGGGTAGAAAAAAAAAATTCTGCTAGGAGTGAAAGTGATAAAAAAAAGGTGCAATTCCACCCTAGTATTCTGGATTTTAATTTTACAGCGTGTTTTTTTTCAGCATGATTAATTGTATCCTAACATAAAATTATTTCCTTATGTTTCGCTGTTTGAAGAAAAAAAACAAAAAACGACTTACAAAAATGAAAAAATTGGGTTTACCTTTTTCTGAGACACAAAGGTGCCTGGAACCAATTTTAAATAGCACAAAAAAAATTAACACATGCACAGCAAAGTCAAACGACTTACTGTGCACATGTTCCCCCTCTACAACTTATATTAACTGGCTCCGACGGTGAATGCTGAGAAGCTGCTAAAAGAAGTGACTGGTCCATTTTTCTGTAAGCTGCCACTATCTCAGGCCTCATTCACATCTCCATGTTTCCAGTACGTGTTGTATCGGGTTTTTTCACTGATGCTACAGGTACGTACCCATTATAATCTATGGTGCTCGGCACATGTCCGCGTTTTTACACGAACCGTGTGTCGTTGCAAAACACACAGAGACCTCTACATTTTTTTTCCCTGATTACAAGAGTCAATACCAGTCTGTGTGTGTCCCTGGTTAAAGGTACTGTCACACTTAGCGATGTACCAGCGATCCCAACCAGCGATATGACGCGGTCAGGATCACTGGTACATCGCTAAGTGGTCGCTAGTGAGCTGCCACACAGGCAGATCTCACCAGCGACATCGCAGGGGTCGGGGGTCGCTACTTAGCTGTCAGACGGGGCGATCCTGCGTCCTCCCGCCCGGCTCCACGCTCGTCTCTCCACAGGAAGCTGACGACGAGAAACAGTCCTGAACGTTCTCATGCGATCAGCAGCGGGGGAGCGGGTTGTAGGTAAGTATCAGACATAGCGATGTCGCTAGCAATATCGCTATAACGTCACAAGTTTTGCTAGCGATATCGCTTAGTGTGACAGGCCCTTAACACTACAAAGTATAGAAGAAGCTGTGTAAAGTATTTCTTTATCCATCCATGAAAAACACAGATGGTTGAAATGGACACACTGATGGAAAACACCGCCACCGGTACAGGATTTTCATCTTCACGTTTGTGTTTTATACGTTAGTGTGAATGAGACCCTGAGTTATCTAGTTATATAATTGCCTTGTAATGTTTTCATTTCCTGTTCTGCCCAGATGTCACCGTATCCCAGAATTCCACAAGCACAGGAAGTTCACCGACCGCCACATTGGGACACCCAAGTGATGGAAACTGCTGCTAGTACCAACCTATTGTGCGGTACCACCAGCGGAACACCGTCGCACCACACACACACTATACGCCGTACCACACACACACTCTCACGCAGCCTGTTGTGCGGCACCACCAGCGGAACACTGTCGCAATGTTGAATTCCGCGCAGTGAATCATTCGACTGATCCTGGCGGCAGAAGCGTGACGTGTCTACAGGCAGAGGAAGGCGGTCACATTAAAGGGGATTTCCCACGAACGAAAGTTC
The DNA here is from genome assembly GCF_039654945.1 of Dendrobates tinctorius. Taxonomy (NCBI): domain Eukaryota; kingdom Metazoa; phylum Chordata; class Amphibia; order Anura; family Dendrobatidae; genus Dendrobates; species Dendrobates tinctorius. The sequence continues at coordinate 22,068,721 of NW_027361692.1, forward strand.
ATTTTAATAATTGTCTGTGTCTGACCGTGTAAGGAGCATACCACATCTCCTGGGCAGGGGAGGAAGCAAAAGACAATACTGACATTACAGCAGGGGATCACAGAGGATTCATTTTGTGAGGTAAAATATTTCACTGACTGTTTTTAAACAATATTTTACCTCACAAAATGTATCTGCGATCTCCTGCTGTAATGTCAGTATTATCTTTAGCTTCCTCCCCTGCCCAGGAGCTGTGGTATGCTCTGTACAAGGTCAGACACAGGGGTGAAAGAGACAGTGTACAAGGGGGAGACGGCTCAAACGGGACAGCACATGAGGGGAGAACACAGCACAGGAAGGAGAGAGACAGCAGACAAGGGGTAGCACATGGGGTAGACAGGTCAAAGAAGAGAGCACAGATGGGAGAAGTCAGCACATGGGGAAGTAGAGTGTGGATAGGTGGGTGAGTACATGGGGGGGAGAGATTCTCAACGCTGCAAAGCCTGCCCCCTGAGTGACATTACTGCCCTCCCGACGCGATAGCATCAGGCCTCCATATAGTTAAAAATAAAAAGCTGGTGGACAAAAATCTCTGAAGACAAAAAAAGCTCCAAGAAAAACGGATGCCGATATGGAGATGTCTAAAATGCGCGGTGCACATACCCTTAGGGAACAGGCCCATGCTCAGGAATTGCTGCGGTTTTGACGCTGCGTACTTATGCAGCATCAAGCCCGCAGCGGCCGCATGTCATAGCATAGTGGATGGGAATTTTTGGATGCAGCGATAATACGTTAAGTCCAAAGTGCTGCGGCTTCTGGATCGTGGACACATCGCCTTCAAGCTTTCAAAGAGATTTTTTGTGTAACGGCTGGATACGGCTGTGTCTATTTTGGAGAGTTTTCCTTCAGGATCCACTTTTAAGAAAAGCCGTACCCTTCCAGGGTAAGAATGAAAACTCAATAACTCAGGAACAGCAAGTAGATTTCCCATAAAGATTAGAGAAGCTGCCAGGCTGTTCAGAGGATTGTGTGGGGGATCATTAGATGGCAGTCACCAGTAGGGGGCATCATCCAGATGCCATCAGGAGGGCTGCATTTTAACCCCTCCTGCACAGGAAATGGCTATTTTAGAAGAGACCACCTCCAAAGTTGGCAGCCGAAACCTGGGGATTAGGTCCTCTCCTTCGGACAGTCTCACTGCCCCCAGAACCCATCACTACTTGTCCTCCCCATATTACCACATTGGGTGGAAGCCTGACCAATCGGATTTTCTTACAATGCCAGCCCCCAGAATAACCGAGGTGGAAGTTGTGCCCCCGATGGGCACGGGCTCCCGTGCAGGCCCGAGCTGGCACACATGCAGGACAGGCCACGGCACGCATGTGCACATGGCATACATGACACTGAAAACAAGCCGTGGCCGCACACCGCCGCCGTCGAAACACGCCCCACACTTGCGCCCATAATATCATCTGAGAAGGCCTACGTTCTTCCAGGCGACATTGTCCATACACGCAACTTCAGCCACAAGTCCCCTCACGCCGCGAGCAGCCTGATGCGTGGGGGTGCGGGTGCCCCCAATAGCTAGCGGGCCACTTACCGTGGTGGGGGCGGTCACGGGTGAAGAGCTGCTCATGTCTACGGCCTCATACCCAGCGCGCTGCTAATCGCAAGCGAATGCGCGTCCCCGAGCTCCTGTACTCTGTCACGTGACACCCAGAACCCTAGCGCGCTCCCGAGCTCGCTGTGGCGCCTCAGTGACGCGAGTCTTGTCCTTCTGGTCACCTGTGAGGGCCGCTGTCCTCTGTACACACCAGGCGGTTACTTACAGTCATGTGTTACTCATACTAACCCAGTGGGGAGAGCGTCCCCTACAGGGACAGTGGGGGCATTAATTATGGATCATTAGCATCCCTTTAATTATGGCTAATTACTATGCCTACAGTCAGCTACAGACTGGGATTTACAGCCTAGTGTATGTCATTCTTCCTCCTGGTCCCTGCAGTTGGTGACACCTGGGACTCTGATGTTCCTCACAGACCACTAAAGCCATAAGCCTTTGCTATGGATTAGTACAATACATCTATAGGGTTATCCCCCATCCACAGAATAAAAGAACATCACTGGGGGGGCCGACCCCTAGAACCCACAGCAATCCCAATATTGGGGATTTGTAGCCCAGAGAACGCTGCTCTACAGCCCTGTCCTGAACGCAGTGTAGCTGCGCATGCTCGACCGCCACTCCATTCATTGTCTATGGGACTGATGATGAGGGTAGCTAGTGGATAAGTCTGATCGTCCCACCCATCTGAATGGCGCAGAGGCCGAGGATGTACAACTACACTCTCTTAAGGATGGCGCTATTGAGCACCGTTCTAGGTTATAAGACCCCAAACGTAGAATCACTAAGGGCTGCAGACAGTCGGACACCCACCAATAAGAAGGTTATCCCGAATCCTATCCCATGGATGAGGGATAAAGGATTATTCCACAAAAAAACAAGTTAAACAGAAACTTATTACACAAGAAAAGAGGCCATACTTCTGTACCAGCACATACTTAAAAAGCTCACTGCAGAATGCCGACAGGCCCTGTTGCTGAACATCCACCCACACACCGATCACCCATGATGGGATGGGTGCTGTGTATTATCCCTGCACCTAGATAGGGCTGTGTCCACACTTGTGTCGCATGTTCTGCTTGCGCCATCTTAACGAACAGACAAACAGAATGGTGTAAAAAGACAGATCCCCTGCATTACTGATGCACACAGAGAGAGAGGCATTATCTAGAGGGCTTTCTAGCTTTCATTATGTTTCCATTTTTTGAACGGGAGTTAAAGCGCATCATGCAGAACTTTGTCCTCTATTTTGAAAACAGACCCCATAAAAATCCCTCTGGGTCTCCGTGAACTGTTTTTGATAGTAATTTTGTCTCTGTCCCCGAAATTGGAACAACATCCAACACTGCGGAGACACCATCACATGTTTCTCAACGCAGTGATGCTAGAGCATTACCCCCATCCCTTATGGGAAATATGTAAAAATATGCAAAACAAGAGCCGCGGAGACACCATCACATGTTTCTCAACGCAAGCAATGACTAGCCAGGTCTTTCACCGGGAAGGAACAACCACGGGAAGGGCAGTCTCCAATGAAGGAAACCACCTATGCCAAAACATGGTATCCATCCACAGACAGCTGTTTCGGGGTAATGCCCCTCATCAGTGTGGAGTAGGAAACTGGCTAGTAGGAGGGGCAATACCCTGAAATGTGATGGTGTCTCCGCAGCTCTTGATTTACATTTTTTTGCATATTTCCCATAAGGGATGGGGGCAGTGCTCTAGCATCACTGCGTTGAGAAACATGTGATGGTGTCTCCGCAGTGTTGGATGTTGATCTCCATGAGTTCATTCATCCTCATTTTTCACAGCATTCTACTAGGCATTGCTCCTACCAGCCAGTTTCCTACTCCACACTGATGAGGGACAATACCCCGAAACAGCTGTCTGTGGATGGATACCATGTTTTGGCATAGGTGGTTTCCTTCATTGGAGACTGTCCTTCCCATGGTTGTTCCTTCCCGGTGAAAGACCTGGCTAGTCATTGCTTGCGTTGAGAAACATGTGATGGTGTCTCCGCGGCTCTTGTTTTGCATATTTTTGCATATTTCCCATAAGGGATGGGGGCAGTGCTCTAGCATCACTGCGTTGAGAAACACGTGATGGTGTCTCCGCAGTGTTGGATGTTGATCTCCATGAGTTCATTCATCCTCATTTTTCACAGCATTCTACTAGGCATTGCTCCTACCAGCCAGTTTCCTACTCCACACTGATGAGGGGCAATACCCCGAAACAGCTGTCTGTGGATGGATACCATGTTTTGGCATAGGTGGTTTCCTTCATTGGAGACTGCCCTTCCCATAGTTGTTCCTTCCCGGTGAAAGACCTGGCTAGTCATTGCTTACGTTGAGAAACATGTGATGGTGTCTCCGCGGCTCTTGATTTACATGTTTTTGCATATTTCCCATAAGGGATGGGGGCAGTGCTCTAGCATCACTGCGTTGAGAAACATATGATGGTGTCTCCGCAGTGTTGGATGTTGATCTCCATGAGTTCATTCATCCTCATTTTTCACAGTCTTTTACTAGGCATTGCTCCTACTAGCCAGTTTCCTACTCCACACTGATGAGGGGCCATACCCCGAAACAGCTGTCTGTGGATGGATTCCATGTTTTGGCATAGGTGGTTTCCTTCATTGGAGACTGCCCTTCCCGTGGTTGTTCCTTCCCGGTGAAAGACCTGGCTAGTCATTGCTTGCGTTGAGAAACATGTGATGGTGTCTCCGCGGCTCTTGATTTACATGTTTTTGCATATTTCCCATAAGGGATGGGGGCAATGCTCTAGCATCACTGGGTTGAGAAACATGTGATGGTGTCTCCGCAGTGTTGGATGTTGATCTCCTTGAGATCATTCATCCTCATTTTTCACAGTCTTTTACTAGGCATTGCTCCTACCAGCCAGTTTCCTACTCCACACTGATGAGGGGCATTACCCCGAAACAGCTGTCTGTGGATGGATACCATGTTTTGGCATAGGTGGTTTCCTTCATTGGAGACTGCCCTTCCCGTGGTTGTTCCTTCCCGGGGAAAGACCTGGCTAGTCATTGCTTGCGTTGAGAAACATGTGATGGTGTCTCTGCGGCTCTTGATTTACCTGAAATTGGAACAAACTGAATGTAAAAATAAGTGTGAGCATAGGGCAAGGCTTGTATTAGATGCCGGTCACACAGGTACATGTAGTGCACCATGACAGATTACAGCCTATTGGTCACACCCATACTATTAGATCCAATGGACTGCCCAGCACTATGGTCATCCCAAAAGTGCAAACACCAACACTACAGGGCAGAGCTGTGGAGCCGGAGTCGTGTAGTTGGAGCCCATTTTGGTGGAGTTGGAGTCGGAGTCCTGGAAATTGAGGAGTCGGAGATGGAGGTTTGGCTCACCGACTCCACAGCCTTGGCAAATACTGATGTAAAAACCTGACCAAATACTCCACTTGGCCTAACACACTGCATATGCTTCTATCACTGAGGGTCCACTGACCTGTCACTGTCTTTCAAAGCCCTGAGGCTGTCCCTAACTCTGGGTGTTGTGAAGGGACATTCTCTATATTATGCATGAGGTAAGTCATTTTGGTGAGGCCTCATATTTTATATTACTCGTTATGGATAGACAACTCCTTTTAAATGGTTTTCCACTCTTTTTCAAGCTTACAAATGGGAAGCATTCCTGATAAAAGAATATTTATTTACCAAATCTACCCTCCACTCCAACAGTTTCCTCTGGAACGGAAGTGATGTGATGTCAAGACCATTACTGACCTGACTACTGAGGCCACTGACTGGATGGTCCCTAAACACTAATGTCCAGTCATCCATATTAATGGTCACCTTGATGTGGTTGGATGGCTTTTGTGCTCTTTGATTAAAAAGCATTAACTAAGTACATTACGTTTTTAACACTAACAGCAATATTGGAATTCAACAATCACAGTGTGCTGACACATCGTGTATGTATATGTTTGGATATGGGCCACATAGCGTATTTGTACACCTGTACATTCATTTAATACTAAAGATGTTTCTTTTCTGTAGGACAAATGGAATGTTTGACCTCAAGTGTGAACATAGCCATAGTTTGTTGTATATAAACGGTAAATGGGAACATAGCTGCTTTGGGCTGAGAAGTGGATACAACTGTATCCAATCTAAGAAATGTTTTGTACAGGAAGTACATTGGCAGCTGCTGCACTGACCTTTCTGCATGTTTGCTAAACTGTTTCATTCTGTTCACTTCTGCTGAAAGCTACTTTTGGAGCCTTTTTTGCAAATCTAATGAAAAACAAAAATGAAAATGGTGAATTTTTGTAATACTTTTGTCATTTTACTATGTAAAATAGTACAAAAAGCACTAATACTGGTTTTAAGCATGCTACTCTTAAAGAGGATACCTCAATATGCAGCGTCAAGAGCTCACCACTCTCACCCCCACCTTCCTGCTTTGGCTTGGGGTGGTGTGCTCCTGAAGATTGACACTTCGGACTACAGCTTGGTTGTGCTGCTGTTCCAAACTGTGCTTTTTAATAAAGGGTAAATGCAAATTGCAAGCACTTATCAATTTTACCCATTTTTTAACTTAAAGGGAACCTATGAGCTGACACATGTGGCCAAATTCGAGGCCAGTGTAACAACTCAGCCAGCATCACTGCATGGTCCCCCATCCCTCACACACCAACTTACTCACTACTCCAGGCCATGCTGTGACTTCTGTCTGCTCCCGACTCCATGCTGTGTGCCTCTTGCTTCCTGTCTGCTCTCTGCATGCTTCCTGGCTGTATGCATAGGGGGCGGCCCCAGAACTCTCTGGTTCTTATGGAATCAGAGTGCACCTCCCTAATGTGTCCCTGGCCAATTACCAAGAGGCCTCTAGTATTTATGGCAACTTCACCTGGTGGTACCTGCCTGTGCAATGTCTTAACTCAGTTAGTGTCTTGCTACTGAGCTGCCAGGTCCTGTGTTTTGCCTTCTCTGGAGGCTTGTTTCCTAGCTTTGCCTTGTTCCTGTCTGTCTGCCCTCCAGGAGGTAAAATATCCTGGTCTCTGTGCTATTGCTTCTGACCTTGTCTCATACTTGTCCTTGCCGCCCTCCAGGAGGCAGAATATCCTTGTCCCTGTGTCTTTGTTCCTATACCTTGTCTCGTACCATTACCTTGTCTGTACTCAGTCCTACCTCTGTCTCTCGGTCTCCTCGTCTGTGGCTACTTTCCCTGCTGTGTTTATCCTTGTGTCTTCACAGTCTGCTTGCGCGCCGCACTCTTGCGGCTCTGCCTGCTCCGTACTCTTGCTGCTCTGCCTGCTCCGTACTCTTGCAGCTCTGCTTATGCTCCACACTCTTGCGGGGCTGCCTGCTCCATACTCTTGTGACTCTGCCTATGCGCTGCACTCTTGCGGCTCTTCCTGCTCCATACTCTTGCGGCTCTGTTTGCTCCGTACTCTTGTGACTCTGCCTGTGCTCAACGCTCTTGTGGCTCTGCCTGCTCCATACTCTTGTGGCTCTGTCTGCTCCATACTCTTGAGACTCTTCCTGTGCTCCGCACTCTTGCAGCTCTGCCTGCTCCGTATTCTTGTGGCTCTGCTTATGCTCCGCACTCTTGCGGCTCTGCCTGCTCCATACTCTTGCGGCTCTGCTTTTGCTCTGCAGTCCTGCGGTTCTGCCTGTGCCCCGCTTCCGCTGCTGCAAACCATCTTTCTGCAAACTGCAGCACCTCTCCGCAGTCTTGCGGTTCACCTGCTGTGTGAACAGGCCTGTTCCTTCATACACCATTCCTTCCTGCCAGTACCAGTACCTGCACCTGCTGTGTGAATAGGACCCTACCTATTCCATACACCACTCCTTCCTGTCCGTATCCCTATGCCTTTCAAGTCGGTCCCTGCCTCTATGTCTCAGCCTTGCCCGCCTGTCAGTGTCTCAGCCGTGCTGGCCTGCCTGTGTCTCAGCCGTGCCCACCTGCCTGTGTCTCAGCCATGCCCACCAGCATGTCTGCTACTCGTACCTGTCCTAGTGTTCCATCTCCCCAAGTGGGATCAGCAGCCACATCCAGACACCACCCTGGAGTGGCACCTGGCAGCTACCTGCCACACAAGTCTGACCTCACCATCAGAGGCACCAGTGAAGGCCGAGGTAGCTGTCTTAGTCACGCCCCTTCCAGGGTAGTCTGGTTTGCGGCACAGTGGGGCCACAACCCCCTGGCTCACGTCCACTAGTCAGGGCGTGAGCGTGACAGGCAGCATGTAACAAGCACTGGCTGTATTATTTCAGTCAAGCATGTTTGACTCTGAAACAATGCAACATTTCAGAGAGAAACATACTTTAAAAGCCTCAGTGGATTAAGACCATGCTGAAGGCTAGTCAAAGAGGCAGGTCCCCAATGGCTTCTCCCCACCCGCTGCCCTCTATTAACAGGTTTCTGCCTATAGGTGCACATAGGCCCATGGATTGTGCAGCATGTATCAGCTGACAGGTTCACTTTAAAGGTGCATTCAGATATTCGTATAATTCAGTCCAAGAACGAACCACAATGCACTGACTAGCCGGCGGGTCCATCAGCCTGAGTGTGACAGCTTCATAGAAATATATGAAGCTGTCATCTTTTCCCACACATGACAGATGATTTAATCAGCTGTCATGTGCCTTTAACAGGCACGGGTGAAGCGTTTTACCTGTTAAATTCCATTGTCAATCTCTGTCGACAAGATTTAACACATGCCGGCGGGGCATGCATCATTCCATGGAGTAACTGACTCAGTGTGACACGACCCAACAGTTGGTCGGTCACCAAACGGCACAACACACCAGGGAACTCCAGGGAAACAATAGCAACGGTGAGCCCTGTCGATAGGGAACGGGGGAATGGACACCTCCTGCACTCAGCTGAGGATGTGCCCTGATCTCACTATCGTCCCTATATGGGTTCTTTCACCCCATTGCCAAGCAGGATACCTAATCCCTCACTTGCCCTGCTCTTATTCCTAAGTAGAGAACTGTCAGGTGAGAGCACTGGTCCCACCGCTGCACTAATACAACAAAATGAATGGAAAGACAGAAACCAAAAGGATTAACGTAACAAAAAATGCAACACTTAGCTTTCTGCTGCAAAGCACCGCACAAGATAAAGACACCAGATCAGTGAACTCAGCAAAGTAGCACTTCCTCCTGCTCAGTCACTGCAGATTCCGCTAACACCGAGCAGTCAGCTGATGCATCAAGTGACCTCTTGAAGGATGGTGGGAGTGGTTACCACCCACATCAGCAGACCCAGCAGCAATGCAATTACACCAGCAGGCCAGCCAGGGAAAAACTGACATTAACCCCCGATTGCCTGAAAGGAAAAAAAATTAATCTGTGAAGCCAATCTGCCACAGATCCAAAAATGGATCGTGACAGTACTCCCCTTTCAATGAGGGACCTCTGGACCCTCAACACCGGACCTCACCAGAAAACAACCCATGGTGAGGATGTCTCGATCCACCTGAGTTCACCTTTGTATTCACCTGACCCTCAGGTTTATAGTAAATGCAGCCCGATTGAGATGGCAACAACATAGGCTCAGGAGGTGCCGCAAATCTCCAGAGCGCCAACCTGGGGAATGAGTTGTGTACATACATAACTGGGGTTACCTCCAACTGGAAAGTCCCCGGGCTGAGAATGGCCGACACCCAATACGGCCCGATAACCCTGGAACTCCAGACCCCAGTAGCACCCTTCCACCGGATGTTTTTGATGGACACCCACATATACTCTTTCACACACAGGTCCAGACCTGAACGTTTGCAACTAGATGGTGTACTCTTTGAGGAACCAACAAAAGAGGTGTCCCCCTGTGCCACCACAATCACACCCCCACTATGCACAGAGGGAACCACCACCCTCCCCTGACCCCACCTCCTAAGAGGACTCTGACACTGAGGGATAGCATGTGGTGAGGGTTGAGTCTTGCCCCTACTTCCTGGCAGCACCTCTGCTGCTCCCACCGGAGAAGAAGGGGATGGTTGTAGAAAGACGGCAGAGGCAGTAGCCCCAGGACAGCAGCCCTCACATGACTGATCCCAGCTGACTACTTCCCTGGACCGCCAATCTATGACCGGGTTGTGTCTTTTCAACCAAGGGAGACCTAAAACGATGTGTGTTGGCATTACTCCCAAGACGTAGCATGACAGGGACTCTTCATGATGAGTCCTGTTGTGAATTCTCTTACTTCTGAGTCAGGGCTCCCACTGGTGGTTAGTGTGGGTAGTGGAGCTGGCCGGATTGACAGAGGTCTGTCACCTGACGATGATGATTGGAAATCTGGGGTTACTGATTGGGAGTATTTAAGTGAGCAGGCTTCCCTCAATTGTTGCTGGTGATTAGTTCTCTCTTTGCAACTTGAGGTCTGTTGTCTCCTGCCTGATCCTGCATTTTTCAGCTAAGTTGTTCATTTGCTAATCCTTTGCTTCTGATCTGGTTTTGCCTCTTTCTGCTTTGCTGTGCGGGTTCAGCGTGCTCCCTGCTGGGGCTGTGCTGGACCCCGCTCCATATGTTACAGCTTGTGTCAGTTTGTTCAGTCCCCTGTTATATTAGTCTCTATTGCTTTGCTGCCAGTTTACACCAGAATGCTGATATAGTGGGGGAGAGACCTTGTGAGACCTCAGTGTTTTTTGTACATCAGACGTTTTGGATTTTTTAAGGGTTTTTGCTTGATTGCACACAATGTCTTTCCTTTCCTATCTAGACAGTTTGGGCCCCATCATTTGCTCAGTCTATATTCTGCCTGTGTTTGTCCCTCATCTGGTCTCACCGACAATATATGTTTGGGGGCTATCTATTTCTTTGGGGTTCTACTCCGGTGCACTTTAGATTTCACCTTTCTTGCTTTAGGCCTAATTAGTTCTACGGCTGTGTCGAGGCGTCTAGGGAATCATAGGTACGCTCCATGGCTACTGTAAGTTGTGTTGTTAGGATTAGGGGTCTGCAATCCGCTAAGTTACTAACCTTTCTGGTTTACTGGTGACCTAGTCTATTCCTGCCATCCTCCTCGGTGACCTGTTCCTAAGAGTCCCTATACGCAGGTGTATATCATCTGCGACTTGGGTCACCTTCCCCCCTGGCTAAGTGGGACAGAGTCAATGGCCTGGACACTTAGGGGTTTGTCTAGCATCCTACACCTCAGGCCATGGGGTCTGGACAAAGTGAGCATCCACCAAATTGACACCTGCTCCACTGTCCACAAGCACCGGTATATTCTCAGTTACCCCATCTTTCTTCTTCTTTATTTTTTTTATATAGCGCTAACATATTCCGCAGCGCTTTACAGTTTGCACACATCATCATCACTGTCCCCGATGGGGCTCACAATCTAAATTCCCTATCAGTATGTCTTTGGAATGTGGGAGGAAACCGGAGTACCCGGAGGAAACCCACGCAAACACGGGGAGAACATACAAACTCCTTGCAGATGTTGTCCTTGGTGGGATTCGAACCCAGGACCCCAGCTAACCACTGAGCCACAGTGCCGCCCATCAACCACCACTTCTGCACGTAAGGTACACTGAGAAGACAATATGGAGGAAATATACACACCCTGGTCGCCTCACTCCACAAGACCAGGGGGACGTGGCTTTTTAGATGGTACAGGTACTTTGGCACGCGCTGGGCAGACATTGATAAAATGACCTGTCTGCCCACAGTAAAAACATGCCCCCACACCACGGCGAACCGTAAACAACCCTGCTTGAGAAGCAACTCCTCCCATCTGCATGGGCTCGTCCGTCAGCACCGGTGTGTCCTCCTCCCTAGCAAGGACAACAGGGGGCACATTTGGTGTATGCCTCTCCCTAAGGCGTCTATCCTCCCGGATATCAAGTGACATGGTGGCCTCCAACAACCTGGGGGCGGCATACTGCACAAGAATATCCTGCAACCTTGGGGACAGACCCTGATTAAAATGGTTCCTAAGGGCAGGGACATTCCACTGCGTGTCAGTGGCCCACTTCCTGAACTCTGAGCATTACTCCTCAGCCGGCCAGCCCCCCTGCTTGATTTTACGCAGTTGGGATTCCGCTAGGGTGACGCCATCAGGATCCCCATACACAAGCGCCAATGCCGCAAAAAATTCATCCACCAACCGTAAAGATGGATAACCAGTAGGCAGGGAGAAGGCCCAGGATTGGGGATCACCCGTGAGAAGGAAGACTACAAGACTACAATCCTCACACGCTGTTCCTCACTCCTTGATGAACGAGGATTCAGCCTGAAATATAATTTACAGGCCTCCTTAAACACTACAAACTTATCTCTCCCTCCAGAGAACCGGTCAGGGAGAGATATTTTGGGTTCCGGATGAGCCTGCAACTAAGCCGAGGCCCAGATCCCTGTCAACTGCTGCAGCTGCTGCGTCACCTAACCCCGCAGCTCCTTAAGCTCATAAGTAAGGGTCTCGATCAGTTGGGCAAAGGCCTGCATTTGAGACATGGCTCACCAGAAAAAAAAATGTGCGGTCGGTATTTATGTCAATGTCACGGAGTAACTGACCCAGTGTGACACGACCCAACAGTTAGCCGGTCACCAAACGGCACAACACACCAAGGAACACCAGGGAAACAATAACAACAGCGGGCCCTGTCGATAGGGAATGGGGAATGGACACCTCCTGCATTCACCTGAGGATGTGCCCTGATCTCACTATCGTCCCTATACGGGTTCTTTCACCCCGTCGCCGAGCAAGATACCTAATCCCTCACTTGCTCTGCTCTTATCCCTAAGTTGGGAACTGGCAGGTGAAAGCACTGGTCCCACCGCTGCACTAATACAATAAAAGGAATGGAAAGACAGACACCAAAAGGGACAACATACCAAATAATGCAACACTTAACTTTCTGCTGCAAAGCACCCCACAGCAGGATAAAGACACCAGATCAGTGAAATCAGCAAAGCACCACTGCATCCAGCTAGCTCCTTCCTCCAGCTCAGTCACTGCAGATTCCTCTAACACCAAACAGTCAGCTGATGCATCAGGTGACCTCTTGAAGCATGGTGGGAGTGGTCACCACCCACATCAGCAGACCCAGCAGCAATGCAATTACACGAGCAGGCCAGCAGGGAAAAAACTGACATTAACCCCCAATGGCCTGAAAGGAAAAAAGTTTTAATCTGAGAAGCCAGATCTGCCACCGATCCAAAAATGGATTGTGACATGAACACTTTATCTAAAACGCATTAAGAGGGTGTGTGATGAATTTTGAATTTTCTTGGTCCCTGCATCAAGATCGCTGTGATCTGTCAGTCAGCACCTCCTGCCTGATTGTAACAGTCCTGCCGGCATCACTGCATGGCCTCCCATCCCCCACCTGCCTTACTCACTACTCCGGGCCATGCTGTGAGTTCTGTCTTCTGCCGGCTCCATACTGTATGCCTCTTGCCTCCTGCCTGCTTTCTGCATACTTTCTGGCTGTGTGCATAAGGGGGCGCCGGCACTCTCTGGCTCTTATTGAGTCAGTGTGCACCTTCCTGAGGTGCCCACAGCCAATTGTCAAGAGGCCTCAAGTACTTATGGCATCCTCACCCTTTGGCGGATGCCTGAGCAACTATTTCCCTCAGTCAGTGTCTCGCTGCTGAGGTGCCAGGTCCTGTCCTGTTTCTGCCTTCTCTGGGGGCTGCGTACCCAGATCTGTTTCCATACACTTTGTGTCTTATGTTTCCGTCTCCCTGAGGGCGCATACTCAGGCCCGTGTCCTTGTCTTGCATTTGTTTCGGTGTCCGTCCTTGTGTGTACTGTGTTCTATTCCTGTATCTTATCCTGTACCTGACCTTGTCTGTACTCAGTCCTAACCTCTGTCTGTTGGTCTCCTTGTGCGTGGCTCCTTTCCCTGCTGTGTCTATCCTTGTGTCCTCTCCATCTGCCCTGCTCTAGTTCCTTGATCCTGCGTTTCTGCCTGTGCTCCTCCACGGTTCTGCCTGTGCTCCGCACTCCTGCGGTTCTGCCTTTGCTCCGCACTCCTGCGGTTCTGCCTTTGCTCCGCTCTCCTGCGGTTCTGCCTTTGCTCCACACTCCTGCGGTTCTGCCTTTGCTCCGTACTCCTGCTGTTCTGCCTTTGCTCCGTACTCCTGTGGTTCTGTCCTTGCTCCGCACTCCTTGCAGTTCAGCTTGCTGTACTGCAACCAGCGACTCTGTCCTGCTCTCCGCTCTGCAACCTTGCGGTTCTGCTACGCTCTCATTCCGCTTCCTGCGGCTCTTTATCTGTCTCTGCTCCTCCAGTCTGAACAGGTCCCTACCTGTCCCCACACACTGCTCTTACCTGTCCATCTTTCTGTCCTTCCAGAGTCATTCCCTGCTTCTCCAGTCTGAACAGGCCTCTACCTGTTCCCATACACCTCTCTTTCCTGCCCGTGTCCCTGTGTCCTCCAAGTCAATTCCTGTCCCTTTGTCTCAGCCGTGCCCGCCTGCCAGTGTCTCAGCCATGCCTGCCTGCTAGTGTCTCAGCTGTGCCTGCCTGCCAGTGTCTCAGCCGTGCCTGCCTGTCTGCCAAGAGTACCAGTCGTGCCCGCCTTAGTATCAGTCATGCCTGTCTGTATTTGTCTGCACTTCACATAGTGTTCTGTTCTCCAGTGGGATCAGCAGCCACAGCCAGACACCACCCTGGAGTGGTACCTGGCAGCTACCTACCGCACAAGCCTGACATCACCATCAGAGGCTCCAGTGAATATCAAGGTAGCTGCTTAGTCACGCCACTTCCAGGGTAGTTTGGTTTGTGGCACAGTGGGGCCACACCTCCCATGCTCGCGCCAACCAGTCAGGGCGCGAGCATAACAGTGATCAATGCAGCAGCTCAGCTCTGTCAGTGGCCGAGGGTTTGCACTAACAACCAGGAGCCGTGTCAGCGCCACCCCTGACTCCTAACCCCCTAAATGCTGCGATAGAGAGCGATTGCGACCGCGATGTCATCATGATGACCCCCAGGTCACCAAGCTATGGAAAGCTTCTAAGACCATGCTCACAGCATGGTGTCAGAAGCTTTCAGTATAGGTATAATGCACTGCAATGCAATGAAAAACCCGATATAAATCTAATATCCCTGTAATCGCACTGACCCAAAGAATAAAGTCGTCTAATCACTTATACCGCATGAGGAATGGCGTAAAAAATAAATAAAACAAATTCTTCACCTGCTGTTGATTTGTTCATTTTGCTTCCCGAAGATGACAGTAAGGCTCAGCCCACATTTATTCTGCAATCTATGCTAAGCGCTTACACCAGGTTTCCGTGTAAATCTCTAAAATACATGATTCAGACGGAACCCTCGGCTGATGATTCCCTATAATGAGGCAGATGGAGGCACAGTGGATGCGGTCTGACCTATGATACAGCGGTGTCCATCTTTTTGGGTGTGCATAAAAACATTGTCCACCATAGTTTTGTGTTCTTTTGAAAAGAAGGACTCCACTGAACAGAGGCCAGACAGAGTCAAGAGTAATATTCACCTATAGAGGCCAGAGTAACTCTGCTGCCTCATTACAGTGATTGGATCCCTTGGGGGTTTCATCTGTCACATCAATCGGAGATTTCCAATGAAACCCCAAAGTAAGTTCTCAGTGTAGATCACAGGATAAATGTGGTCTTAAATGTTATGTAAAATTCTCCAAATAAAAGCTTCAACTCAATCCACAAAAAAAGCAAGTCCCCACTCATGTCCATCATCTGTTATCGGAAATATAGGGAGCTTCCGCATTACTGGTAGCGCAAAGTCTCTGGAAAAGCAAAAATGGCTCATTGTTCCCCAAAAGAAATTGAGTGAATTCTGTGCTCCCAAATCCAAATGCTCCCCTCACTTCTGAGCTCCAGTGTGCATAAACCACCTTTAGCTTCCACATGTTTGGCAGAGATATAATTTCCAAAATGGGGTCACTTCTGCTCTCCAGCACTTAATTGATCTGTATATGGAGTCCGCAAACTATTCTAGGAAAATCTGCTCTCCAGAAGGCAAATAGCGCTCTATCCCTTCTGAGTCTCTCCGTATGGCTAAGCAATACTGTATATATAGGGTATTTCTACATTCAGCAAAAATAGTGGGATACATTCTGGTGCCATTTATACCCAACATTTTGTGATAAAAATGTAATTATTTTTCTGGTATAAAATTCTGTGACACCTGTGGTGTTAATATGATCACTGCAAACTAGATGAATTCATCATCAAGAGGTGTATTTTGTAAAATGGGGTCATTTATGGGGGGTCTGCTGTTCTGGCACTTCAGGGGTTCTCCCAGGGGGTCATAGCATCCTCAAACCATAACAGTAAAATCTGCCCAATATATCGTACTCCTTCCCTTTTGAGCTTTGCACTGTGCCTCAAAAGTAGTTCCCGATTACATGCAGGGTATTGGCGCACTCTGGAGAAATTGCACACCAAACGGAGATGTCAAGAACAAGAAACCTACAGACATAAAAGGGCAGCACCTCTCCTACGCATCAGTTGGTTTCCTGTCCTTGATGGGGGAACCTCTTGACAGACATACCATATGAAGGGGAGTCATTCCCAGGCAAGGCTGGTCAGTTCAGGCAGTGGGGTTCCCCTGCCTCGGCCAATGTGGGGTCCCTGGAAGCGCCACAGTGGGTCCATGGGGACTGCATGGTAGTGTGCGGAGCAGGTAAGTGGTGATCCTTTTCCAAAGGAAGGACACATGTTCGGGAAAGAAATGTCTTAATTGTCCCCTATCTGGATGATTTTTTAATAGTACGCAATTCAGCCCATTATTGCTCTACACAAGTGAAGGAAATTCAGAGCAATTGGGGTGGCTGTTAAATCTTAGGAAGTCACGTCTAGAACCCATAAACGTGCAAGAGTTCCTCGTGCTGGATTCTGAGATTCAGGAGTGTTGGCTGCCGACTAATAAACTAGAAAGCATAACACGTAAGGTGATTAGGGCCATGAACAGTCCCTTTATGTCCCTTAGAAAGACAATGTACCTTCATGTGTCACTAACTTCTTGTATCCCAGCTGTCCTGTGGGCTGAATTTTATACTAGAGCCTTGCAGTGGGACGTCTTACTTAACGAATTTTCACTTAGGGGGTACCTTGAAGGAATAATATCTTTATCCCCATCCACGATACAATCCCTTGCTTGGTGGCTGCATTTGACTAAGCTATCCGGGGGGGGTTCCCTGGGTGTATCACATCTCGGGTAGTCACCACAGATGCTAACGCCAGGGGTCGGGGGCTCATCTTGAAGAGGTCATGGTTCAAAGGATGTGCAGGGGGAGGGAGTTATCTAGTTCATCTAACCTAAAAGAACTGATGGCGGTGAAGTTAACAATAAGAAGGCTCCTTATATCCCTACAGGGTCATCATGTCAGGATCCTCTCCCAGAATCAGATGACAGTGGCCTACGTCCACAACCAAGTGAGGACTTGATCCAAACCCTTAATGGTAGTGGCAGATTGGGTATTCCACATAGCGGAAAAAACTATTTCCTGTAATTAACCGCTCTTCACATAAGAGGAAGAGAAAACATAAAAGCAGACTTTCTAAGCCGCAACCAGCTCAGGCAGAGAGAATGAGTGCTGAATCATACAGTCTTCAGCCGGATTGTACAAATGTGAGGTTGTCTGATTATAGACCTCTTCACCACCAGAGGGAACAGGAAGGTAGTATGGTTCTGTTCTCTCAACCCCAGAGAATATCCACAGGTGGTAGATGTCAGGTGGAACTTCAGCCTGGCTTTTGCCTTCCCTCCAATAGCCCTGATTCCATTGGTAGTAAGGAAGATCAGAGAGGACAAGGCAATGATTCTCTTAATCGCCCCCTTTTGACCCAGAAGGACATGGTTCTCTTGGCTGAGGACTGTGTCGATCACCGATTTATGGGTAATTCTGGATCTCCCAGATCTCCTCTGTCAATAGCCAGTCTGCCATCCATGAGTGCCAGCCTACATCTGACGGCGTGGAATTTGAAAGGGCACTGTTTATAGAAAAAGGGTTTTCTCCCAATCTGATAGCCACTCTATTAAAGAGTAGGAAAGTGGCCACGACCAGAATTTATGCCAGGACCTGGAGGAAATTTCTGTCTACCTCAAATTGAAGGATTGGGGGGGAAGTCCCAGTAGGTCGGGTTCTGGTGTTTCTACAAAAAGGCCTTGAGATGGGACTATCTACTGGCACCCTCAAAGTCCAGGTATCAGCTGTAGGGGCCCTGTTTATTTGTGATCTGGCAAGGAGTTATTGGGTAGCTAGGTTTATTAGTGCATCAGCTAGATCTAGACTCATCCTGAGGTTGGGGTAACACTTGCGAGAGACTCGCACGAGTCTCGCATCTCGATACCCGGCACTGCCGCCGGCACTCGGAACCGGAGTTCGCGTCTGTATGTATTTCTATGTAGCTGAGCGCTCCGGTCCTGAATGCTGGCAGCAGTCCTGGGTATTGAGATGCGAGACTCGTGCGAGTTTCTCGCAAGTGTGACCCAGGCCTTAGAGAGAGGATAGTGCCATGAGACCTAAACCTACTCTTGACAGTTATGACAGAATCACCTTTTGAGCCCATTGAATCAGCCCCAATAAAGGTTCTTTCCCTTAAAATGGCCCTTCTAGTAGCTTTAACATCTTCTTGAAGGTTAGCAATATTAAGACCCTTTCCCAACTTCCACCATACACTCAGTTCTTGGGGGATGGAGTCATCTTGAAGCCAGGCAGCATCCTTATATTCCCTCCCTTCACATGTGGGTGAGCTTGTCTTTCACTTGTATATAATGACGTTTGAGAAATTGTTTGGTGTTTGGAATAGTATATATTTTGCAATTAACCATGGGAGGTCCTCTGTGATGCATGGGAAAGGTGCTGCCCTTTTATGTCTGTAGGTTTCATGTCCTTGTAGGGCAGATCCCCCACTCTCATGGTGCTGTCATGGGCTCCGAAAAATACTGTTACTGGTAAGTAACTAAAACTTTATTCACCTCCCAATAGTATATACAGTATTTCTGTAACACCCCTGTGGTGTCAATATGATCACTGCACCCTTAGATGAATTCATTGAGAGGTGTAGTTTGTAAAATGAAATCACTTATGTGGGGTGTCTGCTGTTCTAGCACCTGAGGGGTTCTGTTAATGTGATATGGCAACCTCAAACTTGTCCAGAAAAATCTGAACTCAAATATGGCGCTTCTTCGTTTCTGAACTTTGCACTGTGCCTCAAAAGTTGTTTTCCTCCACACAAGGGGTATTGGCACACTCAGAAGAAATTGTGCAACAAATTTTGGGGTCTATTTTATTCTGTTACCCTTGAGAAAATAAAAACTTAGGGGCTAAAGGAAAAATTTTGAGGAAACAATGTGATTTTATTTTCTTTTTCTTACCTCTATGTTATAAACTTCTGTAAAGAATCTGGGGGTTCAACATGCTCACCACATATCTAGATAAGCTCCTTGAGGGGTCTAGGTTCCACAATGGTGTCACTTGTGGGGTTTTCTCACTGTTTAAACACATCATGGGCCTCTCCAAACATGACATGGCACCCCATCTCGATTCCAGCCAATTTTGTGTTCAAAAAGTCAAACCTTGCTTCTTCCCTTCCGAGTCCTGCCGTGCGCCCAAACAGTGGGCTTCCTCCACACACTCAGGAGAAATTGCTCAACAATTATTGGGATTCATTTTCTCCTAATACATTTGTGAAAAAATTGGGTCCTAATTAAAATGTTTGTGAAAAAAATTTAAATGTTCATTTATTTCTTCCACTTTGCTACGGTTCCTGCGAAGCACTTGAAGGGTTAATAAACTTCTTGAATGTGGTGTGGAACACCTTGAGGGGTGCAGTTTTTAGAATTGTGACATTTTTTATTATTTTCTGTCATGTACAAGTGCTTCTCACTAAATTAGAATATCATCAAAAAGTTCATTCATTTCAGTTCTTCAATACAAAAAGTGAAACTCATATATTATTTTGAGTCATTATAAACAGAGTGATCTATTTCACGTGTTTATTTCTGTTAATGTTGTTGATTATGGCTTATAGCCAATAAAAACCCAGAAGTCATTATCTCAATAAATCAGAATACTTTATAACACCAGCTTGAAAAATGATTTTAAAATCTGAAATGTTGGCCTACAGAAATGTATGTTCAGTAAATGCACTCAATACTTGGTCGGGGCTCCTTTTGCATCAATTACTGCATCAATGCGGCGTGGCATGGAGGAGATCAGCCTGTGGCACTTCTGAGGTGTTATGGAAGCCCAGGTTGCTTTGATGGCAGCTTTCAGCTCGTCTGCATTGTTGAGTCTGCTGTCGATCATCTTCCTCTTGTCAAAATCCCATAGATTCTCTACGGGGTTAAGGTCAGGCGAGTTTGCTGCAGTGATACTGTTGTTTTTAAATTGGCTATTGGTACAGTACATTTGGCAGTGTGGACAGGTGCCAAATCCTGCTGGAGAATGAAATTTCCATCTCCAAAAAGATTGTCAGCAGAGGGAAGCATGAAGTGTTCTAAAATTTCCTGGTAGACGGCTGCACTGACTTTGGTCTTGATAAAACACAGTGGACCTACACCAGCAGATGACATGGCTCCCCAAACCATCACTGATTGTGGAAACTTCACACTAGACCTCAAGCAGCTTGAACTGTGTGCCTCTCGACTTTTCCTACAGACTCTGGGACCTTGATTTCCAAATGAAATGCAAAATTTGCTTTCATCTGAAAACAACACCTTGGACTACTGATCAACAGTCCAGTTCTTTTTCTCCTTGGCTCAGGTAAGATGCTTTTGGCATTGCCTATTGGTCATGAGTGCCTTGATACAAGGAATGCTACACTTGTAGCCCAAGTCCTGGCTACGTCTATGTGCGGTGGCTCTTTAAGCAATGACTCCAGCAGCAGTCCACTCCTTGTGAATCTCCCCCAAATTATTGAATGGCCGTTTTTTAACAATCCTTTAAAGGCTACGGTTATCCCGGTTGCTTGTGCACCTTTTTCTGCCACACGTTTTCCTTCCACTCAACTTTCCATTAATATGCTTGGATACAGCACTCTGTGATCAGCCAGCTTCTTTAGCATTGAACTTTTGTGGCTTACCTTCCTTGTGGAGTGTGTCACGGACTGCGTTTTAGACATCTGTCAAGTCAGCAGTCTTCCCCATGATTGTGGAGCCTACTGAAACAAAATAAGGAACCTTTTTAAACGCTTAGGAAGTTTTCAGGTGTTTTTTTGTTAATTATTCTAGTTTACTAGGATAATGACTCTTGGGTTTTCATTGGCTGTAAGCCAAAATCATCAACATTAACAGAAATAAACACTTGAAATAGATCACTCTGTTTGTAATGAATCTATATAATATATGAGTTTCACTTTTTGAATTGAAGGTCTGAAATAAATTAACTTTTTGATGATATTCTAATTTTGTGGGAAGCACCTGTATGTAGCTATAATCATTGTATCTCCCCATGCTACACTCTGCTCTTGTTTACTTCTCCTTTATCACTATATTCTTATGGCTTTTATGTTGATTATAATAAAGATTCATTGATTTTATTTGGGTCTGTTTAGCTTACATCTTTTTTTGGATATAATGTACAATGTGAGTAGCTCTTAGTGCAGGTTAAACACAGGATTAGACTAGGGATAAGATAAGTACTATTCAGCAAATGCATAGGACATAAGATAAGGACATTAGGTTTAGTCTATAGCATAGGATAGGATATAGTTAATGGATAGAGCTAGCCCAGGACCAGTGGGGACCAGTGTTAATAAAAGGTGGGCATTTCCTGATACTGACAGGAGATTGGGAAGTTCCATGACAAGTTCAGGCTGGAGTGAGCTGCTAAGGCTGGGAAAGGCCAATTGTTTGAGGTACTAGGAAGAGTGCCTGGTCTTCTGACATCTCGAGGTTGATGGAAATGGAATCATGTGAAGGATGATCCCAGCTTTATGCAGGACACTTTGCAGAGTTTCATTATAAGGTTTCAGTGCAGAGTCAGGACATGAAAGTGAGGATAATGGGGTCAATGATTACTGCAAATTCTTGATAAGTTTCTGGGTGTTAATGGCACGTATATTTCTATAGTGTGTATAGTGGGGGTGTCCTGAGGGGGGTGACAGTTCTTGACAGAGAATGAAAGAAGGTTGTGGTCAGAGAGTGGGAGAGTGGAGTTGGTAAAATCATACACTGAACAGAGCCTGGAGAATACCAGGTTCAGCGAATTTCAGTTTTCATGTGTAGATGAGTTAGTACGCTGTGAAAAGTCAGGAAAAGGAGGAGGTTAGAGATTAAAGGTGAGTGGCAGATAGATAGAGAGGATCACCAATGGAGATGTTAAAGTCTCTCATGATGAGGGTGGAGATGTCACAGGATAAAAAATGTGGAAGCCAGTGATCAAGGAACTGACGGGAGGGGCCCGGAGGACAATACACAACCGCCACTCAAAGGAGAAGGGGGTGTAGAGTCTGACAGCGTGGACCTCAAAGGAAGGGAAGATACAGCTCTAGCAAAAATTAAGAGACCACCACATCAAAACCTTGTCATGGGCAGCCCATTCTCCAGACTTGAATCCCATTGAAAACCTCTGGAATGTAATCAAGAGGAAGAAGGATAGTCACAAGCCATCAAACAAAGAAGAACTGCTTAAATTTTTGCGCCAGAAGCAGTGTGAAAGAATAAGATAAGATAAGATAATCCTTTAATCATCCCACCATGGAGAAATTCAGAGCATTACAGCAGCAAGGCAGGAACAAGTACAGATACAGATGCATAAAGGCATTACATTGACAGTAGGTAGGTACATATACGGAAAAAAAAAAAGATATAACCGGACTATCACAACTTTGGATCTATCAGTTCACTGTTTGGGTCGTTCTCCGTTTTGGACAGTGCTGGTTATACAGCCTAACTGCAGCAGGAAGGAAGGACTTTCGATAGCACTCCCTATCACAATTAGGATGAAGTAGCCGGTAACTGACAGTACTGCACATCTTTGTCACGGTCTCATGCATGGGATGGGAATCATTCTGCACCATGTAGCTCACCTTGGCCAGTATCCTCCTGTCGCCTACTTCCTGAACTGGATCAAGGGGGCATCCCAGGACAGAGCTGGCCCTTCTAATCAGTTTGTCCAGCCTATTCCTGTCCCTGGTTGATATGCCACTACCCCAGCACGCCACACCAAAGAAGATGACTGATGCCACAACAGAGTTGAAGAAGGATGCATGGAGTGCCCCCCCAACTCCGAAGGCTCTCAGCCTTCTGAGCAGATGAAGCCTACTGTTGCCCTTCCTGTATTTCCTGTAATGGTGGCAAGCATGCCAAAACGCATGAAAGCTGATTTTAAAAATCATTGTTATTCCACAAAATATTGATTTCAGAACTCTTCCTTAGTTAAAACATTAGTATTGTTGTTTCTAAATGATTCTGAACTTGTTTTCTTTGCATCATTTGAGATCTGAAAGCACTATTTTTTGTTACTTTTGACCATTTTTCTTTGTCAGAAAAAAATTACAACATTTATTGCTTGGAAATTCGAAGACATGTTGTAAGAAGTTTATAGACTAAAAGAACAATTTACATTTTACTCAAAAATCTATATATATAAAACTCAAAATCTGTAGTAGCCTGCTCTATACAAATCCACAGTTCTCACCCAATTTGGGTGAAGTTTAGTACTCCCCCTCTCCACCCACAGGAGCAGAATTATTCTGCCTTCAGGCACGCTGACACGATGTGCAATCCAGCATACAGTATAAACCACAGCTCTGTCTTCCAAAATAAGCAGACTGTTCTCTGTAGTCTAACTTGTTTATTTGTGAAGAGTATAGAACATGCGCGGTAAAACTACAAGGAATACAAATAACATGCATAAGTATTGGGCAGATGACCACAGCTAACATAATCACAGGAAGTGTACATTGTGATGCAAACATTACAGAGGAATACATTAGTTTATGATTACATTTACTGAGAACTGGCAACTAAAGGGTTAATGACATCTCTTGGCTGCTAGACAGTATATAACACCTCTCTGAATCACTGCATTGCAAGAAAACACTAACTCTTGCCAGATATGCTTTAGCCGGGTAGTGATTCAAGTAGAGAAGTTGCAGGAAAAACAAAGGTTACACAGGAGGACAAAATAACATGTGCATCCTATGAGATCCACAAAAGGAAAATGGAGTCCCCTCTTCCCAGAATACACTGCTTCGTTCCCACAAGCATTGCTTCAATCCCACAGTGCATTGCTTCTGTTAAAGTCACAGGCTTTAAATGCTACTTAGGATGTAGCTATAAATTCAGTCACCACTAGATGGTGCTATAATTAACCCAGCAATAATACAAACATATTGCTTTATTCAGAGCACATAACACAAACAGACTGCCCTATATCAGAGGGCAGAACACTCCCCGCTTGGCATCAACTGATGCCACTTACAGGCTCTTTAGGCGAAAGCAATAGAATTAGCTCCGCAACTGGTCTGAGGAATAGTTTACTCTCCCCAGCCTTCCACACCTTGACCTCGACCTTGTGTACCTTCTCATCTTTGCTTGGGAACACCTTGGTGATGAGGCCTAGTGGCCACTCATTTCGGTGTGACTGGCTGTCTTTCATGAGCACAATATCACCGGGTTTGATGTTCAGTCTATCGATCTGCCACTTCTTTCTAGGCTGTAAGGTGGAGAGATATTGCTTTCTCCATCTGTCCCAGAAAGTATTGGAGAGGCTTTGAACTTGTCTCCATTGACGTCTGTAGAGGTCCTTGTTGCTGAATTCTCCCAGTGGAGCGCTAGGAGTGTCAGTTTTCTGAGTGAGTATCATGGCGGGAGTGAGAATGGTTGGATCTTCAGCATCACTGGAGAGTGCAGTCAATGGTCTGGCATTTATGGTGGCCGAAACTTCTGCCAAGAATGTAGTCAAACCTTCGTGTGTGAATCTTGTGCTACCTTCTTGTAAGAAGATAGAGTCTAAGATTCTGCGTGCTATTCCTATCATCCTCTCCCAAGCACCTCCCATGTGATAAAAGTGTGGTAAATTGAAGGAACAGGTACATCCCTGTTCACTAAGGTATCTTTCCACACTGGTAATGTCTAGGTTGGAAGGAATTTGGAGTTCTCTCACTGCTCCTACGAAATTTGTGCCTCTGTCAGAGCGAATGTGTTTCACGGTGCCTCTGATGGCAATGAAACGTCAGAGTGCGTTTATGAAGCTTGATGTGTTCATGGATTCAATCACTTCAATGTGGACAGCTCTGATGGACATGAAGGTAAACATAACTGCCGAGTGTTTTGCGTTGGCTTGGGCTCTTCTGGTGTGCGGTGCTACCACAGTCCACGGCCCGAAAACATCCAGACCGATGTTGGTAAAGGGAGGATCCATATGGCCATCTTTGGGCTTTGAGTCGCGCAGCGGAGTTTGCAACAAGTCACACAGTTGAAGATGAATTTACTCACATGTCTCTTTGCTCCATCTATCCATAGTCCAACAGTTCGTAGATTCCCTTTGGTAAACAATCGGCCCTGATGTTTCACCAAAACATGATGGTGCTGTATGAGCAGAGTAGTCACATGGTGATGACAAGGAATTATTACAGGGTGTTTTTCCATGAATTCCACCTTGGTTTCCTGAAGACGACCTCCAATCCTTATCAGCTCGTTTTGGTCAATTATTGGATCAAGCTTTTTCAAGACACTGTCTCTAGAAATGGGTTGACCTTTGTTGAGGTTGTCTATTTCTTTGGCGTAACACTCGCATTGTATGGTACGAATTATCGTTTTTTTGGCATTTTCCAAGTTTGGAGCGGTAAATGCGTGTTTGCAATGGTGCCAACCTTTACAAGACTTCTGACTGGTGGGTAAGCATTGCCTCTGGGGTTTAAATGGTAGCGGGGCCATCCTACTCTTTGACTCATCTCTTACCATCTCTCGATCCAAGATGTCCAAAAACAGTCTGTCTTCTATGGACACTGCTACCTTGTTGTCCTCTCTTGTTCTGTGGAAAACTGTGCACCCTATGTGATCTTGGTCGCCGTCACATGAGTGGTCTTCACAGGAAGGATCAGCTAATGGACAAGGTAGAGGAGCATTGTGTGGCAACTCTTTTACCAGGAAACTACTCTTACATGGCTGGAAGAGAGACGGACGTCCATTTTCAAGGGTATTGGCAAGCATGCTGTCGAATAACGCTGGCTTGTTTGCTCCTCCTAGGCAGACGTCTCCTATGATGACCCATCCAAGGTCGAGCCTCTGTGCGTATGGAGCGTTCCTGGAGCCGTTTATACATTCTCTAGCCTTGTGGACTTGTAGAATATCTCTCCCCAGAAGTAGAGCTATTGGGGTTCCTGGATCTAGTTCAGGTATCAGGTGGGCTATGCGCTTTAGATGGGGTGATATGTCGCCACCTCCCGTGAAGGTATTTCTGACCTGTTGTCAGGAATCTGGTGGCACTCCAGGATGGTCGGTAATGATAGGCAGGTCTGGCCATCTATGGACTCCACTTTGTATCCGGTTGCTTTTCTCCCCGCCGTCTCAAAGGTACCTGAACACGTCCTCAGGGTGTAGGGAGAACCAGGGCCTATGATGCTGAAGTTGTCAAAGAAGATGGACCTGGCTAGAGACCTGTTACTTTGGTCATCCAGGATTGCATAAATCTTGAAGGCTTTGTCCTTGCGGCCTGCAGGATAGACTCGGACAAGGCAGATTTTTGAACAGGACATTCCTCCTGTGAGTCCTCTACAGATCTCAGTACATTTAGTTTTGACCTCAGGGGTGTCTTCGTCAGTGTCCTTCTGCTTCCCATCGTGCTCCTCTGCTTGCGACAACACTCGTGGAGGTGATCCAGGATGCAAGGCTGTATTGTGATCTGTGCTGCTGCATTCTGCACATTTCAAGCTAGCTTCACTGTTCCTGGCGAAGTGAGAAGTTGCGGCACAACATTTGAAGCAGATGTTGCTCTCCATGAGGAAACCTTTACAATCCTCTAAAGACTTCTCCCTGAAGGCTTTGCATTTTAGTAGAGGATGTGGTTTCTTGCGTAGAGGACAATATTTACTGACATCCTGAGGTTTGCTCTCATCTGGAGGGGTTTTATTCACCTTGTGAGGAGGGCCTGTGGAATCAATGTTAGTTTTGTGGACTGCCAAGGGTGTCTTACTGGGTTTGACACCAGTGGCAGTGGAACACGACAGAGTAAAATCAAAACTAGGGTCATTTCTAATCCTTGATTGTTTGGTGACAAAATCAACAAATACATTGAAAGGAGGAAATTATACATTATGATTGTGTTTATACTCTGAACCACATGTAATCCACTTTTCTTGTAGGTTGTAAGGAAGTTTCTGTACTATCAGATTGACAACCCTAGCGGTATCTAATGCCAATCCGGGCAAGTCTCCTTCCTGCTGAGCAACCTGCAACTCATTCAACAAATCTCTAAGTTCTATAAGCTTTAGTTAACCTTTAGGTCCTATCTTAGGAAAATCCTCAATTCTTTTATATAAATCATTCTCTATGACTTCTACTGCCCCATATCATTCATCGAGTCTTTCCCACACCTTATGTAGGGCTGTGCGAGCATGCTTTACATTAATGTCTCTCAGTCTTTTGGCATGCTCGACTGACTCACTTCTGAGCCACTTTACCAGGAGATCTAACTCCTCACCACAAGAAAGGTCCAGACCATGAATGGCGTTCTGGAACGAGGCTTGCCATGACCGATAGCTCTCGGGTTTGTCAGTGAACTTAACAAGTCCCTTTGTAACCAGTTCTTGTCGGGCAAGGAACTTTGCAAGGTCCTTGATGGCTCCGTCAGTGCTGGCACGAGCCGGTGTGTGATAGTCATGTCTAGTGTGTGGTGCATCACCATACCTGTAAGATGCTTGTGACTCGGGATAGTCTGTGCAGTACCTTGTTGGTGAAGGTGTCTCTTTAAGGCGGGATGGGAGCTGTACCTTCTTTTCAGCGGAACGGTAGCTGTAGTTGACATCTCTGTGCTGGACGTCTCCTTGCCTATGGTAGTGAAGCTCTGGGTTGGATCGCTGGTAATCGGCATGGGCTGATCGATATGAAGCGCCAGGGCTGTCATCTACGCCGGAATGTTGACGGACGTACACTGCGACGCGTTGCACTGGATCTTGCTGCTCTAGATCTGGTCTGAGAATGCTGCTGTGTCTCTCAGAATCAGGATCTTTCATAGCTTCCAAAGTCTCTGCTTTAGCTATTGCAGCTGCTGTCTCTTTGTCTGCTGCAAGTCTTTCTAGCTCTGCTTGCAAACGTGCAGCTTCTGCCTCTCTTTCTGCCTGCAGACGTGCGGCTTCCGTCTCTGTCACTGCCTGCAAATGGGCGGTTTCAGCTTCTTGATCTGCTTGTCTCAGCTTTAAATGCATCTCTCGTTCGGCAAAGGAGGATCTCGCTTTGGCTGCTTCGGCCTCGGTGCGAGCGACAGCAGCTAACTCTGCTAATGACGACCTGCTGGAGTTTGCTTGTGATCTTGTTTTGAGTGAAGATGTACTTTTCTGAGACATTGTGCGTTTAGCTGAGTACTGCTTAGTATATTGGTGGGAAACAGTCTATGTATGGCAGCTTCTGCGTGGCGGGAAAAATGTAGCACTTCTTGGCGGGTTGCAGTAGCATTCTGTGGCTGTATGGCGGCTGCTGTGATACCCGTATGCGGAGCAGTGTGGGTGTTAGCGGTCCCGTACAGTCTATGCAATCACCACGTGCAACCGGCGGTCCTTTACTGAGCCCTGGGCTTGTCTCCTGCGGCTGTATGGCGGCTGCTGTAGTACCCGTGTGCGGAGCAGTCTGGGTGATAGCGGTCCTTTACAGCTTGAATTCACTGTCGCAGGCGTATGGCGATCTGTTTTACTAGGCCCTGGACTTGTCTCCTGCGGCTGTATGGCGGCTGCTGTAGTACCCGTATGCGGAGCAGTCTGGGTGATAGCGGTCCCTTACAGCCTGAATTCACTATCGCAGGCGTCTAGCATCTGTTTTACTATTCTGCCTTCAGGCACGCTGACACGATGTGCAATCCAGCATACAGTATAAACCACAGCTCTGTCTTCCAAAATAAGCAGACTGTTCTCTGTAGTCTAACTTGTTTATTTGTGAAGAGTATAGAACATGTGTGGTAAAACTACAAGGAATACAAATAACATGCATAAGTATTGGGCAGATGATCACAGCTAACACAATCACAGGAAGTGTACATTGTGATGCAAACATTGCATAGGAATACATTAGTTTATGATTACATTTACTGACAACTGGCAACTAAAGGGTTAATGACATCTTTTTACTGCTAGACCGCAAATAACACCTCTCTGAATCGCTGCATTGCAAGAAAACACTGACTCTTACCAGATATGCTTTAGCTGGGTAGTGACTCAAGTAGAGAAGTTGCAGGAAAAACAAAGGTTACACAGGAGGACAAAATAACGTGCATCCTATGAGATCCACAAAAGGAAAATAGAGTCCCCTCCTCCCAGAATACACTGCTTCATTCCCACAAAGCATTGCTTCAATCCCACAGTGCATTGCTTCTGTTAAAGTCACAGGCTTTAAATGCTACTTAGGACGTAGCTATAAATTCAGCCACCACTAGATGGTGCTATAATTAACCCAGCAATAATACAAGCATATTGCTTTATTCAGAGCACATAACACAAACAGACTGCCCTATATCAGAGGCAGGAACAAGAATACTGCACACGTTAAATCTCGCTAGCGTCCCTCCGTCATGAGATTGGGGCCCCCGAAGTTAGGCCCTATACATATAATGGAGAAATGTGAAGGTGAAAGTAAAAGTGCTGAGGGGAAAACAACAGTTGTGACTGACAAATTAGTAAAATGCCAAAATAATAAAAATTTAAACTAGAACATTTTTTTTTACTGTAGCACTCTGAAAATGTCAATTTCAGGGTGACACTGAAAATTTTACTTTGGCTACCATAACCAACAATTTAACATATTTTCCGCGAGTGAAGCTGCTGGTATTCTACTAGTATACCTATAAAGAGAGAAATCAGTCAAACTAAACATTTGAAAGTGGTCTCTTAATTTTTGCCAGAGCTGTAAGTGAGGGTACTTGGGGGATAACCTGAAAAGTACATTTTTTAATAGGAGCAGACCAACACCTCCCCTGGTCTGTTGTCAGATCTTGGGGTGTAAAAGAAATGTAGGCCACCATATGAGACAGCAGCAGCAGTGGTTTCTGACTGCTGGATCCAGGTTTCAGTAAGAGACGAAAAGTTAAGCGAAAAGGAAGAAGTCATGGATGTAGGACAGTTTGTTACACGCTGAGTGTGAATTCCAGAAGGCACAGTTAAAAGAGACAGAAGGCATTAAAGGTTTAAAAAACTTTAAAACCTATTTTTATCTCTTGCTTTGAAGGACCTGTCCTACATTAGACATTCAAGCCATTCATTTGATGAATACATTATTGAACCCATTCCAAAAAATTTTCCCTGTACAGAAATTAATCACATTGGTGCAGCTTTTTAACATTTCATATACCAATCTAAATTGAAGATCGTTGGAGTAAATTGTGCTAAATTTCGGAAGACCGTAAATTTGAGGCATTTTAGACTTTCCTAAAAACAAAAAATGAAAATCTATGTGGAGAAATGTATCATTCAATCTAAACAAGAAAACTGGAGTGCAAAAAGGTAACAAAATTTGGAGAAAAGAGTACTTCTACAAAAATGTTTTCAGGCTGACCCCAACATTTTTTTTAAAAAGTAGGCAGAGCATAGAAAAAGAGGACATTGTCAGCCATTGCACACATGTCCTCTAACTTCACTTTAAAATTGGTGTAAATTATATCCGAAATATATGGCAGCTGATTCATGTGGTACCGTATGTTGACTTTAATAGGGAAAATTTGCACCTATAAGCATTACAAATAAAACAGATTCATGATTCCTTCCTGAAACTGAAGCTGTGATAATACTCCTGCCAAAAACATATCTATTTAAATGGTGTATGGAAATGGTGCGGTTTTCTACATCTGAATGTAGCAAACATAAGTTTCAGTTCTGTTTTCAACCTGAATCAAGCAGCTTTTTTGCATTGAAATGATTAAATATGTTAACGATTCCACAAAAGAAAAAAATTACTACAAAGCCTGTTTGATAAGTATGGTCTCTGGTCAGCAGGGGGCCACATAACACAAAACTACTGCAGCTGACAGCTGATGTTTCTCACTTTATTCTCTTAGTTTCACATTTTTAAGGTTCAAAGACATACAGGTGCTTCTCAGAAAATTAGAATATCATCAAAAAGTTAATTTATTTCAATTCTTCAATACAAAAAGTGAAACTCATATATTATATAGAGTCATTACAAACAGAGTCATCTATTTCACGTGTTCATTTCTGTTAATGTTAATGATTATGGCTTACAGCCAATGAAAGCCCAAAAGTCATTATCTCAGTAAATTAGAACACTTTATAACACCAGCTTGAAAAATGATTTTAAAATCTGAAATGTTGCGCTACTGAAATGTATGTTCAGTAAATGCACTCAATACTTGGTTGGGGATCCTTTTGCATCAAATACTACATGAATGTGGTGTGGCATGGAGGCGATCAGCCTGTGGCACTGCTGAGGTGTTATGGAAGCCCAGGTTGCTTTGATAGCAGCCTTCAGTTCATCTGCATTGTTGGGTGTGGTGTCTCTCATCTTCCTCTTGACAATACACCATAGATTCTCTATGGGGTTAAGGTCAAACGAATTTGCTGGCCAATCTTCACAGTGATATTATAATTTTTAAACCAAGTATTGGTACTTTTGGACGTGTGGACAGTACCAAAAAAGCTTGTCGGCAGAGGGAAGAATGAAGTGCGCTAAAATTTCCTGGTAGACAGCTGCACTGACTTTGGTCTTGATAAAACACAGTGGACCTACACCAGCAGATGACATGGCTCCCCAAACCATCACTGATTGTGGAAACTTCACACTAGACCTCAAGCAGCCTGGATTGTGTGCCTCTCCACTCTTCCTCTAGACCAGTGTTTCCCAAACTCCAGTCCTCACGGCCCCCAACATGTCATGTTTTCAGGATTTCCTTAGTATTTCACAGGTGATGGAAGTATCATGAAGGCATCAGGAATTCTCTCACATGTGTAACTCTATGGAAATCCTGAAAACGTGACATGTTGGGGTCCGCAAGGACTGGAGTTTGGGACCCACTGCTCTAAAATTTGGGACCTTGATTTCCAAATGAAATGCAAACTTTACTCTCATATGAAACAAAATCTTGGACCACTGAGCAACAGTCCAGTTCTTTTTCTCCTTGGCCCAGGTAAGACATTTTTGGTGTTGTCTATTGGTCATGAGTGGCTTGACACAAGGAATGCGACACTTGTAGCCATGTCCTGGATACATCTGTGTGTGGGTCTTGAAGCAATGACTCCAGCAGCAATCCACTCCTTGTTAATCTCCCCCAAATTATTGAATGGCCTTTTCTTAACAATCCTTTCAAGGCTGTGATTTCCCGATTGCTTGTCCACCTTTTTCTACCACACTTTTTCGCTCCACTCAACTTTCCATTAACATGCGTGGATACAGTACTCTGCGAACAGCCAGCTTCTTTAGCAATGACCTTTTGTGGCTTACCCTCCAAGTGGAGTGTGTCAATGACTGCATTCTAGACATTTGTCAAGTCAGCAGTCTTCCCCATGATTATGGAGCCTACTTAAATAGACTAAGGCACATTTTTAAATGCTTAGGAAGCCTTTGCAGATGTTTTTTGTTAATTAATCTAATTTACCGAGATAATGACTTTTGGGTTTTCATTGGCTGTAAGCCATAATCATTAACATTAACAGAAATAAAGACTTGAAATAAATCACTCTGTTTGTAATGACTCTATATAATATACGAGTTTCACTTTTTGTATTGAAGAACTGAAATAAATTAACTTTTTGATGGTATTCTAATTTTGTGAGAAGTACCTGTAAGTTCATAAAATTCAGCTTATAACCTAATTGTAACGTCCGTCTGCAAGTCTGGGCTGCAGTAAGACAGCACCCCGATCAACCCCGATACTCTTTACCCCTATACAGGGATCTGGATTTACAGCAGAGCCCAGGAGGTAGCTGTCTGAATATGAGCAGCGGCCAGAGCAGGACAGTCGCCAGAGAGGGGTTAAAAACGGGACCAAAAGCGTAGTCGGGAATCCGAGTCTAAAACAGGCGGACAGCAGAAGTACAGAAACGGCAGGCAATAGCAGAGTCAAATTGTCAAATTCAGGCCAAGGTCAGAGTCATAAACCAGGAGGACGGCAGAGGTACAGAATCGTTAGGCAGGAGCAGAGTCAGAATATCCAGGCCAAGGTCACAAACCGGGAGAATAGCAGAAGTACAGAATCGTCAGGCAATAGAGGGGTCAGAAATCCAGGCTGAGGTCAGAGTCAAACAATAGTCAATCACACAGTAGCACATAGGGGAACCAAGAATATATCCGGCGGCCTGCAAGACCAGACCCAAAGTATTTGAGGGATCAGGTCATCCCTCACAGGCTCCCGGACTGCTGATGTTATCCGGACCACCCCCAGGACCAGGTCGGATGGTAATGCACCAGCCCCTTCATGACTGACCGAGGAGCGGAGCCTGCGTCCAGCGGATGCCTGAGCAAGAGCCTCATCTCTATTGCCGCCATTACTTGGGGGTGAAGCACAGCGCCTCCCAGTGACCGAGGCAGGAACAGCAGGCCGTGAGTCAGCCGGTGATGGGACAGTCCGGCGCCTCCTAGTGGCCGAGGCCGGGATAGCAGACCCTGAGTCAGACGGCGACGTGACACTAATGTCTTGATCCAGAGAAAGTAAAAAACCTCACTCGGCAGATGCTAATAGCCCTACATTAGGGGAAAAATTCCTCCCCAGACTTCATGTCAATCAAACTAGCTCCCTTTAGCAATGTTCCATCACAGAACCAGGTACCCATACCCTGAAATATTGTGGACCCAATTCATCAAAGCTTTCATGCCAGAAAACTTGCGTGAAAGCTTTGAAAAATCACAAAATGTTGAGCAACGCAGAGTTGCGCAAACATTTTGCAACTATTTGGTGTTTTTACGCCATCTTTAAGCAGCTAGGTTAAAATAAATTGAGCTGGGGAGGAGTCGGGATGGGTAGTGGCTAATCCCACTCATCAAATTCTGCAAAAGTATTGGCACTTTTTACACCAGAAATGACTGTAAAAAATGTAGCTTTTCCTGCAAGGGGCAATGGAAGCGTATGCATGGGAGGAAGAGGACTAGAACTCTATAGTGCCACCTGTGGGAATTAGCAATCCTATAAGTTACTATCGACCATTTCACGAGCCTTTCAATATGACTTAGGATAAAAGCCAAATCAGAATCTCAATTTGCAGACACGGCAGTGCAAAGCATGAGATCTGATTTGGCTAAGTGAGAGCCTCTGGACTGTTGTCTAAGGGGTAATGTTTCTCCTTGTGAAGTTTACAAATTAATTAATAAACTTGGTAAATCATACTCCAGCAAACCCTTCATTAAGACTGAACTATGAAACGCCAATCTTAAAGGGAATCTGTCATTAGGATTTTGCTATGTACTGAGAGCATCATGATATAGGAGCAAAGATTCCAACGAAGTGTCACTTATTAGACTGTGTTTTGATGTTTCACTACAACCAGTGTTTTAATAGTAGGAGATTATCACTAGAGAACAGCTACTCAAATTTCACCAAAATTACTATCTGAATTCAGTGCAATTTTTTTTCTTTTATTGTGTTATAAATTTATTCATTTTAAAGGGGTTTCAATCCAAGAAACAGTTTTAACTAGAGTTGAGCGAAACGGGTTGGTCAGATTCATAAGTCGCCAACTTTCGCTGAAGTCGGGTTTCATGAAACAAAACCCGACCATAGCGTGAGGTCGGCCACGAGGTCGGCGACCAGAGCGCCAAAGTCACGTTTCAAATGATGCTTCCAGCGCCCTTTTTCAGCCAATGATGGAGGACGCACACTGTGGGCAACGCGATGACATGGGCATTGGTCTCCACCATCTTTGAGAAGGGTATGCAAGTGATTGGCTTGCTTTGTGTGGTGTCACAGAGGCTATGAAAGGGCCTGCACGCCGACCGCCATCTTACTTCTGCCGATATTAGCATTAGGGAGAGGTTGCAGCTGCTGATTCTGAATAAGGGAGAGCGTTAGGCAGGGAAGAAGAACAAAAAACCTGCTTCTGCTGCTAGCGATTTCCACTGTAAAAAGCTCACAGCCAGAGAAAATAGGACTTAAAAATCCTGTAAATTTTAGCAAAAACACATCACAGAAAATAGCCTCACCAAACCTTGTCTAATGACTAATGCACTAGCAGGATGCAGGGGGCTCCCTGAGATAAAGGCTGGAGTAGCGCAGGTGCCCACCACTGATGAGAGCAGCTACCCTATCACTATAGCAGTGATGATAAAGGTGTTAGCTGCCTAGTGGAAAAAAGCACACAGATGGAGCTTGCATAAATCACACAGGAAAGTGCAATGCATAGTGTCTGAATGACAGCCTATTTAAAAATGCCTAAAATGGAAAGCGGGCTGTACAGCACTATATATGCACCACACAGAAAAAACAGCCATCAAAAGGAGCCCAGCTGCATCCTGTAAAAAATGATAAAAAGTGCAATAAAAAGATACAAAAAAATGCATATAATAAATGCATTCAATGAGGTATTGGTTACTATTTTGGCCAAAACAGATAAGCTCACAATCCAATGTCAAGGATCCTCATTTTTTTGCGAGTATCTAACTAAACTTGCAGCTGGGCTCCTTTTGATGGCTGTTTTTTCTGAGTGGTGTAGTGCTGTACAGCCCACTTTCTATTTTAGGCATTTTTAAATAGGCTGTCATTCAGACACTATGCATTGCACTTTCCTGTGTGATTTATGCAAGCTCCATCTGTGTGCTTTTTTCCACTAGGCAGCTAACACCTTTATCATCACTGCTATAGTGATAGGGTGGCTGCTCTCATCAGTGGTGGGCACCTGCGCTGCTCCAACCTTTATCTCTGGGAGCCCCCTGCATCCTGCTAGTACATTAGTCATTATTCCACTGTACAACACAACAGTTTGTGTGCAGTGACAGGGGAGGCTATATTTTTTGTGCATCAGCTCTGTTGGTTATTAGGCTGCTGTATAAGGCTCCCTGATAGCTGCATTGCTGTTTTCACACTGCTGTGCAAACTGCTTTTTTAAAAGCAAAAATACTTTTCTTCCTCTTTTCTGCAGTTACCAAACATTCATTTTTCCACACTTTTGTGTGCAGCAGTCCTGCTTATTAGGCTGCCTGCTGCCATACTTGGACTGAGAGCATCATTGTCAGCCTCCTAAAATCTCTAGGGAGCATCCAATTCTCCCAATACTATATACACACCTTGTGCCTGGTCATACACCTGCCTACTTCAGCCTGTTAAATTGAGGTGTAATCTATAGTGGGCCTGAGATAATAGTTCAGCCTCCTAAAATCTCTAGGGAGCTTCCAATTCTCCCCAATACCATATACACACCTTGTACTTTGTCATACACCAGCCAATTTCAGCCTGTTAAATTGAGGTGTAAGCTATAGTGTGCCTGATATAATAGTTCAGCCTCCTAAAATCTCTAGGGAGATTCAAATTCTCCACAATACTACTGTATATACACACCTTCTACCTTGTTTTACAGTACCATATAGCTGGTGGTATTTTGGGTACATTTTTCCAAAAATGAGGAAGTATGGTGGAAGAGGCCGTGGAAGTGGGCGGGGGTTGCCAGCTGGTACTGATGGTGGTGTGGGAGGTGGTGCATCTGCTGGAAGTGGCAAAAGCACAATAGCACCTAAGGCAGGAGGTGTTGAGCCTGCGTCATCGTCTGACTCCACAGGGCCTCGAAGGCTCCCTTTTCTGGGAGTAGGTAAACCGCTTTTAAAGCCGGAGCTTCAGGAACAAGTTTTGGCTTACATTGCTAACACAGCCTCCAGCTCTATCACCTCCTCTTCTGAAGTTTCAAAAAATAAAAGCACTGAGTCGTCAGTGGAGGCTCCTGGCCAGGAACAACACCTTTCCTTGTGTCCTTCACCCCTACCAAAAGTGAAGGATGTGGCAGGCCACACTACAAATTACTCCATGGCGCTCTTTTCACATACCATGCCTGGGTTATCAAGTCAAATCGTGAATTCCCCAGTCCAAGATGAATCGGACACGGAGTGCACTGATGCACAGCCACTGCTAGATTTTTCTGCTGGTACATTCACTCAGAGCACTACATTGTCCTCGCAGTGTACTGAGCCAGAATCTGACCCTGATGAAACTCAGGTGCCCCTTTCCGCATACTATACCACCTTACACGGTGACACAGAGGAAGGTGCACATGAAATTGAAGAGGTGATGGAAGACCCAGTTGTTGACCCAGATTGGCATCCATTGTTTTCCAAATGTATTATTTGAGTTTCAATAAATGGGGAGGATGGGGGAGGAAAGATGGGGAAAAAAAGGGGGGGAGGGAAAAATGTAAAGGGAAAAAGGAAGGACAATAAAGTCCAAATATAAAGACATAAAATGAAACAAGTTAATGCAGAAGCATATTATGCAGTGAATTATTACAAAGGTAGGTATTTAAGCATATAATATATTAATATATATGTTCCAAATACCCAAACACAAGGGGCCTTACGCAGGTGCACTCTGGGTGAAGACTTAAGAGAACAACTCCAGCCATCTAGACCATTTCCTAGAATATTTAGCAAATTGATCATGCACATTCGCAAATTTCAATTCAAAAGAATGATGAAGGCTAAGTTTGTCTATAATTTCATTAATTTGTGGGGGTTTTGGGTTTTTCCAAAGAAATATGCAAGATATTTCCTGGCCTTCCACAACCCCTCCAACAGAGCGGAGAATTGTCAGGGTATATTCTATGAAGTCTAACGGGGGTATAATACCATCTTGTTAAAAGCTTGAAGTGGGTCTCTTGTAGTGATAAGGAAATGGAAGAGGCATACGAGAGGGTACATGCCTGTTCAAGGTCAGAAGGGTCAATTGTCGTATGCAATTTGGTTTCCCATTTGACAATATTTTGTGTCTTTACCACTTCAAAGCTATTGTTACACCATTTGTACGTGTATTCAAAACTCCAAAAAATATTATGGTCTATATTACAAATAAGGTTAACTGCTGGTTCAGAGATTCTTGGGTAGATAGTAAGGAACTCATGGATTATGTCTTTGAGGATAACATATTGTAAGAAAGCAGGGGTAGTAGATTGAAATCTTTCCTTGAGTTTATTGTAAGGTGTACAAGTAACGCCATCGTATAAATCTTTAATTTTTTTAAGTCCAAGTTCAGACCAAATGGGGTCAATGGTCTGATTAGACGCTTGAAAGATAAATGATAGAGCCAGATTTATTATTGTGACTTCTTTGTTAGAGCCTCTTTTTGAAGCAGAACATTTTTTCCAAGCTTCAGAAATAGCTTTCAAAATCGGAAGAGAATTTGTAATTAACTTTTTATGAAGGAGTTGGTTCAGAATTAGTAGGTGAAGAGGTTTATAATTATTAAAGAACAGTTCTAGTTCATGCCTAGCTGGTGTTGTATCATAAGGCCACCAGTATGAGCTTTGTTTGACTAAATTTGCAATGTAATAGGCCGTAATATTTGGGGAACCAGCTCCACCATAAGATTTATGGTTGTATAGAATATTTTTTGCTATTCTGGGTCTTTTGTTATTCCATATAAAGGAGTTTAATGAGGCTTGAAGGTTTGTGAGAGAGGAAGTGGGTATTTTTAAAGACAGTGGGCGAAGTAGGTATAGGATTTTTGGGAAAATATACAACTTGATCATCATGATTCTTCCCCACCAAGAAAGCCCATCATCTCTAGATGTATGGATTTCATTAAGAAGATTTTTAGTAAGCAGTTCTAAGTTTATTTTTATTAGAGAATTTACGTTTTTGACGAATTTTAGGCCTAGTTATGTCAGCCCATCAGTGGCCCACCCCCAAGATGAGAGGCCCTCAATTTCCTCTTGGTCTGATCCTAGGTTAAAGCCAAGTATTTTGGATTTTGAGTCATTTATTTTAAAATAAGAAATTTTTAGCTAAAGTCTGGATTAAGGATTGTAAGGCAGAGATAGAGTTGCTTAGATCTGTGAGGGTAACAATAATATCGTCTGCATACAATGCTATTTTAAAATCTCTGTGCAAAGTTTTGATTTCCGAGATCTTTGTGCTGTTCCTGATTAATTGGGCCAGAGGTTCAATAGCTAATGCAAAAAGCAATGGTGACAATGGGCAACCCTGTCTGGTCCCATTAGCTATATTAAACGTAGAGGAAAGATGATTGTTGGAATAAACCCTCGCACCAGGGCCGGAGTACAAAGCCATAATACCTCTCGTGATCTGAGAAGCCATTTAAATTTTTTGAGAGGTGCTTCGAGATATGATCAAATAAGGCGTTCGAACGCTTTCTCAGCATCAAGAGAGATAACAATGGCCCTGAGTTTGTTCGAGGAAATAAGCTTAATTATGTCAATGAGTCTTCTCATACCATCTATGGATTGTCTTCCTTTGATGAAGCCTATCTGATCATTGGAAATTAAACTCGGGAGGAATTGATTTAGTCTATTGGCCAGGATCTTTGCATAAATTTTTACATCTGTATTGATGAGGGATATAGGTCTATAATTAAAAATTTGGCTAGTGTCAGAATTTGGTTTTGGGATTACGATAATTGTCGATTCCAGCATCTCTTTAGGAAATTGACCTGTTTGGAAAGCTGAGTTAAATACTTTGACAAGGTGGGGGGTTAATATATTACTAAAAGACTTGAAATAATCATTACTAAACCCGTCTGGGCCAGGTGATTTGAATGTTTTAAGTTTGTTTATGTTATCTAGGACTTCTTGTTCATTGAAGGGAGAAGACAAAAATGATAAGTCTTCAGGGTTAAGCTTTGGAAGGTTCATGCTGGAAAGAAATGATCCAATCTCTGAGGTAGATGGCTGCATATTGTGGTTGTCTTGGTTGATATTGTACAGATTTTTGTAATAATCGGCAAAAGCTCCTACAATATCTTTAGGGTGGACCAGGGATGTACCATTAGAGGAAGTTATACTGTCAATTCTATTCCATTTCCGTATATTCTTAATTCTGTTTGACATGTATTTTAAAGGGCGATTTATAGATAGGTAATGTTTGCATTTTGCTGATCTAATAGCTGAGTCGTAAAAATTGAATATGATTTTCCTTAACTACAACCTGAGATCAGTAAGTTCTGATAATACAGCTTGTTTGTTAGAGGAAACAGGATCGACATAGTTCCTTTTCTTTAGACTTAATAGACTGTTGTAGGGTAAGGTTTTTATCCCTATTAATTTTTTCTTTTGTCTGGAGGAAATTTGAATCAAGACTCCCCTCAACACCGCCTTGTGAGCATTCCAATAGGTAAACGGATTGAGGAGGTTTGATTCGTTTTCACTAAAATAATTTTGTAAGGCTGAGCTGATTTCAGATTTGATGGTGGGGTTATGAAGCAGAGAGGAGTTGAATTATCACATGAATTGGGGACCCTATTATCAGTTCTGCAGTTACCGGGGAATGATCTGAAATAGATTTATTAAGTATGGAGCTGGAGGAGAACCTTGGCAAGGAGAAGACATCTGTATCAGATCTATTCTAGATGCCAACTGATGGCCATCAGAAAAATGAGTAAATTCTCTAGATGTGGTGTTCAAACAGCGGAATGAGTCGAATAGCTCGTGATTATAAATCCAGCTGTTCAAGGATTGCGTTTTTTGTCTGCTGGGAGAGGTGGAGTCTAGTACACCATCTGGGACCATATTAAAGTCCCCTAACAGAAGTAGGGTTCCTGATCGTAAGGCGTCTAATTTTTTCATTAGCTTATTCAGGAAGCTAATTTGTCTGATGGTGGGAACATAAGTATTAACTATTGTGAAGGTTTGGCCGTTCAATTTGCACAGGAGAATGTGATAATGTCCTTTTTCGTCTTTTACTTCAGAAGCAATTCAAAGGAAATTGAGTTACTAATCAGGGTTAAAACCCCAGCTTTCTTTCGTGGGCCGCAAGATTCAAATACAAATGGGAAATTTTTGAGATTTATAGAAGGGTGGTTGTCTTTTTTGAACTTGGTTTCTTGAAGGCATACAACCTCAGGATGCAACCTGTTAATCTCCCTACCAATGGAAATCTCTTCCAAGGGCTATTTAGCCCCCTGACATTGTATGATACAAATTTTATTTTCATGTTACAAGAATGGCTGGGTTCGTATGAAGTGGGGTAGAGGAAATGCAGAAACCAGAGTGCACCTACCTTTGTAGAAGTTAGTTGTCCAAAAACCTCAAACTATGTACCTATTTGAAACCAAAAACAAAAGAGACACAAAAACAGTAAGAACAAAATTGTCCTTCAGGAAGAGCCAATCCGGAAGGCTCTAATTCCTTAGTGGGGAAAGTTTGTGTATGGATCCCATTGGAGGCATCCCTTGGCATAACAACACTATTCCCAGAAGGAAAATAATCTCATGTGATATATGAGTCCATAAAGTAGTAGAGAAGTGAGAAAACCTGTGGAAAGAAGAATAATAAGCAGTACAGTACAATACATTAACCAAATAATCAAGAAGTGTAGAGAGGCCTTATAACAAGGTGAGTAAATATATTGGCCAGGTCTCTCCATTGGATCATCCCTTCTCTGACGAGGGCCCAGGGTCTTGAAAGTTGGAGATTCTATGGC
Source organism: Dendrobates tinctorius (assembly GCF_039654945.1). Lineage (NCBI taxonomy): Eukaryota > Metazoa > Chordata > Amphibia > Anura > Dendrobatidae > Dendrobates > Dendrobates tinctorius. Next base: position 22,109,993 of record NW_027361692.1, read on the forward strand.
GGTCAGGTATCCTGTAGTAGGACAGGAAATCTCTTCCTTCTTTAGGTGAGAATAGGACGGTCGTCTTTCCTTTGTAGATTATCAAAAGTTTAAGTGGGAAGCCCCATTTATAGGGGATATTATTTTCCCTCTAGGTGGAAGTGACTGGCTTAAAAGACTTTCTTCCTTCAATCGTTTCCTTTGAAAGATCCGTAAATAGCTGAAGGTGAGCATAGGGTTCTGGAAAACCTCCTAGATCTTTAATCGATTGTTGAATTTTTTCCTTAATCTTGAAGAAGTGTACCCTTAAGATGGTATCTCTAGGTAGATCTTTATCGATATTCCGTGGTTTGGGAAGTCTGTGGATCCTATCTATGATGAGATCTTGGTCTGTAAGTGTCGATAGTAATTTTTTGAAAATTGTCTTGATGAAGTCTTCTAGTTTATCCAGTGAGATAGATTCTTGTATTCCTCTTATTTTCAAGTTATTTCGTCTGTTCTTGTCTTCTATATCCGCAACTTTAATTTTAAGTCTGTGAAATTCAGATTTGAGGTCATCGGTGTCTTTTGATAAATCATCAGTGTGTTCTTCCACTACAGTTAGCCATTTTTCATGGTTGTCTAACCTGCTGCTAAATTTATCCAAGGTGGAATGTAAAATTTTATTTTGGTTTTCAAATGATTGAGACATACTGGACATGATTTTCTGGGTGAGAGTATCCATGTAAGAGTGTATGGATATAACATCCAGATTTTGGGAAGGAGAAGGATTGGTGTTATCCATCTTAAATTTTGACCTTTCCGGCGAAAAGTTTGGTTAATTATCTCCAGACTCAGGACTTGAAGCGTCGGCTGGCGATGTGAATTTTTCAGAAGTTTTACCAGGATTTTTCCTTTTTGATGAGAGAGATGTATCCATGACCTTTTTATGAAGAGATCTGGCCTTAAATGGTTTAACCATATCCACTTGATCTTTAAAGTGAGGATTGTAAGGATCCTGAAAGTTTTGTGCTTTTTGAGGAGTCGTATTAGACACTTTCGTTGAATTGGACACTGGAGTAGCCTTGTGACTCATCTTGTGCCCTTTTTTGAATCCTGCCTAGCAGGGATTATATTAGAGAGAATTGATATTATTGGTGATGTCTATACTGAATAAACGTTAAAAATATAGAAAATTCTTGTGTCTTCCTATGCCTTTTTATAAAAGGGACCGTGAGGAATGAGATACACCACAGAATCAGATGGCACTTTTAATATTGTATGATGCATACAGTAAAATCCTTTAATAACTGCGCGCCGATATAGACGCGCTCCCTGTGACTTTAAATGCAGCCGTGACAGGCGGCTAGTCTTCACACAGGGCTCGGTGACGTCAGTTCTCGCTCATAAAATATGCAACAGGGGAGCCGGCAGCTGATACACGGCATCGCTGACTAAAGGCAGATCACCCCAGTGGAGCCGCACAGGAGCGGTGGGGAGCGGAGGTAACATAGAAATAGGCACAAATCACGGACTATTTTGTGTCCTTCCGCCTCACAGATCTGTTATGACAGGAAAATGGCGTACTTGAGATAGGACGTTGAGATGAAAGAGATCCCTCCGCAGCCGTTAGCTCCTGCAGCCTCGCACAAAGCAGGGGAATATAGCTAAATTAGGACACCCTGGGACTTCCAAAGGGTCTAAAACAGACAAGAGGAGATTCCAAAAACAAAAGTCAATGTCTTTTAACAATGCAACAAGAGAAATCCTGTCAGATTAGGCACAGGGTGGGGACTATTTTGTATCCTTCCGCCAATCAGCTGGTATATGACAGGATTTTTGTAAAAAAATATCTCCAAAAGACAATAAAAATCTTTAAAATGTGGTAGACAAGCATGGAGATACTTTTTCTTAGGACAAGGACAGCCGGTGAGTAATGGAGGGAGCAGGGAAAGGATTTTTTCACTCACGGTTCAAAATGGTGTCACCTTGCAGTAAAATGGCGGGAAAAGGCCTCAGATTTCAAAAATGTCTTTTTTAATGTCCAAAGCTCAGACAAGGGGTATCAGAATGTACCTCTGAGTAGCGAGAAAACAATCCTTCCGTGGGTTATCGAAGAGAGCGATTTTCTTTTGCTTAATTTGTCGCTTTAGGAGATGCCTCCTCAGAGATCCTGAGCCGTGCGTGTTACACCATCGCCAGCTCAGGCCACGCCCCCGATTGGCATCCATTGGGGGAAGAGGGTGCTGCTGCCAATAGCTCAGAAGAGGAGGAGGAGGATCCGCAGCAGGCATCGACATCGCACAGCTGTTATCTGGCAGGCCCGTAGCAGTCCAAAAACGGTTTACAAAAACCCAAAGAGTTGCAGGACAGCTTGGCCAGACGGTCAAATTAGCACAGCGTGCAAGGCCTCAAAATGTCTTCCATTGTAGGAAGAGTGCAGTGTGGCACTTTTTTGAACATAATCCTAATGATCAGGCAAAGGTTATCTGTAAGAAGTGCACAAAGACCTTTAGCTGAGGGAAAAATCTGAGAAATTTGAATACCAGTTGCATGCTTAGACATTTAACCACCATGCACTTGCAAGCGTGGACGGACTACCAAACCTCACGTACCACATGTGCACCTGCTCCAAATGAAGGTAGTCAGCAACGCTACATCACTTCCCCCACCGTAAGCCCACCGGTTAGCACACCACCAGCAGCAAATGTTGAGGTGTCGTCGCAAGGCCAAAGCAGTCAGGGAATCACAATGTTATTGCTATGAAAGACTGAATCAAGGCCATCAGCAAGACCAACAACACCATCACCAAGCCTCTCTCAGTCTCCCATGTCCACCGCTAGTTTCACCATATGCAGCTCTCAAGTCCAGCTCACCCTACCAGAGACTCTCAGTAGGACAAGAAAGTACTCATCCTCTCATCTGCGTACACAGTGTGTGAACGCCCACATTGCCAAACTAATCTCGTTAGAGATGATGCCCTACCGGTTAGTTGAAAGCAAAGCTTTCCGCGAGCTCATGGCCTACGCAGTACCATGCTATGACCTACCCAGTCGGCACTTCTTTTCTCGAAAAGCCATCCCAGCCCTCCACCTGCATATGAAAAACCGCATTGTCCATGCACTCAAGCAATCAGTGAGTGGAAAGGTGCACCTCACAACAGATGCATGGTCCAGTAGGCATGGCCAGGGCCGTTACGTGTCCATCACTGCGCACTGGGTTAATGTGATGGATGCACGGTCCACAGGGGAAAGCGGCGGTGGGACAGTGCTGCCTAGCCCACGATATAGGAAACAGTTGGCTGTAGGTGTTCGACCCTCCTCCTCCTCCAGAAGCGATAGCTCATCCACAGAGGGCATTTGCACGAGCACTCCATCCGCAGCTGCCAGTGTTGCACACAAGGTGTCCCACTATCGAACAGCTAGTGGCAAGTGTCAGCAGGCTGTGGTAAAGATGATGTGTTTGGGCGACTACAGACACACCGCGGAGGTACTGGCTGACTACTTGCAGCGACAAACTGAGTCATGGCTGGGCAGTCTACATCTTGAGGCAGGCAAGGTAGTTAGTGATAACGGCTGGAATTTTGTGGCAGCCATAGCCCTTTCCAAACACAGACACATACCTTACCTGGCTCACACCTTGAACCTGGTGGTGCAGTGCTTCCTCAATAATTATCCGGAGATAACAGCCCTGCTTCATAAGGTGCGAAGACTGTGCTCGCACATCCGCCGGTCGCCCGTACACTCCAGTCGTATGCAGAAGCTGCAGCGATTGCTCCACCTTCCCAAGCACTGCCTAATTATCGACGTTGCAACAAGGTGGAACTCCACCCTGCACATGGTTCAGAGGCTGTGTGAACAGAGGCAGGCTGTAATGCATTTGTGGGAGGATACACGGGCAGGAAGTTTGAGGGTAGACATGAGTTGTTTGGTGTGCAGTGGTCGAAGCTGAAAGATCTTTGTAAAGTCCTTCAGTGTTTTGAGGAATGCACACGGCTGGTAAGCGCAGACGACACCATCATAAGCATGAGCATCCCACTTATGCGTTTGCTCATGCAAACTTTGATGCACATTAAGGAGCAGGCGTCTGCAGCCGAGGAGGAAGAGGAGGAGGGAAGCCTTCATGACAGTCAGCCATTGTCTGCTCAGGGAACTCTCCTGGACGAGGTGGAGGAAGAAGAGGAAGAGGAGAAGGAGGATGGGGATGATTATTTAGGGGAGGAGGATGCTTCTCAGGGGGCAAGAGAAAATGTTGGCGTGGCAAGGTCAGGTACAGGGTTTGTGCGTGACTGGAATGATGTTGATTTGCCAGAAAGTGCTCCTCCACCCAGCACTCACAGTGCATCACTGACACCTGGAACATTGGCCCACGTGTGATTATGCTTTGCATATCCTAAAAAGGGACCCCCGCATTGCCAAAATGATGAACGATGACGACTACTGGCTGGCCAGCATCCTGGATCCATGCTATAAAGGCAAATTCCAAAACATCATGCCACAGGAGAACCTAGAGCTAATATTGGCTAACAAACAAGCAACTCTGGTTAACCGTTTGTTTGAGGCATTCCCAGCACACAGCGGCGGTGATGGTTCTCCTACGAGCCGTAGGGGGCAACATGGAAGAAGTGTTTGTGGTGCACACAGCCGAAGTGGCGTTGGACACATGGGTTTCATGACCATGTTGTGGACTGATTTTTCAAGTACCACTCACACGACTGGTAATAATGCATCGATTGAAAGTGACAGGAGACAGCAGTTGTCAACTATGATTACAAACTACTTCTCCCATATCGATGTTCTCCCTCACAGGTCATTCCTAGAGTTGAGCGATACCATCCGATACTTCAAAGTATCGTATCGGATGGTATCGGCCGATCTTTAAAAAAAGTATCGGTATCGCCGATTCCGATACCGGAAGTCCCATTCAAGTCTATGGGACTTCCGATATCGGAATAAGAAAAACCCTTTCCTGCCCTTGTACAGCCTCTCTGGGGTCTGTACGGGCCTTTCGGGGGGCTGTGCCGGCCTGCCAGGGGGTCTGTGCAGGCTCCGGTGGTCTGTGCCGGCCTGCCGGTGGTCTGTGCAGGCTCCGGGGGGCTGTGCCGGCCTGCCGGGGGGCTGTGCCGGCCTGCCGGGGGGCTGTGCCGGCCTGCCAGGGGGTCTGTGCAGGCTCCGGTGGTCTGTGCCGGCCTGCCGGTGGTCTGTGCAGGCTCCGGGGGGCTGTGCCGGCCTGCCGGGGGGCTGTGCCGGCCTGCCGGGGGGCTGTGCCGGCCTGCCGGTGGTCTGTGCAGGCTCCGGGGGTCTGTGCAGGCATCGTCCGATGGGACTACAAGTCCCATCGGGCGATGCCTGCTACCATGACAGTGATTGACACATTAGCCAATGATGGGACAGTAGTAGTCCCATCATCCGGTTAATGTGTTAAATGTAAAAAAAAAAAAAAAAAAAATTACATGCTACATTCATACTACATACTACATACATGCTACATTCATACTACATACTACATACATGCTACATTCATACTACATACTACATACATGCTACATTCATACTACATGCAACATACATACTACATATATACTACATGCATGCTACATATATACTACATGCATGCTACATACATACTACATATATACTACATGCATGCTACATACATACTACATATATACTACATGCATGCTACATACATACTACATGCTACATGCATGCTACATACATACTACATACATGCTACATATATACTACATACATACTACATATATACTACATGCATGCTACATATATACTACATGCATGCTACATACATACTACATATATACTACATGCATGCTACATACATACTACATGCTACATGCATGCTACATACATACTACATACATGCTACATATATACTACATACATACTACATATATACTACATGCATGCTACATATATACTACATGCATGCTACATACATACTACATATATACTACATGCATGCTACATACATACTACATGCTACATGCATGCTACATACATACTACATACATGCTACATATATACTACATACATACTACATACATACCACATACATACTACATGCATGCTACATATATACTACATGCATGCTACATACATACTACATATATACTACATGCATGCTACATACATACTACATGCTACATGCATGCTACATACATACTACATACATGCTACATATATACTACATACATACTACATATATACTACATGCATGCTACATATATACTACATACATACTACATATATACTACATGCATGCTACATATATACTACATACATACTACATATATACTACATACATGCTACATACATACTACATATATACTACATGCATGCTACATATATACTACATGCTACATACATACCACATACATACTACATACATGCTACATATATACTACATGCATGCTACATACATACTACATATATACTACATGCATGCTACATACATACTACATGCTACATGCATGCTACATACATACTACATACATACTACATGCTACATACATACCACATATATACTACATACATACAATACATTCATACAATACATACATAGACATACAGTACATATAACATAGAGTAACATACTTACCAATACTTGTCACATTGTTCCCCGAAGCCATTGTCGTCTACGGAATAAATATTAACATAACAAACCACAAAAATACTCACCCACGATCCGAAGCAGTCCACGAGTGTGTCCCACGACGATCTTGGGTAGAGAACTGCAGCATCAGCTGATGCTGCCGTTCTCTACGGGCTGCAGGAATCCAATGACGGAAGGTAGGTATCCTTCCGCACTGTATTCCTCCGCCACTTAAAAAAAAAAAAAGTCCCTAGTCTCACTTTATGCCATTGCTGTGTGGGAATTTCCCACACAGCAATGGCATAAAGTGAGACTAGGGACTTTTTTTTTTTTAAGTGGCAGAGGAATACAGTGCGGAAGGATACCTACCTTCCGTCATTGGATTCCTGCAGCCCGTAGAGAACGGCAGCATCATCTGATGCTGCAGTTCTCTACCCAAGATCGTCGTGGGACACACTCGTGGACTGCTTCGGATCGTGGGTGAGTATTTTTGTGGTTTGTTATGTTAATATTTATTCCGGAAAGACAATGGCTTCGGGGAACAATGTGACAAGTATTGGTAAGTATGTTACTCTATGTTATATGTACTGTATGTCTATGTATGTATTGTATGAATGTATTGTATGTATGTAGTATATATGTGGTATGTATGTAGCATGTAGTATGTATGTAGTATGTATGTAGCATGCATGTAGCATGTAGTATGTATGTAGCATGCATGTAGTATATATGTAGTATGTATGTAGCATGCATGTAGTATATATGTAGCATGTATGTAGTATGTATGTGGTATGTATGTAGCATGTAGTATATATGTAGCATGCATGTAGTATATATGTAGTATGTATGTAGTATGTATGTAGCATGTATGTAGTATATATGTAGTATGTATGTAGTATATATGTAGCATGCATGTAGTATATATGTAGTATGTATGTAGTATATATGTAGCATGCATGTAGTATATATGTAGTATGTATGTAGTATATATGTAGCATGTATGTAGTATGTATGTAGCATGCATGTAGCATGTAGTATGTATGTAGCATGCATGTAGTATATATGTAGTATGTATGTAGCATGCATGTAGTATATATGTAGCATGCATGTAGTATGTATGTGGTATGTATGTAGCATGTAGTATATATGTAGCATGCATGTAGTATGTATGTAGTATGTATGTAGTATGTATGTAGCATGCAGTATGTATGTAGTATGTATGTAGTATATATGTAGTATGTATGTAGCATGCATGTAGTATGTATGTAGCATGTATGTAGTATGTATGTAGTATGTATGTAGCATGTAGTATGTATGTAGTATTTTTTTTTTTAACATTTAACACATTAGCCGGATGATGGGACTACTACTGTCCCATCATTGGCTAATGTGTCAATCACTGTCATGGTAGCAGGCATCGCCCGATGGGACTTGTAGTCCCATCGGACGATGCTTGCACAGACCCCCGGACATCAGCACAGCCCCCCGGCAGGCCGGCACAGCCCCCCGGCAGGCCGGTACAGACCCCCACAGGGTGCACAGCCCCCCGGCAGGCCGGCACAGCCCCCCGGCAGGCCGGCAGAGACCCCGGGCAGTCCACACAGCCCCCCGGCAGGCCGGCACAGCCCCCCGGCAGGCCGGCAGAGACCCCCGGAAGGCCCGAAATGACGGCGCATCATGATGCGCACACACCGCGCATCATGATGACGTCAGGCCGTCAATCAACTGAACTTCCGATTCCGATGCCGAATTCCGATATTGAAAAAATATCGGAAGTCGGTATCGGAATTCCGATACAGCAAGTATCGGCTGATACCCGATACTTGCGGTATCGGAATGCTCAACACTAGTCATTCCCCTTTGACTATTGGGCCTGTAAACTGGACACCTGGCCTGAATTGGCACAATATGCCTTACAGGGGCTCGCTTTCCCTGCTGCTAGTGTGCTATCCGAAAGAGTCTTCAGTGCTGCTGGATCAATCCTGACAGAAAAAAGGACCCGTCTGTTGACCCAAAATGTTGATGATCTAACCTTCATTAAAATGAACCATACTTGGGTTTCAAAGTATTTTGTCCCACCTTCCCCTGCTGATACGTAGGTTGCCAGAAAAATGGCTCGCTTTTGTCCTCCTCTTCCTCGGACTTCTCCAATTCCTCCATTTGCAGCTGCTGAATGTCCAACATCAACATATGCCATGTTTCAATCTCCCTAACTGGGCTTCCTTCCCCCCCCAGGGCCGGGGTCACCACCTGGCGCACGCACCCGTGCGAGTGCCGTTGCCCTGGACAGGTGGGTGGGCCCACTCTTGGGCGACGGCACTGGCACAGGGTCCCTCATAATACAATCAAGTGTCTCTGACGGCGGAGGTGCACACCTGCCGTCAGACTCACCGGCGTACTATGAGGGGCCCTGTGCCAGTACCGCCGCCCACGAGTGGGCCCCCCTGATTGCTCAGGGCCCCAGCACTTGCAATACTTACCTCTCCCTGCTCCACCGCTGTGTAGTCTGGGCTGTTAAATCCTTCACTGGGACTGCCACTACAAATTTGGTGAACTGATAGATGATGGTTAAGACGTAGCTATGCCCTGTCCTGCTGGGCTCTATCTTCAGATGATCAATGGCTTCCATTTGTTATGGACGTTGACTCACAATTAGATGCAGTGGTGGTTTATCATCAGCTTTCACGGTTTTCCTACTCACAGACGTGTGACATTCCTGCCCACATTTTTAAATGTGTCCTCTCATGCCAATCCAATAGAATCGCCTACGGCCTGTGGCTTCTGTCTTTTGTACTCCAAAGTTACCTGACAGATCATGATAGGCAGTGAGGACAATGTCTACATCTCTCCCTGTGATCACAATTTGATGGAGATGAGTAACGGTGATGGGATCCACGGTACTGCGATACAGCAATCCTTTCTTCACAAAGAACTGTTTTCGCTGTCTCCACAGACAAAGTAATTGAGGGTCAGCATCGCCTCTGAGAATTCTCCCGGGAGTTTTTCCCGTGATTAGTAATTCCAAAATTTCTGCAATCACTCGATTTTCCGTCTGTACTTGTATCCATCTCGTTTCCTCTTGCGGAGAGTCTGGACTAAAAATACACCAACAGTGTATACTGGTGTACGCTTCGAATACATTACCCTTTTTCTACTTTTTAGATTCTTGTCTAATCCATACTGAGGCTGTGAGTGTCTTTGTCTGACTCTGGAAATATACACGGAGATTTTTAATGTTTAAACTATGCTATATATACCTGTTATACGGTGATACTGTACCCTTTCTCAACTTTCTACAATCTTCTCGAATCCATACTGGGCCTGAGACCGTCTGAGTCTGCCCCCTGATATATAGACATAGATTTTTAATGTCTAAACTATGCTACATATATACCTGTTATATGGTGATACTGTACCCTTTCTCAACTTTCTACAATCTTGTCGAATCCATACCGGGCCTGAGACCGTCTGAGTCTGCCTCCTGATTAGAGATGAGCGGTGTTCGAGTCGACCTGTTCGCCAAGTTCAAATTCGAGCTGTTTTGGGCGGTGTTTGAGCCGTTCGTCGAACTCGAACACTTTGCTTAAAATTCGTCTGTTCGAGGTTCCGTTCAAGAACGGTTCATTCACCAAAAGCGTAACTTTATTTTCACATTAATAATGGTTTTAAATGTTAATAGAGAGTTTCATAGCATAGTAGCGGTGTCTGGTAGCCAGCGGTGTAGTGCACCTGTCAAGGAGCTACACCGTGTGTGTCTCTAATAATTTTTGACCGCATTTTTTCCAGAAAATCCTTTTGGGCCTTGTAGCACTGTCTGCTACTCAGCAGAGGAGCCCACCCGTGAACCTAGCTATGCCACCTGTTTATGAAAGAACCAGTTTTTAATTCCATTTAGCCCAGTCAATATTTTGGGCCTAGTACCTGTGTCTACTGCTCAGCAGAGGAGCCCACCCGTGAACCTAGCTATGCCGCCTGTTTATGTAAGCACTGTCTGCTACTCAGCAGAGTTGCCCACCCGTGAACCAAGCTATGCCATCTGTTTATGTAAGAACTGCGTGCTACTCAGCAGAGGAGTCCAGCTGTTAAGCAAGCTACAGCACCTGTGGTTTGGACAATTAATTTTTTCACATTCTTTCTGGAATGCCGCTTAGGACTAATTCCGGAATTCCGGTTGACCTGCACTTACTGGGAAATCCTCGTTCACGGGGAAGAATTGGAATCCCTGATCACCATCACTAACAGGGTTCAGCGGGTTATCCGCACCTGTAAGCGACACATGCTGGTCCTTTCAGTGTAGCGTGCATGCAGCCCCGGACATGTAAGGCCCTTCTGGACATTCCTTTAAGGTTCAGCTTTGCAACCATACTGCCCCCGGAAACCAAACACGTTGCCTTCATGGACGCTGTTCGGAGGGTCGTGGGAATAACGCCGCCTGATCGGCAGTTGGCATAATTTATGGTGGGAAGTCCAAAGGTATATGATCGTCTTTGATTTTAGAATTTTAGATTTTTTTTATTTTAGATTTTTAGTCCAGCCTTTCTTGACTTTTTAAGGGCATGACATGCCTATATCTGTGTCTCCTCCTCCTTTTACACCTCCACCTCTTTTCTATATGTAGTTGCCCTTTTCCATATGTTATTTTTGTCTTCTGAGCATTGTGTCTGCTTTGGGACACCTTTTAAGGTGTTCTGTAATTGTTTTCTATGTGTTTGTATGTGTTTGCCTGCCATTGTTTTCAATGGGGCTCGACGGTGTTCGTCGAACATTCGACGAACATTCGACGAACTTGCCTCCTGTTCGACGAACCGAACCAAACTCTAGCGGGGAGGCTCAACACTACTCCTGATATATAGACGTACATTTTTAATATTTAAACTATGCTATATATACCTGGTATCTGGTGATACTGTACCCTTTTTGCCAGGAAGTCCTCCTCCACCCACCACTCTAAGTGTATCATTGACACCTGGAACATTGGCCCACATGTGTGATTATTTTTTTCGGATCTTCTTTTTATATTGTGGTGTGATCCATCCTGAGCGTGTGAGAGTTTGTGGGTTACTCCTGCAATGTATATGTAGATTTAAAAATTACCCCAACACTGTATACAGCTCTACGCTTGTGATACATTACCCATTTACTGCTTTTTATATTCTGGTTTAATCCAAACTGACCAAGTGAGAGTCTGTTTCTGACTGTGGAAATAAATACTGAGATTGACAATGACCCCTACACTGTGTACAGCTGAACGCTTCAGATCCGTTACCGTTTTACTGCTTTTTATATTGTGTTGTAATCCATACTGAGCCTGAGAGCGTCTGTGTCTGCTTCCTGAAATATATACGGAGATTTAGAATGTTTAAGCTATACTATATATACCTGGTATCTGATGATACTGTACCTTTTTTCTACTTTTTATATTATTGTCTAATCCATACTGAGCCTGTGAGCGTCTGTGTGACTCATGAAATATATAGGGAGATTGACAATTATCCTTTGACTGTATAGAGCTGTACGCTTCTGATACAGTACCATATATCTGATGTTATTTTGGGTACATTTTCTCCAAAATTTGGAAGTATGGTGGAAGAGGCCACGGACGTGGGGGGGCCAGCTGGTACTGATGGTGGTGGTGCATCTGCTGGTAGTGGCAAAAGCACAATAGCAGCTGAGGTGTTGAGCCTGAGTCATGGTCTGGCTCCGGAACACCTGGAAGGCTACCTTTTCTGGGAGTAGGTTAACCCCTTTTAAAGCCGGAGCATCAGGAACTGGTTTTGGCTTACATTGCCGAAGCAGACTCCAGCAAATATGCCCTCCTCTTCTGAAGTTTCAAAAAATGCATGCACTGAGTTGTCAAGTGCTGGCTCCTGGTCAGGAAGAACCCCTTTCCTTGTGTCCTTCACCCCCACCAAAAGTGAATGATGCAGCAGGCCACACTTCACATTAGTCCATGTAGCTCTTTCCCACATACCATGCCTGGGTTATCAAGTCAAATTGTGAATTCCCCAGTCCAAGATGAATCTGACATCGAGTGTGGGTGGCCAGTCAGGGCAGTAGGGTTAATCGGTACCGGGCCGGTGTCTCAGAGGGATGTGTCACGATGGTGGTGACCCGGTCTGTGGGCATGGGTGTCCATGCAAAGGGGTGAATAATGTTTATAGGTCAATGATACGTAACGCCACCTGTGGTTTCTGATCAGATTGACCAGCGCTGCAGTGTCGCTTCTCTGGGCCAGATGTTGTGGTGCAGCTAAGATGTAGAAGCCCTGCACTGGTAGGACTGTAGTCGCATGGCAGATGAAAGAGTTGGTAGATGGTGTGCAGTGCAGGATGTAGCAGAGCCATGCGCCAGGCGCAGGAGAAAGATGACAGGCACAGTCGTGCAGTTCCTTTACCTGTACTTGGTAAGTGCCGTACAGGACCCAGAGTACAGATGGAGAAGGAGTTGGTCAGCCTGGAAGCAAATTAGGAATTCTGTCTCTGCAGATAGGTAGTGTGGCCTCCGTTCTAGCGCTTATCTGAGGTACTCGCAGTACTGAGTTCACTGATGTTCCCCCTGTTGACTCTCTTTTGAAACTTTCTCGTATGGCAGGCAGCCGTAGCCTTTTCCTTCTGGTTCACACAAGTCGCTGCTGGGGCCTCCGAGCCTTAGTTGGGAACAGAGCATTTACAGCTGCTACTTCCTCCGGTTTCTGCTGCAGGACCGTCATTGTCCCTACAAACTCGGAGACCGGAATCCGGACCATGCGCTCCAGCTAGGAGTGAGCCTTAACTCTGCTCATCCTCCAGCTCCCCTTCTCACATCCACACACTTCCCCTTCCCTTCACAGACTGCCCTAACTTCCCTCCTCCCGACCACAGAGAGAAGCTCCTCAGAAGTCAGGTTCAGAGCTCTCCCTGCTGGCCTGGAGTGGGAACTGTGTTGTGTGTTGGTTTAACTGCTAGAGAGATCCTTCGTTGCTCCCAAGCATGACATCACACTCCCTAGGAGGAAGGTAATGCCACTGTGGCGACCATACTCCTGGGGGCGCCACAAGTGCACTAATGCCCAGCCACTGCTAGATGATTCTGCTGGTACATTGACCCAGACCACTACATTCCCCTCGCACTCTACACAGCCAGAATCTGACTCTGATGAAACTCAGGTTCCCTTTCCCGCATACTATACCACCTTACACGGTGACAAAGAGGAAGATGCAGATGAAAGTGCAGGTTGCTTGAGCAGGTGGGGGGGCATACTCATGGGCGACGGCACTGGCACAGGGCCCCTCATAGTACGCAAAAGTGTCTCTGCCGGTGGGAGGAGGGCCCACCCGCCGTCAGACACCGCCGTACTATGAGGGGCTCTGTGCCAGTGCCGTCGCCAACGAGTGGACCCCCCTGCTTGCTCAGGATCACAGCACTTGCAAAGTTGAAATACTTACCTCTCCCTGCTCCACCGCCGTGACGTCTTCCACATTTCCTGACAGTGACATTCTGGTCAGAGAGCGCAATGACATCACGTCTGTACGCCCTCTGCCTAAACAGTCCAAGTGCAGAGAGATGGAAGATGGGGACGACGAGGAGTCCAGACTAGTACAGGGATTCCCTAGCGAAGAGACTTATTTAATTGTTTTAAAGGTTGGGAGCAATTTTTGGGGAGCACTATGCTCAGGAGAATGATATATGTGGCCCACCATACACTGGAGCATTCCAAAGGTGGACATCAGACACTGGAGCAGCATTTACAGGGCCCATTATACACTGGAGCATTAGAAATGGGTCCCATTATATATGGAGCATTATTTGGGCCCATAAGACAGTGGAGCTTCATCCATGGGGGCCAACATATACTGTAGCATTATGTGGAGCTCATCATATACTGTATGGAACATTATATGGGACCAATGATTCTGTATGGAGAAATATATGGCCCTCATTGCTCTGTATAGCGCACTATGCGGTGGCCATAATACTGTATGGAGGAATATACTGTCCGTTTTTGGAGCTATTGGAGAATTTAAAATGGATATCAGTCATGTGATGTAAGAAATGAAGTATTTTTCATTGTACTATACCGCTATTTCTCTGCCGTATCAGAGGATCATGAATTGTGGCATGTGTTAAAGGAGCCCATTGACACTCTTTGGCCCTGGGCTCACGAAAATCTGTAGCCAGCCCTACCCCCCCCACAACTTTAGCCAAATAACCCCCAGTTTTCAATGCCTAACTATTATTATAAAGCAAATTAAGGTTGACAAGCTTAAGTAATAAGAATTGATGTTTTTGGCATTAAAATGGGCACTGTAGGTGTGTTTCCTGTCCTCAACTCACTGCCGACTTTTCTTCCCCATTGACTTGCATTGGGTTTCGCGTTTCAGTCGGCCTTCGACTTTCACGATAATCGGCCGATTTCGTTCAACCCGACTTTTGCGAAAAAAGGCAAAGTCGCTCATCTCTAGTTTTAACTAATAACAATATTGCTGGAAAAATATAAAAAAATAGCAAAAACTTAGAGATTTTCCTACAAAGTACATTTTAATCAATAAATCTTGGAATAATAATAATTCAATAATTGGATGCTATAAAAAATGTTCCTGTCCTGAGATAATCTTATAAATGTGCTCCTGCTGTGTACTGTGTAATGGCTGTATCTGAGGGTACAGGGACATGGTCTGATCATGCCACATCTCCTGGGCAGGGGAGGACGCAGAAGAGTATACAAATATATAACCTGGAATTACAGCTGATTCTTTCTGTGAGGTAAAACATTTCCCTGTCTGTTTAAAACCTTGTTTTACCTCACAGAAAGAATCAGCTGCGATCCCATATTGTAAAATCTGTATAAAAACTTTTGTTTCTTCCCCTGCCTCGGAGCTGTGGTATGATCAGACTATGTCCCTGCATGGGAAGTCAGTCGTCAGTCGTTATGTCCCTGCATGGTCAGACACAGCCATTACACAGTACACAGCAGGGACACATTTATAAGATTATCTCAGCACAGAGACATTTTATTTAAACACATCCAATTGTGGAAGTTATTATTATTCCAAGATCTATTGATTGATACGTACTTTGCTTGTGGGAAAACCTCTTTATGTCTTTATGTTTTTGAAATTTTTCAGCAATATCAATTTTATTAGCTAAAGGGGTTTCCAGGATTGAAAGTGAATCTGTCATCAGATTCATGCTCTCCTTTGTGCGTGATTGGAGCCAGGTACGTTACTCTAAGAGGCATTTCAGAGAAAACACAGACTGTCTGAGGACTATAGCGAGAGACCTGTCAATCAACTGGAGAAAGGAGAGGAGAATCAAGGTGGTTGTGAACGGCATTAACTGCTTTCATACAAAGCCAATAATAATACGGCCACGGAATCTGGTACTTATTAACGCGGGACGTATTATTACTGCATAGTGATCATGCATGCACACATGCTGTGCACACGTGATCGCCGCTGGGTATCAGATGATTCTGACAGCTGACACTCGGCACTAAATGCCAGGAGCGGTCCTGCACTGCTCCCAGCACTTTAACCTCCTAAATGCTGCGATCGAACTCGATTGCAGCATTCCAAGAGCCGGCAGAGGAATGACGACAGCCCCTCTGCCCTTGGATCGGAGACCACACGGTGTGACACAGGGTCTCGATAGTTGCCATGGTGACCTAAGTCATCATGATGAAATCCAGGTCACCAGAGCTAGGAAAGTTGCTTAATCATGCGCAGTGCATGACCAGCAACTTTCTCTGTCAGTGCAGAGCTGACAGTTTGCTGATACTGATAATGCTGCATCTCCATACTTTACAAGCAATCAGCCTGCAAAAAATGATAGTCCCATAGTGGGACAAAGTAAAAAAATTTTAAAAAGTAAAATAAAATTTCTAAATAATTGTACAAATATTTTTAAAAAAATCAAAAATAATAAAAGAATCAAAAGATATTGTATCCATAAATAAATATTTGTATGAAAAAAATGTGTTACTTTGCCAACGCTCCCTCTGCCTCTGTACTAACACGCTGCCCTCACTCTGGACAAGACAATTCCATGAATAAGGAGACAGCATCCTCTTCCTGTATGGTTCCTGTTTGTACTGGGCATGGCAGCCTTTTTGGCGCATGCACAATACAAACTGCCGGGCGCTATAGACTGCAGAATAAAGCACTGGGTTTTTATAGACTGTCCTTAAATTTATGGATGGTTGGAAACCATGCTCCAGAGTTGATGCTTTTACCCCACCAGTCTTTGCCTGCAACAGTCATTGCTGCAAGAAAATGGACAATCACTGACCATACATGTTAGCTTCACTGTGTTTGACTGCACTTTGATGTATGACACGTCATTACTGTGGATTAGATGTATCCTCCTTATAGCTGCTTATTTCAAGTCATCTGAGTGGTGCAGGGAGCTTTTACAGTTTCTGCTCATTAGACAGTGATCATAGTGGTATTACTCCCCGACACATTGACTAACAACTTGCTCTGCAGCATGTTCAGCATTAAGGAGTGCATTAGGAACACGGGAGAAGAGATGCAAGGTCACTGAGACAAACATTGAAGCATCAAGCATCCAGTAGGACTCATTCTGTGTGGGCCGCTTTACCTGTGTGAAACCTTTACCCTGATGAACCCCTAGAACAGTTTTTCTCAACTCCGGTCCTCAAGGCCCACCAACAGGTCAAGTTTTCAGGATTTCCTTAGTATTGCACAGGTGATAATTTCATCACCTGCTCAAGCATTAATAGCATCACCTGTGCAATACTAAGGAAATCCTGAAAACATGACCTGTTGGTGGGTCTTGAGGACTGGAGTTGAGAAAAACTGCCCTAGAAGAAAAAGGGGAAGGGCCATGTTGGGAGTTGTGGTTCATGTATCAGGAATCTAAAGTTACACACGATAAGTATTATGTGAATATATAGACGTGATATCCTCAATGTTATTTCTACTCATTATGTTTCATAAGCACTGCTGTTTTGGGAATTTATGTTGCTGTCTATCAGCCCTTGGCTATTATTTGGCCTTGTGGGACATGGTCCCCATTAAGGACTTGTGTATCTGGGTGTCCATATTTAAAATGTATATGTTCTGAGATAATGGTGCACTAACCCCAACAATATTATCTATATTTAGTGTTGGCTTAGGGAACAAATTACATTCTATATCTAGAGATTAACATATTTAGATATTTCAGGAAAGTATTTGGTCACTGTAAGGATTTTTTCACTGCATTGAAGCTCAAACCACCTATTAATCCTATTTAGGGAGAAAAACTTTATATCTTCTCAACTGAGCTGGCTTGCATTGTTTTTGTAACAGTGATCAAAATATTCCACTGATGCTCAAATCGTCTAATTGATGTTTTGTTTTTTTTGCAACGTGACTATTTATATATATAGGCATTATTGTTATCTTCACAGATATTGTCACCTTATGACATATTTTTGTTGTTTACATTTAGGGCACAATAGGGTCAGAGAGGGAGAGCCAACAAGCAGAGAAGGCGCCATATCACAATACTAGGGTGTCAACCTCCGCGGCAAGGTAGGGGAAGGGTGTGAGATTGAGATAGGGTTAGCCCCACTGTCCACTCCATGTAACTCTATTGTATTACTAAGTCCCCCCTTTTTATTGTATTAAGAATAAAAGTGTTGTAAATAGTAGGAGGGAGGGTCTCGTTAGTAAACATGTTTTTGAGCGTGTACTGTATGAGCAGTCTTTGTGCGCAAATAGGCTGTCAAAGAGTCGGGGCGAGTTTTCAGCATGCTCAATGTATAGTGAGTGGCGCAATAATCACTACCTCCACGGCCCCGAGGACTGGAAGAAAGTGGCTACAGGAAAGATATACTGTGAGGCAAATAAGTATTTGATCCCTTGCTGATTTTTGTAAGTTTGCCCACTGACAAAGGCATGAACAGTCTATAATTTTAAGGGTAGGTTAATTTTAACCCCTTTACCCCCAAGGGTGGTTTGCACGTTAATGACCGGAACAAATTTTACAATTCTGACCACTGTCCCTTTATGAGGTAATAACTCTGGAACACTTTCATGGATCCCAGTGATTCTGACATTGTTTTCTCATGACATATTGTACTTCATGTTAGTGGTAAAATTTCATTCATATAACTTATGTTTATTTGTGAAAAAAATGTAAATTTGGCAAAAATTTTGTAAATTTTGCAATTTTCCAACTTTGAATTTTTATGCCCTTAAATCACAGAGATATGGCACACACAAAAATTAATAAATAACATTTTCCACATGTTTACTTTACATCAGCACAATTTTGGAACCAAAATTTTTTTTTGTTAGGAAGTTATAAGGGTTAAAAGTTGACCAGCGATTTCTCATTTTAACAACACCATTTTATTTTTAGGGACCACATCACATTTGGAAGTCACTTTGAGGGGTCTATATGATAGAAAATCCCCAAAAGTGACACCATTCTAAAAACTGCACCCCTGAAGGTGCTCAAAACCACATTCAAGAAGTTTATTAACCCTTCAGGTGCTTCACAGGCATTTCTTCAATGTTTAAAAAAAAAAAAAATGAACATTTAACTTTTTTTCACCAAAAAATTACTTCAGGTCCAATTTTTTTTATTTTACCAAGTGTAACAGGAGAAATTGGACTGCAAAAGTCATTGTGCAATTTGTCCTGAGTACGCCGATACCTGATATGTGGGGGGGGGGAACCACTGTTTCGGCGCATGGCTGAGCTCAGAAAGGCAGTAGCGCCGTTTGACTTTTTCAACTCAAAATTGGCTGGAATTCAGATCGGACGCCATGTCACATTTGGAGAGCCTCTGATGTGTCCAAACAGTGGAAACCCCCCACAAGTGACCACATTATGGAAACTAGATCCCCCCAAGGAACTTATCTAGATATGTGGTGAGAACTTTGAACCGCAAAGGGCTTCACAGAAGTCTATAACGTACAGACGTACAATTAAAAAATCATATTTTTTCCACAAAAATGATCTTTTCACCCCGAATTTTTATTTTCCCAAGGGTATCAGGACCCCAAAAGTTATTGAGCAATTTGTCCTGAGTACGCTGATACCCCACATGTGGGGGAAAACCACTATTTGAGCGCATGGTAGAGCTCGGAAGGGAAGCAGCGCCATTTGACTTTTTAGGCTGGAATTGAGATCGGACGCCATGTCGCATTTGGAAAGCCCCTGATGTATCAAAACAGTGGAAACCTCCCACAAATGACACCATTTTGGAAACTAGACTCCCCAAGGAACTTATCTAGATGTCTGGTGAAAACATTGAACCCCCAAGGGCTTCACAGAAGTTTATAACGTACAGCCGTAAAATTAAAAAATCATATTTTTTCCACAAAAATGATCTTTTCACCCCCCATTTTTATTTTCCCAAGGGTAACAGGACCCCAAAAGTTATTGAGCAATTTGTCCTGAGTACTCTGATACCCCACATGTGGGGGGAAACCACTATTTGGGCGCATGGCAGAGCTCGGAAGGGAAGCTGAGCCATTTGACTTTTTTGGCTGGAATTGAGATCAGACGCCATGCCACGTTTGGAAAGCCCCTGATGTGCCTAAACAGTGGAAACCCCCCACAAATGACACCATTTTGGAACTAGACCCCCCCAAGGAACTTATCTAGATATGTGGTGAGAACTTTGAACCCACAAGGGCTTCACAGAAGTTTATAATGCCCGGGCGTGAAAATAAAAAAAATCATATTTTTTCCACAAACATGATCTTTTAGTCCCCAATTTTTTTATTTTCCAAGTGTAACAGGAGAAATTGGACCCCAAAAGTTGTTGTCCAATTTGTCCTGAGTATGCTGACATCCCATATGTGGGAGAAAACTACTGTATGGGCACGCGTCAGGGCTCGGAAGGGAAGTAGTGATGTTTTGGAATGCAGACTTTGATGGAATGGTCTGCGGGTGTCATGTTGCCTTTGGAGAGCCCCTGATGTGCCTAAACTGTGGAAACCCCCCACAAGTGACCCCATTTTGGAAACTAGACCCCCCAAGCAATTTATCTAGATGTGTGGTGAGCACTTTGAACCCCCAAGGGCTTCACAGAAGTTTATAACGTAGAGCCATAAAAATAAAAAGAAATCATTTTTTTCCACAAAAATGATATTTTTGCCCCCAATTTTTTATTTTCCCAAGGGTAACAGGAGAAATTGGACGACAAAAGTTGTTGTGCAATTTGTCCTGAGTAGGCCGATACCCCATATGTAGGGGTAAACCACTGTTTGGGCGCATGGCAGAGTTGGAAGGGAAGGAGCACCGTTTGACTTTTTCAAAGCAGAATTGGATGGAATTGAGTTCAGATGCCATGTTGCGTTTGGAGAGCACCTGATGTGCCTAAACAGTGGAAACCCTCCCAATTCTAACTCCAACCCTAACCTCAACACACCCCTAACCCTAGCCCTAACCCTAACGGGAAAATGGAAATAAGATTAAAAAAAATGTATTATTTTTCCCTAACTAAAGGGGTGATAAAGGGGGGTTTGATTTAGTATTTATGGTTTGTTTTCATGTTTGATAGCTGTCACACGCTAAAAGACGCTTTTTATTGTAAATATAGTTTTTGCATCACCACATTTTGAGAGCTATTATTTTTCCACATTTTGACCCACCGAGTCATGTGAGGTCTTATTTTTTGCGGGACGAGTTGATGTTTTTATTGGTACCATTTTCGGGCATGTGACATTTTTTGATTGCTTTTTATTCCGATTTTGGGAAGCAGAATGAACAAAAACCAGCATTTCATGAATTTCTTTTGGGGATGCGTTTACACTGTTCTGCGTGTGGTAAAATTGATAAAGCGGTTTTATTCTTTGGGTCAGTATGATTACAGCGATACCTCATTTAAGTATTTTTTTATGTTTTGAAAAAATAATTATTTTTGCATCGCTTTATTCTGCGAGCTATAACTTTTTATTTTTTCACTGATGATGCTGTGTGGTGGCTCGTTTTTTGCAGGACAAGATGACGTTTTCAGCTGTACCATGGTTATTTACATCCATCTTTTTGATCGCGCGTTACTGCACTTTTTGTTCGGCGGTATGATGATAAAGCATTGTTTTTTGCTTTGTTTTTTTATTTTTTAACGGGTTCACTAAAGGGGTTAACTAGTCGGACAGTTTTATAGGGCGGGTCGTTACGGACATGGCGATACTAAATATGTGTACTTATTGTTTTTTTATTTCCAAAAAATGAATTTATTAGGGAATTTTTAAAAAAATTTTAGGGATTTTTTATAATTTATTTTTACACTTTTTTTTAAACTTTATTTTATTGTCCCAGGGGGGACATTACTGTGAAGTGTCAGATCGCTGATCTGACACTTAGAACAGCACTGTGTCAGATCAGCGATCTGACAGGCACTGCACAGGCTTCATCTGTGTCTTCTCTGCAGGCACTGAGGAAGCCACCTCCCTGCAGGCCCCCACGGTCATCTTGGATCCGGGGGCCTGCACGGAAGGAGATCCTTAGACAGTGAAGCACATCGCACTGCTCCGGGGGTCTCAGGGAAGCACGGAGGAAGCCCCCTCCCTGCCGATTCTTCCCTAATCCCCCGGTACACTTCGATCATGTTTGATCGCAGTGTGCCAGGGGTTAACGTGTGGGGGGCGGTCCGTGACCACCCCTGACACAGTGCCGTGTGTCAGCTGTGATAATCAGCTGACACGCGACCGTGATCAGCGGCACTCCCCCGGGGGGTGCCGCTGATCGCCATGATGTACTATCCTGTCCATGGGAATGAAGTCCCAGGTCACATGGACGGGTTAGTACGTCTGATGGCAGAAAGGGGTTAACATTGAGAGATACAATGTCAAAAATAAAATCTAGAAAATCACATTGTATAAATTATATACATTTATTTGCATTTTGCAGTGAGAAATAACTATTTGAGCCCTCTGGCAAACAAGACTTAATACTTGGTGGCAAAACTCTTACTGGCAAGCACAGCAGTCAGAAGTTTTTTTGTAGTTGATGATGAGGTTTGCACACGTCAGGAGGAATTTTGGTACACTTGTCTTTGCAGATCATTTCTAAATCATTAAGATTTTGAGGCTGTCACTTGGAAACTTGAAATGTCAATTCCCTCCATAAGTTTTCTATGGGATTAAGGTCTGGAGACTGGCTAGGCCACTCTGTGACCTTAATGTGCTTCTTTTTGAGCCACTCCTTTGTTGCCTTGGCTGTATGTTTTGGGTCATTGTCTTGCTGGAAGACCCAGTCACGACCCATTTTTAATGTGGCGGTGGGAAGGAGGTTGTCACTCAGGATTTTGCAGTGCATGGCTACATCCACACTCCTATTCATGTGGTGAAGTAGTCCTTTACCCTTAGCAGAGAAACCCCCCCAAGATATGTTTCCACCTCCATGCTTGACAGTGGGGATGGTGTTCTTTGGGTGATAGGCAGCATTTCTCTTCCTTCAAACACGGTGGGTTGAGTTAAAGGGAATCTGTCACCTACCCTTTGGCGGGCGATGAAAACGAGGTCGGTCCGGTCCGGTGGGCGGTGTTCCCAATGTGTGCCGCCTCCCCATCCTTGCCCGCCGTCCGCAGGTTATTGCTGAATTGGAGGTGTACGCCATTTTTTGCACGTGCGCTAAGCATTCATAGCTAGCGCACGCGCAGTATGCCTTGCCCAACTGCAGGCAAAGCCGAAAAGCCGGACTGCCCATGCGCCGGTTAACTAAGCCCCGGAAGTATTTTGCTGTGTTCCGGGGCTGTTAACCGGCGCATGCGCAGTCTGGCTTTGCCCGCAGTTGGGCAAAGCATACTGCGCGTGCGCTATGAGTGCTTAGCGCATGCGAAAAAAATGGCGTACACCTACTCCAATTCAGCCATAACCTGCGGACGGCGGGCAAGGATGGGGAGCCGGCACACATCGGGAACACCGCCCATCGGACCTGACCGACCTCGTTTTCATCGCCCGCCAAAGGGTAGCTGACAGATTCCCTTTAATGCCAAAGACCTCAATTTTTGTCTCATCAGACCACAGCACCTTCTCCCAATCACTCACAGAATCATACAGGTGTTCACTGGCAAACTTCAGACGGGCCTGCACATGTGCCTTCTTGAGAAGGGGGACCTTGGGGGCACTGCAGGATTTTAAACCTTTACGGCGTAATGTGTTACCAGTGGTTTTCTTGGTGTCTGTGGTCCCAGTTGCCTTGAGATTAACAAGTTCCCCATGTAGTTTAGGCTGATCTCTCATCTTCCTCATGATCAAGGATACCCCACGAGGTGAGATTTAGCATGGTGCCCCAGAAAGATGTCGATCGATTGACAGTCATTTTGTATTTCTTCCATTTTATTACTATTGTATCAACAGTTGTCTCCTTCCCACCCAGTGTCTTATGGTTTGGTAGCCTATTCCGACTTTGTGCAGGTGTATGATCTTGTCCCGGACATCCTTAGAAAGCTCTTTGGTCTTGCCCATGTTGTAGAAGTTAGAGTCTGATAGATTTGAGTCTGTGGACAGGAGTATTTTATGAAGGTGACTATGTAAGACAGCTGTCTTTAATGCAGGTAACGAGTTGATTAGGAGCGTCTAACTGGTCTGTAGGAGCCAGAACTTCTTAATGGTTGGTGGAGGATCAAATAGTTATTTCTCACTGCAAAATGCAAATAAATTTATATAATTTATACAATGTGATTTTCTGGATTTTATTTTTGATATTCTATCTCTCAATGTTAAAATTAACTTACCCTTAAAATTATAGACTGTTCATGTCTTTGTCAGTGGGAAAACTTACAAAAAGGGATCAAATACTTATTTCCACCACTGTAATCTAATTTTCTCCCTTACATAGTAACATAGTTATAAAGGTTGAAGGAAGACTTTAAGTCCACCTAATTCAGCCCATATCCTATCCTATCCTGCCCTAACATGTTGATCCCCGAGGAAGGCAAAAAAAAAAAAAAAACCCATGTGGCAAACAGCAAGCTTCACATTGGGGAAAAAAATCCTTCCAGACTCCACATACGGCAATCAGACTAGCTCCCTGGATCAACGCAATATCAAGGAAACTAATGTATATATCCTGTAATATTATACTTTTCAAGAAAGGCATCCAGGCCCTTCTTAAATTTTAGTAGGGAATCACTCATTACTACATCATATGGCAGAGAGTTCCATAGTCTCACTGCTCTTACAGTAAAGAATCTAAGTCTGTGATTATGCTTAAACCTTCTTTCCTCCAGACGTAGAGGATGCCCCCTTGTCCCCGTCACAGGTTTAAGAGTAAAAAGATCATTACAAAAGTCTTTGTACTGTCCCCTCATATATTTATACATTGTAATAAGATCACCCCTAAGCCTTAGTCTTTCCAAACTAAACAACCCCAAGTGTAATAACCTGTCTTGGTATTGCAGACCCCCCAGTTCCTTAATAACCTTGGTCGTTCTTCTCTGCACCTGCTCCAGTTCAGCTATGTCTTTCTTATACACCGGAGCCCAGAAGTGTACACAGTATTCTAAGTGTGGTCAGTGACTTGTATAGAGGTAAAATTATTTTCTACTCATGAGCATCTATGCCTCTTTTAATGCATCCCATTATTTTATTTGCCTTTGCAGCAGCTGCCTGACACTGGCCACTAAATGTGTTTGTCAACCAACCATACACCCAGGTCTTTTTCAGTGACAGTTTTGCCCAGTATATTACAATTAAGCACATAATTATACATCTTGTTTGTTCTACCCAAGTGCATGACCTTACATTTATCCCCATTAAAGCTTATTTGCCATTTATCAGCCCAAGCTTCTAGTTTACATAAATCCTCCTGTAATATAATATTGTCCTCCTCTGTATTGATTACCCTGCAGTTTAGTGTCATCTGAAAATATTGAAATTCTACTCCCTATGCCCCCTACAAGGTCATTAATAAATGTTAAAAAGAAGCGGGTCCAATACTGACCCCTGTCGTACCCCACTGCTAACCGTGACCCAGTCCGAGTGTGCTCCATTAATAACCACCCTTTGTTTCCTATCCCTGAGCCAGCTCTTAACCCACTTACACATATTTTGCCCTTTCCCCATTGCTCTCATTTTATGTATTAACCTTTTGTGTGATACCATATCAAAAGCTTTTGAAAAGTTCACATTTTCCATGTCCACTGCATTTCCTTGGTCCAGTCCGGAACTTACCTCTTCATAAAAGCTTATCAGATAAGTCTGACAGGAACGGTCCCTTGTAAACCCATGTTGATATTGGGTCATGAGGTTATTCTTCTTCAGATACTCCAGTATAGTATCTCTTAGAATACCCTCCAGGATTTTACCCACAGTAGAGTTTAAGCTCACTGGCCTATAATTTCCAAGTTCAGTTTTTGTCCCCTTTTTGAATATTGGCACAACATTTGCTATACGCTAGTCCTGTGGTACAGACCGTTATTATGGAATCTTTGAAGATGAAAAATAATGGTCTATCTATGACTGCACTTTTTCCTGCAGTACTTGGGGGTGTATCCCATCCGGGCCCGGGGATTTGTCAATTTTAGTGATTTTTAGACGCCGCTGTACTTCCTGCTGGGTTAAGCAGATTACATTTAATGGAGAATTATTTTTTAATCACTGATCATGTTATCCGTCATGGGATTTTCTTGTGTAAATACTGTTGAAAAAAAGTCATTTAGCATATTGGCTTTTTCCTCATCCTCATCCACCATTTCACCCAGACTATTTTAAGGGGGCCATCACTATCATTTTTTAGTTTCTTACTATTTATGTAAAGAATATTTTGGGATTATTTCTACTTTCTCTGGCAATGAGTCTCTCTGTCTCAATCTTTGCTGCCTTGACTTGCTTTTTACAGAATTTATTTAATTTTCTGTATGTATTTAATGCTTAATCATTACCTACTTTCTTTAATTCTCTAAATGCTTTCTTTTTGTCACTTATTGCGCCCCTTACAGCTTTAATTATCCATAGTGGTCTCCTACTATTTCTAACATGTTTATTCCCATACGGTATATATTGTGCACAGGTCCTATTCAGGATGCTAATAAACGTCTCCCATTTTCTTTGTGTATTTTTATGCCGCAGGATATCGTCCCAGTTTATTGCACCAAGATCATCTCTCATCCTTTGGAAATTTGCCTTCCTGAAGCTTAGTGTCCTTGTAACCCTGCTAATACACATCTTATTAAAGGATACATGAAAACTTATTATTTTGTGATCACTATTACCCAAGTGACCCCCAACCCTTACATTTGATATGCGGTCTGGCCTGTTGGTTAATATTAGGTCTAGCAGTGGCCCCTCTCTTGTTGGATCCTGAACCAGTTGTGAAAGGTAACCATCTCTCATAGTTGTCAAAAACCTATTACCTTTGCCGGAACTGCAGGTTTCTGTTCCCCAATGTATTTCAGGGTAGTTGAAGTCCACCATAATAATGACTTCTCCTTGAGTCGCCGTTTCATCTATTTGCTTTATGAGGGATATTCTCCGTTGCTTCCATTATTTTTGGAGACTTATAACAAACCCCTATCAGTAATTTATTATTTTTTCCCCCTCCCCTTATTTCTACCCACAGGGACGCTACATTTTTATTAGATTCACATATATTATCACGCAGGGTGGGTTTTAAGGATGATTTTACAAATAAACACACGCCTCCCCATCGCTTATTTGTACGGTCAACCCTGAACAGACTATAGACCTGTAAATTAACCGCCCAGTCATGGTTCTCATCCAGCCATGTCTCAGATATCCCCACAATGTCATAATTATGTGCCAACAAAATTAATTCTAATTCCTCCATTTTGTTGGCGAGGCTTCTGGCATTAGTATACATGCACTTTATGTATCTCTCTGTACCTCTATTCTTTCTTAAATTATTAACTTTTCTAACCCCACCCCTCATGCCACTCCCACCCCCAATTTAATTATTTGTGGCCAGGTGTCTATCTGCACTATCTTCCCCTCCTATAAAATGAATACCCTTCCCCTCAGTCCCTAGTTTAAACACTCCTCCAACCTTCTAGCCATTTTCTCCCCAGCACAGCTGCACCCTCCCCATTGAGGTGCAGCCCATCCGCAGCATAGAACCTGTAGCCAACTGAGAAGTTGGCCCAGTTCTCCAGGCACTCAAACCCCTCCTTCCTACCCCAATTCTTGAGCCACTTATTATCCTCCCTAATCTCCCGTTGCCTCTCTGGCGTGGCACCTGGTACAGGCAGTATTTCTGAAAACACCACCTTGGAGGTCCTTGTTTTAAGCTTGCAGCCTAATTCTCTGAAATCATCTTTAAGGACCATCCACCTACCTCTAACTTTGTCATTTGTGCCAATGTGCACCATGACCGCTGGGTCCTCACCAGCCCCTCCCAGTAACATGTCAACCCGATCAGCAACGTGTCGGACTCGAGCACGAGGTAGTCAGCACACCGTTCGACGATCCCTGTCTTTGGAGACAGATTCTGTCTGTTCTCCTAATAATTGAGTCCCCCACTACCAGAACCTGTCTGACCTGCCCTGCTCTCCTATTTCACCCCTTACTGGAGCAGATACTCCTCCGGCTTTCAGTGGACATGCCTTGCTGCAGCAGTGCTACCCCTGTACTGACACTCCCTTCATCTGCCAACTTAGCAAACTTATTGGGGTGTGCCAGATCAGGGCTAGCCTCCCTGGCGCTCTTCCCTCTACCCCGCCTTCTAACAGATACCCCAGCTTGCTGCTTCACTGTTCTGCAGCTCCATCCTAGCATCCCCCCCCTCATTTATCCCATTGAGCGTCTGCTCAGTGAGCAGAAGACTCCTTTCCATATTGTCTATGGATCTGTGTTGCCAGCTGCACATTTAGATCCAGTATCTGGGCTTCCAAAAGCACAATGTGCTCACATCTCACACGACAGGTTGCACCCTCGACCGGCTGTTCAAGGATTGCATACATGTGGCAAGATGTACACTGGATGGCATTGGCAATAATGGAGCACATTCCTAATGGGGATTGCACCAGACAGAAAACATAAGTAAAAATAAATAAAAAGTATTAATAAAATATAACAGTAATTCAGGTCTAAGGGGTAAGGTTTCTCCTTGTGGAGAGTGACATACCAGCTCTGGCTTGTCAAGGTAAGGAGGCTTATTTGCCGTGCAATGCTCCTCTGGGAAATTTAATATGCAAATTGCCTCTTCAGAGAGAAAGAGGACTTTTACTCTACAGCGCCACCTATTAGTAGTAGCGATCCTACAAGTCACAATCAACCCTTTAACGAGTCTTGTAATATGACTTGGGATAAAAGCCAATGCACAATCAACCCTTTAACGAGTCTTGTAATATGACTTAGGATAAAAGCCAATGATTTGGCTTTTATCCTAAGTCATATTACAAGACTCGTTAAAGGGTTGATTGTGACTTGTAGGATCGCTACTACCAATAGGTGGCGCTGTAGAGTAAAAGTCCTCTTTCTCTCTGAAGAGGCAATTTGCAACAGTAATTCAGTAATTCCTTCCTTGGAAACTCCCTGAATCCAAAGTCATTGAATCACAAGTCACACACTTACCACCGTTCGCACTTACGCTCCGGTCACAATCAGCTCACTCACACTCGCTGAAGCAGGCGACTTAAAGATATTTTTTTTCCCCTTCACCACCAAACCACCCTGCAGCTCAATGCACTTTCAAAAGGACTTGAGCACCAACCAGCTGCCCCTTACAAACCCTTAATTATGAACCCCCACCCTTAATTAACCCCTTGTGAATATAGCTACACCTCAAGATTTAAATGCAATATAGTTAACCCGCTCGCTCACACTCGCTGAAGCAGACGATTTAAAGAGATTTTTTTTCCTCAGCAGCAATACACCCTGCTGCTCAATGCCCTTCCCTGATCCAATAAAGCGGCCATGCTGAATTTTATGCTATTCAACTGCAGATTACTCATATCTCCAGTGAAGTAATATTTTTCGACGTGCTTTCTTGTCAGTGGACAATCCCACAGCTCATGCAGAAAAAGGGGTGATTTTTAAGACATGCCCAAATGTGAGAATTCTGATGGCGGGGCTTAAATATTGGTATGTACTGTTAGTTTCCACACTGCTTTAACAACTCTAGTAGCCAAACTGCATATTTTTTGGCTATATGGAGTCCTGTAGCTTTGCCCGTTTATAGTTAAGTGGTGGTCCTTTGCACTAGTTTTCGCAAGCATTAGCCACTGCATCCACCTCATGAGATCTGGCATTTGAGAGATGTCTTGACCCAGGAGTTTTCACAAATCGGCCCTTTTAAAGTTGCTCAGATCATTAGGTTAGCAAATTTTTTCTCTGTTTGCATAAAATTCAAGAACTGATAGCTGTGAGGTGGAAGCTGTGAATGTCATTTAAAAGTTATGCTACATAGAAAATTAGTCTGTTGCTCTGATTTGCCCTGTTTTTTTTTTTTGTTTTTTTTTTAAAAGCTGAGAGAAAGGAATTTGAATGGGGAATGGTTCCCCAATCCATCTGTTGTTATTAGCAATGTATTAGCAATGGGCTTATAATTTACATTTAGGCCCTGAGTCATCAAACAGATTTCAGCAGAAATCTGGCATAAAACTGTTTGAAATGTTTGCACAATTTGTAGTTGAGAAAAAATGTTGCAATTTTTAACAATTTTCCACCAGCTTTGCAAATTCTTTTTGAAAAGTGTGAGCTGCTTAGCCCAGAAGGAGCATTTCCCACGTAACTAAAATATTTAACCTCCTCTTTTAAAACATGCCAGCATTCACCCATTACTTAAAGAAAACATGCCTACACCAGAACTCCAGAACTGTCTGTAATCACCACCTCATCCTTAACCCCTTCCTTACCAATGATGGAATAGTACGGCATCGGTAAGGTCCCCCGCTTTGCAGTGGGCTCCGGCGGTGAGCCGTCATGTTGGGGTCAGCGTCATGTTGCCTGGACAACCAGAGGTCTCATAGAGACCTCTATGGTTGTTCCAGGCAGATGGCTTTCAGTGCCACCCGGTGGTCGGCGCTGAAAGCACAGGAAGGAGTAAATTTGCTACATATGGGCGATCTGCTCATCGCCCGTATGTAGCAGAGCCGATCGAGTATTGCATGCTTCAAGGCTCCTATGGAGGCTATTGAAGCATGCCAAAAGTAAAAAAAAAAAAAAAAAATATGTTAAAAAAAATAAAAATAAATAAAAGTTCAAATCACCCCCCTTTCGCCCCAATCAAAATAAAACAGTAAAAAAAAAAATCCTACATACACATATTAGGTATCACCGTGTTCAGAATCACCAGGTCTATCAATAAAAAAAAAGCATTAACCCGACCGCTAAACAGCGTTGCGGGAAAAAAATTCAAACCGCCAGAATTGTTTTTTGGTCGCCGCGACATTGCATTAAAATGCAATAACGGGCGATCAAAATCTGCACAAAAGTGGTATCATTAAATATGTCAGCCTGGCACGCAAAAAATAAGCCCTCACCCGACCCCAGATCATGAAAAATGGAGACGCTACGGGTCTCAGAAAATTGCGCAATTTTTTTTTTTTTTTTTTTTTTTTAAGCAAACTTTGGAATTTTTTTTCACCACTTAGATACAAGAGAGCATAGACATGTTTGGTGTCTATGAACTCGTAATGACCTGGAGAATCATAATGGCAGGTTAGATTTAGCAACTAGTGAACCTAGCAAAAAACAAGTGTGGGATTGCACTTTTTTTGCAATTTCACCGCACTTGGAATTTTTTTCCCATTTTCGAGTACACAACATGGTAAAACCAATGGTGTCATTTAAAAGTACAACTCGTCCCGCAAAAAATAAGCCCTCACATGGCCATATTGACAGAAAAATAAAAAAGTTATGGCTCTGGAAAGAAGGGGAGCGAAAAACGAAAACGAAAAATTGAAAAAAGCTCTGGGAGTGAAGGGGTTAAGCGCATTGGTCTAATCCGCTATCTCTCAGTTAACTCTCTTCATGACCCTTTACAATCCGATTTCTGCTCCTTAAGGCCCTGTCTCACATAGCGAGATCACTAATGCATCACCGATTTTGTGACGCAACAGCGATCTCGCCTGTGATCACGCTACATGTGACACACAGCAGCGACTGGCCCCCCTGCTGGATATCACTGATCGTGCAGGAATGTCCTGGGCCATTTTTAGGTCGTTGGCGTCCCGCTGGCCAGCATGCATCGCTGTGTTTGATCGCACCAGCGATCCCTACCAGGTCGTATCGTTGTCGCTGGTGACTCGCTAAGTGAAACGGGACCCTTACACTCTACGGAAAATCTATTAACAGGTAACGGTAATGGTCACTACTTTTTGCTGATTCTCCTGGCTCTCTGCAGTATATGACACTGTTCACCCGCTCCTCACTTGGCTCCACTCTATAAAGTTATATTCACATGTCCAGTAATGATCCATTAGAAAGGATCCAGCAGCAATGTGTTGGTAAAAAAAGCTGTGCAGACAACTTTTTACTCCATTTTTAAAAATCTGATCTCTGCAGGATGTTTTTTTAACATTGAAAAACTATGGACAACGGATCCATTATTTAGCCATCCATTCATTTCTAGCAGATCATTTTTTTTGCTTGCTCCATTCATCCGATCACTCACTTAGGCCTCTTTCACACATCAGTTCTTTGCCATCAGTCGCAATCCGTCGTTTTTAGAAAAAAACGGACCAGTGACTTAGGACACTGGATCCGTTTTTTTCTCATAGACTTGTATTAGTGACGAATGGCCTCACGTTTCGTCCGTCGTTCACTGGATCCGTTAGAAATTTTGTGTCCGTCGGGCGGAGATAACGGACAAAGTAACATTTTTTGTCTTCGAAAATTCGGACAGCGACGGATCCAGCGCCATCCGTCGTTGGCTATAATGGAAGCCTATGGGTGCAGGATCCGTCGCTGTCCGTCAAATGACGGAATCCAGCGATGGATTGTTTTCTTAAACTGAGCATGCTCCAATTATTATTACCAGGGCAGTCGGATCCAGCAAAAAAACTGATCCGTCGCATCAGTTTTTCACAATCTGTGCTGGATCAGTTTTTTTCCAAAACTGCTGGATTGCGAATGATGGCAAAAAAACTGATGTGTAAAAGAGGCTCATACCACCTGCACCTCAAATACAGCTATTAAATTTGATATTTTCTTATCTGATATTGCAAAAACACTTCATTCTCATCTTTACTACTGCAATGTCTTCTAATCAGTCTCCTTCTTTCTAAACTCTCCCCTCTGCAATCCTAAGTGTAGCAGCCGGGATCATACTCCTGTAAAACTGCTACACTGATGCCTCGACCTTGTGCCAGTCATTGCACTGGTTGCCATTCCCTTACAGTGTCCAATATAAACTTAGCAGTATCAACCCCATTCTCTTGCATGAGAGGATCTACACCAGTGTGAGCATATCCTAAAGGTGTGGCTGACATCTTTCAGAGAGGAACATTACCATATAGTTTGGGGTTGGAACCTTTCTGCCAGATTCCCTGTAATTTCTATCATTCAGCTTGAAAGCCAATGAAACTTTCATGGGCGAGTTGCATCGCAGGCATGTGCTAAGAACGGCGAGATCCCTACATGGGAACACTACTCTAAAAAGGTGAACTAACAGTGTCTAGTCTGTCTGGAACAGGTCATTGCTAAAATATTTACCAGGACAACTGCGTATTGGACAAATTGGTATTGCTATTAGTTCAATACCGTTTAGTCTGTACCTGGTAGTTACTGTAGGTCTGTGACTTTAGTTAGAGCTGATGGTGCCTGACTTGTGAAGGCTCTCTCCTTGTGAGATAGACAGGGTGTAAGACTTCATACATAATCTCTGTACAAAAGTACAATTAGGGGCAAAAGTTTTGTGACTAACAAAATTTGGTTTTCAGTTTACAGCTTCATTTTTTTTATATCTATTAGATCTTTCTATTATTACTGAAGTACAATTAAAATAATTTTTTTAACTTTTGACAAATACATCAAGTTTATGAAAAGATTCAGTATTTACAATATTGACATCTATTTTTCAAGACTTTTCCGCATTCTGGATACCAGCTTCTTGCCTGATGGCAACTCATTCTTGTCTAATCAATGCTTGCAGTTCAATCGCCTAATTTCTCCTGCATTGTTGCTAGAAGTTGCTCTTAAGAGGATATTTAGACACTATTCCTTATTTATGGCGGTGTTCTTGGGCAAAATTGTGAGCAAAACCACTCTTTTGGATGAAAACCATCCCCACAGGATGCGTTTCCTGTTCGCAAGACACAGGACTCATGGTATCTTCTTCCGACAATCATTCTTCCAGATGTCCTAATCAGTCTGAAGAGAGCTTCTTCAGACATATACACTTTACCCCAGTTCTCTACAGTCCAATCCTTGACTTCCTGCAGAATGTGTGTCTGTCCTTGAGGTTTATTTTGGAGATAAGTGGTTTCTTTGCTGCATTTCTTGACATCAGTCCAGCCTACAAAAATCTTCACCTAACAGCGTGCAGATGCATGGACACCAGCCTATTGCCATTCCTGAGCATGCTCTGCTCTGGTGCTTAATCGGTCCTATAGCGGAATCCTCTGAGACTATTCTGCCAGTGGATGGACTTTCTGAAGCACCTTGGAGTAAATAAAGGTGTTGTTATCTTTCAAACAATGTTCTGCTCTGGCTGAAGGTTGTAAAAGATAAAAATTAAAAACCACACTGTACTTGCCATCCCTGGGTCCATCGACAAGTTTTCACTGCTGGTTCCGATGTCTGGCATTAGCTGGGGCATTCACAGTGTGGCAGTCAATGTAGGAGGAATATCTTCTTCTGTCACGGATTGAAATATCATGAACCAGTCACCATGACATCAGCGTTATAGCAGATACCAGACACAGTGGAAAAGACCATTTGACAGCAAGAATAGTTATTATTGTTAAAGGGACTCTGGCCACAGAATGAGTGTTCAAATCAAGTACAGGCGCTCAGTGCTTCATGGTGGGGACAATTTATATACACCTTCCCACCTGCTTGTTTTCCATCTATCTCCACCCATCTGTGGCTCTATGAAGCCAGAGCTGTCAAATAAGGTGGAGTGGATATTGAGGGGAAAACCACACAAGTGGGAAGGTGGATTTGCCACGTCATGACGCACCAAGCACCTGTACTTGGGATGGTCATTCTCAGCAGAGTCCCTTTTGAAAGGAAAATCTCAATTTAAATTTTTTTTAATTATGAATCATTAATTTTTTTTTTTAAAAACTGATCTTTGTGACACCAGGTGAAGCTGCTGCCAATTGGTTTTATGACTTCAGTATTTGTGGGAAGGATCTGCTCACATGTCTGTTGTCACTCCTCTTCCCCTCTGGGTATTTGGCCAAGTACAACATTTAGTATCACAGTACAGAGCCATTTTGTTGGTGACTAAAATGTGATACTGAGATGTGAACAGCACGGATTCGGGCATCTCCGCTAACAGAAAAAATGAAATTACATCCCTTCGCCGCAGTGCAATATTAAAACATGCAGTGCATAAATGAAATTAATTTCATTTCTCATAATCTAAAAAAAAAAAGTTTGCGGCATCATTTCTAGGACCAGATACTTGCTTATCGACAGAAAAAAAATGAGTATTTTTTTAAGTGGTATGCTGAGGTTTTTGGTACCATTTTAGGGTATACACTTTGCTTTTATAGTATACTTAGACTTATAGAATGAAAAAAACAAGTGCAATTCAGACACTTTATAAAGTCTGGTCTACTGAAAATAGACCCTTACTGTAAAACAATTTTTTAAAAATTTTTAAATTACTCCTGTAAGTGTAGTGGAAGTTTATGGATATATTCACGATTGAGGTATTCATCAGCTTCCCAGCATAACAAGAGTCCTCAGTCACTTGACATTGATTTCGACATTTCATTGCAATAGTGACAGCCTACCTGCCCATATAATTGCTTTGGTCGGTGCTTCATGAGCTAATCCACAGCACTCTGTGAACGGGTCTCATTTGCACTGTGATTGGGCAGTGGGTGTTTGTTTCATGTCATCACATCCGGAACCTATCCTTATTGGCCCGTTTACATATTATAATTCACACATTATAGGGGTTTTTTAAAGGCTATTGGATGCCATGATGCCACTACCCCGAAGACACGAGGCTGAACCGCGCGTAGTGGCTGTGGCACAATCGCATGGTTTAGATAAGCATTCAACAACCTCTTAGTTTCACTACATGTTTCTTGGTCGTTGCAGCACCACTGATCTAATCTCTCATTCTATTTCAGGACTGTGCACTTTATATGAACTAGGGTTGCTCCTTTTACAATCCTTTATAGAGTTGAGCGACTTTGGTCGGATCGGGTTTCGTGAAACCCGAATGAAACAAAATAAGTTTCAGATGAAACTCGTCCGACTAGAGCAAAAAAAGTCGGAGTTTCGTCCGACTTTTATTTCCCATTGACTTGCATTGGGGTCGGGTTTCGGACGAAACTCCGACTTTGTTTTGCTCTAGTCGGACGAGTTTCATCTGAAACTTATTTTGTTTCATTCGGGTTTCACGAAACCCGATCCGACCAAAGTCGCTCAACTCTAATCCTTTATATTCAGTCTTGGTGTTCTATCTCTAAGGGTTATTTAAATTGTCTGCTGCCTTCATTTTATATTTGTCTGCCATCCTGTGGTCCATTCGTATTTTGGCTCAATACCATGCACTTTCTTGGCCCACAATGTTTTGTCATTTTAATTATATAATAAATATTGTCTTTGAACCAGTTCTCCGAGCGCCCGCCTGTTTCCTCTCCTACTTTTGCACTGAACAATATCCATTTATTTGTCCCATCAGATGTTAGAAACTATTTTACCACTGTGGTTTTCAGATGCTTAACTATTTAGCATTATTGCTAGGGATTCCCATTTGTTGCTGCCCATGTAGCTGTAGGCTTTCAGCCCAGGAGAGGCATCATGTTAAGTTTAGGGTCGCAACAAAAGGGCATATGCATTGTCGCTGGCTGTTGGCTCAGATGAATTGGCCAGTTTGTGCACCAACTACGTTAACATGTTAAGTACCCTTGGGACCTTGCACTGGACACAGGCTGAGCTGTGTATATTTAAGTTAGGAATAAACATACAGGATAAAATACATGAGTCATGGCAAAACTTATTAAAAGGGTTCATATTGGACATAGGATTTCCCTTTCCAATAGGTGGCATTAGAGTTTTAGTCCCCTTCCTCTCTGAAGAGGAAACTTGCAAAGTAATATGTACAAAGACATATCGTAGAATGGTAGCGTTGGATGGGACCTCTTGGGTCATATGGTCCAACCTTCTGCTCAAAGCAGGCTTCAATAAATCATTCCAGACAGATGTCTGTCCAGCCTCTGTTTGAAGACTTCTATTGAAGAACTCACCACCTCTCATGGCAGCCTGTTCCCCTCATTGATCACCCTGTCAAAAAGTTTTTTCTAATATCTAAGGCTGGTTTCACATTTGCGTTTTTTTGCGCTGGAAAAAAACGCATACGTGCGCATGCGTTTTTTCCCCTATATTTAACATGGGTGCGCATACCTGCGCGCTGGCATGCGCACGTATGCGATTTTCATGCGCTGTGTTTTTTTGGGGTATGCGTTTGTATTTTACAGACGCAGCATGTTGCATTTTTTGGTCCTGCAAAAAAGCGCATGCGCACGTATGCGCACGTTTTGCGCTAAAAATGGCCATTATAGCCTATGGGTGCGCATTGGCATGCTTATGAATGCGTTTTTTTGCACATGCGTTTTTTTTTTACCATTAGTTTAGACAATGGAATTTAGGGGTTTGGGTAAAGTTAGGGTTAGTTAAGGGGGTTTAGGGTTAGGGTCAGGGTTAGGGTTAAGTATGGTTTGGTTAAGGGTCGGGGTCAGGGTTAGGGTCATGGTTAGGGTTAAGTATGGTTTGGTTAAGGGTTAGGGTAAGGGTCAGGGTTAAGTATGGTTTGGTTAAGGGTTAGGGTTAGGGTCAGGGTTAGTTAGGGTTTAGGGTTTGTGTTAGGGTTAAGTATGGTTTGGTTAAGGGTTAGGGTCAGGGTTAAGGTTAAGTATGGTTTGGTTAAGGGTTAGGGTCAGGGTTAGTAAAGTCATGGTTTGGGTTAGTGTGAGGGGCCACCTATTGTTGGAAAAAACCGCAAACGCGGTAAAAACGCATACAAACGCTGCGTTTTTTTCATGCATGCTCATAAAAATGCTTGAAAAAAACGCAGCAGTTGTATGCTTTTGTATGCGTTTTTTCAATGCGTTTTTTTGCGGGAAAAACGCGCTGCAAAAAAAAGCAAGTGTGAAACTAGCCTAAGGCTGGTTTCACATTTGCGTTTTTTTGCGCTGGAAAAAAACGCATACGTGCGCATGCGTTTTTTCCCCTATATTTAACATGGGTGCGCATACCTGCGCGCTGGCATGCGCACGTATGCGATTTTCATGCGCTGCGTTTTTTTGGGGTATGCGTTTGTATTTTACAGACGCAGCATGTTGCATTTTTTGGTCCTGCAAAAAAGCGCATGCGCACGTATGCGCACGTTTTGCGCTAAAAATGGCCATTATAGCCTATGGGTGCGCATATGTGCGCATTGGCATGCTTATGTATGCGTTTTTTTGCACATGCGTTTTTTTTTTACCATTAGTTTAGACAATGGAATTTAGGGGTTTGGGTAAAGTTAGGGTTAGTTAAGGGGGTTTAGGGTTAGGGTCAGTGTTAGGGTCAGGGTTAGGGTTAAGTATGGTTTGGTTAAGGGTCGGGGTCAGGGTTAGGGTCATGGTTAGGGTTAAGGTTAAGTATGGTTTGGTTAAGGGTTAGGGTAAGGGTTAGGGTCAGGGTTAAGTATGGTTTGGTTAAGGGTTAGGGTCAGGGTTAGGGTTTGTGTTAGGGTTAAGTATGGTTTGGTTAAGGGTTAGGGTCAGGGTTA
This sequence comes from Dendrobates tinctorius, assembly GCF_039654945.1. Classification (NCBI taxonomy): domain Eukaryota; kingdom Metazoa; phylum Chordata; class Amphibia; order Anura; family Dendrobatidae; genus Dendrobates; species Dendrobates tinctorius. Next base: position 22,148,367 of record NW_027361692.1, read on the forward strand.
GGGTTAAGTATGGTTTGGTTAAGGGTTAGGGTCAGGGTTAGTAAAGTCATGGTTTGGGTTAGTGTGAGGGGCCACCTATTGTTGGAAAAAAACGCAAACGCGGTAAAAACGCACTAAAAACGCATACAAACGCATAAAAACGCTGCGTTTTTTTCATGCATGCTCATAAAAATGCTTGAAAAAAACGCAGCAGTTGTATGCGTTTTTCAATGCGTTTTTTTGCGGGAAAAACGCGCTGCAAAAAAAAAGCAAGTGTGAAACTAGCCTAATCTGTGTCTCCGCTCATTCAGTTATATCCCATTTCTTCTAGTCTTTCCTTGTGCAAATGAGAATAAAGATGATCCTTCTACAATGTGACAGCCCTTGAGATATTTGTAGACTGCTATTAAGTCTCCTCTGTCTTTTTTGCCAGCTAAACATACCCAAATCCTTTACCAGTTCCTCATAGGACATGGTTTGCAGACCGGTCACCATTCTGGTCGCTCTTCTCTGAACTTGCTCCAGTTTGTTGATATCTTTTAAAATGTGGTGCCCAAAACTGGACACAGTATGCCAGATGAGGTCTGACCAAAGAAAAGTAGAGGGCAATAATGACTTCATGTGATCTAGACTCTATGCTTGTTAATACATCCCAGAATTACATTTCTCTTTTTTACTGCTGCATCACACTGTTGACTCATGTTCAGTTTATGATCTATTAGTATACCCAATTCTTTCACATGTACTGTTGCTTAGCCCTATTCTGTATATGCTTTTTTCATTTTTATAGCCCAGATGTAGTACTTTGCACTTTTCCCTGTTAAAAACCATTCTGTTAGTTGCTGCCCACTGCTCCAGTTTATTTATATCTTTTTGAATCTTCTCTAGTATTAGCTATCCCTCCTAGCTTTGTGTCATCAGCAAATTTAATCAGTTTACCCTCAATTCCTTCATCTAAATCATTGATTAAGATGTTGAACAATACAGGACCCAGGACAGAGCCCTGTGGTACCCCACTTGAGACACATTCTTTCAACTGGATGTGCAGCCATTTACAACCACTCTTTGGGTCTGATCACCAAGCCAGCTATGAATCCACCTAACCGTTGCCTTGTCCATTCCATACTTAGTCTTTTTTCAATAAGAATAGTATGAGATATCGTGACATTAGCAAAGCATTTGTCAAAGTATATTATAGCTACCACATTTCCTTGATCCACCCAGTCAGGAATTCTGTCATAGAAGGAAATTTGGTTAGTCTGACATGACTTATTAGTTAGAAACCAATGCTGACTCTGGTTAATCACTTCAGTCTTATGCAGGTACTGACATACATGTTGTTTAATAATTTGTTCAAAGATCTTTTCTGGTATAGAAGTCAGACTCACTGGCCTATAGTTGCCTGGGTCCACCTTCTTACCCTTTTTGAAGACAGGAACATTTGCTCTTCTCCAGTCTTCTAGGACTTCTCCTGTTCTCCAAGAATTTTCAAAGATTATGGAGAGTGGTTAAAAACTTTCTTCTATCTCCTTCAGTACTCTGGGGTGTAATTCATCTGGACCTGGAGACTTGAATCAGTTTATGTTAGTTAAGTATTCCCTCACCATTTTTCTGTTTATGGACAGTGGGATTCTTCTATTCCTTTAATAGGACAATGAAGATCAGTTGATGTTACATTTCCTTTCTGAGAGAAAACAGATGCAAAATAGGAATTTCAAGGTTTGGCTTTCTTAGCATCCCTACTGATCATTTTCATCCTGTAAAAATCCTATAGCATGTTTGCCTTATTTTTGACATATCCCCAAAATCCTTTTGGAGTCTCTTGAAAGCCTTAATTGTCAGTTTAGATAATCTGATGCGTCCCCTGCAGACATTGTATTCTTCTTATAGGAGTGATGGGGGGGGGATATACAGGTGCCGTCATGGGCTCCGGAAAAAACGGCTACCGGTAAGTAACCTTGGTGTTTTCCCGTCTCCCATGACGGCACACATGAGAGACTTTTGTAGAATAAGACACCTTAGGGAGGGACCACCGCTTGAAGCACTCTTCTACCTAAGGTTAGGTCAGTAGAGGAAGATAGATCAAGTCGGTAGTGCTTAATAAAGGTTGAAGGTGAGGACCAAGTAGCGGCTTTACAAGTCTGCTCAATCGATACCTCAGCCTTCTCTGCCCAGGAGGTAGCCACGGCTCTGTTGGAGTGAGCCTTGATGCCTTCTGGAACCGGAGCGCCACTTGCGGAGTAGGATAACATAATGGCCTCCCTGATCCATCTGGCAATGGTACTCTTAGCTACCCTGTGCCCTTTTCTACTACCCTGAAAGGCTACAAAAAGGGACTGATCTTTCCTCCACTGACTAGTTACTGACATATTGTACTATGGTTCTTCTTACATCTAATGTATGGAACTTTTGCTCCCCAGGGTTTCTAGGATTATTACAGAAAGATGGCAAGGAGATTTCCTGAGTCCTATGAAACTTTTGGACTACCTTGGGGAGATAGGCCGGGTCTGGTCTTAGAACCACTCAGTCATCCAAGATCTGTGTATATGGAGGACATCTAGATAGAGCTTGTAGGTCGCTCACTCTTCAGGCTGATGTTAAGGCTACCAGCAAGACAGTTTTATGTGTAAGTAGCTTTGGTGACAGCTCTAGTAGTGGTTCAAAGGCCTCTAAGACTAGGTTGAGGTCCCAGGGTGGTATCTTTGGGATAATGACCAGCCTTGACCTGCCACAGGACTTTATGAATCGGTACACCTACCTATAGGCTACTAAGTTGCAGTTATATAGGGCCCCCAAAGCGGAGACTTGGACTTTGAGTGTTAGTGGCTAACCCCAGTTGCAGCCCCAACTAAGAATTCTAGGATAGGTCCCACTGGCGCTACATCCCCCAAGGGTTTCCCCCAGGAAGTCTAGGAACTTTTTCCACGTTCTACCGTAGATTTGGGATGTTATAGGTTTCCTACTTTTCAACAGGGTGGAGACTAACCCTGGAGAGAATCCCTGGTGACTCAGTAGCACCCTCTCAAATTCCAGGCTGCTAGATGGAAGCCTTTCACGTGAGAGTGGACCACTAGTCCCTGGGAAAGCAGGTCTGGAATCTCCAGTAATATCCATGGATCTGTCACCAACATGAGTCTCAGAAGGGAGAACCAAGGCCTCCTCTTCCAAAACAGAGCTATAAGAATTATTCTCGCTCGATCCTCCCTGATTTTCCTGACCACTACTGGGATCATTGTTATCGGGGGAAATGCATAGGCCAGGATGAACTTCCAGGGTATTTGTAGGGCATCTACTGCGAAGTGGTTTTCCCTTGGATTTAGTGAGCAGAACTTCCTGACCTTGCGGTTGTGTGCGGTAGCGAACAGGTCTATTTCTGGTTTGCCCCAGGCCTGAACTATTTGTTGGAAGACTAGGGGGTTTAGGGACCATTCCCCTTATCTTAGGTGCCTGCGACTCAGGAAGTCAGCCTGTATATTTTCTACCCCCTTTATGTGCAGTGCTGTGATGGATAACAGATGTTGTTCTGCTAGCTGGAAGAGTAGATCAGATATTTGCATGAGGCTCCAAGATATCCTTCCCCCTGGTGATTGATGTAGGCTACTACTGCCTGATTGTCCGTCATGACTCGGGTGTGGCGGCCCCAAAGTAAAGGAAGGAAATGTTTCACGGCTTTTTCCACTGCCCATAGTTTTTACATTTGAACTGTGATCCTTTTCTAGCGAGGACCAGGTCCCCTGTATTGAGTGGGATCTCAGGTGTGCTCCCCATACTGTGGCACTCGCCTCTGTTGTAATGATGTCCTCGACTGGGTTTTGCCACGGGACACCAGCTGTTAGATTCTTTTCTACAGTCCACCAGAGCAGGGAATCTCTTACAGCCACTGAGATAAATAGTTTGCCTTCTAAATGTCCTTTTAATTGTTTGTGCTGACAGAACTTCCCACTATAGTTGCCTTAAGTGGTACTGCGCCCATACTACTGCAGGTATGCATGATGTCAACGAGCCTAAAAGGGACATTGCATTCCTCAGTGTCATATTTGGTCTTTGTATTGCTGTGCGAGCTAGGCCTCTTATCTTGGTCACTTTGCTCTCTGGTAGGAGGCAGCGTTGTTGCTCGGAGTCCAATATCAACCCTAGGAAGAATTGCTCTTTTACTGGGGTTATCCTTGACTTGGGGATGTTTACTATCCATCCTAGTCCTACTAGAATTGCCATCACTTCCTTCACTTGATGTGCGCAGTGGGACGCCGACCTCAATTACAAGAAAGTCATCTAGGTATGGGACGATCACTATGTCCCTGGAACGAAGAAAAGGCATAACTTCGGCCAACACTTTGGCTTGTCTATAGCCCCCAGAGTATTCACCAAACGGAAGGGCTGCGTATTGGTAGTGTTTCACCTGCCCCTGGACAGAGCGCTACTCTCAAATATTTTTGATACGCCCGATGAATTGGGATGTGATAGTAGGCATCTTTTAAGTCTATCACTGCCACGAGGCAATGCTGGAACAGGATCTTTGTGGCCATGTTGATTGACTCAATTTTGAAGGAGCAATTGTCTAACCACTGATTGAGTCTCCTCAGGTTGACAATGGTTCTCCAAGAGCCGTCTGTTTTTTGTATTAAGAGAAGGGGGGGGGGGCGGGAGTAGAACCCCCTTCCTTCTTCTTGCACTGGGACTTCATGTAGGACTTGTTTTTTCACTAGTCCCAAGACTTCCATCTCCAGGGCCAGCTGTTGCTCTTGGGCTTTCCTTCTGGGTGTCATTATGAAGGTATGCCTGGGCGGACGGATGAATTTTGTTTTTAAACCGTCCCTTATTATGTTTAGGACCCATGTACTGGGGGAGATATTTGCCCAGGCGGAAAGGGAGAGAGAAAGCCTTCCCCCTACCTCCAGCCCGATGTCATTGGGGAGATTTTTTGGAGGAAGTAGAGGGACCTATAAACATATAGCCCGATCCTCCTCTTGCTTTAAAGTCCCAGCTTTTTCTATCTCCCGGGGGACGACCCGTTAAATCTCCTCCTCCGAAAGGGCTGCTTTTTAGGTTCTCCCGGAAATCGGGGAAAGCTTTTCTTCCTATCCCCCGCATGTTCCAAAATCTCTTCTAGTTTTTTTCCCAAAGAGGAATTGGCCATCGCATGGAAAGGAACATAACCTATGTTTTGATGGTAAATCTCCAGGACACCCTTTAAGCCACAGGGCTTGTCTTGCTTCATTTCACAGGCTTGTTGCTCTAGCTGTCAATCTTGCGGAATCTGCAGAGGAATCCGCTAGGAAAGCCGCTGCTCCGTGTACCAGTGTCAGATTAGACAGAATTTCGTCCCTAGGAACTCTATCCCTGATCTGGTCTTCTATTTGTTGTAGCCAGACCATGAGGGCACGAGCGGTACAGGTACCAGCTTTCGCTGGCTTTAATCCACCTGCCGAAGCTTCCCAGATATGTTTTAGGAAACCTTCTGCTTTTTTATCAAGCGGGTCTTTCAACATGCCCGAGTCCTCTAATGGTAGAGATACCTTTTTTGAGGATTTGGCATCAATTTTTGGGACTTTTTCCCAGGTCTCTGAATCCTTTTGTTCAAAAGGGTACCTTCTTTTTGATGTAGAAGGCAAGCCCCCTGATCTCTCAGGTTTTTTTCCCATTCCCTGTCAATTAGGGCCTTTATTTTATCATTTACAGGGAAGGTGCGTTTTTTCCTTTCCTCCAATCCGCCAATCATCATATCCTCCAATGATTTAGGAGTCTTTTCCTCCTTAAGGCCCATTGTAGCCCTAATAGCTTTGACCAGCTTTTCCACATCCTCTGTTGGGTAACATGGACGGCCGCCTATATCCCTGTCCGAGAAGGATTCTGAGGACTGAATAGAGGAAGAGGAGGTGGAGGGGGGGACAAGGATCTTTCCCACCCCTTCTGCCCTGGCGAGGCCTCTGAATCAGAATCCCTTCTATAACCTCTTATCCTTTTTAAGGGCTGCCTTTAGGGAACCTTTCACCTCATGGTGTATTAACGCCTTAAGGCTGGTTACCAAATCATGGGCTTCCTCCTGTATAGTTTTATTTATACAGTCAGCGCAGAGGTCTTTCTGCCACTGATCTGCCAGCGGGTGTTTGCATAGGGCGCATTCTCTATTTTTGGTTTTGCTGCTGGCCTTCCTTGACCCCTAGTGATCAGAGAAAAAAGGAACCCCGTTACCATAAGGGTGACATTCACGCAGATCACTCACCACCGCTGTCAATCAGGGGTACCGATCTCGGAGGCTCCTCAGATGCACTCGTGACGTTTCTTCTGGATGTCTCAGAGCCATGCCGGTCGCGTTTACGACTGCTGCTCCCACCACTCAAGCGGCTGCTCCTGGTATGCTGGCGGCCCGGCCTGGCATCTGGCGAGAGCTCTTATCATAGAATCGTAGAGTTGGAAGGGACCTCCTGGGCCATCTGGTCCAACCTCATGCTCAAAGCAGGATTCGCTGAATCATCCCAGTCAGATGTCTGTCCAGATTCAAAACAATCCCACTTCTGACACCAATTTGTATTGTAAGGGTTCCAATGGATTGTGATGAATAAGAAAATGCTCACAAGAATTGAATTTACTAAATTGATTTACTTAATAAGTGATAAGATCAAACAGTATAAAACTATAAATACATATGCATTAATCAGAAACAAGCATTATTCATACGTTACATTATTCAGATAGACGTCGACCACTCATCCTCCAGGAGACATCCTCTTGCTGCTGCTGTCGCTGCTGCTCATCTCGCCCCACTTCCATCATGAAGCCTTGGGCATGAGTGCGTCTTCTGTGGTCATCCCCCTTATGTAAGGGAGATCCACTGCACCCTCCGCCTCCTCCGGTTACCCCCACAGCCCCTCCCCCCCCGCCGGGATCTTATCTTGCCGGCCGGCGATTCCCCATGAGCGCCACCATCTTGGATCCTGGCGCCGCCTCCCGATGTCACGCGGGCACTCCCCTTCCCAGCGTGCCCTGCATGTGACGTCAGAGGGGCGCGACTCGGAAACGGACGCTCCTGACACTGCTTTCTCCTCCAGGATGTGGCAGAGGGCGGCGCGGCAGCCACGGTAGAGCCCCAGGACCCCAGGCCGTGCTGCTTCTGCGCCCACTCGGACGCGGAACCCCCGGGGGACCCGCGGACGGCACTTCCCTTTACCGACGCCCAGGACCCTGCCTATTCTTCCACGCTGGCACGTGATCTTCAGTACACGGGTCCCTGTCAGGACAGGAAACCCAACTGAAGCGAGGGAGAGGTACCGCCCCTTTTATCCTCAGTAGGGTTCCTGTCCTGACTGGGCGGATCCCCTCTCTCATGTTTGCCGTCATGGGAGACGGGAAAACACTGGTTTAATCTTTTTGCTTTAGAGATTGCAAGTGCTGTCCCAAAGTTGGCTACATCCAGCACAGTCCGAATCAGCGGTGTGACTATGCCAATGGTCCAACCTGTCAAGCAAACACTGCATTCCTGAAGATAAAAGTTCTCATTTTGTAACTGTGCTGCATCATAAGTTAGCAGCTTTTTCTTCGAGGCCAGCAGATGAAATACTAGCTACTCTTTTTTGCTTTTCTTGACCATAAAGGAAAGTTTCAAAATTCTGCAATATTACAGCATTGGAGACAGCTATATTATATTCACAGCATCATTCAAAAAGCTTTGCCAAACATAATGTAGTCCATGCATAGAACAAGCCCAATGACGCATCAGACTTTGCATCCTTCTTTATTAGAGGTTTATGCTTTCATACTACATTTTACAAGCTGGTGAAACACTGGTAACTTATTCTCCCACAGTACTAACACCTCACATTCCCAAGACAGTATAAATATATGGTTGAGCTAACATTGATACAGATCACCTTTTTATTAATTACATAATAAAACAAAATAATCAAGTATCCAAATATTAAGTTACACCGCTCAAAAAAGGCATACAAAAAAACAAAAAAAAAAACACAGACATTGAGATCTGCCTTTGTAAAAGCAGACTCAGGAAGGAAAATAAAGTCACAAAGCAACTGTTGAAAAATTGCCAAACCGTACAGTTAAAGAAAGGACCTCTCAGAAACCTTAAGAATCTAGCTACATTAAAGCATCTACATGTTTTTAAAAAGTTACAGAAGAAAAAAAGGCATATTCTACACTTCCTGCACAAGACGAAAGGCAACATTTTAAAGAAAAAAAAAAAAAAAAGAAAAAAAAAAAAGAAAATACACTAAGGTCCTCCATGTAAAATGCACCAAGCGGTGCAGACAGTTATTCAAACAGTAAGGCTTTGTCTGGACACTTCTACAATATGGTCGGTGTGCTTTTGCAGAACAGAAGAGGTCGAGATGATATGGCAAAATGCCTACTCAATGCATGATTGGCAATGTTAACAAGGGAAAATAAAAACTTAGACTATAGACTTGTGCAAGCCCTGATATCACGGCAACGTGTGGGAGAGGATGTAAACATACAGCGAGCAGCAACAAAAAAAAAAAAAAAAAAAAAAAAAAAAAAAAAAAAAAAAAAAAAAAAAAAAAAAAAAAGCAATGGAAAGTGCACTACTGCTGACAAGTAACGCACTAGTAAATAGAAAATTTGCTGAGTGCTTTGGCATTATGTGGTCACTTGTTTCATTGATAAGAGTAGGGGGTGGGGAACCAGAACCATTAGGTTTTTTTACTGCATGATTAGGCAGGTAAATAGTAACAAAGGACTTTAAAAATAGTGCACAACAAATAAGCAAATAATTCAAGCTCAATTACATTATTTATCTACGTGACATCAGCAGTTCCAAAACTGGAAGGGCTGTGACATTTTTCAAAAGAATCACTTGACCTATAAAACATTAACCAGGTGTTAGCATTGGATCCTATTCAGATTGACATTTGTCATTTTTCTTCTGAAGCTTCTATTGAATGCAACAGTTGTTACGATGGCCATTGGGGTCTTTAAAGCGTAACCTCATTTTAGGACGATACTTCTCCAAGTAAAGCAGCTGCTTGCTATTGAATGCTCCACGACGCTTCCTGAAAAAGAAAAAAAAAAAAAAAAGCTCTTTAAAAACATGGGAGTACATTTTCATTTGGTGTGTTTTGAATTTTTTTACTGCCAAGGTAGAAGTAAATGGTAGGCCACATTCAAGCTGCATGACATGGTCTCCAGGTCAGCTTTATAAATCTCCATCAGGAAGGCAAATTAGAAGCCATTAGCGTGAAGAATAGCATAATAGGAATTCCTGCTCAAAGGTAATGTCATTAGACTCTTCAATTCAAACAATATGGTCCAAGACCAATTAAAAATCCATAAGACCTCACTGGAGAGGGGGATAGCTCACCCTCATGTTGAACACGGGAAGTACGCCTTGAAACTAAAGATCTTCCTCTGATCAAATAAACTTTCCTAGACGTTTTGGAGCCAGCGGTCAGCAATATTGGGGTCTACATCGATCAGATATTTATGGCAGATCTATTATTGGCATTGTAGCGATGGGACAAGACGCATTCACTCAACACCATAAGGCCGACTGAACCCCTCCAACTTAATGGCCAGCTTGATACTATCCAGGCCAAGTTTCATCTTGATATAAACAATAAAATTGTGATGAGAAACATGAAAATATCTACCACCTAGGACCGCCAGGGGCGTGGCAAAGAACCTGTAAGTTGGGGGCTGAATATCAAAATTCTGAAAGACCCAGCACATCCAACAGTCAGCCCCTATATAAGCTCACCAAGTGGAGGCAAATAGGTACAATTTTGACCTAGTAAAAATTAGACGTTGGGTCATTTGTCAGTTGTTGAAGGTACAACTTACGGTGGTTCTGTCTATTTTCCCCAATTTGTACCTCCCTTCACCAAGCTCTGTCATTTCCATGATATCAGGTTTAGTAATTTTTTGTCATGCCTTTTATTTTATGGGGCTGCATATACTGTATTCTATGATACCCTTTTTTTGTCTCTGTACATATTTATATACACTGCCTACCTTTCTGGATTAAATATACAAAGTGTAGTAGCTCTGTAAATCCCACCTCTGAAGCTATATGCTACCTGTAACAGGTGTCCAGCCAGTCTGTATAAAATGATTGGTTGTGGCAGTTAGCAGTAGTTCCTTTGTTATTGTGGAGCTGAAAATTCCCCCAATAACTGGTCTAGTAGTGGAAGCAGCCTTGGCCAGCCCTAGTCAGTCAACTGCATAATTGTCCTGATGATTGGTGGCAGCGGAGTTGGTTCCCTTGGCAATGGTGAGATCTTTGCAACACCTCTACCTGTTATCCTTGACAAATTGTGAATCTGCATGATCTCCCCAGTGTCATCTGTGACTTAAGTGGAAACAGTAGTGGGATCTGAAACTTCCCTAGTTGTTATCCTTGACGCATTAAAAATATAATACTAGTTTATTGAAGTAAATACAATGGCTGCTTCAGGTCTACCAGAATGGCTGTTAATGTTAATCAGATTATACATGAAGCCAGCTAGAGCAGGAAGCTAAATATAAGCAATGATAACTTTAAGAAAAGATCATACAACCGAAAGTAGATACACCTCACATGTCCAAGATTTATTAATGTATGAAATCTGGTGACATTATTTTTACCTGTCAAACCCAACATCTGTTAAAGCCTTAAATTGTGTGGATATTTGCAGTGTTTGTTGCATACTTACTGCCTTATAAACTGAACAGCATCTTCATATTTCATCCCACATTCAATTAACGCAAGAGCAACAAGTACTGGAGCTCTGGAAGGGAAGACATAAGACAATAAGTTGTGCTATGTTACTGCTGGTCCATTACACTGGGGAACAATTTGAAAAAAATTCTGTTGAGTTAGGTTTTTGAGCTGATTTATACTAAAATTGGCATGCTGATTCCAAAAATGTAGTCAGTTTTTTTCTATCACGTCAAGTTTTTCCTCCTCAACTTACCTGCCATAGAAGCACAATTGCACTGATTTCTGTAATAAGACTTGTTATCTGAGTACAATTCGACTCATATAGAGCTACGTGGCAACTTGTAAGAGTAGTCACAACTGAGAGTGTGGTGAGAGGCGTGTACAGCTCCCAATACGTCATAATTATCAATATCTTTACACAAAAAATGTATCATAGTAGGAATAAATAGGATTTGTGATAGCTTTTCTCTTTACATTGGGCGCTTAGTTGTAATTTATATATCTTTTATGATTTTTTTCTTTGTTAGTTTTCAAAGCTTGTAACTTTCCATCTCAGTGTTTATTTACTTATGTACATATTTCCTTTGTTTCAGATCATGTCTGCTCCTTCTTCCTCTCGTCGTAAATGCCTAAACAACCCTGACTCCTTTCTGCTATATTTGTGGTGTTTTCACCATTCCAGTTCAAAGGGCAAACATCAGTGCATTTGTCAAACAAGTATATTTTGCATATTTTAAAGTAAAACTCGGTGATCAAGATAAGCCATGGGCCCCTCACATAGTGTGCAAGCAGTGTGTCGAGAGTATACGGATGTGGACCAAAGGAACACGTGAAAAGTTGGCATTTGGTATCCCCATGGTGTGGAGAGAGCAAAAAAGTCATTCCACAGACTGTTACTTCTGTTTAGTGAAAACATCAGGATTTAACAGGAAAAATAAAAGTAAAATAGAATATCCAAATCTACCGTCAGCTATCAGACCAATGCCTCATTCAGCTGAAATTCCAGTGCCAGTTTTCGAACAGCTACCATCTCTAGAAGTTCTGAGTGATGTTGACGAACACAGTGACAGCAATAATGCAGAATTTGAAAGTCACAAGGATTCAGTTCGTAAGGGATTTGATCAGCACGAGTTAAATGATTTAGCACGTGAATTGGGCTTATCAAAAAAAGCTTCAGAATTACTAGCATCAAGGCTGAATGAGAAACAGTTACTTGAACAAGGAGCGAAGGCATCATACTTTCGTACTAGAGAAAGTACATTTTTGCAGTACTTTCGGTGTGACAGCGGTTTTGTCATAATATTCCTGGTTTACTACAAGAATTAGGGCTTTCAATGTACAATCCAAATGAATGGCGACTGTTTATTGATAGCTCAAAGCGGAGTCTTAAGTGTGTCCTTCTACACAATGGCAATTTATTTGGTGCAGTCCCTATTGGGCATTCTGTCTCTCTTCGTGAAGAACATGGAGATGTAAAGAGTTATTGAGTTATTGAAATATGACACAATTGGATCATCTGTGTTGACCTTAAAATGGTTTGCTTCCTTCTTGGTCAGCAACGTGGGTACACAAAGTATCCCTGCTTTCTCTGTATGTGGGATAGCAGAGCTCGAGAAAAGCATTGGGTTGAGTCGAATTGGCCTCCAAGATCTGGTCTTAAACCTGGAGATCCTAACATTCTACATCAGCCACTTGTTGACAGGAAGAATATACTATTCCCACCTCTGCACATAAAACTAGGTCTCATGAAGCAATTTGTAAAAGCATTGCCAACTGACGGCGACTGTTTTAAGTACATCATGTTGGCACTTCCTGGACTGTCCATTGAAAAACTCAAGGCTGGTGTGTTTCATGGTCCACAAATTCGACAGCTCATCAAAGATGAACATTTCACCGGGACTATGTCAGATCTTGAGAAGAATGCTTGGTTATCATTCAAAGACGTCGTCAAGAACTTTCTTGGAAATACACGTGCAAGTAATTACAAAGAAATTGTTCAGAAACTATTGGAGAGCTACAAAGCACTTGGTTGCAACATGAGTATTAAACTACATTTTCTGCACTGCCATCTTTCCGGAAAATCTTGGTGCTGTTAGCGATGAGCAAGGTGAACGATTTCACCAAGATTTGAAGGTTATGGAAGACCGTTACCAGGGTAGATGGGATGTACATATGATGGCTGACTATTGCTGGAGCATCAAACGTGATTGTCCTCATGATAAACACTCCAGAAAAAGCTATAAATGTACATTTTTACCTTAAATACTTGCTTGCATATATATATCTCCTTTGTAAAAAAACATGATAGTGTTACACATATTTGTCATGCCCATTTCTTATTTCATTTTTTGTTCATATTTGTTCTATTTAAAAAAAAAAACTTTTTAGGTACAGTAGTTTACATATTTTTGAGAAGTCAAAAATCCTATAGTTCAAAAACTTGACGTGATAGAGAAAAACAGATCATTTCTGGATTCAGCATCCAAAAATTAATTAAGAACAGTTGTCTGACCTAACTCCTAAAAAATTGCGTTCCCCAGTGAATTATTAACGTGGCATTTTCATAGAATCATAGAAACGTAGAGTTGGAAGGGACCTCCTGGGCCATCTGGTCCAACCCCCTGCTCAAAGCAGGATTCGCTAAATCATCCGAGTCAGATGTCTGTCCAGCCTCTGCACTTTAAAATGGTTTTGAAAATAAGTAACTGATTAATAGCAGAAGATTTCAGATAAGGCCTAACAATGCAAGATATTAAGATTTGGCTGTGGGTTTTACACAAGACACTGGTGTTTCTCAGTGCACCACCATCTCCTGCATGAATTGAGGATTAATCCCAAGATTGCCAGCTAATTTAGCAGAGCTATGTCAAGGTTTGTATAGCACAAAGTCTTCACCAATTTAAAAAGGTGTTTGTTTTATATGACTACATTTTGCAACATACCTTCCTAGCCCAGCAACACAATGAACTGCAATACAACAGCCAGGTTCTTCACGGAATTTAGCCTTCAAAAGATTTAACCAGTCATCTACAATCTGACTAGAAGGTGGAGCACCATCGTCAAAAGGCCAGTCCTGTTCATTGAAATAAAACAAAAAAAGTCAGTTTAAGATGCTATAAAGCAAAATATTATTCTGTTTACAAGCAGTCTTCGAGAAAGCCACATGCTAGTAAGCCCTTTAGGATGACCACCAACTTTTAGAATGACAGCTCTACAGAACAGACCACAGCCAGAAATATGACAAAGCAGTCTAGGCCAAGAGCCATTTAAGTAACCTGCTTATAATGTAGTATCTAATATCAGAATACAGGCTACCACTAAACAGTGATCGGCTCCTAGACACCCTTTCATTCTGGATAACAGTGGTGGTTGTGTGGCGCTAGTCTAGACTAGATTCTCACACTCAAGTCAAAAGATTTAACATTTTAGACAATTATACGTACTAAAACTTGAATTCCTTCTTTCTCCACGAGGGCAGAGTCATAGGTGGCTTCACACACTCTTACAACTGTAGTAACACCATATTTTTTAAGTTCCTGGTAACCAAAATTTAAATAAAAAGTTAGAAAAAAAATGTAATACAAAAGTGTATCCTAAAAAGACTACCCAACTGTAAAGAACCCTGTTCAGTATTTACATATGAAGAGTTTAATGCACACTTCACAGATGGGGATTGTTGCCTTGTGTCCTTTGTACAGCTTTTAGAATAAATCGTTCATCCCCTTACACCCCCCCCCCCCCCATCTTAAATTGTTAGAAATTTTCACCAGAGTGGGCTTGGGTGTAGAGACCCTGAACAGTCACTAAAACAAAAATGGCAAAGATTGGAAACAAGGGTGCAGTTCTCGACATTCGCCTCTACTGGAAATAAAGTGAGCAGTTTTGGAAAAGTACTGCAGTGCGCTGGGGCCAGAAAAAGTCAGAGCCCCAGTACCCATCAACTACAGTACTTTCCTCTGCTCTCAACAGGGCAGAGAAGTACGCCTGCACAGGAGCGAGATGCCGGTGAGACTGTGGATGAAACTAGAAGGAGGACGGCATCGCAAGATGGGAGGCGCCGGACCAAGAAGAGCAACACCCATCGGACCGTAACCACTCTGCAGGCAAGTTATTTTTCCTTCTCTTAAAAGGTCAGGTTGGGGGTCAGATATACAGCATTATAGAATGCTGTATATCAGCTCTGAAAGCCGGTGGCTATAATTTATATTGGCCAAAACTGCCAACAGGTTCCCTTTAAGATCAGCAGTGTAAGTAAGAGCGCTATCCCCATCTCTCCTCTTGATTGCCTGCCTTCACTTTGGAGCCTATGTTCATAATCACCAGAGTCAAAAACGGCTTCTGTCATAATAGTTCATGTCTGCTAGTAGTCAAATGGACACCATTTTTTTTGCTTTGATTTGGCTAGCAGCCACATTGGTCTGCAGCTGTAAAATGTTTTATATCAACAGTCTAGATCTATTTTAAGAGACAATAGCTCTTCAATGGGACAACTTACCTCTATGAATTTATTTAAGGTTGCATTGGTGGGGTTGTGGGTGATGAGAAATCTCATGTTTTTGTAGGTTATCTCCACTGGAGCAGGGCGGTTCATTCTGGCCATTTTGTTTTCAATTTTAGAAACAAAAAACTTATACAGGAAAGAAACGATCGTAAACTTAAAAGTTAATCACAAAAGGAAATAATGTTTAGAAACTGAAGTCAGCTTTACTCCACAAACTTCTCAGTACTTGTTTGGATGGAAGCAATGAATGAAATGAGCCTCCTTACGAGAGCAACTCTTCAATCCGGTAATACTGAGAGACGAAAGACATGCAGTGCACGGAAGTTTACCCCATCCAGGTATCAGCCCCTTACTTAAGGTGCACTGCCAAATTCAATCCAACACTTTTCCAGGTTGACGGCTCTTAGGGGGGTTTCTGTGTGGAGTAGTAATGGATTTCTTTTACAGTTCACTTGTCTGCATAGAGGTCATGCTGTGCCTGGCAGTAGTCTCCACTGCCCTTCAGAAACTCCATAAATGTGTGACCAAGAACACCACAGAACTGCTATGAAAGAAAGAAAAAAGTTAATGACAGCAGCTCCCACAAGATTGAAGAACTGTTAGTTTATTTTATAAGCAATAACATGAACAAATTGGCACCGATTCCGAGAGGCATATAGAAGGGTGGCGTGACATCAAAATCAGCTATTAAAAACGTTCCCTACAAAGTCCTCTGCATTTATTCAAAATATTTCAAAGTTGCTGGCAGATTACCAGGGTTATTTTCACATTGTGACTCAGACAGTTGATACATGGTGCCTGTGGATTGGGCAGTGTGTATCAGACGGCTGCAGCACAAACCCAGCCTCTGCTATTAAACGGTTTTCATCAAAAGTCGCAACATTTCAGAGTCAAACATATTTGCTTAGGATCATACAGCCAGTGTCTGATACATGCTGCCCATGGATTGTCAGTATGCCTCAGCTGTCAGATTCACTTTAATATAAAATTAACCCCATTTCCAGTAATGCAGTACAGTATTAACTTGGGATTACTGCAGATTTTATTGGCAAATGTCTAACGTCACAGCGGAACGGTACGACAAACTGCAGACGACATGTGTACTGCTGTTGACAGTACCGATTACCAAGTTAGAAGTCACCAAATCTTCAGCCATCAGGAGAAATCCTGGCTGTCAGGATTAAATACAAGCACAATCTTTTCCTCTGAAATGGAGTGAATTTCAGGAGAAGACAAACATCCTACACATTGAAAAATGTGCTAAATTGGGAAAAGAGCACAAGAAAGTGCAGGAAGAATAGTCCACCACATAGCTCTTGTCTTCTCCCTGCCCAAGCCTCTCCTGCATCAAGGACGGCCAGTTCGCTTTTACTTCATATTCTCAGAAACACAATAATTTAGGACCATTAGGTTATTGTGCACACGTTAAAAGGGGTTGTCCACTACTCAACACAACCCCTGCCAAATCCCCATTTGCCCCTCTTAAAATTAAACTTGTGGTTACTTTATAGCTTGTTTAGATCTTTAAAGCAGTTTATACATCCAACTTAACTCATTAGCTTTATAAGTGTTATTCATAAATGCACAGGGAGTCATCTTAAAATTGCTGAAGACCTTGGCAGCTTCCATGATTTATGGGCCTTTGTCTTTAAACTTGAATATCTTTTAGACAAATGCACCAAGCCATCCCGTTTTCTTCCTGCGCATGTAATAAAATTTGTGGCTTGGCATCGGATTGCAGACAAACTGTGTACACCAACATACTGGCTGTGTCTGATTCATTGATATTAATTGGTGCCACACTGGCCGATCCTTATATCTCACCCCAAATTAGCTCTTCCAGGACAGGGGTTACCACTACAACTTGTACTCCCCTCCTGTGCCATTCTAGTAGTGTTGCCACTGCCTCTCTCGGGGTTTGCACAACATTGGTTATGACAAGAAATCCATGTGGCCAATTGATGCTGGCTTCTCTCCCCCATCTTTGGACATACCACATACATTAAGAGGTAGTGAGAGCCGCAGATCTCCCTTCCACCGGTTGTATGTGACGTATTCGAGAGCAGGTAGTGAAGTCAGCATTTCTTGGCTGCAGGGATCGTGTGATAATGTACTTCAATCCCCAAGATCCATTGCTGACACTACTGGAATGACACAAGAAAGGAATACAGGTGTTTTTATTTTTTGCACGCTGAGCCGACGTTTTTATTCATACAAGTTTGGTGTAGATGCAATGTTTTGATCGCCCATTATTGCAGTGTAACTTTTTTTTTTTTTTTTTTTTTTTTTTATAAATCAAAGTCACTGGCGCTTTAATTTTTTTCTCGTTACATTATAGGTCAGGCAATTCTGAACACGGCGATACCAAATGTTTGTCTGACATATTAATGGGATGAAAGGGGGGGGGAGATTTTAACAAGTTTTTTTTTTTCACTTTTGGCATACTTCAATTGTCTCCATGGGAGACTAGAAGCGGCAGTACTTTGTTTGCCTCTACTACACAAATGCAATAATCAAATCTCCTGTGTGTGGCAGAAATAGTCACTTGCTATGAGCGCCAACTAGGGTTGATCGAATAGCTTCGGATAAGTGCTTATCAGAAGAGTTACAGTAGTTACCGACTAGCTGCATCAGTAACCTGGATAACTGGAGCACTCCCGATGATGTTCAGTGCCGCAGCTGCATGTGTCACGGCTGTGTGACAGTCACGACACATGCAGCTGCGGCACCAGACAGCTGATCAGGAGGGCTCCAGTTATCCGAAATACATGCAGCCGCACACTCTGGTTCCGAGTGCCAGCAACAGTACCGGGTATTGAGGTACGAGACTCATGCAAGTTTCTCGCAAGCGTGACCCCGGCATTAAACGCATTCTGTTTTAAAAGGAAAAAATGATTGCATGGGCTCCTGTGCACTTTCCAAAACCAGAACAGGGAAAGCCAGAGACTGGGGGCAGATGTTTACAGCCTGGGAAGAAGGTAATACCCATGGATTTTCCCAGGTTATTAATGTCAGCTCACAGCTATACATTTAGCTTTTACTGGCTATTAAAATAAGGGAGCGCCCCCCCCCCCCCCAAAAAAAAAAAATGACGTGGGGTCCCCCTATAATTAACCAGAAAAGGCTATACAGACAACTGCAGGCTGATTAATAGCCTAGGAAGGGGCCATGGACATTGCTCTCCCTCCCCAGGCTAAAAACACCAGCTCTCAGCCACCCCAGAAATGGCACATCTTTAAGTTGCACCAATTCCAGCACTTAGCCTCTCTTCCCACTTGCCCAGTAGTGGCGGCAAGTGGGGTAGTAGTTGTGGGGTTGATGTCACCTTTGTATTGTAAGGTGACATCAAGCCCACAGCTTAGTAATGGAGAGGTGTCAATAAGACACCTATCCGTTACTAATACTATAGTTGTTACATTTTAACTAAAGACAGGCAGACTTAAGTAATTTAATGAAATACACAACACAGTTTGCCATATTTATTATACACCCAATTCCTGCGATGCCCTAGTTATCCTGCAAAAAAAAAAAAAAAAAAAATAAAAACACACAAATACTCCCTGTTCCGATGTAGTCCATTTAATAACGAGTGTCCCACGACAATCTCCCGTGTAGAGCTGTCACATCAGGAGATGTGACTACTCCACGGGGCCTCCGATGACACACTGACCGGAGATAATACTCCCACAGTGTAGTTAATCAGCGTTCGAACTCTCACTTTACGGCACTACTGCTTTGAGAATTTTCTCATGCAGGGGTGCTGCATGTGATAGGACGAACTCCAGTGACCTCAAGGCGGCGGAGTGATCCACTGTGGGAGGATCACCTCCAGTCACCATCACTGGAGCCCTGTAGAGCAGTCACATCTCACAGTATGACAGCGCTACATGGGAGATTGTCGTGGGACAATCGTTATTAAATGGATTACATCAGAACAGGGAGTATACTGTTGGTTTATTTTATTTTTTTGCAGGTGATCAGCTGTTTGGAGAGTATGTGTACTTTTTAACTATTCAACACAGTAGCCAGATGATGTACTGTACCATCATCAGATAATGACTGACAAAGGAAATCAATGGGTGCAGAAACGCTGCAGATCCGTAAAAAGAATTGACATGCTGTGGGGAAAGAAAAAAAAAAAGTGAATCCAAGCAGATTTTTCCGCAGCATGTGGACACCAATTCTGGATTTCCCATTAACATTGGTTGTGCACTACACTGCGGATTTGATACAATTCTGTGCGTCCAAAACTCTGCAGATCTGCAACGTGTGCATATAGCCCAACTCAAAACTGAAAATAAAGATTAACCCCTTAGTGACAGAGCCAATTTGGTATTTAATGACTAGGCCAATTTTTTACAATTCTGACCACTGTCACTTTATGAGGTTATAGCTCTGGAACACATCAACGGTTCCTGGTGATTCTGAGCCTGTTTTTTCGTGACACTGTACTGCATATGCTAGTGGTCAAATTTCTGTGATCTGACTTGCATTTATTTATAAAAAAAAAAAAAAAAGAAAATTTGGCAAAAAATTAGCAAATTTCAAACTTAATTGTGCCCTTAAATCAGAAAGTGGTGTCACACAAAATACTTTACATCAGCACAAATTTGGAAACTTAGTTTTTTGTGTTAGGAAGTTATAAGGGTTAAAAGTTGACTAGTGATCTCATTTTTACAACTAAATTTACAAAGCCATTTGGTTAGGGACCACCTCACAGTTAAGCGAGTTTGGGGAGTCAATGTGACAGAATACCCAAAAGTGACACTATTCTAAAAATTGCACCCTTTAAGATCCTCAAAACCACAATCAAGAAGTTTATTAACCCTTCAGGTGCTTCACTAGAACTAATGCAATGTGGAAGGAAAAAAAAAAAAAAAAATGAACATTTTACTTTTTTCACAAAAAATTTACTTTGGAACCAAGCTTTTTTTTTTTTTTATTTTCACAAGGGTATCAGGAGAAAATGGACCACAAAATTTGTTGTTCAAATTCTCCTGAGTAGGTCGATACCCCAAATGTGGGGAAAAGCCACTGTCTGGGTGCATGGCAGGGCACAGGAGGGAGGGAGCACTGACTTTTTGAACGCAAAAATCCCAACAAAAATGGAAAAAGGTGCGTTTTTAATTTTATTATTTTTACCCAACTATGGGGGTGATATAGGGGGGCTTGATTTACCATTTTTTATTTTGATCACTGTGATAGGGTCTATCACAGCGATGATCAAAATGAACCAATAGGAGAAATCTATTGTTGCCGGCCGGCAGAGCTCAGCAGGCGTAATGCACTCCCCATGTTTTCCCCCAGAAGATGCCGAAGACCGGGGGACTCCATTTCTCTCTCCTCTGATGGGCTAGATCATATCAGAAGAGAGAAATAAATAGGAAATCTGACTTTTTTGCAGTTGCAGTTATTCTGTGAACGGTGATCGCAACACTGGGGTTGGCAAAACCTGACCCGAATCATGCTCTCTGGGGTCTCAGCTACATCCGGTAGCCGAGACCCTGGAAATTTTCCAATGCTGGGGGAGTGGGTGGGGGCATAACCTTATTTCTCAGTGCTGTTAAAAAGCGGTGCAGAGGAATAAGTACCCTTAACAGCCGCCTTTGGATAGTTTCACAGTAGCGTTCTTGGGCGCAGCGCAGGGCCGCAGCGAAGCCCCGCCCACACCCCCTCCGGTCAGTTCCTCCTCTGATCGCATGAGGCTGCATCCTATGTTTAGCGTTGGATATGCTGATCGTGCGCTGGTCTGATTTTGCTGGCGCTGCACCCAGAGCACAAAAATGCAACAGCGCGTTTTTTGTGCGCTGGGCGCAGCGCCAAAGGGCGAAGCACCAGCAAAATCAGACTAGCGCACTGTCAGCACACGATCAGCGTATCCACCGCTAAATATAGGATACGCTGATTGCATGCAGCCTCATGCGATCAGAGGAGGAACTGATCGGAGGGGCGCGGCTGGGGATTAGCGGCAGCCCTGCGCCCAAGAACGCTAGTGTGAAACTAGCCTTTAAAAGGCGTATCAGCGGTCGTGAAGGGGTTGAACAGCCACAAGATGGCTTGCAATCAACCAAGATATTTTAAGCCATAAAAGAGCTGACCTGACACTGTAGGTTACTGTGCATAATGCTGTCGACAGGTTCCCTTTAACACATTAGCACATCAAGTTTGATCAAACTGATGGCAGTCTTATAAAGACCAACACAATATAGTTTTAAGAACTCCCAAGAGCTTGTGCAGCTGTACATTAACTCTGCTGGACTAGTGTTAAAGGGAATAAGTCAGCATGTTACATATGGAATTAGTGGACTGGCTGTAGAGCAGCCTGTTCCCCCTATAACAGGCCGTTTATTCCGGATGGGTCAATGCGCTTATTCTGCTTCTTCCTAGTGCTCTTCTAATCTTATTTATAAAAGGCATCTATGCTAGATTTCTTTAAGCGAATCATTACACAAAAAAAAAAAAAAAAAAAATTACCTATACAGCCATAGAACTACTCCAATATTTTGGAAAATTCTGCTGCAAATCAAGAAAAGAGTGAGTGAAGCATAAAATATGCCCATGTTTGTTGCAGATGTTTCCCCCACTGATTTATATGGGTGAAATCTGCAGCAAAAACACTGCAAGAATAGACGCGCTGCAGGCTTTAATCTGCGGAAAAAAAAAACGCAACATGTGCATGAGGAATCTCACTTAGCTGGTGCTAGGAAAGCCTTCAGGTTGACAAAACTGCGTAGGAAAAAAAAAAAAAAAAAGTGACGATGAAACCACAACATGTGCACATACTAGCGGGTGAAAGTGTATTTTAAAGTTTTTCTTCGGCTTAAAGTCCCTTACGGGGACTAAAAATAAAGTGCAATAGTTTTGCTTGCACTGTATTGTGAAATACCACAGTACTGCAGGGTATATTCCTAATCACAGGAATACCAACATTGCAGTCTGCGGTCACCTTGCAGGGAATGGGTCAAAGGAGCAGATTCAGAGAAAGGCTTTAAGAGTATGTGCACACGCTGCGGATTGCGGTGCGGAATTTTCCGCGTTGAATCTGCAACTTTTGGCAAAATCTGCACGTTTTCCCTGCGGATTTGGCCTGCGTTTTTACACCTGCGGATTCCTATAATGGAATGGGTGTAAAAACACTGCGGAATCCACACAAACAATTGACATACTGCAGAAAATAAACCGCTGCGTTTCCGCGTGGATTTTTCCACATCATGTGCACAGCGGTTTTCCATTTCCCATAGAATAACTACTGTAAATCACTAGGACATCTGCAGTGGATCCGCAACGTGTGCACATAACCTTATATTACAAAAATGATTAACTCTGGAGGGACCCAGGGCCTCTCACTCTGAGGGGGCCCACCCAGAGCTACGCTACTGTAACTGTATCAGCACAGAGCCCATACAGTTACATTCTGCGGCAGTGCAGGGAGAACCAATCTCCGTGCTCTGCCACCTGGCCGCTATGGGGAGCCTGGCAGGTGGGGGTGGGCCTGGTGCTAGCAGTGGGCCCCTGCACATCACAGGGTCAACTATCGGCATCTAGCCAATACAGCTCACCGCATTGATGAGAGAGGGAGCGGTATTTTTTTTTTTTTAATGGGGGGTACATTATAATACAGAGGCTGCCTATGGGGAGTACATTATACTATATTGAGGACTATCTGGTGTATTATGCTATATGGAGGCTATCTAGGGGATCATATATTGTGGAGATTATAGCCAGGGGATCATACAGTGTTGGAGCCAATAGTTTGGGGGATGTTAAGGGGTCAGTATATATACAGTGAGGGGGCATTATACTTTGTATAAGAGCATCATACTGTGTATAGGGGAGCTGTACAGGGGGAGACTTGGGAGATTATTAAATTTAAAGTGGGCACTTATTGTTATAGGGGAACTTGGGTTACTGTGACTGTCAAAGGGGCACACAGGGCAATATTTCTTTTTAAGAAACAAAATGTGGGCACTGTTTTCTAGAGCACTTGCACCCGGCATTACTACCGTATTTTCCGCTTTGTAAGACGCACTTTTTTCCCCCAAACTTGGGGGGAAAATGGGGGTGCGTCTTACAAAGAGGATATACATTACTGGGTGTAGGCCGCAGGGGTGTCCGGCTGTCAGTCGGCGCTGTGGGTGTCTCCGGGTGCAGCCGTGTCTCCGGTTCCGATCCCAGGGCTCTGGCGACATTTTGCGACAGGCCAGAGCCCCGGGGCTCCCTCTGTTCCCTCTGTTTTGGGCTCCGGCAATATGGCAGCCGCCGCAGGGGCAGAGCATGCGCTGATGGTGATCTCGGGACAGATCTCATCTCTCGAGATCTCAGTCCCGAGGTCACCATCAGCGCATGCGCTGCCCCCCGGCGGCGGCCGCCGCCATATTGCCGGAGCCCAAAACAGAGGGAACCCCGGGGCTCTGGCCTGTCGCAAAATGTCGCCAGAGCCCCAGGATTGGAACCTGAGACACCGCTGGGCAAGTGGAGACACGGCTGGGCACCCGGAGACACCCACAGCGCCGACGAACACCCGGTAAATGTGGGCAGACCCCCCCCTGGCAGCAGCACAAGCCCCCCCGGCAGCAAAATGCACATCGGAGCACCATCTCATCCCTTCCTGCGGCCTGCAGTATCACCCCACTCCTGCCTCCTCCAGCAGCGACCCTGGGACCCCACGTCACCGCAGCCACCAACCCCAGTAAGCAATAAGACACCTGGATTATAAGAGGCACCACCATTAAAAAAAAAACATTTTTTCCTATTTTTCTCCTCAAAATTTGTGGTGCGTCTTATAATCCGGCGCGTCTTATAAAGCGAAAAATACGGTATCTTGATTCCAGCTCACCCAGTTACTCTATGTTGCCCTGGCCTCCCATCAAGAATAGAAAAAAAATTGGAGTCCGGCTCAACAAGACTGGATTTTTCTTTTCTTTTTCTAAAGAAAAATAGAATTAGACTTACCGGTAATTCGGTTTCTAGGAACCTTCCACGACAGCTACATCGGAGGATGTCTACCCCGCCCTTATAGGGGACAGGAACAGGAAGAGGTTAAATGTCCCTCCCCTTCCTGCAACCACCAGTGTTTTCCTGGACACCAGTATGAATAGTTACCACCAAAGTGCAGGAATCATCCAATAAGAATATCAGATAGGGAGGGAAATTAGTGCTGTCGTGGAAGGTTCCTAGAAATCGAATTACCGGTTAAGTCTAATTCTATTTTCTCCAGTCACCTTCCACGACAGCTACATCGGAGTAATACCAACAGCCAATTTCTTTAGGGGGGGGGGGGGGGGGGAGAGATGGGAAATCACGGCCTGCAGCACTCATCTGCCAAATGTTAAATCCCCATTAAAATTTAGCCTGCAACGCCTGGTGAACGTGTGGATGGACGAATAGGGGTGGTTCTGCATATCCGCTCTGACGAAGCATTCCCTTTTTTTTGCTCATGATATTGCTATCGCATGGGTAGAATGTGCCTCAGTGAGGTGGGTGGAGCCAGCTTCTGTGATGCGCAAGTCAGGCAGATAGATTGTGTGATCCAATTCGCGATCGTGTTCTTTGACTCCTCCTTGCCTTATTTCGTCCTGAGAACTGGATGAATAGATTCTGGTGAATCCGCTAGGCTTCACTCTATTGTCAGTAGACAGGACCACTCTGCAAATGTCGAGAGTGTGGAAGGTCTCTTCCTTAGGATTGGAAGAGCTTGGGCCGAATGAGGACAGTACAATGTCCTGATTCCTATGAAATTGAGAAGACAGGCATGATCTAATCTCAAGATAATATCTGTAATGATTGCAAGGTAAGCTTCTTGAATTGACAGGGCCTGCAATTCTCCCATACGTCTAGCCTCAGTAATTGCGACTAAGAGGACAGTTAAAGGGTTAGGTTTCCATGGTCAAGGAACCTAGAGGCTCAAATGGATCTTTGGTTTGAGCACGGTGTTAAGATCCCAAGGAGGCCCCTGACTGCGGAGTATAGGACGAATCCCGGCTGCCGAAGCCATAAACCGTAGGATCCAGCAGTGGCTGGCCAGGTCAAGATCAAAAGGTGCTAAGAGCTGATATTTATACCTTTAGTGCTGGGGATAAGGCTCTGTTCCAGACCTTTTTTAAACATCTAGGGTCTGCGCTGCACTGCGATGGAAGGGATCAGGGGTGCCTGGAGAGCACCAGGGTATAAACCTTTCCCATACCTTGGCATAGATGGCCTTGGTTTTTGGCTTTCCTGAAGGGTTTGGATTACCCTATCCGAGAGCTATTTGGCTCTTAGGAATTCGGCCTCAATAACCATGCTGCCAGGTTCCCTTTGCCTACGTCTGGGTGTAGCAGAGGAGCTTGGTGAAGGAGGTCGCCCTTTTTGGGGCAGAAGCCAGGACCTTCCTGGGCCATGGCAGGTAAGGCACTGTACCACTTCTTCTGGGCCACTGCGGGGCGATTAGTATTGTGGGAACTCGGTCCGTCTGGATTTCCTGAGATGTTTTTTGCCCGCATCGGTGTGGGTGGGCAGGTATATGCGAGGTTGGAATCCCACCTTTGGGTGAAGGGCACCTATTCCTTGCACTCCATCCATGTGGTTGAGGGAGACGAATACCCCTGTCTTCGCATTTTGCCTGTTGGCAGCTAGGTCCACCTCCACCCCATCTTGAGGCTAGGGACACGAATACCGCATGGTCCAGGCGCCACTCCTCCGGATGAACGTCTTCTCGACGGAGGAAATCTGCCTGGGTGTTGTCTGATCCTTTCAGATGCACTGACCAGGAGAAGATCCTTGCTGCTATTGCTTTCATGCCGGCGTACTTTGTACCCCCTTGGCTGGAGATAGGCCACTGTGGTCATGTTGTCCGAGTAGGTGCAGATGTGGCGATTCTGGATTAGCGATGACGACGTCTTTTAGCGCTTTTCCTACCGCCTTCAGTTCTCTCAGACTTGAGGAACTAGTGCTGATGCTCGGCAGCCATCGCCCCTGAAAATAGGATTTCTCTACTACTGCGCCCCTGCCTCGTTGGCTGGCATCTGAGCAGAGTGTTTTCAGGGGAAGCTGAATACGGCTGACTCCCTTCTGAAGACTTCGGTAGTTCAACCACCACCTCAGGGCCGGTTTAACCTGACCAGGGAGGGGGAATCCTTCAGGACAATGGAATTTGTAGCAGCGTAGGCCAGGCGGATCCTGGAATGTAAAAGCACATGGCTTTGTGGGCCTGAGCCCAAGAAACCGCCTGGGTGCATGTGGTCTGAGATCCTGACTCTGAAGGTCAGTGCCTGCTGGTCCTGAACCAGGTCCTTGGTGGACAAGGTCGACCTGACAAACCATAGGTAGGAAGGATGTCTTTCCCTTTGAGTCAGAGAACTCCCAGAAGCTTCCCTCTCGTGGAGGGATAGACCAGGTTCGGTATCCAACCCAGGGATCTTAATATCCCCGGGTCTTTCCTACGTCCATCTTCTGACCTGAGATAGATGGTATAGAGAAGAGGAAGTCGTCCAGATATGGGATAATGCCTATCCCCTGGCGCCGGATGAAAATCACTGCTTCCGCCATGATCTTAGAGCGATACGTGGTCGGATGGATTGGCACATGGTAATATGCACCCTTCAGCTCTACCGTTGCCATTACCGAGCTCAGTCCGATGAGCGGGACTGCCCCTGATTGACTCCATTTTGAATTGCCTGTACCAGACAGATTCGTTTAATGGCTTCAGGTTTATGATGATTCGGTTCTTCTCTGATGGCTTCCTCACCAGGAAGGGACGTGCATAATGGCCTGTGTCCTTCTCCCGCTTTGGCACCCTCACGTTCTACCGGAGCAGATCTTTGGTAAGGAGCCCTGAAGGAGTGGAGGCTGTAGGGAGGTTATCCATAAGCATTACGGGGAAGGACACTCAAACCAATTTTTTTTTTTTTTTAGTCCATCTCATATGGTACGATGGACCCACTGATTTGTGGAGATGGACTGTCAGCGGGAAAAAAAAAAAAAAAAAAAAAAAAAAAAAAAAAAAGCGAGAGATGACCCCCAACCGGGCGTCATTGCTTATCTGGGGTCTATTGATGGTTAGGGACAAGGATGTTCCTGCTCTTGTCTCCCTATACTCTTCCTGAGTATGTCAACAGGACCAGGGAATCTCAGCCAGTCTCATGCCGGTACTGGCCCAGCCTCAAGCTGCTTAGCGGCTGTGATCTGATGAGGGCATGCAAATTCAGCTTAGATTAGCTGTTGACACAGGTTTGGTCACAGGAGGGACGAAAAATCCGCCTCCTAGGATTTCTATGTTTCGGAAGAGATGCTTTTGTCCGAAGCGGTGTCCAGGACAGACTTGAACCCATAGTGGCCCTGGAAGGGGATGGCGCACCATTTGGAGATAAGTTGCCTCCCCTAGGATTTTAACCAGGGCACTCCTCTATAGGAGTTAGAAAGGACGGCAGCTTTTGCAGCTACCCAGACCTGGTGAGAGCAGCCACTCAGCCTAGAAGAGCCGGTGCATTAAAGAATTACCCGAGACCTGCGAATTACAGGCTGGTCTTCCTGGTCCTAAGTTGTTAGCGACTGCCAGCGGAAGCATCGGCTAGGAACCTCGTTGCTTTCTGCAGTACGGGTAGGGCGTCCGGTATCTTTCCCCCTAAGGTGTCCGGAGTCTGTGCGTAATCACAGAGACAGGGCATGTGAAAGCCATACTGGCTTTCTAGCAGATTTGTAGGTGTCCCAGGACTTCCTTGATAAGCTCCAAAAAAAAAAAACAAAAAAAAACAAAAAAAAAACAAAAACTAATAAAAATATACAATATATATACATATATATATATTTTTTATATATATATATATATATATATATATATATATATATATATATATATATATATATATATATATATATATATATATATATATAAAGAATTGGGATCCAGCAAAAAGATGAAAGTTCACCAGAATTATAAAATCTTCTTTATTTATCCATCAAATCATATAAAAAATATGTGAGGAACTCCAAACAATGGGTAACATTCCAGCAAGGGACATACATATATATATACACATATACACACACACACACACACACAGTGGGGCAAAAAAGTATTTAGTCAGTCAGCAATAGTGCAAGTTCCACCACTTAAAAAGATGAGAGGCGTCTGTAATTTACATCATAGGTAGACCTCAACTATGGGAGACAAACAGAAAAAAAAATCCAGAAAATCACATTGTCTGTTTTTTTCATTTTATTTGCATATTATGGTGGAAAATAAGTATTTGGTCAGAAACAAGCAATCAAGATTTCTGGCTCTCACAGACCTGTAACTTCTTCTTTAAGAGTCTCCTCTTTCCTCCACTCATTACCTGTAGTAATGGCACCTGTTTAAACTTGTTATCAGTATAAAAAGACACCTGTGCACACCCTCAAACAGTCTGACTCCAAACTCCACTATGGTGAAGACCAAAGAGCTGTCAAAGGACACCAGAAACAAAATTGTAGCCCTGCACCAGGCTGGGAAGACTGAATCTGCAATAGCCAACCAGCTTGGAGTGAAGAAATCAACTGTGGGAGCAATAATTAGAAAATGGAAGACATACAAGACCACTGATAATCTCCCTCGATCTGGTGCTCCACGCAAAATCCCACCCCGTGGGGTCAGAATGATCACAAGAACGGTGAGCAAAAATCCCAGAACCACGCGGGGGGGACCTAGTGAATGAACTGCAGAGAGCTGGGACCAATGTAACAAGGCCTACCATAAGTAACACACTACGCCACCATGGACTCAGATCCTGCAGTGCCAGACGTGTCCCACTGCTTAAGCCTGTACATGTCCGGGCCCGTCTGAAGTTTGCTAGAGAGCATTTGGATGATCCAGAGGAGTTTTGGGAGAATGTCCTATGGTCTGATGAAACCAAACTGGAACTGTTTGGTAGAAACACAACTTGTCGTGTTTGGAGGAAAAAGAATACTGAGTTGCATCCATCAAACACCATACCTACTGTAAAGCATACCTCTGTCATTGCCAACAAAGGATATAGCACAAAGTATTGAGATGAAATTTTGTTGCTGACCAAATACTTATTTTCCACCATAATATGCAAATAAAATGAAAAAAAAAAACCAGACAATGTGATTTTCTGGATTTTTTTTTCTCAGTTTGTCTCCCATAGTTGAGGTCTACCTATGATGTAAATTACAGATGCCTCATCTTTAAGTGGTGGAACTTGCACTATTGCTGACTGACTAAATACTTTTTTGCCCCACTGTATATATAATTTTTTTTCCCCTCAATCCATTGGATCTTTGAGCTGGGAGGAGCCCTCATTTTTATATATGGAGGCCTCCTATTATGGAGGACCAGATTCTGTACGTTCTCGTGTACAGGACACCTCCTTTGGGCTTCAGCCCAACATCTCGTCCTGTACCGTGTATTTAACTTCTTCCTCCTCCACCCCTATGGTGCTCTTAACCATACTGATTAGCTCACCCACATTCCCGGTACCAAGTGATATTTCTTGTTCTCTGGTTTTATGGGTGGATGTGGAAGAGGAACCCTGAATCTCCCAAGCGTCCTCTGAATCCGAGGACTGAATATCGTCTGAGTCTGATTCTATCAGAGCTTTCTTCCTCCTCCTAGATGGAGGCGGTCTGGGAGAAGGGAGCCATGGAGGAGTGAACCTCCTGTATTATGAGGGATTTGATGCTATCCAGGAGAGAGGGCTGCTCAGCGCGAAGGACCTCTCTGTACAGGACGGGCAGAGTTTTCGAGGTATGTCGAGGGAGTCTGGCAGCACACATTTTACCCTTGTGGCTGGTTTTCATAGGGTCGGAGACCTTTTCTCCCCATATTAGAAAGAGGTATGCTATGCCATTTTAGTAAATAATGCTGGATAGCCAGGGCCGACGCCTGCTACTTACAGTAGGAGGGGGGTATGCTGGGCTCTGCAGACGCAGAGAGGGCTTGTCACCGTCCATGCCATCTACAGTCAGTGTCAGACAGGTCTTACCTGGTGATCTCACCCGGACCTTGAAAGATCGAGGGTCCAGTGTTGTTTGTGCACCTCCTCCTCCCTTTGGCCCAATGGGGGGGAACCACATGAGGACGCCCCAGAATGTAACCGCCGGTCCCAGGAGTAACACGCCCCCCGGCGCATGCGTGCGCTCCACCGTGGAACACATAGGGACAGACCGGAAGCGACGCACGCCCCAGTGGAAAGCCCAGTGATGCCCGAAGTGGAGGAACGCCACCCCCGGCCAGCGTGAACCCCCGGGAACCGGCAGCACGGAGGAGGAGGAAGCCGGGGAGCTATCTGGAGGACCCCGGCGTGCACATCACCGCCTCGCTTTACCCCCAAAGGAGGCGCAGGAGAGGCGGCAGAGTCCCGAGTCCCACCATGCAGGCGGAGACGGGAGCAGTCATCGGAGGAGAGCAAGGCCCCCGACCTCGGCTGCCCGGCATCTGACAGGTATCCCAGCTGATACTGGGCGTGGGGTGCTCCCGATCGCCGGCACCATCGTAGACCTCTTCATGCCCCATAGGGGACAGAAAAACACTGGTGGTTGCAGGAAGGGGAGGGATATTTAACCTCTTCCTGTTCCCTATTAGGGCGGGGTAGACATCCTCCGATGTAGCTGTCGTGGAAGGTGACTAGAGAAACAGTGCGTACAAAAGAAAATTTTCATGGTCTACATGACCCAGTTGACGCGTTTCAACTGCACTAAGCAGTCTTACTCACGACTCATGAGCAAGACTGCTTAGTGCAGTTGAAACGCGTAGCCTGGGTCATGTTGACAATGAAAATTCTCTTTTGTATACACTATTTTCTTTTGAAAAAGAGAAAAGAAAAATCCAGTCTTGTTGAGCCGGACTCCAATTTTTTCTATTATAGAGGGTTGCGTTAGAGTTTAGAGGGCACACAGAACCACACAATAGGTGCAGTAATAAGGACACATTCGGCAGCAGCTCAGTACTGGGGCACGGAGTTTGTGCAGGTTGGACTAGTCTTGTTGGGGACAGTGCTGAAAATATGAGAAGTGAAACGTGTGTTGTATTCTCTGCAGCAGAGTCCTGGCTAGAGGAGTCATGTCGGTCTGGGCCAGATGGAAAAGATTCCATCAGAAAGAAAGTCAGTGGCAAGTCATTATTTGTAACACTGCTGTAATCTCTTATATGTTCTGTAGGACTGGTATTTACCACTGACCATATGGCAGTAATATCAATGTTGGTCTTTATAGAGAGATTATTTTCAGCAACATCGCTGTCATCTACTGAGGTTCTCATCCACTATTAGGGTGCGTCACCCAGTTTTAATCAAGGTTATCTGGTTAAATGCCCACTCAGTAGCTTCAACCACCCCCAAACCCTAGCTATGCCTTTGATTCTGACCAGCGTAACTTTAGGAGTTTACAGTTCTGGAATGCTTCAACATATCCCAGCGATTGTCAAATTATTCTTTCGTGACATGTTTCTCTTTATAGTAGTGGTAAATTTTGATTGATATGATTTGCATTTTTGAAAATATTGATATCCAAGAAGTATCATTTCTCCTTGCAGAGAATGACATGCTAAGCATGTCGAGATGAGGAGACTTAAAGCCGCAATGCTCCTCTGGGAAATATGCTAATTATGCAAATTGTCTCTTCAGAGAGGAAGAGGACTAGAACTCTAGTGCCAGCTATTCGAAGTAGCAATCCTAAAAGTCAATGTCGACCCTTTGACGGGCCTTGTTACATGACACAGGATAAAAGCCAAGCCAGAATCTCAATTTGCAGACACTGTTTCGGGGTACTGCCCCTCGTCAGTTTTAACCCCTTCACCCCCAAGGGTGGTTTCCACGTTCATGACCGGGCCAATTTTTACAATTCTGACCAATGTACCTTTATGAGGTCATAACTCTGGAACGCTTCCATGGATCCCGGTGATTCTGACATTGTTTTCTCGTGACATTGTACTTCATGTTAGTGGTAAAATTTCAAATAACTTGCGTTTATTTGTGAGAAAAACGGAAATTTGGCGAAAATTTCGCAATTTTCCAACTTTGAATTTTTATGCCCTTAAATCACAGAGATATGGCACCCAAAAAACTTGATAAATAACATTTTCCACATGTTTACTTTACATCAGCACAATTTTGGAACCAAAATTTTTTTTTGTTAGGAAGTTATAAGGGTTAAAAGTTGACCAGCGATTTCTCATTTTTACACCACCAATTTATTTTTACAGACCACATCACATTTGAAGCCCCTTTGAGGGGTCCATATGATAGAAAATACCCAAAAGTGACACCATTCTAAAAACTGCACCCCTTAAGGTGCTCAAAACCACATTCAAGAAGTGTATTAACCCTTTAGGTGCGTCACAGGAATTTTTTTTGAATATTTAAAAAAAAAAAAAAAATGAACATCTAACTTTTTTCCACAAAAAAAGTACTTCAGGTTCAATTTTTTTTATTTTACCAAGGGTAACAGGAGAAATTGGACTGCAAAAGTTATTGTGCAATTTGTCCTGAGTACGCCGATACCTGATATGTGGGGGGGGGGGGACGACTGTTTCGGCGCATGGCAGAGCTCAGAATGGAAGGAGCACCGTTTGACTTTTTCAAAGCAAAATTGTCTGAAATTCAGATCGGACGCCATGTCACGTTTGGAGAGTCCCTGATGTACCTAAACAGTGGAAACCCCCTACAAGTGACCCCATTTTGAAAACTAGACACCCCAAGGAACTTATCTAGATATGTGGTGAGAACTTTGAACCCACAAGGGCTTTACAGAAGTTTATAAAGTACAGCGGTACAATTAAAAAACGATATTTTTTTCACAAAAATGATCTTTTCACCCCAATTTTTATTTTCCCAAGGGTAAAAGGACCCTAAAAGTTAGTTATTGTGCAATTTGTCCTGAGTACGCTGAAACCCCACATGTGGGGGTAAACCACTATTTGGGCGCATGGCAGAGCTCGGAAGGGAAGCAGCACCATTTGACATTTTTGGCTGGAATTGAGATCGGACATCATGTCGCGATTGGAAAACCCCTGATCAGGGTGGGTAAAAATCAATGTTTTTTTTAAAAAAAAATAAAAAAAAATGGATTTTTTTAATTTAAATCGGATTTTTTTCAATAAACTGCTTTTTGAGGAAAATATTTTACCATCCAAAGGTTCTTCCATCATGAGATAAAGCTGAGTTGTTTAACTCAGTAGAATAAAGGCTGTATATGTGTAACATTCACAATGCCATGCTCTTCCAGAGGTTTCTGTAGGATTAGTGGGAAGTTTCTCTCCTATATTATCACAGACGCTCGCTTTACTTACGCAGTTCTCAAAACTGAATTTGACTCCGCAGAGGTCCCAGCCTCTTCTTCACGGCAAAAATGTTACAACATGAACAGAGTTGAGAAAAAGACCTTAATCCTATTGTTCTACAAACCTATGAATACAGAATCAACCCTTTCAGTGCCAAGTCCAGGAAGTTAGACAATATGTTTGATTGTTTGGAGTGGAATAGATCTGCACAACACAAGAAGAATGTGAATCTAAGTGTGAGGAGGAGGAAGGGCAAGCAGACAAGAAAATGAAAGTGAAACTTTGAGCACAATACTGCAGCATAGCCACAGACAAGTCTGGATCTGTTTGTGTGTACAATCTGAGGTTTATTACATTCTTTCCTTATAATGGCAGCAGGCCGTAAAAGAGACCCAGTTTGGGAATATTTTAATGAAGCTCCTTCGCCTATCGGTAAGGCAGGCATGCGTGGAAAATGCAAACGATGCAACAAAGAGATGCAAGGCCTGGTGGCACGAATGAGGCAACATGATGAGAAGTGCGGTGATGAAGATGACCAAAGAAACACTTCTGAACAGGCAGGATCTTCAGGTTGGTAAACATTTTTATTGAATCCTATTTCTAAAGACTGAACTGTCATGTGTGAGAAAAATTATATTTCTTATTATTACTGCATGTAAGGCCTCTTTCACACATCAGTTTTTTGCCATCAGGCGCGATCCGGCTTTTTTTTGTAAAACCGGATCCGGCAAAATGCAATGCCGGATCCAGTTTTTCCCCATTGACTTGCATTAGCGCCAGATGGCATTGCGTTTCATCCGTTTTTTTGCCGGATCCGGCAACTTGTCTCATTCCGGCGTCTGGAAAAAACGGCTACTGTAACGTTTTTTGTCTCCGGCGAAAAAGCCGGAAGCGCCGGATCCGGCGCTTCCAGCTTTTTGCTACAATGAAAGTCTATGGGCGCCGGATCCAGTTTTTTTAAGTCTGCGCATGCTCAGATCCAATTGGCCAGCCCCCAGGAACAGATATAACCTGCTAGACGGATCCGGCAGAAAAACGGATCCGATCATCATCATCATCATCCCTCCTGGAACCACCATAGATAGGTTTGTGATAAGAACTAGCAGATTAGAAAAAGAGTTGATTGATGAAAAAATTGCCCAGTTTATTTATGCAACGAACTCTTCTTTCCATCTGACTGAGAACCCACATTTCATTAATATGGTTCAGTCACTGAGACCAGGATACAGTCCACCCAGCAGAGCTGATGTTGCAGGGAAACTGCTGGATCAAGTGTATGACAGAGAAATGGAGCAATGTGCAACAGCTCTGGAGGGTAAAATTGTTAACCTAAGTATTGATGGGTGGAGTAATGTCCACAATGATCCTATTGTATGTGCTTGTATAACAGAAGAAGGTAAAGTCTTCCTTGCACAAACAACTGATACGTCAGGAAATGCACACACAGCAGAATACTTACAAGAATTGGCAGTAAAAGCTATAACGACATGTGAACAAAAATTCAAATGTCTAGTACACAGTTTGGTCACTGACAATGCTGCAAACGTATCCAAGATGAGAAGAGATTTAGAAGAGCAGGGAGGGAATACAAAGCTGCTAATAACATATGGTTCCAGTGCTCATTTGCTGCACCTCTTAGCCAAAGACTTACCGTAAGTGTTCCAGAAATAAAGGCTAGTGTTTTTGAAATTGCTAAATACTTCCAAAATAATCATTTTGCTGCAGCAGCTCTGAAAAGGATGGGTGGAACCAAGCTAATGCTCCCACAAGATGTTAGATGGAACTCTGTGGTGGACTGTTTTGAGCAGTATATCAAAAACTGGCCTATTCTGATGACACTTTGTGAAGAAAATCGAGATAAAATAGATGGCACTGTCACGGCCAAAATCCTCAACATTGGGCTTAAGAGAAATGTTGAACATATGCTGAGCTTCCTGAAACCCATCTCAAGCTTTAAACAAAATACAGAAAAATAGCTGTTTTATTGCAGATGCTGTTGAAATTTGGAAGGAACTGAGTGAACTCTTAAAAACAGAACTACACATGGACAGAATTAAATTACAAGCAGTAAACAAACGAATGGGACAAGCACTGACTCCAGCTCATTTTTTGGCAAATATTGTCAATATCCAATATCAGGGTCAAAACCTAAGTGCTGAGGAAGAAGAGTTAGCTATGACATGGGTATCCAGCAATCATCCATCTTTAATGCCAACTATAATAAACTTCAGAGCCAAGCGGGAACCATTCAAGAAATATATGTTTGCTGAAGATATTTTAAGGAAGGTCACACCAGTAAACTGGTGGAAGTCACTTAAGCGCTTGGATTTAGAGACTGTTCAAGTAATTTCACTTTTAACAGCAGTAGCTTCTTCTGCAGGCGTTGAAAGAATATTCTCTTCCTTTGGACTCATTCATTCTAAATTGAGAAATCGGTTGGGACCCAATAAAGCAGGAAAGCTTGTTTTTCTTTTCCAGATTATGAATAGGAACAAAGAAGAAGAAGATGATGATGATGATGAAGATGACGACGACAAGTGAGCTACAGAGGACAGCAGGGACAGTAGTATTTAAGTTTTTCATGTGTCGGCTGGGCTGACAGTCTAAGTTTCATATATATATATATATTATATTGTTTAGCCAAATTAGTTAACAAACATGGATGTTTGTTTAAGCAAATAACTTATGCTGTAATGTTGTTATTGTTTCAGTTGAATAAATCTATTTAAATTGTTAAGGTCAGGATTATTTTTCTCCTTTCTAAGTACAACAGAACAGTGGTGTCCAAATATGAATGATTAACCCATTAAACTGGGGAGAAAAAAGTAATATAAAAAGTGATTCTAAAAATCTTCATCTACTTGCATGTTAAAGTAGCAAGAACTAGTTTAGGTAGAAACTTTGATTTAAATCACTGATTTAAATCAAGCCTTACTGACTAGTGATTTAAATCGTGATTTAAATCAGTTAGATTTAAATCAAATCCACCCTGCCCCTGATGTACCAAAACAGTGGAAACCCCCCACAAATGACACCATTTTGGAAACTAGACCCCCTAAGGAACTTATCTAGATGTGTGGTGAGAACTTTGAACCCCCAAGGGCTTCACAGAAGTTTATAACATAAAGCCGTACAATTAAAAAATCATTTTTTCCACATAAATGATAGTTTCACCCTCAATTCTTATTTTTCCAAGGGTAACAGGACCCTAAAAGTTATTGTGCAATTTGTCCTGAGTACGCTGATACCCCACATGTGGGGGTAAACCACTATTTGGGCACATGGCAGAGCTCGGAAGGGAAGCAGCGCCATTTGACGTTTTTGGCTGGAATTGAGATCGGACACCATGTCGCGATTGGAAAACCCCGGATGTACCTAAACAGTGGAAACCCCCCACAAATGACACCATTTTGAAAACTAGACTCCCTAAGGAACTTATCTAGATGTGAGGTGAGCACTTTGAACCCCCAAGGGCTTCACAGAAGTTTATAATGCCCGGGCATGAAAATAAAAAAAATCGTATTTTTTCCACAAACATGGTCAATTAGTCCCCAATTTTTTCATTTTCCCAAGGGTAACAGGAGAAGTTGGACCCCAAAAGTTGTTGTCCAATTTGTCATGAGTACGCTGACACCCCATATGTGGGAGAAAACTACTGTATGGAGACACGTCGGGGCTCGGAAGGGAAGCAGTGACGTTTTGGAATGCAGACTTTGATGGAATGGTCTGCGGGTGTCATGTGTGTTTGGAGAGCCCCTGATGTACCTAAACTATTGAAACTCCCCACAAGTGACCCCATTTTGGACACTAGACCCCCGACGGAACTTATCTAGATGTGTGGTGAGCACTTTGAACCCCCAAGTGCTTCACAGAAGTTTATAACGCTTGGACGTGAAAATAAAAAAATCATTTTTTCCACAAAAATGATATTTTTGCCCCCAATTTTTTATTTTTCTAAGGGTAACAGGAGAAATTGGACCCAAAAATTGTTTTGCAATTTGTCCTGAGTAGGCCGATACCCTACATGTGGGGGTAAAACACTGTTTGGGCGCATGTCAGAGCTTGGAAGGGAAGGAGCACCATTTGACTTTTTCAACTCAGAATTGGCTGGAATTGAAATCAGACACCATGTTGCATTTGGAGAGCCCCTGATGTGCCCAAACAGTGGAAACCCCCAATTCTAACTCCAACCTGAGCCCCAACACACCCCTAGCCCTAACCCTAGCCCTAACCCTACATTTTTTTTATTTTATTATTTTTCCCTAAGGGAGTGATAACGGGGGGTTTGATTTACTATTTATGGCGGTTTTTATGTTTGGCGGCTGTCGCACGCTAAGAGACGCTTTTTATCGTAAAAATAGTTTTTGCATCACCACATATTGAGAGCTATAATTTTTCCGTATTTTGACCCACTGAGTCATGTGAGGTCTTATTTTTTGCAGGACGAGTTGACGTTTTTATTGGTACCATTTTCGGGCACGTGACATTTTTTGATCGCTTTTTATTCCGATTTTTGGGACGCAGAATGAACAAAAACCAGCGTTTCATGAATTTCTTTTGGGGGGGTGCGTTTACACCGTTCCGCGTGCGGTAAAATTGATAAAGCGGTTTTATTCTTCGGGTCAGTACGGTTACAGCGATACCTCATTTAGGTCTTTTTTTATGTTTTGTCGGTTTTACGCAATGAAAACTATTTTATATAAAAAATTATTATTTTTGCATCGCTTTATTCTGCAAGCTATAACTTTTATTTTTTCGCTGATGCTGTGTGGCGGCTCGTTTTTTTGCGGGACAAGATGACGTTTTCAGTGGTACCATGGATATTTATATGCGTCTTTTTGATCGCGCGTTATTACACTTTTTGTTTGGCGGTATGATAATAAATCATTTTTGCTTCGTTTTTGATTTTTATTTAAGGGGTTAACTAATGGGACAGTTTTATAGGGCGGGTCGTTACGGACGCGGCGATACCTAATATGTGTACTTTTATTGTTTTTTTTTTATTTCTACAAAATGGATTTATTTGGGGGAATATTTTTTTTTTGTAATTTATTTGGCGATTTTTTTAAAATTTTAACACTTTTTTTTATTTTTTTTTACCTTATTAAATAGTCCCAGGTGGGACATCGCTGATCTGTCACAGGCAGTGCACAAGGCTTCCTCATGCCTGCGCTTTGCAGGCACTGAGGAAGCCAGCTTCCTGCAGGCCCCCGAAGGCCCCCATCGCCATCTTGGATTCGGGGGCCTGCAGGAAAGGAGCCCCCGGCAGCAGCGCTGCACATTGCGCTGCCGTGGGGGGCTCAGGGAAGCACGGAGGGAGCCCCCTCCCTGCCGATGCTTCCCTTTAACCCCCGGTACACTGCGATCATGTTTGATCGCGGTGTGCAAGGGGATAACGTGTCGGGTGTCAGCTGTGATAATCAGCTGACACCCAGCCGCGATCAGCAGCGCTCACCACGTGGGCGCCCGCTGATCGCAGTAGACGTACTATCCCGTCCATGGGCATAGGGGCCCGGGTCCCATGGACGGGATAGTACGTCTGATGTCAGGAAGGGGATAAGATTGCTACTTCCAATAGGTGGCACTAGAGTTCTAGTCCTCTACCTCTCTGAAGAGACAATTTGTATAATTATCATTTCCCAGAGGAGCATTGCAGCTTTAAGTCTCCTCATCTCGACATGCTTAGCATGTCATTCTCCGCAAGGAGAAATGATACTTCTTGGATATCGGTCAGACGCCTCTCACAGCCAAACCAGATCTCACACTTTGCAGTGACAAGGGGAAGTACCCAGAAACAGTGTCTGCAAATTGAGATTCTGGCTTGGCTTTTATCCTAAGTCATGTAACAAGGCTCGTTAAATGGTCGACAGACTTTTAGGATTGCTACCACCAATAGGTGGCACTAGAGTTCTAGTCCTCTTCCTCTCTGAAGAGAATTTGCGTAATGAAAATATTGAAAAATTTTGAAATTTGCAAACTGAATTTTTATGCCCTTAAATCAGATCGATAAACCACACAAAATGATTAATAACTAACATTTAACATATACATTTTTTAAACAATTTTGGGGGGTTAGGAAGTTAAAAGGGTTAAAAATGTAGCCGATTATTATTTTTTTTTTACCAAAAGATCTTTTTAGGGACAGAATATTGAGGGGCTATATGACAAAACATCCAGAAGTGTCTTTTTTTAAAAAACTACACCCCATTAAGGTGTCCAAAACCACATTCAAGTTTATTAACACTTTAGGTACATCACAGGAATTAAATAAAATGGGGAAGGGAAAAAAAAAAATGAAAACTTTTACATTTTCTCATCAAAACATTGTTTTAGCCTAAAAGGTTTCATTTCCACAGGGTCAACAGGAGAAAGTTGACCATAACATTTGTTGTTCAGTTTCTTTCAAGTATGCAGAAACACCATACGTGATAGAAAACTACTGTTTGGGCGCACGGCAGGGCTCAGAAGGAAAGGAATGACATTTTGAAATGCAGATTTTGATGGAATGGTATGCGGTCGTCATGTCGCGTTTGAAAAGCACCTGATATGCAAACCTACCTCGGGTGACCTCATTTTGGAAAGTACACCCCTCAAGGATTCCATCTAGAGGTGTGGTGAGCACCTTGAACCTGCAGGTGCTTAACGGAATTTTTATAAAAAAAAATATATATATAAAAAAAAAAAAGGGACGAAGAAAATTAAACAGTTTTCTTTGAATTTTCACAAAATTAAAAGGATAAAATGGACCACAGTTTGTTGTGCAATTTCTACTGAGTACAGGGATACCCCATATGGGGGGAAAACTACTGTTTGGGCATACAACAGGGTTCGTGAAAGGGAGAAGGAGCGCCATTTGACTTTGTGCACAAAATTGTCTGGAATAGATTGTGGACACCATTGCACTGGAAGAGCAGACAAGATTCCAAAGCCGCAGAAACCCCAACAAGTGTCCCAATTTTGGAAACTATACCTCTCGAATTCCTCTAAGTATGTAGTGAACAAAGCTATGGGGTTGGTAAGCCAAACCTGTGAGAACACTGGTCACTACTGAGCATGTGCATAAAGTGCAGCACAGATTCATCTCATCTACAACTCCCCAGCACTGCCTCACTGAGCATGTGCATAAAGTGCAGCACAGATTCATCTAACCTACAACTCCACAGCACTGCCTCACTACTGAGCATGTACATAAAGTGCAGCACAGATTCATCTCACCTACAACTCCACAGCACTGCCTCACTACTGAGCATGTACATAAAGTGCAGCACAGATTCATCTCACCTACAACTCCACAGCACTGCCTCACTACTGAGCATGTGCATAAAGTGCAGCACAGATTCATCTCACCTACAACTCCACAGAACTGCCTCACTACTGAGCATGTGCATAAAGTGTAGTAGAGATTCATCTCACCTACAACCCCACAGCACTGCCTCACTACTGAGCATGTACATAAAGTGCAGCACAGATTCATCTCATCTATAAGGCGAGATCCTTAGATCACGAACAGAACAGACATTTATAGGACATTTCATAACACATGCTCAGACTCCACAGCACTGGTCACTACTGAGCATGTACATAAAGTGCAGCACAGATTCATCTCACCTACAACCCCACAGCACTGCCTCACTACTGAGCATGTGCATAAAGAGCAGCACAGATTCATCTCACCTACAACTCCACAGCACTGCCTCACTACTGAGCATGTACATAAAGTGCAGCACAGATTCATCTAACCTACAACTCCACAGCACTGCCTCACTACTGAGCATGTACATAAAGTGTAGTAGAGATTCATCTCACATATAACTCCACAGCACTACCTCACTACTGAGCATGTACATAAAGTGCAGCATAGATTCATCTCACCTACAACTCCACAGCACTGCCTCACTACTGAGCATGTACATAAAGTGCAGCACAGATTCATCTCACCTACAACTCCACAGCACTGGTCACTACAGAGCATGTACATAAAGTGCAGCATAGATTCATCTCACCTACAACCCCACAGCACTGCCTCACTACTGAGCATGTACATAAAGTGCAACACAGATTCATCTCACCCACAACTCCACAGCACTGCCTCACTACTGAGCATGTACATAACGTGCAGCACAGATTCATCTCACCTACAACTCCACAGCACTGCCTCACTACTGAGCATGTACATAAAGTGCAGCACATATTCATCTCACCTACAACCCCACAGCACTGCCTCACTACTGAGCATGTGCATAAAGAGCAGCACAGATTCATCTCACCTACAACTCCCCAGCACTGCCTCATTACTGAGCATGTACATAAAGTGCAGCACAGATTCATCTCACCTACAACCCCACAGCACTGCCTCACTACTGAGCATGTACATAAAGTGCAACACAGATTCATCTCACCTACAACTCCACAGCACTGCCTCACTACTGAGCATGTACATAACGTGCAGCACAGATTCATCTCACCTACAACCCCACAGCACTGCCTCACTACTGAGCATGTACATAAAGTGCAGCACAGATTCATCTCACCTACAACTCCCCAGCACTGCCTCACTACTGAGCATGTACATAAAGTGCAGCACAGATTCATCTCACCTACAACTCCACAGCACTGCCTCACTACTGAGCATGTGCATAAAGTGCAGCACAGATTCATCTCACCTACAACTCCACAGAACTGCCTCACTACTGAGCATGTGCATAAAGTGCAGCACAGATTCATCTCACCTACAACTCCACAGCACTGCCTCACTACTGAGCATGTACATAAAGTGCAGCACAGATTCATCTCATCTATAAGGCGAGATCCTTAGATCACGAACAGAACAGACATTTATAGGACATTTCATAACACATGCTCAGACTCCACAGCACTGGTCACTACTGAGCATGTGCATAAAGAGCAGCACAGATTCATCTCACCTACAACTCCACAGCACTGCCTCACTACTGAGCATGTACATAAAGTGCAGCACAGATTCATCTCATCTATAAGGCGAGATCCTTAGATCACGAACAGACATTTATAGGACATTTCATAACACATGCTCAGACTCCACAGCACTGGTCACTATTGAGCATGTACATAAAGTGCAGCACAGATTCATCTCACCTACAACCCCACAGCACTGCCTCACTACTGAGCATGTACATAAAGTGCAGCACAGATTCATCTCACCTACAACTCCACAGCACTGCCTCACTACTGAGCATGTACATAAAGTGCAGCACAGATTCATCTCACCTACAACCCCACAGCACTGCCTCACTACTGAGCATGTACATAAAGTGCAGCACAGATTCATCTCACCTACAACTCCACAGCACTGCCTCACTACTGAGCATGTACATAAAGTGCAGCACAGATTCATCTCACCTATAAGGCGAGATCCTTAGATCACGAACAGAACAGACATTTATAGGACATTTCATAACACATGCTCAGACTCCACAGCACTGGTCACTACTGAGCATGTACATAAAGTGCAGCACAGATTCATCTCACCTACAACCCCACAGCACTGCCTCACTACTGAGCATGTACATAAAGTGCAACACAGATTCATCTCACCTACAACTCCACAGCACTGCCTCACTACTGAGCATGTACATAAAGTGCAGCACAGATTCATCTCACCTACAACCCCACAGCGCTGCCTCACTACTGAGTATGTACATAAAGTGCAGCATAGATTCATCTCACCTACAACCCCACAGCACTGCCTCACTACTGAGCATGTACATAAAGTGCAACACAGATTCATCTCACCTACAACTCCACAGCACTGGTCACTACAGAGCATGTACATAAAGTGCAGCATAGATTCATCTCACCTACAACCCCACAGCACTGCCTCACTACTGAGCATGTACATAAAGTGCAACACAGATTCATCTCACCTACAACTCCACCTCACTACTGAGCATGTACATAACGTGCAGCACAGATTCATCTCACCTACAACTCCACAGCACTGCCTCACTACTGAGCATGTACATAAAGTGCAGCACAGATTCATCTCACCTACAACCCCACAGCGCTGCCTCACTACTGAGTATGTACATAAAGTGCAGCATAGATTCATCTCACCTACAACCCCACAGCACTGCCTCACTACTGAGCATGTACATAAAGTGCAGCACAGATTCATCTCACCTACAACTCCACAGCACTGGTCACTACAGAGCATGTACATAAAGTGCAGCATAGATTCATCTCACCTACAACCCCACAGCACTGCCTCACTACTGAGCATGTACATAAAGTGCAACACAGATTCATCTCACCTACAACTCCACAGCACTGCCTCACTACTGAGCATGTACATAAAGAGCAGCACAGATTCATCTCACCTACAACCCCACAGCACTGCCTCACTACTGAGCATGTACATAAAGTGCAGCACAGATTCATCTCACCTACAACTCCACAGCACTGCCTCACTACTGAGCAAGTACATAAAGTGCAGCACAGATTCATCTCACCTACAACCCCACAGCGCTGCCCCATTACTGAGCATGTACATAAAGTGCAGCATAGATTCATCTCACCTACAACCCCACAGCACTGCCTCACTACTGAGCATGTACATAAAGTGCAGCACAGATTCATCTCACCTACAACTCCACAGCACTGCCTCACTACTGAGCAAGTACATAAAGTGCAGCACAGATTCATCTCACCTACAACCCCACAGCGCTGCCCCATTACTGAGCATGTACATAAAGTGCAGCATAGATTCATCTCACCTACAACCCCACAGCACTGCCTCACTACTGAGCATGTACATAAAGTGCAGCACAGATTCATCTCACCTACAACCCCACAGCACTGCCTCACTACTGAGCATGTGCATAAAGTGCAGCACAGATTCATCTCACCTACAACCCCACAGCACTGCCTCACTACTGAGCATGTACATAAAGTGCAACACAGATTCATCTCACCTACAACTCCACCTCACTACTGAGCATGTACATAACGTGCAGCACAGATTCATCTCACCTACAACTCCACAGCACTGCCTCACTACTGAGCATGTACATAAAGTGCAGCACAGATTCATCTCACCTACAACCCCACAGCGCTGCCTCACTACTGAGTATGTACATAAAGTGCAGCATAGATTCATCTCACCTACAACCCCACAGCACTGCCTCACTACTGAGCATGTACATAAAGTGCAGCACAGATTCATCTCACCTACAACTCCACAGCACTGGTCACTACAGAGCATGTACATAAAGTGCAGCATAGATTCATCTCACCTACAACCCCACAGCACTGCCTCACTACTGAGCATGTACATAAAGTGCAACACAGATTCATCTCACCTACAACTCCACAGCACTGCCTCACTACTGAGCATGTACATAAAGAGCAGCACAGATTCATCTCACCTACAACCCCACAGCACTGCCTCACTACTGAGCATGTACATAAAGTGCAGCACAGATTCATCTCACCTACAACCCCACAGCACTGCCTCACTACTGAGCATGTGCATAAAGAGCAGCACAGATTC
Source organism: Dendrobates tinctorius (assembly GCF_039654945.1). Classification (NCBI taxonomy): domain Eukaryota; kingdom Metazoa; phylum Chordata; class Amphibia; order Anura; family Dendrobatidae; genus Dendrobates; species Dendrobates tinctorius. The sequence goes on from NW_027361692.1 coordinate 22,193,296, forward strand.
ATCTCACCTACAACTCCCCAGCACTGCCTCACTACTGAGCAAGTACATAAAGTGCAGCACAGATTCATCTCACCTACAACCCCACAGCGCTGCCCCATTACTGAGCATGTACATAAAGTGCAGCATAGATTCATCTCACCTACAACCCCACAGCACTGCCTCACTACTGAGCATGTACATAAAGTGCAGCACAGATTCATCTCACCTACAACCCCACAGCACTGCCTCACTACTGAGCATGTGCATAAAGTGCAGCACAGATTCAGCTCACCTACAACCCCACAGCACTGCCTCACTACTGAGCATGTACATAAAGTGCAACACAGATTCATCTCACCTACAACTCCACAGCACTGGTCACTACTGAGTATGTACATAAAGAGCAGCACAGATTCATCTCACCTACAACCCCACAGCACTGCCTCACTACTGAGCATGTACATAAAGTGCAGCACAGATTCATCTCACCTACAACCCCACAGCACTGCCTCACTACTGAGCATGTGCATAAAGAGCAGCACAGATTCATCTCACCTACAACTCCCCAGCACTGCCTCACTACTGAGCAAGTACATAAAGTGCAGCACAGATTCATCTCACCTACAACCCCACAGCGCTGCCCCATTACTGAGCATGTACATAAAGTGCAGCATAGATTCATCTCACCTACAACCCCACAGCACTGCCTCACTACTGAGCATGTACATAAAGTGCAGCACAGATTCATCTCACCTACAACCCCACAGCACTGCCTCACTACTGAGCATGTGCATAAAGTGCAGCACAGATTCAGCTCACCTACAACCCCACAGCACTGGTCACTACTGAGCATGTACATAAAGTGCAGCACAGATTCATCTCACCTACAACCCCACAGCACTGGTCACTACTGAGTATGTACATAAAGTGCAACACAGATTCATCTCACCTACAACTCCACAACACTGCCTCACTACTGAGCATACACATAAAGTGCAGCACAGATTCATCTCACCTACAACCCCACAGCACTGCCTCACTACTGAGCATGTGCATAAAGAGCAGCACAGATTCATCTCACCTACAACTCCCCAGCACTGCCTCACTACTGAGCAAGTACATAAAGTGCAGCACAGATTCATCTCACCTACAACCCCACAGCGCTGCCCCATTACTGAGCATGTACATAAAGTGCAGCATAGATTCATCTCACCTACAACCCCACAGCACTGCCTCACTACTGAGCATGTACATAAAGTGCAGCACAGATTCATCTCACCTACAACCCCACAGCACTGGTCACTACTGAGCATGTACATAAAGTGCAGCACAGATTCATCTCACCTACAACCCCACAGTACTGCCTCACTACTGAGCATGTACATAAAGTGCAACACAGATTCATCTCACCTACAACTCCACAGCACTGGTCACTACTGAGTATGTACATAAAGTGCAACACAGATTCATCTCACCTACAACTCCACAACACTACCTCACTACTGAGCATGTACATAAAGTGCAGCACAGATTCATCTCACCTACAACCCCACAGCACTGGTCACTACTGAGCATGTACATAAAGTGCAGCACAGATTCAGCTCACCTACAACCCCACAGCACTGCCTCACTACTGAGCATGTACATAAAGTGCAACACAGATTCATCTCACCTACAACTCCACAGCACTGGTCACTACTGAGTATGTACATAAAGTGCAACACAGATTCATCTCACCTACAACTCCACAACACTACCTCACTACTGAGCATGTACATAAAGTGCAGCACAGATTCATCTCACCTACAACCCCACAGCACTGGTCACTACTGAGCATGTACATAAAGTGCAGCACAGATTCATCTCACCTATAAGGCAAGATCCTTAGATCACGAACAGAACAGACATGTGTAGGACATTTTATAACTTTGCAATATAATGAAAACATTGACAGCACATCCTGCACTGAACTACTGTACCCATTGCAGAATAATTGCCTCAATGGTCACTGGGTTTGTGGCGGTCACCGTCGCGGCTGCCGGGGACAGAACGCCATAGTCTGATATGAGTGCTGAGAACATTAACAGTGTCAGTATACCAACAGTGGACACAGCCAGTCCCTACTACGCAGGCTCCAGGTTCTCTCTAGAGGGAATCTCACCATGTTCTCACCCGATCGGAGCAGTATAATGTAGGGTGAATCCAACCAGCACAAAGCACTGGCAGATCCACAGCAAATAAGAATTTTATCAAAACAGCAGCAAGCAGCTCAGTACGTGACACATCACAGGAATCTGGGTCTCTGCCTCTACATTCTCCTGCTCCCAGATGGGGTAGGAATGCCCTGGTGACAGGTTCCGAGATCCCCAGCGCCGGAGCACAGCCTTCCCCAGCAGTGACAGACAATGGCAGCAGCAGACAAGCCCGGACACGTCCCCCGCTGCCTCCAGCCATCAGGTCTGCACCCGAAGCGGACGACGCCGCCTACAATCCGGATTCCGCTGACCGCACAGGGAGGACGGCAGGAGCGCAGACATGGCGGGCACGGAGCAGATACTTACAGGGCTATGCTTACTCATTGAAGATTGTCTCTTAATCATACAGCCGGTCCCTAGGAAGAATCGCGGGTGGAGCCGTGGGGCGGCCGCCGGTGGAGCATACAGCAGACGGCTGGGTCGCGTAGCTAGGGCGCGGTGGTGTGGGCTCCGGTGACGGGCTGGACTCGGCCCGGACCTCCTCTCGCTGCGTTCTCCTCCGTGCCCAGTAACCAGCATGGGACGCGGCTCACGCACGACTCACACTTACGCCGGGCTGCCTGCGTCACAAAGCCAGTATTATATAGCCGTAGTGACGTGGCCGCCCGCCCGACCAATCACCGCGCACCTCGCTGCCAGGAGCGGGGCGGTACCGCGCGAGACGTGCCTCATTGACGTCAGTCCGCTAAAAGCCGGCGAGAACTGGTTGGAGAATCAAAGAGCCCACGTCGTGTGTGCTGGGGGAAGGGCGCTGCGGAGGCGGCCGTGTGAGAAGGTGGGGGGAGCATAACCGGGGTGGAATGGAGGATTGTGGGACAGACCGGCGAGAACGGCCAGAAAGCCGTTTCTGTGTGACTGGAGTCAGTGTTGGTGCGGCTGTCGGGAGCAGCCAATCACCTTGCAGCTCGCATGTCTCCATGGCAGGTTAGAAGAGCTGATTGGTCGCAGAGGTGACATCAAAGCTTGTTACCACACAGGCTGCGGCTTCTCTGTGGGGACCGAGATTCAGGGGTCCGATAACAAGGGGTTCTTGTGATCGCTGCCTCTAATCACTGGTTACGTGCAATCTCTACAAGTGGGTGCTGCAGTCACCTGACCAGGGCCGGTGTTAGGCAAAATGAGGCCCCAAATTCTCCCATATTCCTCCATCACACAGAAGCATTTCGGTTGTATTTACGTGCGCTGTGTTCAGGCCGCTAAGGCCGGTTTCACATTAGCGCTTTTTAAGCGCACGCACGGCCGGGGGTAGCTCCGCCCCCGAGCCGGCTCTCTGCCCGGCGTGCCCGCCCCTTGCTTGTAGCGCCGCCTCCTAGTGGACAGCGGCGCCTGCGATCGGCGCACCCTATCTTTAGCATAGGGTGCGCAGATCGTGCGCAGGCCGTGCGCTAGTTGCGCTTTGACCTGCGCTGCGCACTTTTGACGGTGCGCCGTGCGCGCCAAAATCCGAAAAGTTTGGAGCTACCCCCGGCCGTGCGTGCGCTTAAAAAGCGCTAATGTGAAACCGGCCTAAACGAGTGTGATTGACAATATAGAAGTCGTTCCACGCTTATTTCCTGGCCTCATTACACTGTCTGAGGGGGAAAGAACAATCACTATCAGATCAATCTGTCCCCATACACATATCTCCCAACTTTTGAAGACGGGAAAGAGGGACAAAGGATGTGGCACACGCAGCGCGCTGTGGCAAATTTTAGGCCATGCCCTGACCACACCCGTTTCACAACTAGTCACACTCATGTCCACGCCCAACCGCACCCATTTAGCGCTAGTGATGGGCAGTTCGGCTCTTTCTGGTGATCTGGCTCCCTCGGCTCCGCTCACTAAAAAGAACTCTTTTTGGCTCAAAAAGCAGCTCTTCTTGCAAAGAAGCTGTACAGGGGTCTAGTGAAGGCTTTTTAGCCATTTTCTCAGAGTGTAAGCTCCTGGGATCAGACCCTCCTGTCTCTTCACTATAAAGCCTGGGCCTCATTATACAGCTGTACAGGGGTCTAGTGAAGGCTTTGTAGCCCTTTCCTCAGACTGTGGCTCCTGGGATCAGACCCTCACTCCTGTCCGTATTGCTGATTTGTGTTATCCTCTAATATCTGATATTTGTACATGTGGTTTCTACATTAGTCAGTGCTGTGACATCTGCCGGCACTGATTATTCTAAGGCTATGTGCACACGTTGCGGATTTGCTGCGGATCCACAAGTGATTTACAGTACAATGCTATTCTATGGGGAAAAAAACCACTTGTACACATGCTGCGGAAAAATCCAAGCAGAAACGCAGCAGTTTATTTTCTGCAGCATGTCAATACTTTGTGCGGATTCCGCAGCGTTTTTACACCCATTCCATTACAGGAATCCGTAGGTGTAAAAACGCAGGCGAAATCCACAATAAATCTGCATAAAAACCTCACGGATTTAGACCTGCGGATTCTGCCAAGAGGTGTAGATTCCGCACAGAAAATTCCACACAGCAATCCGCAACGTGCACATACCCTTATACAGTAAGTAAATCCTTGGAGACATGTTCCAGGTTCTTACAGAGTAACTCTGATATCTGCACCATACATGGCACCCCTTACCTACCAATCCTGGTATGCATGGTACCCCTCATCCCCCAATCCTGGTATGCATGGTCACCTCACCCCCCAATCCTGGTATGCATGGTCCTCTCACCCCCCTATCCTGGTATGCATGGTCCCCCCTCATCCCTATAGTAGGATGTATAGACCCCTCATCCCCAATCCTTGTATACATGGCACCCCTTACCTACCAATTCTGGTATGCATGGTACACCCCCCTATCCTGGTATGCATGGTACCCCTCATCTCCCAATCCTGGTATGCATGGCCCCGTCATCCCTATAATGGTATGCATGGCCCTCTCATCCCTATTCTGGTATATATGGTCCCCTCACCCTCCCAATCCTGGTATGCCTGGTCCTCTCACCCCTAATCCAGGTATGCATGGTCTCCTCACCCCCTATCCTGGTATGCCTGGTCCTCTCACCCCCCTATCCTGGTATGCCTGGTCCTCTCACCCCCCTATCCTGGTATGCATGGTCCTCTCACCCCCTATCCTGGTATGCATGGTCCCCTCACCTCGCTTTTGTGGTATGCAAGGTCCCCTCACCCCCCTTTCCTGGTATGCATGGTCCCCTCACCCCCCTATCCTGGAATGCATGGTCCCCTCACCACCCTTTACTGGTATGCATGGTCTTCTCACCCCTAATCCTTTTATGCATGGTCTCCTCACCCCCTATCCTGGTATGCATGGTCCTCTTACCCCCCTATCCTGGTATGCATGCTACCCCTCACCCCCCAATCCTGGTATGCATGGTCCTCTAACCCCCCCTATCCAGTTATGCATGGTGCCACAACCCGCCCTGTACTGACTTCACGGTGAATACCCGTTTGGTAATCTTTTGTGCCGTGATGTAAGGAGAGGGCAGGTTGTTGGGCCGGAATTGGCGCCTGCACATTCCTCTCTGGCGCCATTTTCTTGAAGACACACTGCAGTGTGTCTTCCACAAAATGGCGCCGGAAAGCGCAGACTGCACATGTGCCGATTCCAGCCCAACAACCCGCCCTCTCCTGTCATCACCGCCAGACGCAAGACCCCGCGGCAACACCGAATCAGTAAGGCCTGTTTCATACCTCCATCGGCGGTCAGTTGAAATCCGCCAAAGGTTGAAACCAGCTGATCCGTGACGGACGGATGTCAGTGGAGCATGTAGGATGAAGGATCCGTGGGAGAAGCGATGCGGCCAAATTTAAAGCGACCGCGGTGGTCGCGAATTGCATGTAGATCGCGTGAGGTGGAGCGCAACCGTGAGAGGGACATCGTGGGAGCTGGAGTAGCGCGATCGGGAGAGGGATATCGCGGGAGGTGGAGCGGGATGGGGATATCGCGGGAGGTGGAGCGCGATCGGGAGAGGAATATCGCGGGAGGGACGGGTGAGTTGGAGCGCGATGAGAGAGAGATTTTATCGGCTCCCGGAGCGGCATTTATGGGTTAATGCTGAAATTAGCAGACCGTCAGAGCAAAAAAACGTTGCAGGGTCTGTTTCATCCACCCGGGAGCCGCTAAAATCTTGGCGGATCCGTAAAAAAACAGGTGGGACGGACGACCGTCAGTCAAGATCCGCCAATAATGTAAGTCTATGGGGGAAAAAACGGATCCGCCCCTTTTTTGGCGGATCCGTTTTTTAAAAAATTTGGCGGATTTTGACTGAAGGGAAAAAACGGATGTATGAAGCAGGCCTAAGGTGTTGTGCCGGAGATCGCGGTATGCGTTCAGTGCTTACGCATACAGCGATCTCCTGGGGGGAGTGCGTCTACCGTGATCTCGTGGGGGTGCGTCACTCTGTCTAGAGCCTGACTGCGCAGGTGCGCCACACTTGTGCAGTCTATAAAGGCTTCGGACAGAGTGATGCTTAGAGCGTTATATTATACATATACCCCGGATCTGTCCACAGAGTTCCTCTGCCTCAGATTTATATTATTACTTTCCCACTGTTGAGCAGCAGGAACTACAGAAACTAATGAGAGGGATAAGATGGCTGTTAGTGCCTGACCTCAGTGCCTCTGCTCATCCTGCAGCTGCCGGACATCCACTGTTATATCAGACAGTGACAGTGTGACTGCACATTGTGATCTATCACAGATCATGTGTGCACTCACTAGACTGAGCAGCCAATCACAGTACAGCTATGTGTTTATGTGGGAGGAGCCCAGTCGCAAGTCAAAGCCTTGCCAGTCACTCCCCACTTGTGCTCACTGCTAAGTCTCATCCTCAGCTCCTCCCAGCCCCCAGCCAGGCAGGAGGAAGCTACGCGAACAGCAGGGGAAAAAAGCGAGAGAGAAAGAAAGAACAGAGAGAGGAAGAACAGCGAGAGAAGAAAGGACAGAGAAAGAAAACAGAGAGAAAGAGGGGAAAGAAAGAAAAAGAACAGAGTGAAAGAAAGAAAACAGAAAGAAAAGAGAAAAAGAAAGGGGACAGAAAAAAAGAACAGAGAGAGAGAGAGAAATTTAGAGGAGAAAGAACAGAGAGAACATAGAGAAAGAAAGAACAGAGAAAGAGGGGAGAGAAAGAAAGAACACAGAGAAAGAAAGATGGGACAGAAAAAAGAACAGGGAGAGCGAAAGAAAGAACAGAAATAACAAAGAAAGAGAAATAACAAAGAAAGAGGGGAAAGAAAGAAAAGAGACAGAAAGAAAGGACAGAGAGAAATATAAAGAAAGAACAGAGAGAAAGTAAAAAAAGAAAAACTAGAGAGAGAAAGAAAAAGAGAGGGAAAGATAACAGAGAATGAGAAAGAAACAGAGAGAAAGAACAGAGAAAGAAAGAAAGATTCTATAAAGATACTATAGCAGCCCGGCTCCCATTGTAATGCCCACCTGAGCGTCCCGGTGCAGGACATATCATGATCTGCTCACATGGCCTGCATCCCCGATTCCAAGGCGATCCTGCTGTCCACGCTGTCGGAGGAGGACATGGTGATGGATCTGAAGCATTCCTGGTTCCGTCACAATCTCCTCATGAAATTATCTAATTTCCGGTCAGCTTCCAGCACATCTCTTCCGGTGGACCGTCGTGCGCGTTTTAAAGTGCTCCTCGGGGCTCCGCCGTGTACTCCTGTGTCCGTGGGAAAAGCCCACTTTGTATGCCTCGTACACACTTGGCTCCACTCCGTACATCCCGTACACATATGGCTCCACTCCGTACACATGGCTCCGCTCCGCATATCCCATACACATGCGGCTCTGCTCCGTACACTAAGTACACACGCGACTCCGCTCCGTACACCTCATACACACGTGGCTCCGTACACCTCGTACATGCGCGGCTCCGCTCTGTACACCTTGTACATGCGCGGCTCCGCTCCGTACACCTCATACACACATTGCTCCGCTTCGAACACCTCGTACACACGTGGTTCCGTACACCTCGTACACGCCCGGCTCCACTCTATACACCTCATACACGCGCAGCTCCGCACACCTTGTACACGCGCGACTCTTCTCCGTATGCCCAGAACACACGCGGCTCCGCTCTGTATGCCCTGTAGACACGTGGCTACGCTCTGTACGCCTCATACACACATAGCTCCGTACACCTCGTACACACGCGGCTTCACTCCGTACACCTCATACACACACGGCTTTGCTCCATACACCTCATACACACATGGCTCCGTACACCTCGTACACACGCGGCTCCGCTCCGTACACCTCGTACACACCCGGCTCTGCTCCGTACACATGTGGCTCCGCTCCGTACACCTCATACACACACGGTTCCTCTCTGTACACCTCGTACACACGGTTCCTCTTCGTACACCTCGTACACACGTGGCTCTGCTCTGTACACCTCGTACACACACGGCTCTGCTCCGTACACCTCAGGCTCTGCTCCGTACACCTCATACACACGTGGCTTTGTACACCTCATACACGCACACGGCTCTGCTCCGTACACCTCGTGTACACACGGCTCCTCTCTAGACCTTGTACACACACGGCTCTGTTCCGTACACCTTGTACACACACAGCTTCGCTCCATACACCTCATACACACGTGGCTCCGCTCTGTACACCTCATACACACGTGGCTCCGTACACCTCATACACACGCGGCTCTGCTCCGTACACACGCGGCTCCGCTCTGTACACCTCATACACGCGTGGCTCCGCTCTGTACACATGCGGCTCCGCTCCATACACCTCGTACACACGTGGCTCCGCTCTGTACACCTCTTACACGCGCGGATCTGCTCTGTACACCTCATACACACGTGGCTCCGCTCCGTACACCTCGTACACACGCGGCTCCGCTCCGTATACCTCGTACACGTGGCTCCGCTCCATACACACGCGGCTCCGCTCCGTACACCTCATACACACACGGTTCCTCTCTGTACACCTCGTATACACACGGTTCCTCTCCGTACACACGTGGCTCTGCTCCGTACACCTCATACACATGTGGCTCCGTACACCTCGTACACGCGAGGCTCTGCTCCATACACCTCATACACATGTGACTCCGTACACCTTGTACACGCACACGGCTCTGCTCCGTACACCTCGTACACACACGGCTCTGCTCCGTACACCTTGTACACACACGGCTTCGCTCCATACACCTCGTACACACGTGGCTCCATACACCTCGTACACACGCGGCTCCGCTCCATGCACCTCGTACACATGCGGCTCCGCTCCGTACACCTCGTGCACGTGCGGCTCCGCTCTGTACACCTCATACACACGTGGCTCCGCTCTGTACACACGCGGCTCCACTCTGTACACCTCTTACACGCGCGGATCTGCTCTGTACACCTCATACACGCGTGGCTCCGCTCCGTACACCTCATACACACGTGGCTCCATACACCTCGTACACACGCAGCTCCACGCCGTACACCTCATACACGCGGCTCCGCTCCGTACACCTCGTACACATGCGGCTCCGCGCAGTACACCTCATACACACGGTTCCTCTCTGTACACCTCGTATACACATGGTTCCTCTCCGTACACACGTGGCTCTGCTCCGTACACCTCGTACACACATGGCTCCGCTCCGTACACCTCATACACATGTGGCTCCGTACACCTTGTACACGCGAGGCTCTGCTCCATACACCTCATACACACGTGGCTCCGTACACCTCGTACATGCACACGGCTCTGCTCCGTACACCTCTTACACACACGGCTCTGCTCCGTACACCTTGTACACACACAGCTTCGCTCCGTACACCTCATACACACGTGGCTCCGTACACCTCGTACACGCGGCTCCGCTGCATGCACCTCGTACACATGCGGCTCCGCTCTGTACACCTCGTACACGCGCGGCTCCGCTCTGTACACCTCGTACACGCGTGGCTCCACTCTGTATACGTCATACACCCTCGGCTCCGCTCCATACACCTCGTACACACGCGGCTCCGCTCTGTACATCTCGTACACACGCGGCTCCGCACCGAACACACACGGCTTCTCTCTGTACACCTTGTACACACGAAGCTCTGCTCCGTACACCTCGTACACACACGGCTCTGCTCCATACACCTCGTACACACACGACTCCTCTCTGTACACCTCGTACACAAGTGGCTCAGCTCCGCAACCTCATACACACGCGGCTCTTCTCCGTACACCTTGTACACACGTGGGTTTGCTCCATACACCGTGTACACACGAAGCTCTGCTCCGTACACCTTGTACACACGCAGCTCTGCTCCGTACACCTCATACACAGCACTGCTCCGCACACCTCGTACACACAGAGCTCTGCTGCATCCACACTGTAAACCCCTCCTGACCCCACACAGAAACTTTACCTCATCCAGCACCATGACAACCAGCACAGCAGTCCTGCAGAGTGCAGACAAACACGGAGGTCCCTGATCATGTGACCCCTGACTCCTCCCCTCTCACAGGTCCTGTGCTCACAAAACACACAGCCCAGCCACTTCATTGCAGGCTGCGGTGGGTCTCTCTGGGAGGGTGAGGATGGCGTCGGTGCATGGAGGCGTGGCGGCTCAGGGCAATGCGGTAAAAATAGCGTCCCAGCTGGGGGGTGTCAAAAACGGGACTATCCCACTAGAATCGGGATGGTTAGGAGCTATGCCATACAGTATCATGTTATCAGCAGCACATCTACAGTTTAAAGTATCATTTTATCAGCAGCACATCTACAGTTTATGCTGGCGATGTGCTGCTGTGAACAATGATTTTTGTTCTGGCATAAACAATACAGTCACTCAATGTATAGGCAGCATTTTGCTTGTTTAGTATAATACACTCCATAGTCCTCCATATAGTATAGTACACACCCCAGAGGCCTCAATATAGTATAATTCACCCCATAGTCCTCCCTCCATATAGTATAATACACTCCCTACAGTCCTCCATATAGTATGCATCCCATAGTTGTACACGCACACGGCTCTGCTCCGTACACCTCGTACACACACGGCTCTGCTCCGTACACCTTGTACACACACGGCTTCGCTCCATACACCTCGTACACACGTGGCTCCATACACCTCGTACACACATTGTATAATGCATCCCATAATCCTTCATATAGTATAATGCATTCCCCATAGTCATCAATACAGTATAATGCAGGTCCCATATAGTACACATAGTATATTGCACTCCACATGGTCCTTGATAAAGTATAATGTAGCCCCCTCATAGAATACAGCCCCCACACACAATATAATGCAACCCCCATACATACAGTATAATGCAGCCCCCAAACCCCCCCACAAAATATATGCAGCCCCCACCACACAGTATAATGCTGCTCGCTGTGACGGCCAGGGGAGGCAACGTCCGAGAGTGGACCCTCTGGATCACGGAACTGGAGCTCCCGAGGGCGAGCACGCCAGGTGGAGCTGACCCCTATACAGGGACCATTAGGGGCAGACCCTCGGAAGACAGATACCGCGACAGATGGAACCAAGAGGGGCGGCTCAAGGGACCGGAGAGAGCTTCTGACAGGACAAGGAGTATAACACGGAGCCCAGAGTGCAGTATATCGGACAGCCGGTGGAGTAGGAGGCTCAGGGAACAGGTACTGGGCGATGGAATCAGAACAGAGCGCGGGATACAGGAAACTAGGTGCCTGCACGGGACTTCAACGAGGCGGGAGGACGGGAGCAAGGACGAGGCAGGTGGAACCCTGTGGGAGGAGGGCGCAGCATGGTGAGGTGTGGGCTCGTGAGTGGGGGTGATGGCGGACCCTGCCGCTGCGGGAATGGCGGCGACCGCCGCTGACGTGACAGTACCCCCCTTTACGTCTCCCCCTTCTGAGATTGGTCAAACATTTTCTTAAAATAAGTGGAGCATTAACATTCTCCCGAGGCTCCCAGGACCTCTCAGGACCAAATCCCTTCCGATCGATAAGGAAGAAGGTTCGCTCCCGAACTCTCTTCATGGCCAGAATATCTCTTACTTCAAAGATGTTATCGGCCCCTACTGGCTGAGGAGAAGGAGGTGGTACAAGGCGATAACGATTAAGGACGACAGGTTTAACCCCTTCCTGACATGAGACGTACTATCCTGTCCATGGGACCCGGGACCCTATGCCCATGGACGGGATAGTACGTCTACCGCGATCAGTGGCGCCCACGTGGTGAACGCCGCTGATCGCGGCCGGGTGTCAGCTGATTATCACAGCTGATACCCGGCACAATGTGTCAGGGGCGGTCACGGACCGCCCCCGACACGTTAACCCCTTGTACACCGCGATCAAACACGATCGCGGTGTACCGGGAGTTAAAGAGAAGCATCGGCAGGGAGGGGGCCTTCCCTGAGCCCCCACGGCAGCGCAATGTGCAGCGCTGCTGCCGGGGGCTCCTTTCCTGCAGGCCCCCGAATTCAAGATGGCGACGGGGCCTTCGGGGGCCTGCAGGAAGCTGGCTTCCTCAGTGCCTGCAAAGCGCAGGCATGAGGAAGCCTTCTGCAGTGCCTGTGACAGATTGCTGATCTGTCACAGTGATCTGTGATGTGACAGATCAGCGATCTGTCACAGGACAGTGATGTCCCACCTGGGACTATTTAATAAAGTAAAAAAAAAATAAAAAAAGTGTTAAAATAAATTAAAAAAATCGCCAAATAAATTAGAAAAAAAAAAAAATATTCCCCCCAAATAAATCCATTTTTTAGAAATAAAAAAAAACAAAACAATAAAAGTACACATATTAGGTATCGCCGCGTCCGTAACGACCCGCCCAATAAAACTGTCCCATTAGTTAACCCCTTTAGCGAACCCCTTAAAAAATAAAAATAAAAAACGAAGCAAAAAATAATGATTTATTATCATACCGCCAAACAAAAAGTGTAATAACGCGCGATCAAAAAGACGCATATAAATATCCATGGTACCGCTGAAAACATCATCTTGTCCCGCAAAAAACGAGCCGCCACACAGCATTATCCGCAAAAAAATAAAGTTATAGCTCGCAGAATAAAGCGATGCAAAAATAATTATTTTTTATATAAAATAGTTTTCATTGCATAAAACCGACAAAACATAAAACAATGACCTAAATAAGGTATCTCTGTAAGCGTACTGACCTGAAGAATAAAACCGCTTTATCAATTTTATCGCACGCGGAACGGTGTAAACGCACCCCCCCAAAAGAAATTCATGAAACGCTGGTTTTTGTTCATTCTGCGTCCCAAAAATCGGAATAAAAAGCGATCAAAAAATGTCACGTGCCCGAAAATGGTACCAATAAAAACGTCAACTCGTCCCGCAAAAAATAAGACCTCACATGACTCGGTGGGTCAAAATACAGAAAAATTAGAGCTCTCAATATGTGGTGATGCAAAAACTATTTTTACAATAAAAAGCGTCTTTTAGCGTGTGACAGCCGCCAAACATAAAAACCGCCATAAATAGTAAATCAAACCCCCCGTTATCACCCCCTTAGTTAGAGAAAAATATTAAAATAAAAAAAATGTATTTCCATTTTTCCATTAGGGTTAGGGCTAGAGGTAGGGTTAGGGCTAGGGTTAGGGTTAGGGCTGAGATTAGGGTTAGGGGTGTGTTGGGGTTCGGGTTGGAGTTAGAATTGGGGGTTTCCACTGTTTGGGCACATCAGGGGCTCTCCAAATGCAACATGGCGTCTGATCTCAATTCCAGCCAATTCTGAGTTGAAAAAGTCAAATGGTGCTCCTTCCCTTCCAAGCTCTGCCATGCGCCCAAACAGTGTTTTACCCCCACATGTAGGGTATCAGCCTACTCAGGTCAAATTGCAAAACAATTTTTGGGGTCCAATTTCTCCTGTTACCCTTAGGGAAATAAAAAATTGGGGGCAAAAATATCATTTTTGTGGAAAAAAATTATTTTTTTATTTTCACGCCCAAGCGTTATAAACTTCTGTGAAGCACTTGGGGGTTCAAAGTTCCGTGGGGGGCCTAGTGTCGAAAATGGGGTCACTTGTGGGGAGTTTCAATAGTTTAGGTACATTAGGGGCTCTCCAAACGCACATAACACCCGCAGACCATTCCATCAAAGTCTGCATTCCAAAATGTCACTGCTTCCCTTCCGAGCCCCAACGTGTGTCCATACAGTAGTTTTCTCCCACATATGGGGTGTCAGCGTACTCATGACAAATTGGACAACAACTTTTGGGGTCCAATTTCTCCTGTTACCCTTGGGAAAATAAAAAAATTGGGGACTAATTGATCATGTTTGTGGAAAAAATACGATTTTTTTATTTTCATGCCCGGGCATTATAAACTTCTGTGAAGCCCTTGGGGGTTCAAAGTGCTCACCACACATCTAGATAAGTTCCTTAGGGTGTCTCGTTTCCAAAATGGGGTCATTTGTGGGGGTTTCCACTGTTTAGGTACATTAGGGGCTCTCCAAAGGCAACATGACACCCGCAGACCATTCCATCAAAGTCTGCATTCCAAAATGTCACTACTTCCCTTCCGAGCCCTGACATGTGTCCATACAGTAGTTTTCTCCCACATATGGGGTGTCAGCGTACTCAGGACAAATTGGACAACAACTTTTGGGGTTCAATTTCTCCTGTTACCCTTGGGAAAATAAAAAAATTGGCAACTAATTGATCATAATTGTGGAAAAAATACGATTTTTTTATTTTCATGCCCGGGCATTATAAACTTCTGTGAAGCCTTTGGGGGTTCAAAGTGCTCACCTCACATCTAGATAAGTTCCTTAGGGGGTCTAGTTTTCAAAATGGGGTCATTTGTGGGGGGTTTCCACTGTTTAGGTACATCAGGGGCTCTTCAAAGGCAACATGACACCCGCAGACCATTCCATCAAAGTCTGCATTCCAAAACGTCACTACTTCCCTTCCGAGCCCCGACGTGTGCCCATACAGTAGTTTTCTCCCACATATGGGGTATCAGCATACTCAGGACAAATTGGACAACAACTTTTGGGGTCCAATTTCTCCTGGTACCCTTGGGAAAATAAAAAAATGGTGACTAAAAGATCATGTTTGTGGAAAAAATACGAATTTTTTATTTTCACGCCCGGGCGTTATAAACTTCTGTGAAGCACTGGGGGGTTCAAAGTGCTCACCACACATCTAGATAAGTTCCTTGGGGGGTCTAGTTTACAAAATGGTGTCATTTGTGGGGGGTTTCCACTGTTTAGGTACATCAGGGGTTTTCCAATCGCGACATGGTGTCCGATCTCAATTCCAGCCAAAAACGTCAAATGGCGCTGCTTCCCTTCCGAGCTCTGCCATGCGCCCAAATAGTGGTTTACTCCCACATGTGGGGTATCAGTGTACTCAGGACAAATTGCACAATAACTTTTAGGGTCCTGTTACCCTTGGAAAAATAAGAATTGAGGGTGAAAAGATCATTTTTGTGGAAAAAATATGATTTTTTAATTGTACGGCTGTATGTTATAAACTTCTGTGAAGCCCTTGGGGGTTCAAAGTTCTCACCACACATCTAGATAAGTTCCTTAGGGGGTCTAGTTTCCAAAATGGTGTCATTTGTGGGGGGGTTTCCACTGTTTTGGTACATTAGGGGTTTTCCAATCGCGACATGATGTCCGATCTCAATTCCAGCCAAAAACGTCAAATGACGCTGCTTCCCTTCCGAGCTCTGCCATGCGCCCAAATAGTGGCTTACCCCCACATGTGGGGTATCAGCGTACTCAGGACAAATTGCACAATAACTTTTAGGGTCCTGTTACCCTTGGGAAAATAAAAATTGGGGTGAAAAGATCATTTTTGTGGAAAAAATATGATTTTTTAATTGTACCACTGTACGTTATAAACTTCTGGAAAGCCCTTGTGGGTTCAAAGTTCTCACCACATATCTAGATAAGTTCCTTGGGGGGGTCTAGTTTCCAAAATGGGGTCACTTGTAGGGGGTTTCCACTGTTTAGGTACATCAGGGACTCTCCAAACGTGACATGGCGTCCGATCTGAATTCCAGCCAATTTTGCATTGAAAAAGTCAAACGGCGCTCCTTACATTCTGAGCTCTGCCATGCGCCGAAACAGTCGTTCCCCCCCACATATCAGGTATCAACGTACTCAGGACAAATTGCACAATAACTTTTGCAGTCCAATTTCTCCTGTTACCCTTTGTAAAATAAAAACAATTGAACCTGAAGTATTTTTTTTGTGAAACAAAGTTAGATGTTCATTTTTTTTAAATATTCAAAAAAATTCCTGTGACGCACCTAAAGGGTTAATAAACTTCTTGAATGTGGTTTTGAGCACCTTAAGGGGTGCAGTTTTTAGAATGGTGTCACTTTTGGGTATTTTCTATCATATATACCCCTCAAAGTGACCTCAAATGTGATATGGTCCTAAAAATAAAATGGTGTTGTAAAAATGAGAAATCGCTGGTCAACTTTTAACCCTTATAACTTCCTAACAAAAAAAAATTTTGGTTCCAAAATTGTGCTGATGTAAAGTAAACATGTGGGAAATGTTAGTTATCAAGTTTTTTGTGTGCTGTATCTCTGTGATTTAAGGGCATAAAAATTAAAAGTTGGAAAATTGCGAAATTTTCAAAATTTTCGCCAAATTTCCATTTTTCTCACAAATAAACGCAAGTTATTTGAATGAAATTTTACCACTAACATGAAGTACAATATGTCACGAGAAAACAGTGTCAGAATCACCAGGATCCATGGAAGCGTTCCAGAGTTATGACCTCATAAAGGTACAGTGGTCAGAATTGTAAAAATTGGCCCGGTCATGAACGTGCAAACCACCCTTGGGGGTGAAGGGGTTAAGGAGCGAGACATGGAAGGCGTTAGGGACCCTGAGTGAAGCCGGCAACCTCAATTTATAAGCCACGCTGTTAATGCGTCCAAGAGCCTCAAAGGGACCGATGTACCGGGAACCCAGCTTGTAAGAAGGCATTTTCAGGCGGATATGCTTGGTCGAAAGCCAGACTTTGTCGCCAGGATGGTATGGTGGAAGGTCCCTCCGTCTCTTCTCTGCATGTCTCTTAATCTCCCTCGAGACCTGAGAAAATTCCAAGGGGAGGGCATCTGCTGCGGGAACACCAGAAGACGTGGAGATAGACAGCGGAACACCAGGATTCTGGCCAGAAACCACAAAGAACGGTGTTTTGGTGGTGGATTCATTAGGATAATAGTTATGGGCGAACTCTGCCCACAGAAGGAGGGAAACCCAGTTGTCTTGATGGGTGTTAGAAAAGTAAAAGTGACGCAGGTAGGATGTCAATACTTGATTAATCCGTTCCACTTGCCCGTTGGTCTGAGGATGATAGGCGGAGGAGAAATCCAGAGATATACCCATGAGTTTACTGAGTGCTCTCCAGAATCGGGAGGTAAACTGGACTCCTCGATCGGACACAATTCATTGAGGGAGTCCATGCAGTCTTAAGATCTGGTGGATGAAGACCTTGGCCAACTCAGGTGCCGTAGATAAGCCGGGCAACGGGACAAAATGCGTCATTTTGGAGAAGCGATCGACCACTACTAGGATAGTAGTACACCCGGAAGAGCGAGGTAAATCAGTAACAAAATCCTTAGCGATTTGTCGCCAAGAGGCCTCAGGAGGAGGCAGAGGGTGGAGCAGGCCGGAAGGTAGAATCCTTGGTACCTTGTTCTGAGCACAGGTCGTACAGGAGGCTACAAAATCTGTCACATCTTGACGTTGGGAAGGCCACCAGTAGTAGCGAGAGAGGAGGCTGAGGGTTTTCTTGACCCAGACGTGTCCTGCAATTTTGGAGGAGTGCCCCCAGCGTAGCACTTCCAATTTTTTACTCTGTGGGACGAAGGTTTTGCCTGGTGGGATAGGGGAAAGAGTCACGGGTGCCACGGTGATGACTTTGGCAGGCTCGATGATATGTGAAGGAACCTCCTTTGTCTCAGGCGATTGCAAAGACTTGGAAAGGGCGTCCGCTTTGGTATTCCTGTTCCCAGGCCGAAAATGAAGTTTGAAGTCAAAGCGGGAAAAAGACAGCGACCACCTGGCTTGCCTGGAATTGAGTCTTTGCGCTGACTGAAGATAAGCCAAATTCTTGTGGTCCGTAAAGATTATAAATGGATGGACCGCCCCCTCCAGAAGATACCGCCACTTCTCCAGAGCCATCTTAATTGCCAGTAATTCCCGATCTCCAGTTGAATAGTTGCATTCTGCGGGAGAAAATGATTTAGAAAAGAACCCACAAGGAACCAAGTGACCTGAAGACGTCCGTTGGGAAAGGACCGCCCCTGCTCCGGTGGAGGATGCATCCACCTCTAGGACGAAGGGCCTACTAACTATTGGCCGGTGTAAGATCGGGGCTGTAGCAAAGGACCGTTTCAGGGCAAGAAAGGCGTCTTCAGCCTCTGAAGGCCTAACATTCGCTTTTGTCCCTTTCCGGGTCAGGGCAGAGATGGGCTTGGTCACCGAGGAGAAGTGAGGGATGAACTGCCTATAATAATTTGTGAAGCCCAGGAACCGTTGGATGGCTTTTACTCTGACCGGACGTGGCCATTTGAGTACAGCAGATAATTTCACGGGATCCATCTTCACCCCGGAGTCCGTGATAATATACCCTAAGAAGGGCAACAAAGTTTGCTCAAGCAGGCATTTTTCTGTTTTAGCATAGAGTCGATTTTCCCATAGGCGTTGCAGGACCAGTCGAACATTCTTCCTATGGGAGCATAAATCAGATGAAAAGTCGAGGATGTCATCTAAATATATGACGACACATGAGTACTGCAGGTCCCGGAAGATCTCATTAACGAACTCCTGGAACACCGCCTGGGCATTGTAGAGTCCAAAAGGCATGATCAAATATTCATAATGGCCATCCCGAGTATTGAAGGCTGTCTTCCACTCGGCACGGATTCGGTTCAAGTTATAGGCCCCCCGTAGATCCAACTTGGTAAAGATCCGGGCCCCATCAAACGGTCAAAGAGTTCAGGGATTAGTGGAAGAGGATACCTATTCTTGACTGTGATACTGTTGAAGCCTTGGTAGTCAATACATGGCCGAAGGGATCCATCTTTCTTCTGGACGAAGAAAAACCCCGCACCAGCAGGAGAAGACAATTTCCGAATGAAACCCCTGGCCAAGTTCTCCCGGATGTACTCTGACATGGTCGAGGTTTCTGCTGGAGACAGTGGATAAGTCCTTCCTCTGGGGGGGTAGCTCCCGGAATAAACTCGATTGGGCAATCGTAGGACCGATGCGGGGCAAGGTCTCTGCCTCCTTCTTGCTGAAGACATCGGCGTACAATTGATAAGCCGTGGGAAGCCCAGGAAGATCAGCAGGAGCTTGTAGTGGTCTAGGACGAGCCACCGACAACAGACAGTGTTCATAGCAGGAGTGTCCCCAGCGTTGGATCTCCCCTGAGCGCCAGTCCAGAACTGGCTCGTGACCATAGCCAGGGTAGGCCAAGGAGCACGGCGTGGGACAAATTAGGCAGGACGTAAAAAGCGATTCTTTCCCGGTGAAGTGCTCCAACTTGTAACTCCACTTCGACAGTAACCATGGTGATGGGTTCAGGTAGCGGTTTGCAATCCACAGAGGCGATCGTGCTCGGATTTTCAGGAGTAACCACCGGAATCCGGAACTGGTCCACTTCCTTGAGCTGGATGAAGTTACCAGCCGCACCAAGTCCACATACGCCTCCACAGAATTACGCTCCTGACCTAGAACAATTAGAGCCGAAATGGTAAGGGGCAGAGAAGAATCAGTGTCACCTAGGGAGGCCTCTCTTACCTGGCCTAGGTGGAGGCGTTTCCTGGTCTCTCTGGGCAAGTGCGCAAGAAATGATTGGCTCAGCCGCAGTAAAGGCATAACCCCTGCGTCATTCTCTCCCTCCGCCGTTGTTCAGACAATTTTATTCGGTCCACCTGCATGGGCTCAGGAGCGGAATTACTAGGAAGCGCGGGGGAGCGGGGAATGGGCGCTTGATATAACCTAAAGGGTCTCCTCTCCCTAACTGACTCACAGGAGCGTTCTTGAAACCGTAAATCTATACGGGTGGCCAGGGATATGAGATCCTCCAGGGTGGTAGGGGTGTCCCGGCCGGCAAGCTCATCTTTTATTTTGCCCGAGAGCCCCCTCCAAAAGGCCCCAACCAAAGCCTCATTCCACGCTATCTCAGAGGACAGTGTCCGGAAGCGGATGGCGTACTGTCCCACAGTGAGGGATCCCTGACGGAGATTAAAAAGAGCCTCAGTAGTGGAGGCCAAGCGTCCAGGCTCATCAAATACCCTGTGGAAAGTATCCAGGAAATTCTGTATGCTAGATACCACTGGATCATCCCTCTCCCACAGGGGATTCACCCAAGCTAAAGCCTCCCCCTCAAGGTGGGGCACAATAAATGCCACTTTGGCTCGATCAGAGGGGTATTGCTGGGGCAGGAGCTCAAAGTGTAAATGGCAGTGATTCAAAAACCCCAGACATAATTTGGAGTCGCCGCTATACCTAGGAGGCTTTCCCTAGTGTGGCGGCGGGTGAGATACAGAGTCCCGAGGCAGGGCCGAAGCGGCAGTAGAGGACTGAAGAGAAAGGAGTCGATCATCCACGGGCGCCATGTAACTCAGGATGTGGGACTGGGCATCACGCTGCTGTGCGAGCTCCTGCTGGAGCCCAGCTAGCAGAGGAACGTTCCCTGGGTCGGCAGTTTGTAGAGCAGAAAGCCGGGTGTCCATGGATTTCATGAAGGACATTATTCTAGTCTGGTTCTCCCACAGAAAGAGCAATTCTTTCTGCGTAGCCGCCGAGGCATCAGCAGGGTCCATGGCCTGATTATGTTGTGACGGCCAGGGGAGACAAAGTCCGAGAGTGGACCCTCTGGATCGCAGAACTGGAGCTCCCGAGGGCGAGCGCGCCAGGTGGAGTCGACCCCTATACAGGGACCGTTAAGGGCAGACCCTCGGAAGACAGATACCGCGACAACTGGATCCAAGAGGGGCGGCTCAAGGGACCGGAGAGAGCTTCTGACAGGACAAGGAGTATAACACGGAGCCCAGAGTACAGTATATCGGACAACCGGTGGAGTAAAAGGCTCAGGGAACAGGTACTGGGCTATGGAAACAGGACAGAGCACGGGAAACAGGATACAGGAAACTAGATACAGGACGGAGCGAAGAGCACAAGACGGACCAGGGGCACAGGACGGAGCAAGGTGCACAGGACGTAACCAGGAGCACAGGGCAGGACAAGGGCACGGGACACAGGACGAACCAGGAACACAGGACAGAGCACGGGGCACAGGACATACCAGGAGCACAGGACAGACCAGGAGCACAGGACTGAGCACGGGGCACAGGACAGACCAGAAGCACAGGACAGCACCGGGCACAGGACGGACCAGGAACACAGGACAGAGCACGGGGCACAGGACGAACCAGGAGCACAGGACAGGGCAAGGCACGGGATAGAGAACAAAGCACTGGACGTAACAAGGGGTACAGGATGGAAGTTGTAGGGAAACCCCCTACAACTCGGCCAGGATTAACGCTGGAGGAACACACGATAATCAGGCATCTCCAAGAAGGTGGAGACGCCTGATATACCTCGTGCTGCCAGGAGATTGGGCGGCCAGAGCCTCTGGGCAGGCGCTGCTGGGTTAAGAATCCTGCAGAGCGCACGCCCGCGGCCTAAGGCGCCTGCGCAGGACTGCAATGAGCCGGGAGGACAGGAGCAATGAGGAGGCAGGCGGAACCCTGCGGGAGGAGGGCGCAGCATGGCGAGGTGTGGGCTGGTGAGTGGGGGCGATGGCGGACCCCGCCGCTGCTGGAATTGCGGCGGCAAATGCCGCTGACGTAACTCTCCAATTCCCCCCACACAGTATAATGCAGCCCCAACCCCCTCCCTCACACACATAGTATAATGCAACCCCCTCCCCCCACACACAGTATAAATGCAGCCTCCACACACAATATAATGCAGCCCCAACTCCCTCTCAAACCGTATAATACAGCCTCCACCCCAACACACAGTATAATGCAGCCCCCATCCCCCCAAACACAAAGTATAATGCAGCCCCCTCGCCACAGTATAATGCTGCCCCCAACCCCCCCACAGAGTATAATGCTGCCCCCAACCCCCCACACAGTATAATGCAACCCCCTCCCTCACAAACACACAGTATAATGTAGCTACCAATCCCCTTCTCCACAAACAGTATAATGCAGCCCCCAATCTCACACACACAAACAGTATAATGTCGCCCCCAATCCCCCCACACAGTGTAATTCGGTATAACACAGTATAACGCATATATACACACACACACTATAATGCAGCCCCACATTCCAGCAGTATTACACACACCGTATAATGCAGACACACACAAGACTTACCTCTTCCCGTTCCCCCACCTCTCTGGCTTCTGCAGTGCATCTCATCGGCTCCACTGATAGCACAGTGTGGCGCACAATGAAGTGACGTCGTCGCTCACCCGCTGAGTCAGAAGCAGAGGGGGAATGGGAGAAGGAGTTCAGCTGATGATCTTTCCTCCATAACTGCTTTCTTTCAACTGTATCGGCGTCTATGATGCTGATAAGTTGAATGCAGGGAGGGGGGTGCTGCGACGGTTTCCTCTTACTCACGGGCCCTATAGCGGCTGTGTGGTGTGCTATTAGCCATATGCCACTGGCTGGTGGCCCCTAGGGGAGTGGGGGCCCTAGGCAGCTGCCTATAGTCTGCCTGCCTCTAACGCAGGCCCTGCGCTTTTCAAACGTACAGTATAGGCGTTAGGAGGGGAACACAATTTATTTTTAAATGTTAAACCCAATCTTCAGGCCACATTCACACATTCAGTATTTGATCTGTGTTTTACCTCAGAATTTGTAAGCCAAAACCAGAAGATGAACAATCAGAGGAAAAGTATAATAGAAACATGTCACCACTTCTGTATTTATCACCCACTCCTGGTTTTGGCTTACAAATACTGAGAGAAAATACTTAACAAATACTGGTAGTGTGAACGTGGCATTATTCTTGACTAAATTTATAGAAATCCAGGAAAACCTCATACAATAAAAATGCTTTGCAGTATTTCTCTGAAGTGTGAGAGATGTTGGCCATAAATTGCGTCTGCCAGCCGATCTCATCCTCATTGGACATGACCTTGTTCATCATACGATACCATTCTGCTTATGCTGGATTCAGATGTTGAGGCCGAAAACAGTCTGGTTGGAATTTGGCCAGGAGTATGCATGTCACATACATACTTGCGGATGCAGTCACATAACCGCCATTCCCGACATTGATTAGCCATTAGTGCGCGCAACGTGAGAATTCACAAGTCCGCCGTCAAATAGAGTTACTGCAGACTTGTAGTTAAAGAATGGACAACCCCTTTAATGACTGTGGATTTACAGTGGGATGTCTTAAAAGTTCCTATACAGTAGGTGTAATGTGTATTGTGTCTCAAAAATGTGCCCACATAGCGTATGAGGCAGTTAGTTCAGCTCTGGAAACTTGCTGTCCACTCACTGGTCTTTTATGGTTGAAAGTCAGGAATGCTGGGTGAGGTCATGACTTATTATTTATATCTTTGCCTTAGGTCAGACCTAGGCAAAGGGCAGCCCACAGGCCACATCCGGCCTTTTGGCTGTCTCATTCCGGCCCGCGAACTGAGACAGTCGTAGGGTTGGAAACCAGAGGCCCATGGTCTGCACCATGCCCGCTGTCTCCATCTGTGCTGATTTCTTTGGTGGAGGAGGGGCCTCCGGCCAGTGCATCCACCAATCAGCATCTGAAACAGCTGACACAATGATGTCATTTCAAGGAGAGTCAGCGCATCGGAGGCAGGGAGAGAAGCAGAACCCCGGGGAATGGGACTGAGGTGAGTATGTGGTGTTCTTTCTTCATGTGTATGGGATGTTTTTGGGTGGTCATGGTACTGCATATGGGGGAGACATGCTGCACGTGGTGCTGCATATGGGGATGACATGGTGCTGCATATGGGGGTGACATGCTGCATATGGTGCTGGCTATGGGGGTGACATGCTGAACGTGGGGAGGCTATGGGGCGACATGCTGCACATGAGAAGGCTATGGGGGCGTCATGGCATCATGCTGCACATGGGAAGGCTATGGAGGCGTTATGCTGCACTTGGGGAGGCTATGGGAGCGTCATGCTGCCCATGGGGGAGGCTATAGGGGCTTGATGCTGCACATGGGGAGGCTATGGGGGCGTCATGCTGCACTTGGGGAGGCTATGGGTGCCTCATGCAGTGTATATAGGGAGGCTGTGTGGGGCTCATGCAGTGTGTATATAGGGAGGCTGTGTGGGGCTCGTGCATTGTATATAGGAAGACTGTGTGGGGCTCATGCTTTATATCGGGAGGCTATGGGGTTCAAGCTGTGTATAGGGAGGCTGTGTGGGTCTCATGCTGCATACGGGGAGGCTGTTTATGGCTCATTCAGCATATGGGGGAGGCTGATGTGGGGCGCATGCCGCATATGGGGGAGGATCATGTGGAGTTCGTGCTGCATATGGGGATGGAAGGTGTGGGGCTCATGTCGCATATGGGGGAGGCTTGTGGGGCTCATGCCGCATATAAGAGGCTGTTAGGGGGATCATACGATATACAAAAGGGGCTGTGCTCGGGTTCAAAGGATATATAGAGGGATGTCAGCATACTTAATTCTGCTCAATATTAAGTGATACAATTAATATTAATATAATTATCAATAATATAATAATGATAATATATTGATATTAATATTGAGTAGAATTAATTTCAGCCTATTGGTTCGGCCCTCCACAACAGTCAGAGTCTCTCATGTGGCCCCACGGGAAAATTATTTGCCTCTTCTGCCCTAGGTTAATAGATTTGAATTTAAAGAAAAGAGGAAAAAAGATTCCCACCCTCTCACCTGAAAGTCTCCCAACAGTTACTGACTCATCCTCATTCAGTATGTTGCCTAATAGAATGTGGGGCAAGGGCTTTGACTCACAATAAACCTTTAAATAAAAAGACATAATTTGGGGACGTGGAGTTTGGACACTGTCACATACAGATCAAGTTTTCCCTTACAAGGCTTGCCACCACTATGTGTTTGTGTACCCTCTGCAGTAAAATCCAGCCCTCACCTAAGGCCGGGATCGCACTACCGTGTGTGATACGAGAAACTTGCACGAGTTTCTCGCATCAACACTCTGCGCTGCCACTGGCATTCGGGACCGGAGCTGCGGCTGCATGTATTTCTATGCAGCCGCAGCTCTGGTCCTGAGTGCCGGCGGTACCGCTGGGTGTTGATGCGAGAAACTTGTGCGAGGTTCTCGCATCACTCATGGTAGTGTGATCCCGACCTAAAGGCCCCGTCACACTAAGCGATCTCGGTAGCGAGATCGCTGCTGAGTCACAACTTTTGTGACGTAACAGCGATCTCACCAGCGAGATCGCTGTGTGTGACAGCGATCAGCGAGCGGCCCCCCTGCCGGTATCGCTGATCGCTGGAAGAAACCTCTGGACATATCTTTGGTCGCTGGTCTCCCGCTGGCCAGCACGCATCGCTGTGTGTGACAGGCGGGAGACCAGCGATCAGGTGTAAAAAATAACAAAAAAAATAAAAAATATAGCTATTCTCACCTTCCAACGTCCCGTTCAGCCATCCTGCCTCTCTCCACGCTCCGGTCCCAGTGATCCTTTGCACGAATGACCGCGAGACTTTGTTATCCCTCGAGACCGTGACATCTCGCTGTCATTCTCGCAAAGGATCACTGGGACCGGAGCGTGGAGAGAGGCAGGATGGCTGAACGGGACGTCGGAAGGTGAGAATAACTATATTTTTTATTTTTATTCTATTTTTTACAGGGATGGCCAGCGATGCCGGGCGCTTGGCATCGCTGTGCTGATCGCTGGTGAAGCTGTCTGTGTGACAGCTCACCAGCGATCACATAGCGACTTACTAGCGATCCTGACACCTTGATATCGGTGTCGGGATCGCTGGTAAGTCGCTTAGTGTGGCGGGGCCTTAAGACTCTGTCTTTCAATGCCATGTTAGATGCCCAAAAGAAATGAAAGCAGGCCAATTCATTTACATGTAGTTGAATAAAATTAGGCAGCGATTGTCTCTTTCCAAGTGATGCTTCAGGTGACTGTCAAATTCCGAGATATAGGGGTGTTAATGGGCACTTTTGATAAGTGTGGAGTTGTAAGTCCCTTTCAAAATCTCCCATGCACTACCTCAATCCATACCATTCTAAAAGTGAAGAATAAACCTCACAACAGCAATTTTTAAATAAGCAAAGGTCATCACCACCCAGGGATAAGTCACTTAAATTATAAGAACCTGGAGATTTTAACAGTGAGTATGACCTCAAGGAGAATCTGAAGTTGATGTAGTCATTTTTGTCACACAACGAACACAGTAAAGCAAATTCCAATAACGATAGCAGAATTGCATTTTTTTCACAATTTCACTGCCATATGAAATACTTTTCCTTGTTTTCCAATACATTAGCATTGTGATCACCTCTCTACAGCTTATTATTAGCACCATGTAACCATTTTGAAACATGCTTTTTTTGTTAGGAATTTAAAAGGGTTAAAAGTTGACCAGCAATTTATAATTTTTTCAACAAAATTTACAAAACCATTTTTTTAGGGACCACATCACTTGATTTTGAGGGGCCTGTATGATAGAAAATACCCAAAATTGACATAATTCTAAAACCTGCACCCCTCAAGGTGGTGAACACCATCTTCACGAAATGTATTAACCCTTCTGGTGCTTCACAGGAACTGTAGCAATGTGGATGAAAAAAATGAATATTTAACTTTTTTCACAAAAATTTTACTTTAGACTCATTTTTTTTATATTTTACAAGGGTAACAGGAGAAAATGAAACCCAAAATTTGTTGTGCAATTTCTCTTGAGTACGCTAATACCCCATTTGTGTATGTGGGGGAAAACTACTGTTTGGGCACATGGCAGGGCTCAAAGGAAAGGAGCACCATTTGAGTTTTTGAATGAAATGCATTTGGAGAGCCCATGATGTGCCAAAACATTTGAAAACCCTCACAAATGCCACCATTTTTGAAACTAGATCCCTGAAGGAATGTCGCTAGATGTATGGTGAGCACTTTTAACCCTCATGTGCATCACAGAAGTTTATAATGCTGAGCTCTGAAAATGCATTTTCACAAGGATACCAGGAGAAATTGTACTGTAAAATTTGTTGTGCAATTTCTCCTGAGCACTCCGATACCCCATAAGTGCACGACAGGGTGTGGGTGCACGGCAGGCCTCAGAAAGGATGGCGTGATTTTTGATGGACTTTGATGGAATGGTCACTGATGTCATGTCACGTTGGAGAGCCCCTGATGTGCCTAAAAAGGGGAAACCTTCCACAAGTGACCCCATTTTGGAAACTATACCCCTCAAGGAATGTATCTAGATGTGTGATGAGCACCTTAAACACCCAGTTGCTTCAAAGAAGTTTTGTCCTGAATACACCAATAACCCATATGTGGTCGAAAACTACTTTTGAGACACAGTGCATAGATCAAAAGGGAAGAAGTGCCATGTTGAAGTTCAGATTTTGCTGGAATGGTTTGAGGGTGTCATGTCACACTGGGAGAGCCCCTGAGGTGCCAGAACAACAGAAACCCCCCATAAGTGACATCATTTTACAAACTACACCTCACAATGAATTACTCTACGAGTGCAGTGAGCATGTTGACTTCACATGTGCCTGACATAAATTTATACCATTGGGCGGTGAAGAAATTTTACATTTTTATAAGGGCTTATAGGAAAAAATGGACCTCTTGGTTTGTTGTGCAATTTCTCCTGATTGCGCTAATACCCTACATGTAATCGGGGACTACTTTTCAGACATAGTACAAAGCTCACAAGGGAAGGAGGGCCATATTATTGTGGAGATTTTACTTTTATGGCTTGCGGGTCCCATGGCCCACTGGGAGAGCCCCTTAGGTGTCAGAACAGCAGATCCCCCCCATAAGTAACTCGATTTTGCTAATTTTTTTTGCATATCAAGTAAAAATATGATTGGATTCAGTGCCAACTATGCATTTTACCAATACTTTTCATATCTCTTGACTCCCCACCTTTGATCAATAAATACCTTTTATACCTTTTTTATATTCCTCCCGTGGTGTATGTAAATCTCGATTCGGTCTGATGGGCAGGGCTTATTGTTCCTCTCTTCCCCCCTCCTGGTTTGCTCTACACATTTATTTGGTGTAATTCCTGCGTTCACGTAGATTTAGCGCACATTCAAATGTCCTCCCGCGCGTGCGCAGTATGCTTTGCCCAACTGTGGGCAAAGCATAAAATCATTATTGCGCATGTGCCAGCATACGCCATTACGATCTATGGCCCGGAAGTATCGCAATATATATTGTCTTGCAATGTTATCTCACTATATACATGTATACCGCACAACTTGGCAATGAAAGCTCTTGAATTCTTTCTAAAAAATCAAAGTTCCTATTTGGATGACTTAATTGATTTTTTATTGCAAGTAGTTTTTTTTCTGCTAAAACATGATTTTTTTTCATTTGACAATGAAATTTTTTTACAAAAGACAAGTGTTCCCAAGTGTGCGAAATATTCGCCTTCTTTAGCTAATATCACCATGACGCTCTGGGAGTTAGAATTTATATATTCCCACAATAATCCTTTCCATCGAGAATTAATTTGGTATGGCAGATACATCGACGGCACCCTCATTATTTGGGGGGGGCGATGTGTTTGCCATACCAAAGTTTGTGGAATATATTAACAGCAATCAGTACAATATTCGTTTCATGTACAAGAGTGACAGCACCAACATTTCATTTCTGGATTTAGATTTGATAGGTGAGAATGATCAAACCTTTATCAAAACGCATCATAAACAGCTAAGTGGGAATACCATCCTTCACGATACCAGCAGTCACCCTAAACATATTTTAAAATGAATTCCAGTAGGTGAATTCACACGTTTACAAATAAATTGTGCACGGGAAAGTGATATGAATGAGTTTGCAATCTTGCAGAGGAAATTAAAAATAACAAATTATCCGATGTGGACACTGAATAGAGCTCGTAATTTGGTTAACAAAAAAGATAGGAATGAAATGATTACTACAGAGCACAATCGAAAAAATAAAAAGGATAGTAAAGCATATATTTGTCTCAGATATATTCCACAATTTAATGAGATCAAAAATATTTTCAAATGTCTACCTATTTTGTATGAAGATGAAATGCTGGGTAATATTTTGAGCTCAGGTTTAAATGTAGTAGCTAGACGTGCTCCAACCATTGGGGATTCCATTTCACCCAGTGTATTTATTTCCAAGCCTCATGTTACCAACTGGTTGAATTGTAGAGAGTTTTTTTAGGTATGGTGGTACAAAGTGCACAATATGAAAATTTGTTCAGAAGACTAAAACGCACAAAAATCATGATGGAACACAGACTTTTAATATAAATCAATTTATTAACTGTGATTCAAAAACTGTGGTGTATAAAATTGAATGCACTGAGTGCAAGTTAATGTACATAGGTTGTACCACCAGAAAATTAAAAACCCGCATATCACAACATATTAGAGATATAATGAATAATAGCATTAATAATTGTAACATATCTATGGCATCGAAACATTTTATTTCACAACATAATATTATTTCATCTCAAAGTTACTGGTATTGAGCAATTAAAAAATTCTAAACATGGAGGAGACACTCAGAGACGCCTCCTGACACATGAGGCGTTTTGGATATACAATTTGGGAACCAGATGTCTCAATAAAAGGAATGAGATCACTGGGGAATGCAATTTTTTAGGAGTTAGGTCAGACAACTGTTCTTAATTAATTTTTGGATGCTGAATCCAGAAATGATCTCAGTTTTTCTCTATCACGTCAAGTTTTTGAACTATAGGATTTTTGTCTTCTCAAAAATATGTAAACTACTGTACCTAAAAAGTTTTTTTTTTTTTAAATAGTACAAATATGAAAAAAAAATGAAATATATAAGAAATAGGCATGACAAATATGTTTTTTAACACTATCATGTTTTTTACAAAGGAGATATATATATATATATATATGCAAGTATTTAAGGTAAAAATGTACATTTATAGCTTTTTCTGGAGTGTTTAACTTGAGGACAATCACGTTTGATGCTCCAGCAATAGTCAGCCATCATATGTACATCCCATCTACCCTGATAACTGTCTTCCATAACCTTCAAATCTTGGTGAAATCGTTCACCTTGCTCATCGCTAACAGCACCAAGATTTTCCGGAAAGTTGGCAAGATGGCAATGCAGAAAATGTAGTTTAATACTCATGTTGCAACCAAGCGCTTTGTAGCTCTCCAATAGTTTCTGAACAATTTCTTTGTAATTACTTGCACGTGTATTTCCAAGAAAGTTCTTGACGACGTCTTTGAATGATAACCAAGCATTCTTCTCAAGATCTGACATAGTCCCGGTGAAATGTTCATCTTTGATGAGCTGTCGAATTTGTGGACCATGAAACACACCAGCCTTGAGTTTTTCAATGGACAGTCCAGGAAGTGCCAACATGATGTACTTAAAACAGTCGCCGTCAGTTGGCAATGCTTTTACAAATTGCTTCATGAGACCTAGTTTTATGTGCAGAGGTGGGAATAGTATATTCTTCCTGTCAACAAGTGGCTGATGTAGAATGTTAGGATCTCCAGGTTTAAAACCAGATCTTGGAGGCCAATTCGACTCAACCCAATGCTTTTCTCGAGCTCTGCTATCCCACATACAGAGAAAGCAGGGATACTTTGTGTACCCACGTTGCTGACCAAGAAGGAAGCAAACCATTTTAAGGTCAACACAGATGATCCAATTGTGTGTGTCATATTTCAATAACTCAATAACTCTCTTTACATCTCCATGTTCTTCACGAAGAGAGACAGAATGCCCAATAGGGACTGCACCAAATAAATTACCATTGTGTAGAAGGACACACTTAAGACTCCGCTTTGAGCTATCAATAAACAGTCGCCATTCATTTGGATTGTACATTGAAAGCCCTAATTCTTGTAGTAAACCAGGAATATTATGGCAAAACACAAAACCGCTGTCACACCGAAAGTACTGCAAAAATGTACTTTCTCTAGTACGAAAGTATGATACCTTCGCTCCTTGTTCAAGTAACTGTTTCTCATTCAGCCTTGATGCTAGTAATTCTGAAGCTTTTTTTGATAAGCCCAATTCATGTGCTAAATCATTTAACTCGTGCTGATCAAATCCCTTACGAACTGAATCCTTGTGACTTTCAAATTCTGCATCATTGCTGTCACTGTGTTCGTCAACATCACTCAGAACTTCTAGAGATGGTAGCTGTTCGAAAACTGGCACTGGAATTTCAGCTGAATGAGGCATTGGTCTGATAGCTGACGGTAGATTTGGATATTCTATTTTACTTTTATTTTTCCTGTTAAATCCTGATGTTTTCACTAAACAGAAGTAACAGTCTGTGGAATGACTTTTTTGCTCTCTCCACACCATGGGGATACCAAATGCCAACTTTTCACGTGTTCCTTTGGTCCACATCTGTAAACTCTTCGACACACTGCTTGCACACTATGTGAGGGGCCCATGGCTTATCTTGATCACCGAGTTTTACTTTAAAATATGCAAAATATGCTTGTTTGACAAATGCACTGATGTTTGCCCTTTGAACTGGAATGGTGAAAACACCACAAGTATAGCAGAAGGAGTCAGGGTTGTTTAGGCATTTACGACGAGAGGAAGAAGGAGCAGACATGATCTGAAACAAAGGAAATATGTACATAAGTAAATAAAACACTGAGATGGAAAGTTACAAGCTTTGAAAACTAACAAAGAAAAGAATCATAAAAGATATATAAATTACAACTAAGCGCCCAATGTAAAGAGAAAAGCTATCACAAATCCTATTTATTCCTACTATGATACATTTTTTGTGTAAAGATATTGATAATTATGATGTATTGGGAGCTGTACACACCTCTCACCACACTGTCTCAGTTGTGACTACTCTTACAAGTTGCCACGTAGCTCTATATGCGTCGAATTGTACTCAGATAACAAGTCTTATTACAGAAATCAGTGCAATTGTGCTTCTATGGCAGGTAAGTTGAGGAGGAAAAACTTGACGTGATAGAAAAAAACTGACTACATTTTTGGAATCAGCATGCCAATTTTAGTATAAATCAGCTCAAAAACCTAACTCAACAGAAATTTTTTTTCAAATTGTTCCCCAGTGTTATGTTTCATTATTGAGGATT
Organism: Dendrobates tinctorius; assembly: GCF_039654945.1. Taxonomy (NCBI): domain Eukaryota; kingdom Metazoa; phylum Chordata; class Amphibia; order Anura; family Dendrobatidae; genus Dendrobates; species Dendrobates tinctorius. Next base: position 22,225,748 of record NW_027361692.1, read on the forward strand.
TTTTTGTATCTTTGTATTATTCTCCAGTATGCCTGGTGAAGAGACCTGAGTAGTCTCGAAAGCTTGCAATTTGTTACCATCTTTTCAGTTAGCCATTAAAAGGTATTAACCACTGAGGACTCTCAAATCTAAATATTTTTCTATTTACTGGTTAACACGGTACAAAGATATATATCACTAGATTATGGCCCGATGCTATCGCATCGGGAGGATGCGATAGCATCACACCTCTTGCCATGTTAACCCTCAACACACACACTCCTCTCACCTTTCACCATCTCCACTCACTCTTTCACTCCACATACGACCCCTTCTCTCACGCCGTCTCTCATACTCACGCCGTCATCGCCGCTGCTCCACGATCCCCGACATCTTCCGCCGGCGCCATCCTGGATCCAGACGTTGTCCACGCCGGCGACATGTTCTTGCGGCGATGCCATCTTGAGTATCGTGAAATCCCGCGATACTCAAGATGGCGTCGCCGTAATAACGTCGCCGGCGTGGACGACGTCGGGATCCAAAATGGCGTCGGCGAAATCTCGCAAGTTTTCGCCGATGCCATTTTGGATCCCGACGTCGTCCTCACCGGCGTCATGTTCTTGCAGCGACGCCATCTTGAGTATCGCGGGATTTCGCCGATCCAAATTAGCGTCGCCGCAGGAACATGTCACCGGCGTGGATGCCGTCGGGATCCAAAATGGCGTCGGCGAAATCTCGCGAGATTTCGCCGACGCCATTTTGGATCCCGACGTTCTTCACGCCGGCAACATGTTCTTGCGGCGACGCCATCTTAACAATCGCGGGATTTCGCCGATCCAAAATGGCGTCGCCCAAGAACATGTCGCTGGCGTGGAGGACGTCTGGATCCAGGATGGCGCCGGCGGAAGATGATGTCGGGGATCGTGGATCAGCGGCGATGACGGCGTGAGTATGAGAGACGGAGTGAGAGAAAGGGTCGTATGTGGAGTGAAAGAGTGAGTGGAGATTGTGAAAGGTGAGAGGAGTGTGTGTGTTGAGGAGGAGTGGTGTGTTGAGGGTTAACATGGAAAGAGGTGTGCGGTGACGTCACCGGTTACAACTGGACGGAAGTTGTTACAACTGGAAGCTGCTTAGGGCATTTATTATTATAGATTCCTTATAGTCAGGGTTAGTGTCAGATAGCAAAGCGTAAAAAAAGAATCACATCTGCGCATGCGTTCTACAGCCGTTAAGTGTTGATTAATAATAGACATGGCTAATCGACATCCAGTTGTTTTTTTGTGTTTTTTATGTTTGTGTATGAAAAAAGAATAATATTTTTTTTACATTAGTTTATAGGACTAGATTAGGGACAGTAACACAAACACCACACAGGTGAAAAAATGTCCCACAGGTCCCAATCATGGTATTCAGCCGTGTAGGCATACGACTTCCTTGCCTCCGACACTGATAGTGACACCGAGCCGCCATATAGACGCCCTAGGACAGAAAATGAATTGGTGCCCATTGTTGATGACCCCATATGGACCTCACCTATTGAATATTATTGAATATTATGAGCCACATATTCTTGATTTTTTTGCGCAGTAATGACTCAAATTTCACACTACCAGTCTCAAAGTCTTTTTCAATGAGGATTTTGTAAACCTCATGGTGGCCAAGACAAATTTGTATGCTGAAATTTTTTAAGTCAAAACCCCACTTAATTATTTTCTATCTGGACCCCTGTAGACACTGTAGAAATGTTTTGGGGCCTTGTCCTTCACATAGGGTTAGTGAAGTAGACAGAACATTGATAATATTTTTGTAATGTTTTATACAACGCTCCATTGTTCTGCATGGCTATGCCCGTAAAGGCTTTGATGCCTTCCTACACATTTTTGTATTACAACGATAACACATGGTGTCCTCGCCGAGATGACCCCAACTTTGATCGACTTTTCAAAGTTTGTCCGGTGATTGATCACATCAGCATTAAGTTTGCTGAGGTGTACGTTCCCCAATGGTAAATCTGTGTGGATGAGTCCCTAATACATTTCAAGGGAAGGCTCAAATTCCAACTATACCTGTCCAGTAAGATGGCCAGGTGCGGAATTAAACTCTATAAGCTGTGCGAGAGAACCTCCCTGTCCTGGCAGTGAGTGGGAAAATTGTGTGGGATGTGGTCCACCCACTGCAGGATCAAGGTTATCACCTCTGCTGATAATTTTTATACCAGCATCCCAATCCCTCTATGCCAGAGCTACCTCAGCATGAGGCATCTCTAAGATGCTAATTGTGCAGCTGCTCAGAAAGGGTGAGAGCAAAGCCCAGTGTAGTGACAACATAGAATCATAGAATGGTAGAGTTTGAAGGGACCTCCTGGGTCATCTGGTCCAACCCCTTGCTCAAAGCATAATTCACTAAATCATCCCAGAAGTCTGTCCAGCCTCTGTTTGAAGACTTCCATTGATGGAGAAATCTCCACCTCTTGTGGCAGCCTGTTCCACTCATTGATCACCCTCACTGTCAAAAAGTTTTTTCTAATATCTAATCTGTGTTTCCTCCCATTCAGTTTCATCCCACCATACATAAATACATGGTGATGGCAGCACCCCCACCACTATATGAAGTTTCTCTATACAGGTCACCAAACCAGATTGTGTCCTGGGGTACAATAAATATATGTGGGGAGTTGATTTCTCGGATCAAGTCTTCCAGTACACAAAGTACCATGCGAAAAGCTAAGGTGTGGTACAAGAAGCTAGCTGTGCACATCGTACAGATGGCATTGTTTAATTCTTTTGTGCTGTCTTGATGTGCAGGTCAAACAGGTATATTCCTTCAGTTCCAGGAAGTAGTAATCAAGGCCGTAATATTTGGAAGCCAGGAAGAAGCAAGGCAACATTCCTCAGGTGATGTCGCTCAAACCATAAATAAAGGAATGTCGCAAAATAGGTATTGACTGTTTTACAGAAGGGGGATAAGAAAGGACACCACTTAACAATGTGACACCTGCCCCGACAAATCTGTCCTGTGTATGGCTATGTGCACACATATGAAGAAAATTTCTGCATAAAAACAGGACTCCTTCCCAGAAAACGCACATTTTTTCCCGCTCGTTTTTGCCGCGCTTTTTGCGCGTTTTTGCCGCGCGTCTCCCGACACATAGAAAATAGCCAGAAATGTGGAATTTACCGCGAAATTAATGAGCATGCTGCGTTTTTTACCGCAAAGCGTTTTTGTCACGGTAAAAAACGCATCAATATGCACAAAAAGTGCAAAATGCATTAAAATGAATGGGAAGCATCTTTTAAGCGTTTTTTGAGCAGATTTTTTGGTAAATCTGCGTGAAAAACACGAAAAAAACCGATGTGTGTGAACACAGCCTTTAAAAGACTGCTTCAAACTGTACCACACAGCCATGGTCTACTAAATTCATTTCTGACTTACACAATTGCATATGCCAACCTGATGCACTCTTCACAAATCACGTATGCCAAACTGATGCACTCTACAAAACTCACGTATTGCGACTTCAGGCACTCTGCATTACTCACATATGCCAACATAATGTAAACTAAAAAACTCATATATACCAACCTGATGCATTCTACACAATTCATGTATGTGAACCTGATGCACTCTGCACAAATCATGTATGCCAACAAGATGCACTCTACATAAATCACATATGCCTACCTGATGCACTCTACACAACTTGCGTATGCCACCACATAAAATTCACATATCAGGAAAACACTAGATCAATTCCAATGTAGGATCACCTGTGGGGGGTTTCCACTGTTTAGACATATCGGACATGATACCCACAATGCATTCCATCAAAGTCTCCATTCCAAAACACTCCTTCCTTTTCGATCCCTGCTGTGCACCCAAACAGTACGTTTTCCCTCACATGGTGTATTGGCAGACTCAGGATAAATCACACAACAAATTTTGGATTCCAGTTTCTCTTTCTATCCTTGTGAAAAGAAAAAAAAATGTGGCTAAAATAGCATTTTTGTGGAAAAAAAAATAAAAAAATTTTTTTTTTATTTTTCATAGTTCAACGTTGTAAAATTTTGGAAAGCCCCTGTAGGTGAAAAGTGCTCACCACACATCTAGAATCCTTGAGGGGCCCAAAATGGAGCACCTGTGGGGGTTTCCACTATTTACTCACATCAGGCGCTCATCAAACGCATCAGTAAAGTCTACATTCCAAGACATTACTTCCTTTCCGAGCCATGCCATTTGCCGTAGTTTTCCCCCACATATGCGGTATAGGCATACTCAGGAGAAATTGCACAGCAAATTTTGTTTCCATTTTCTACATTTAGAATCAATTTAATTAAAATCTCTGAGCCCAAAACCAATACCCTCACTCCCAAAAAAACAGTACTCTCTTTAAAATTCAGTCTCGAGGTTTCCCAAATAGAGAATATCATCATGAAATACCCCAAATTTTGAGTCCAGAGTGCATGGTGGTGGCTAAAATAGCCCAAACGCTAGGAAAGATTTTATCTCCAAGTTTCCAGAATTCTTTAGAACAACGCCAGATTTTAGCACAGATGGATTGCAACAGTTAAGTATTAAACAATATATGAACTGCAACAGTGATCATGTTGTATTTATAATTAAAGGCGCCATCTGGAATAAACTGTATGTGGGTTGTTCCATCCTTAAACTCTAAAAATCCATCACCGAACATCTGACTGATATGTAACCTATGTAATACTAACCAAACTTTTTCTCATGCTTACAGTGTCATGACTCAGCTGTTGGGTGACCAGGGGCTCCTTCCATGTCCCTAACACTAGGGGGCACCCTAGCTTGCCCTATTCCCCAGGATACTTCTGAAGGAGAAGATGCCAGGGTCACCACCCTTGCCTTATCTTCTGAATCAGTCCTCAATCTGTTCCCTTCCCCCACCCAGGGAAGAGGGGAGCTGCGGTGCACTGCAGCACACCAACCGGACGAACAAGCCAATGCGAAAAAGGGGTAACTGAAAATACTAGGCATACAAATATTCACATACATATAACAGAAGAATGCACCAGGGAGTGTAGGATGGGGAAAAAACAAAATAAGAGGAGCGAAGGGAGTTATCACACTTACAAACACACACAGATATCTCCTCCAAACTCCTTATAATAAGCACCATAACACCTCTCCTCCAAGCCATGCAGCATAAGCTATCTCTGACATTTGTTTAAATCAGGCCCCAGATTATATAGGGGATAGGAGTGCACTTTAGTAATATTATGCATTTCTTTTGTGTTTTTTGTAGTATTTTAAATAACATCATGTGATTAGATTCAGCATTCTAATTGGTATTTTTCCATATAAATGAACCCAGTGTCCATTTATGTGCAGCTATGATAAGGAACGCAGGTTTGCTTTCAAAACGCATTGCTGTATCCACTGTGATCATGGAATCCCTTTTACTGGAATAAACTTTTTGCAAGATTCAAGAAGCTGGAAGCCTTTCCTTTTCTCATCTAATCACTTATGCCGCATGAGGAACAACTTCAAATCAATCCACAAAAAAAGCAAATTGCCACTCAGGTCTGTCATCTATTATCCAAAATATAAGGGGTTTCCATGTTACTGGTAGTACAAAGGCTCTGTAAAAACAAAATGACTCCTCACCCCTCAAAATAAATTCAGCAAATCCTGTGGTCCCAAATCCAAATGCCCCCTTCCTTTCTATGACCCAGTGTGCCCAAACCATATTTAGCGTCTACAAGTTTGGCATTTCTGTAGCGATGACAGCAGGCCTAATTTACGTATGCAGGTCTCCAGGAGCATGAGTTGGTCACTGCAACATATTGGGCACTACCACGTACTGGGGACTACAACATACTTGCTCTACAATGACAGCTTGCAATTTTCACTAAGCAACATCCACTGCTTCTTTTTTCTGCAAAGCACCCTTGGAGTCAAAATTGCAAAATTGTCACTACACTTGTAGATAAATTTACAAAATAGGGTCACTTGACGGGGAAGTTTGCTTTTATAGCACAAAGGGGCTCTGTATGGAGTCAGAAAACTATTTTTGGAAAATCTACACGCCAGGAGGTAAATAGCGCTTTGTATCTCCCGAGTCTCGCTGTGTAGCTAAGCAGTACTATAAAGCCACATATTGGGTATGTCGACGTTCAGCAGAAATTGTGGGACAAATTTGGTGCCATTTTTGCCCATTTCCCTTGTAAAAATGTAAAATCTGGGGCTAAAACTAGTGGCCCAATGGTATAAAACTCTGTGACACCCCAGTGGTGTCAATATGATCACTGCATCACTAAATGAATTCATTGAGAAATGTAGTTTGTAAAATGGGTTCACTTTCGTAGGTGTAACGAATGGAAGCGGAGGCAGAGATGGTGAAGTTCACATTCGTTTTTATTTTTTAACTGGAACCTCGGGACCACGGTCCGGGAGGCTCCGAAGGGGGCTTGACTAGTGAGCTCCGGGCACCCGTAGTAAAGCCCCTCAGGCAGGGCCAGAATGGAATACCCAGAGGACACAGGTGCCACCTCCAGTTAGACCCCGAACACGTGGCAGCGGGACCAAAAGGGATAACAAAAGTTACAGCAGAGTCCATAACGCGCTGGGTCCTGGATCCGGGTAGTTGGTAAGGAGTCGGTTCCAGTGACCGTCACACAGTCCTTGGACTCGGATGGCTGTAGGCAGAACGGGGTGGCTTAGGCCCAGATAGTTTCTGATATAACCAGGTAGCACAGGATACTGATATGCTGTGGAAACAGCATTAGACAATGCACAGAGACTGCAGATGCAGCGCAGACAGGTTAGCATGAGAACCGGATGTAGCAATGATAGATACTCGTTGCTCCGGCGCTCTCCCTATGGAGGAGAGGCCAGAAATAGCAGCCAGTGCGCTGCCATTGGTTGATTGCATTTTTTGAATAATGCACGCAGCCCCTTTAAGAAGGCAACAGGGCGGGCGTGCCCTAATAGCCTTAGCTACTGATCTCACAGGACGCCAGGAAGAGGAGGCAGGAGGGATGACAGAACGCTGAGCAGCAGCATGAGAGGCTCGAGGTGAGTGCCAGAACAGAGAGCAGCGGCAGGCCTGGACGCAGCGCCAGGACGGGGGCCAGGTGTAACAGCGGCAGACCTGGGCGCAGAGCCAGGACAGGGACCGGGTGTAACAGTAGGGTTCTGCTGTTCTGGCATCTCAGGGGCAGTGTGACATGGCACCCTCAAACCAGTACATCAGAATCTGAACTTTGGCACTGTACCTCAGAGTAGTTTTCGACCACATATGGGGTATCGATGTACTCAGGAGAAACTGCACAACAAATTTTGGGGTCCAATTTATCTTGTTACCCTTATAAAAATAAACAAATGGGGCTAAAAAACATTTGTTGGAAAATTTGATTTTTCATTTTCACAGCTCTACATTATAAACTAATGTGAGGCACCTGGGGGTTCAAGGTGCTCACTACACATCTAGATACATTCTTTGAGTGATCTATTTTCCAAAATGAGGTCGTTTGTGATGGGTTTCCATTGTTTAGGCACATCAAGAGCTCTCTAAAAGCAAAATGTCACAGACCAGTCCATCAAAGTCTGATTTCCAAAATGTCACTCCTTCCTTTCTGAGGCCTGCCGTGCGACCAAACAGTAGTTTTCTCCCACATATAGGGTTTCAGTGTACTCAGGAGAAATTCAACAACAAAATTTTGGTTTCCAATTTTTAAGATGCTCACCACACATCTAGATACATTCCTTGAGGGTTCTAGTTTTCAAATGGGGTCACTTTTGGGGGGGTTTCCACTGTTAAGGCACTTCAGAGGCTCTTCAACCGTGGCTAATTATTCCTGCCAATTTGGCACTTCCAAATTCAAATGGAGTTCCTTCCTTTCCGTGCCTTGCACCCAAACACTAGTATTCGCCCACATATGGAGTATTGGGGTACTCAGTAGAAATTTCACAACAAATTTTATGGTCCATTTTCCCATGTTGCCCATGTGAAAATAAAAAATTGGGCTGTAGTAATTTTTTTTGTGAAAAAAGTAAAATGTTCATTTTTTGCTTTCCACATTGCTTTAAATCCCGTGAAGCACCTAAAGGGTTAATAAACTTTTTAAATGCAGTTTTGAGGACTTTGAGGGGTGCAGTCTTTAAAATGATCTAACTTTTGGGTATTTTCTATCATATAGTCCTCCAAAGTCACTTCAAACGTGATGTGGTCCCTAAAAAAAATGGTTTTGTAAATTTTGATGTAGTAGTAGTATACTCAGGAGAAATTGCACAACAAATTTTGAGGTTTATTCTCACCTGTTACCCTTGTGAAAATGCGAAATTTGGGGCTAAAAAACATTTTTGTGGGAAAATGAGATTTTTTTTTAAATTTTCATAGCTCAACGTTATAGGGGATCTCCAAACGCGATATGGCGTCTGTTAATTATCCCAACAAATTTTACATTGAAAAAGTACTCCTTCCTTTTCGAACTCTCCTGTGTGCCCAATGGTTCCTCTCTAACATATGAGGTATGTGCATGCTCAGGAGAAATTGCACAAATTTTGGGGTACATTTTTTCCTGTTACCCTTGTGAAAATGAAAAAAATTGGGTCTAAAGTAAATTTTTTGTGAAACAAATGTTAAATGTTCATTTCTTCCTTTCACATTCCATTAATTCCTGTGAAGCACTTGAAGGGATAATAAACTTCTTGAATGTGGTTTTGAACACCTTGAGGGTGCAGTTTTTAGAATGGTGTCATTTGTGGGTATTTTCTATCGTATAGACCCCTTAAAGTCACTTATGTGATTATGAAGACACAGCATTTTATCTTAATTAACCAGACGACTTTTTAGCAAGCCAGATAGTCATGATCATGACTAAGACGCAAGTCGAAATGCGTTGATCTTTCCTAACAGTGTGTGAGTATCCAAAAATATGTGCAATTATTTTAATAGCTTTGCAATAAAAGTTATTTTTTAGCCACCTCTGCTCATTGCTGGATCCTACTTTTTTCACTTCATTGTGGCTACTCACCTTGACCCGTGCGAGGCGTTTGTCGGCATTGGGGAGCATGCACACATGCTGGTAAGCTGACTCTTCTATTTTTCTTCACACATGGCGTCTCATTCAATCCGTCAAAGCTGGCACAGTGCCTGTATTGCCATTTCTTGAAGTTCTACATCCACTTTTGTCCTCTTCCCAAGGCAGAGCTGGTGGGTTTGGAAATAGTGGCGTCTGAAACCTGCATGTTTGTCCATTTATCACATACGTAATTTTTGGTACATTGTGAAGCATTTGTTATGTTTTGGGATTTATTCATCTCTGACCTGTATCTTTATGCTCTGTTCATTCTGGGATTCCATGGACCAGCACATGCATTAAATACACACAACTATTGATGTCATCCGAGTTCAGCCAATTACCGTGGACACAGAGAATGGAGAAGATGGAGAAATTATAGACAAAACAAAAATGCACCTTGACAGGGAACTAGTGATAAACTGCAGCTAGGACCTAAGCTCAGGCAAAATGTGGAGGGAGAAGCTGCCTATTATATCCACTGCTGGTAGGGGTAGGCCAGTGAAGCAAAACTCTTCAAGAACACAGTGGTTTTAAATTCCTACAGAGTCTGGTTATGTCTCTCAATAGGCAAGTGGAGACTCGACAGTAACAGGAGGATGTAGCAGTGCTCGAAACATTTGTACGAGGCAGCTCAGTGAGATGATCTGATTGGGAGTAGCAGAGCGTTGCATGCTGTGAATGGGAAGGCACTTACAAACCATGGGAGTCAGCAGCATGACAGACTGTATATATATTGGTATGCACTTTTGATTTTTATTGATTGATTATCAGAATCAATAGAGATATGTCGCTGTGCAGCAGCAAATGCAACATGGTAAAGCATTAGGACTGATATGCAATGAGTTGTTTGTCATTGTAAGACAAGCAATGGCAGACTCGGCAGCAACAGTACTTTAGTATAAATTATATTGTGGACACAGAGAAAATGCCTGACTGAGAATGGGCATCAGTATTGGAGGCAGTAGAAGGGCATGTAGAAGATGGAAAGCAGTTAGTCAGGCAGATGGTATGGCAGATTTAATAATTTACATAGGTTATTTGTGAATTCAGTTCAAATGAACCAGATGGGGATTTCACTGGACTTATTTGTACCTTTGGCTGAATATAGAAGTATGCCAGCCACACCCAACTATTGTTAGACTGAACCGCAGTTTGTTCTATTTTTCATTTATAATGTGGAGATGTGTTGACACACACTCTTCCACCATCTTGTTGAAACTGTCATGCTCATGTATTTAATCCCTTGACCTTTTGTTTTGTGGTAAGATTCTTTTTCTGCTGAGTCGTAGGAGACACACCTTTTCTTTGAGTGTTTGGGTTTTGATTTCTGGCTGCAGTCTGTCTAGCTTAACACAGGCGTTTTCCTTTGTCCACCTATCACCTTTTGGGTGCAGCTTTGTATTCTGTCCCCCAGCGGGTGTTTCCTTCTGGTGATAGATTAACTTACATGTTCTTACATTGTATTATTGTATTGATGTTTGGAGCCAGTCTGTGAGCAATGAACTAGGGATTTTCACCTTGTTGTTTCCTTGCTATACTTTGCACCTCTCTTATGTTTAACTTTAGTAAGTAGGCTGTATATTTTTTAAAAGTAGTTGCTTTATTTTTTTATTGGCATTTCATTATTTATTTTACTCACTGTAACATCTTTCTTTTTTTCAGCACACTTTTACTCTTGTAGTTAATTCACACTTTGCTCTGCCCTCTGGTTCTTTAGGAGGAGGAAGAAGCAAATGAACAGACGTTTGGGTCCCAGTTTCCTTCTAATAGTTCTTTGGTTAGGGTTATCTCTGTACCCGTAGGCACCACTAGGGATTAACGGTGTCAGGATATCCAGTCTGTACTGGAGCCGGCAGGCTCAGTTGGGCTTTTTTAGTGTATAACCTATTAATCCTGAACGAGTTGCTGCACAGGCATAATGTAAACGCTGCTTTCTGATAATACAAACCATATCAGATGCTGGATGTTGCAACATACTGAGTAAGGTTTTACACATTTCTGCCATGCTAACCATCCCTTCCATGTTGGTGATGGTGCCCCAGCTGCATTGGCAACTTCCTTCTCCTCTTCTACCTTGTGCTTCCACTGAGCCCCCCATCAGGTGAGTATGCCTTCACCTATCAGCGTGCTCTTGTATTCCCCCATTTTCCGATCTCACTCTACTGACAAGTAAGGATGGCACATTGTGCTATGGTGGAGCTCCAGCATGGTTGCCACAGAATAATAAGTACTTGTAACAATCTTTCCCGTTGTTGCACAGGTACAGCAGATGTATTGCCTCATGTGTGCCAGGCTGACCAAAGGCAAGGAAAAGCTGTCATCAGTGAGATGTATCATCTGGGTCCTCTTGTATTGTCTGTACCCCCCAGCCATGCTACAGTGAAGCCCATGAGCTGCTTTAAGTGCCACCCTGCTCTGAACACTGTTGTTTCTCATCTTCCAAAACTGTGCCCTGGCTGGATATTTGTGTACCTTGCCGCTGTTGGTACAGGAACCTATCCTCCAAGATATGTGAATGTCTGATAATGGTGTGAATGATCCCTGTTCCTCTTCCTCCTATTCCTGTGCCACCACCTCATCCATCATCACCTGAAGCTTTGTTTTTCTAGGAGGCGTAGAAGTGGGAATCGGGAGGAAGAGGCAGAAATTGCAGCAGAAGAGGGAGCAAGAGGAAGCTCAGATCTTTCCTTGTTTTTCAGATGTGCACTCCACTGCAGCTCATGCTTTGCATTCAGATGCCTCATCATGCAGGTGGTGCTTAGGTTAAGAACAGTCATTTCTGTCTCTGACAATGCAGAGTGCAACCCACCCATGTCTTGTCAGGCAGCTCCTTTGAGCTGGTTTGGTGTGCTTAGTTCTTCAGCGCTTCTCCCCTCTGCTAATCCCTTCATTATCTTCCAATTCCTCAACATATCCACTAACACTGACCTACAAAGCTATTCATAACCTGTCTCCGCCATGTATCTCAAAACTAATCTGTGCCACCACCTGATCTATGATTGCCTAAAACATTTTTTCAAGGAAACCTAAAAGTTGGATAGTAACGCTGATCATGTTCGTGTAGTACGCGAAGCATCACAACACAGCACACACGTCCCGCATGGAGGCCCACTCATTTTGAAGTGGTCTTCTTCCGCAGAGTGACACCCAGGTGTGTGCAGCTGAAACTCCACTATCGCCTGCTGCTACGTATACACTCTCCAGAATATGTAAGGTGGTGTTTCACCTTGTGGGTATGTGACAAATGAGGCGGGGAGCTGAAAGGGAGAAGTGATGCTCCACCATAGACAGGCAAGCAGTAGCAGGGTGAGAACTCCAAAAGCGCGCATTGACAGCCCGCTCTTTCTGACTTCCCGGTTGTGCAACTGAACCTTGGTGGACACCACATTACAACTTTAGGTGCCCCACATCATGACTCTCCATGCGCCCACGGACTGTACTGTGCTGTCAAGCCAGGAAGAGGAGGAGGATGACTCTCAGGGTGAGGAGAGGATGACGATGAGGTAGTATATCACTTGGTGTAAACCCAGAGGCATGCAGCTGAGTAGCTCAGCAGAGGAGGAGGAGGAAGATGAGAAGGTTACGTAGACACAGTTATGCAACCATGACAACCAATGCATTCTGAGGCCCAACTCTGGCAGTGGACTGAAGCGTTCGCGGTTCTGCAGTTGCCTTTCTTGGGTCTTTTTCAGACTGGAAAAATCTAAAAAATCATGTTATGTGTCAACTTTTAAAAAACAACCTAGTAGAGTAAAAAAATGAAAAAATTTCTGTACTACATGCATGACCTGGTACATGCGTGATCAACATGCGTTAATCGGTGAATGTCACTGTGCTAAAATGCAGACTGCAGACTAGTGGGTCTCGCCAACCATCGTCCACCACATCAACCACATCTTCTGATTCTTCCTCCTCCCTCACCATGGCAAGTGTTGTCACACAGGTCTCTGGCCAAAAAACCTCCAATTGTTTATCCCTACAGTTGGGGTGACTGAGAGCCTGTCAGCTGATACGGAATTGAACATGCCTGCTGTTTTTGACTGATCTTACATTCCAAGCATACCCCATCTTTCTCAATCCACCATAACATCTTTGCCTGCACCTCTCTCACAGTCCAGCAGCTTGTAGTATTCACCCTACTCCACCCTGTGTGAGCACAGCAGCAAATCCTCATTTGTGCAGTTGTGCTCACGTTAAAGATTCTTGACTCCTACACATGGCAAAGTTAATAGCTTGAATTTCACCATCTTCAATCTACTAATAATAATAACCTTTATTTATATATTGCAAACATATTCCGCATAGCTTTACAAGTCAGTAGTTCATATAAAACAGTCAAAATTTACCAAGTTTTAGATAATCAAACAGTTAAAGCAAAATAATGATGACCCTGCTCTTCAGAGCTTACAATCTACAAGGAGGTGGGGGTGACACAAATTACAGGTGCTTATTTACAATTATGCTACAACCATCTTGAGGAAATGGGAGGTAGATAAAGGCTGCATGAGGCTTTTGGGTATGGTTGAGTTTGATGGCGAATTATGTTTACAGAAATAGAGACTAAGCTATATATTAAAAAGGACATTGATTAGGGAATGATATAGACGGGTTAATGGTTTGCCTTTAATTGCCTTTTGCCTTTAACTGCTAGAATTTATTCTCATGACGCAGCAGTCTCCTCTTCAAGGAAACTATGCTTCTTATCATAAACCAGGGGAAGAGTCCTGAGGAGAGAATTTGAATATTCCCAGTGCCTTCTGGGATAAGTGAAAAGTCTCCGCGAGCTCTGAATTTTGGCACATTTTTCATCGCTTTGAAATCTAGTTCACCAAGCTTTGTCAGCTGCAAGGAACTCTCTCTAGCTCCTTCCACACCAGGACTCTGACTGAGCTGCCAGGAACTCTCTAGCTCCTTCCTCCACCAAGGATGGTTGGAAATGACCACTATCACCAATAGTGATTGCAACCACCTGACACTCTTTTATCGGTAAGAGCCAGCAATCACACCTGCTTCATAATCACGTGCACTAACTAAAGTAACCAGAGTGCAATGACCCTAACGGCCACTGGAGGCAAAACTAGAACTGAAACCACCACAGTGCAATGACCCTAATGGCCACCGGGGGCAAAACTATCTTTAAGCACACAGCTTAAGGAAAAATAAAGGTTACTATTGCTTTTATCTGTCATAATCCAACCTGGATCATGACATTCACAGTGCCTTCTGGAATAAGTGAAGAGTCTCCGCGAGCTCCACGATCACTTGATTTTGGCCATTGCAGCTGAAAAGAGGAAATCGGTAAACCAGGGGAAGAGTCCTGAGGAGAGAATTTGAATATTCCCAGTGCCTTCTGGGATAAGTGAAAAGTCTCCGCGAGCTCTGAATTTGGGCTCATTTTTCATCGCTTTGAAATCTCTTTAACAATAACAATATGAAAGAGGCCAGGAGCCATTTGGTGAGCTGCATTTCTTGCTACATGTTCACAGACTTACCAGTGGAAAAGCCACACTTCACATGCCACAAATGCAAGCTTGTGTCTCTGTTGGAGGAAAAGTTGCAAAATCTCGAAGAGAGGTTAGCTACATTGAAGATCACTAAGGAAGGTGAAGAGTTCTTAGACAAAGCAGAATTATCTCTTCATGTTACAGAAAGAGAAGAAATTTGAAGTGCACCTGGAGAAACAGAGGAATGGAAACATGTAACCCAGAGAAGCAGGAGGATTGGGAGGCAGTAAGCACCCATACTGCTAAGGAACCAGTACCAGACGCTTACGCAGGAGAACGATGAAGAAATACACCAGGATAAGACTTTGCCCACAAACAGCAACCTTATACGCCTTCAGAATCCTCCTGGATGGAGAAAGAAAAATGTTGTGAAGAAGAAACAAACAGTGGTGTTCATGGGGGATTCCCTGTTCAGAGGAACAGAGGCCGCTATCTGCAGACCGGATATAACCTCAAGAGAAATGTGCTGTCTTCCAGGTGCAAAGATTAAAGATGTGTCTGACAGGATATCAGGACTCTTGAGACCTACAGATGACTTCCCATTCCTGCTAATACATGTGGGGACAAATGACACAGCAAGAAACGACCTGGAAACCATCTGCAGTGACTTTGAAAACGTAGGTAAGAAAGGGAAAGAACTGGGAGCGCAGGTGGTATTCTCTTCCATCCTCCCAGTGGATGGCCATGGAACAAGGAGGTGGAATAAGATTCTGCAGGTGAACAACTGGCTATGTCGATGGTGTCATCAGCAAGGTTTTGGATTTCTAGATCACGGAGTGAATTACCTATACGATAGACTACTTGCTAGAGATGGGGTGCACCTTACGAAGACTGGAAAACATGTATTTGGAAGTCGCCTTGCTACACTTGTAAGGAGAGCTTTAAACTAGAACCATATGGGAAGGGAAGCAAAAGACCAGAAAAAGCCATACACCTGACAAATGCCCCAACTATGGAGCTTCGAGCTGACGATCTGGCCAATTACTTCAAAGAAAAAATTGACCAGATCCGACAGGAAATTATTTCCCAATCACCTCATACCATGCACTGTCCTGCCTCCCCCACTGCATCTAGCTCACTCTCTGATTTTGAACCAGTCACAGAAGAAGAAGTAAGCAGGCTCCTTGCATCTTCTCGCCCAATCACTTGCACCAGTGACCCATTTCCATCACATCTACTCCAGCCCCTTTCCCCTGCTGTCACCCCTCACCTAACTAAAATATTTAACCTCTCTCTCGCTTCTGGTATCTTTCCTCATTTAAGCATGCCATCATACATCCACTACTTAAAAAACCATCCCTCAACCAAAACTGTGCCGCTAACTATAGACCTGTTTCTAATCTTTCCTTCATCTCTAAACTCCTGGAACACCTGGTCCACTCCCGTCTTATCCGCTATCTCTCAGAAAACTCTCTTCTCGATCTTCTCCAATCCGGTTTCTGCTCTTTACACTCTACTGAAACTGCCCTCACTAAAGTCTCTAATGATCTACTAACAGCTAAATCAAATGGTCATTACTGAATGCTAATTCTCTTGGATCTCTCTGCAGCATTTGACACTGTGGATCATCGGCTCTTCCTCACTATGCTCCGTTCCATTGGCCTCAAGGACATCGTTCTCTCCTGGTTCTCCTCCTATCTCTCTGACCGCTCCTTTACTGTATCTTTTGCTGGCTCCTCCTCCTCTCATCTTCCCCTTACTGTTGGGGTTCCTCAAGGATCAGTCCTAGGGCCCCTCCTCTTCTCTTTGTATACTGCCCCTATTGGTCAAACAATCAGTAGATTTGGTTTCCAGTACCATCTCTATGCTGACAACACCCAATTATACGCTTCTCCTGACATCACGCCAGCCTTTCTAGAAAACACCCGCAATTGTCTAAATGCTGTGTCTAACATCATGTCCTCACTATATCTGAAACTGAACCTGTCAAAGACTGAACTCCTTGTGTTTCCTCCCGCTACTTATGTACCTATACCCTACATTGCCATTTCCATGTGTGGTTCTACTATTACTCCCCAGCAACATGCCCGCTGTCTTGGGGTCATACTTGACTCCGAGCTTTCCTTTGTCCCCCACATACGATCACTGGCTCGCTCTTGTTATCTGCACCTCAAAAACATTTCTAGAAATCGACCTTTTCTTAATTTTGACGCCGCAAAAACTCTTACTGTTTCTCTTATTCATTCTCGTCTTGACTATTGTAACTCCCTTCTAATCGGTCTCCCTCTTACCAAACTCTCCCCTCTCCAATCTGTCTTGAATGCTGCTGCCAGGATCATATTCCTCGCCAATCATTATACCGATGCCTCTACCTTGTGCCAGTCATTACACTGGCTACCCATCCACTCCAGAATCCAGTACAATCTTATTACCCTCACCCACAAAGCTCTTCATGGTTCAGCACCACCCTACATCTCCTCCCTTGTTTCAGTATACCTTCCTACCCGCGCCCTCCGTTCTGCTGATGACCTGAGGTTAGCATCCTCAATAATCAGAACCTCCCACTCCAGTCTTCAAGACTATACACGTGCTGCGCCAATTCTTTGGAATGCACTTCCCAGGTCAATACGATTAGTCCCCAATCCCCACAATTTTAAGCGTGCCCTGAAAACGCATTTATCCAGACTGGCCTACCGCCTCAAAACATTAACCTAATCTATCCCTATGTGGCACAGCCAAAAGTTTTTTTTACCATAACCAGGTTCCCTGCATTATGTTCCCACATGCTTTATGCATCCATTAGCCCTCTGCATCTGTACTGTTACACACTTAACATTATGGCTGGTCCATACAATCAGGGCAACTGTTACCACCCACCTTTCGTGTCTCCCCTTTTTCCTCATAGATTGTAAGCTTGCGAGTAGGGCCCTCATTCCTCTTGGTATCTGTTATGATCTATGTGATTACTGTTATGCTGTAATGTATATTGTCTGTACAAATCCCCTCTGAAATGTAAAGTGCTGCGGAATATGTCGGTGCTATAGAAATAAAATTTATTATTATTATTATTGATAACTTTGCTATTAGAAGTGGAAAGGAAGAACAAAGACAAAAGAATCTAAATAATAAAAATATTGGAGAAAGAGAAACCAATCACAAACTAAAATGTTTCTATACTAATGCACAAAGCATGGGCAACAAACAAGGAGAATTGGAACTACTAATGCAGGAAAAGAAATATGATGTCATTGGAATCACTGAAACTTGGTGGGACTATACACATGACTGGAATACAAGGCTAGAAGGATACAACTTATTTGCTAAAAACAGACTTGATAAACGAGGAGGAGGTGTTGCATTGTATGTTAGAAATGCGTATATCTGCACAGAGATTGAAGCTTCAGAGACTGGGAGTTCTGTGGAAACTGTTTGGGTAAGAATACAAGGACAGAACAATGGAAAGGACACCATTGTAGGCATTTACTACAGGCCGCCTGTGCAAGCTGAAGATATGGATTAACTCTTTTTGCATCAAATGGCCAATTTCTCCAAAAAATATGACATAGTTGTCATGGGAGATTTCAACTATCCAGACATTTGTTGGGAATCTCTCTCAGGCAAAACTAACATGTCAAGGAAATTCTTATCCTCTCTTGCTGATAACTTTATCTTCCAAAAGGTAGGGGAGAAAACAAGGGGAACTGCTACCTTGGATCTAATCCTTATAAACAGGGAGGAAATGATTGAGGAGGTAAAAGTGGCTGGAACAGTAGGAGGTAGCAACCATGCTATTTTAGAATTTTGGATAACTAGAGGAGGAAAGCCTGTGAAGACTCAGACGTCAATGTTAGATTTCAGAAAGACAGATTTTAAGGGATTCAGAAAGAGAATTGGAGGGATCCAATGGCTGGATATCCTTATGGAGAAAAATGTCCAGGAAGGATGGGAGATCTTGAAAAATGAAATTCTCAAAGCACAATTGTTAACAATTCCGAAATGAGGGAAGAATAGGAAGCATTTAAGGAAACCAGGATGGATGAACACAGAACATAAGCACATGCTAAAAAGGAAGAAAGAAATGTTTATAAAATGGAAAGAGGGAGGCATATCTAAAGAAGAATATAATGCTGTCTGCAGAACTTGCAGGGCACAAATCTGATTATTAAAGCTGACAATGAATTGTGGCTGGCAAGAGATGTCAAAAGCAATAATAAAAGATTTTGGGGATATGTCAAAAGTAAAAGAAAAGTTAAAGATGCTATAGGATTTTTACAGGATGAAATGGTAAGAAAGGATGTTGAGAAGGCCGAACTTTTAAATTCCTATTTTGCATCTGTTTTCTCTCAGAAAGGAAATGTAACATCAACTGTTCTTAACTGTCCTATTAAGGGAATAGAAGAATCCAGGATATCTATAAACAGAAAGATAGTGAGGAAACACTTAGCTAACCTAAATGAATTCAAGTCTCCAGGTCCAGATGAATTACACCCCAGAGTACTGAAGGAGATAGCAGAAGAAATTTTTGAACCCCTTTCCATAATCTTTGAAAATTCTTGGAGAACAGGAGAAGTCCCAGAAGACTGAAGAAGAGCAAATGTTGTTCCTATCTTCAAAAAGGGGAAGAAGGTGGACCCAGGCAACTATATGCCGGTGAGTCTGACTTCTATACCAGAAACGTCTTTGAACAAATTATTAAACAACATGTATGTACAGTTGTGGCCAAAAGTATTGACACCCCTGCAATTTTGTCAGATAATACTCAGTTTCTTCCTGAAAATGAATGCAAACACAAATTCTTTGGTATTATTATCTTCATGTAATTTGTCTTAAATGAAAAAACACAAAAAGAATTGTCCTAAAGCCAAATTGGATATAATTCCACACCAAACATAAAAAAGAGGGTGGACAAAAGTATTGGCACTGTTCGAAAAATCATGTGATGTTTCTCTAATTTGTGTAATTAACAGCACCTGTAACTTACCTGTGGCACCTAACAGGTGTTGGCAATAACTAAATCACACTTGCAGCCAGTTGACATGGATTAAAGTTGACTCATCCTCTGTCCTGTGTCCTTGTGTGTACCACATTGAGCATGGAGAAAAGAAAGAAGACCAAAGAACTGTCTGAGGAATTGAGAAACCAAATTGTGAGGAAGCATGAGCAATCTCAAGGCTACAAGTCCATCTCCAAAGACCTGAATGTTCCTGTGTCTACCGTGCGCAGTGTCATCAAAAAGTTTAAAGCCCATGGCACTGTGGCTAACCTCCCTAGATTTGTACGGAAAGGAAAAATTGACAAGAGATTTCAACGCAAGATTGTGCAGATGTTGGATAAAGAACCTCGACTAACATCCACCAAGTTCAAGCTGCCCTGCAGTCCGAGGGTACAACAGTGTCAACCCGTACTATCCATCGGCATCTGAATGAAAAGGGACTGTATGGTAGGAGACCCAGGAAGACCCCACTTCTTACCCTGAGACATAAAAAAGCCAGGCTGAAGTTTGCCAAAACTTACCTGAAAAAGCCTAAAATGGTTTTGGAAGAATGTTCTCTGGTCAGATGAGGCAAAAGTAGAACCTTTTGGGCAAAGGCATCAACATAGAGTTTACAGGAGAAAAAAAGAGGCATTCAAAGAAAAAAACTCGGTCCCTACAGTCTAACATGGCGGAGGTTCCTTGATGTTTTGGGGTTGCTTTGCTGCCTCTGGCACTGGACTGCTTGACCTTGTGCATGGCATTATGAAGTCTGAAGACTACCAACAAATTTTGCAGCATAATGTAGGGCCCAGTGTGAGAAAGCTGGGTCTCCCTCAGAGGTCATGGGTCTTCCAGCAGGACAATGACCCAAAACACACTTCAAAAAGCACTAGAAAATGGTTTGAGGGAAAGCACTGGCCAGCAATGAGTCCAGACCTGAATCCATAGAACACCATCTAAAAATGGCAGTTTGGAGAAGGCACCCTTCTAATATCAGGGACCTGGAGCAGTTTGCCAAAGAAGAATGGTCTAAAGTTCCAGCAGAGCATTGTTAAAAACTCATTGATGGTTACCGGAAGCGGTTGGTCGCAGTTATTTTGGCTAAAGGTTGTGCAACCAAATATTAGGCTGAGGGTGCCAATACTTTTGTCTGGCCCATTTTTGGAGTTGTGTGAAATGATCAATGTTTTGCTTTTTGCTTCATTCTCTTTTGTGTTTTTTCATTTAAGACAAATTAAATGAAGATAATAATACCAAAGAATTTGTGTTTGCAATCATTTTCAGGAAGAAACTGAGTATTATCTGACAAAATTGCAGAGGTGTCAATACTTTTGGCCACAACTGTAAGTACCTGGATAAGGATGAAGTGATTAAACAAAGTCAGCATGGGTTTGTAACTAATAAGTCATGTCAGACTAACTTAATTTCCTTCTATGACAGAATCCCTGATTGGGTGTATCAGGGAAATGCTGTAGATATAGTATATCTTGAGTTCAGCAAAGCATTTGACAAAGTATCTCACACAATCCTTATTGAAAAAATGGTTAAGTATGGAATGGTCAAGGCAACTGTTAGGTGGATTCATAACTGGCTTAATGATTGGACCCAAAGAGTGGTCGTAAATGGCTGCACATCCAGTTGGAAGAATGTCTCAAGTGGAGTACCACAGGGCTCTGCCCTGGGCCCTGTATTGTTCAACATCTTTATCAATGATTTAGATGAAGGAATTGAGGGTAATCTGATTAAATTTGCTGATGACACAAAGCTAGGAGGGATAGCTAATACTAGAGAAGAGAGAGGATTCAAAAATATATAAATAAACTGGAGCAGTGGGCAGCAACTAACAGAATGGTTTTTAACAGGGAAAAATGCAAAGTACTAGATCTGGGCAATAAAAATGAAAAAAGCAAATACAGAATGGGAGGAATAGGGCTAAGCAAGAGCACATGTGAAAAAGACTTGGGTATACTAATAGATCACAGACTGAATATGAGTCAACAGTGTGATGCAGCAGCAAAAAAGGCAAATGCAATTCTAGGATGTATTAACAGAAGCATTCAGTCTAGATCATGTGAAGTCATTATTGCCCTCTACTCCTCTTTGGTCAGAACTCATCTGGAATACTGTGTCCAGTTTTGGGTGCCACATTTAAAAAAAGACATCAACAAACTGGAGCAAGTTCAGAAAAGAGTACCAGAATGGTGTCCGGTCTGCAAACTCTGTCTTATGAGGAAAGGTTCCAGGATTTGTGATTGTTTAGTTTTCAAAAGAGAAGACTGAGAGGAGACTTAATAGCTGTCTACAAATATCTAAAGGGCTGTCACATTGTAGAAGGATCAACTTTATTCTCATTTGCACAAGGAAAGACTAGAAGCAATGGGATGAAACAGAATGGGAGGAGACACAGATTAGATATTAGAAAAAACTTTTTGACAGAGTGATCAATGAGTGGAACAGGCTGCCACAAGAGTTGGTGAGTTCTCCTTCAATAGAAGTCTTCAAACTGAGGCTGGACAGATGGGATGATTTAGTGAATCCTGCTTTGAGCGGGGGGTTGGACCAGATAACCCAGGAGGTCCCTTCCAACTCTACGATTCTATGATTCTATGTTCTCAATAGTCAGCCACAACGTGTTCTGGGTACATGGCAAACAAGGTATTACCCTGGGTAAACGGTGGGGGTTACATGAGCTACATAGAGTTACATTTGTTGTAAATGTGTTGTGAGTTCATTTTCCCCTTCGTCACAGGTCTGGTGAACTCCCTATTCTGGTAAAGGAAGGTAGTGAGCCTGATTATCAGGCACCTGAGCCTAATGAGGATGACTGGCTGAGTGTAGTCACGGACTGGATATAAGGCTGCCGACGCCCTTCTGCCCTGCGGGTGATTTCTCTGTGGACTTTTAGGAGACCAGTCTGATTCCTGCTCCTCTAAAGCTAAGTTTTCTGCTTTGCCTTTTAGCATTTGTGTTTTGTTTTTGTTTGCCTTGGTTTTCTGGATTCTACCATTCCCTGCTGGGGTGAGCTGAATCTCCTTTTGCCGGTTGCTCTGTCTTCAGAATATTCCTGAGTACTGACATAGTCTTTTTGAAGCCTAGCGTCTTCAGGGCCTTTTTCACTGTCAGTCTGTTGGCTCTTATTTTCATAGGGTTTTTCACGGATTGCAGACAGCAGCCTTCCTGTCCTTTCCTATCTAGTTAGCTTGAGCCCCGTCTTTGCTCAGTCTATCTTTCTGTCTGTGTTGTGTTCTTTCTTCTTGCTTCACCATCATTATATGTGGGGGGCTGCCTTTTGCTTTGGGGTCTGCGCTGGGGCTGTTTAGATTTCCCTTTCTGTCTTTAGGCTATTTAGTCCTCCGGCTGTGATCGAGGGGTCTAGGGCATTGTAGGAACCCCCCACGGCTACTGCTAGTTGTGTTGATAGGTTCAGGGGTCTGCAATCCGATAGCTGCCAACCTCTCTGGTTTTCTGGACTTAGCTAGCATTTCTGTTTTTGCCTCCTACGGTGACTCAATCATAACATAAATGGTATAAAATATTCCCTTGTTTCATTATGTCAGATAAAGTGATTTGCCCATGACCTGTGTGCAGTCTCCTTTGTCTCCAAGCGCTTGTCAATAAAGGGCGTAACCTCCTAATTTGGCCTCACTGGTGATCTGGCATGCCTGACTTTGGGTCAGAACGAAAACAGCTACAACAGGAACATGATAGGCCACCCGAAACAGATGAGTTTTTAGGGAGCACCTAAAATGTCTAAGTTGTGGTTATACTCCTAATTTCATGGGGGACAAAGGGTAAGAGGTGAGTCATCTAGGTAGGAGATTGAACTGAGCCAGACAAAGTCCAGATCAGGGGTGTTACTTGTTTGTGTGTCTCAGGGATTGAAAGTTGTGAGAGTCCCTGAGAATAGGCTAGAGATAGAAGCTGGGATGCAGTTGGGAAGGTGGAGCTGTTGAAGTCTCCCAGGATAAGGGTTGTCAATTCTGAGGACATGAACTGTGGCAGCAATGCATAAAAATAGTCAAGGAAGTGGGTTGGTGAGCCTGGGGTCCGGTATATGACTGCTATTCTGAGGCAGAGGAGATGAAACACCCTGATGGTGTTGAACCTCAAAAGAAGAATGGTGTCCAATCGGCCTGTATTTATTTACTGGGTTAAAAGCAGTATTGTTGTCAGCGAGGAGTGTAGGGTTATCGTGGAGTTAACAGTGATCGTATGGCGGGATATACACATATTCCATGTGTTCTAATCTGGACGTGGATAAGCTGTACACTCACTAATATTTTTCAGAGAACTAATTGTGAACAGCCTCCTAGGATGATTCGTCACCCAATCGTGTCATTGTCTGGATTATAGGGGCCAGCTGAGAGCTATTTGCTACAAAGATCACAGCGCTACTTTCTGTATGACTCATGACCTGTGATCACTGTGAGTATTGCATGGCCACTCCAATTTGTTGGCCACCAGAATGCAGCCTTTCTGCCTTATGGATACAGACGGTTTCCGAAAGCTCATGGCCATCGCAGTTCCCCCAGTAGTAGTTTCCCAGTCATCATTACTTCTCTAAGATGTGCCTGCACTACAGCAACAAGTCACTGCTCCCATTTGCTTCCAAAGTCCTTGAGCAGAATGTCCATGCTCAGCTTTCTTCCCACCTCTCAGCTAACTCCTTGACAACCTTCAATCTGGCTTCTGCCCCCACCACTCCACCAAAACTGCCGTGACCAAAATTACTAATGACTTACAACCAAAGCTAACAGACAGTTCTCCATCCTCCTCCTTCGCGACCTGTCCTCTGCCTTTGACACAGTCGACCACTGCCTGCTGCTACAGATTCTTCCCTTAGCATCAAAGACCTTGCCTTGTTCTAGATCGCCTCTTACCTTTCTGACCGCACATTTAGCGTTTCCCACTCCCACACTCCCTCCTCATCCCACCCTCTCTCTGTTGGAGTCCTTCAAGGCTCTGTCCTGGGGCCCCTACTTTTTTCCATCTATACCCTTGGCCTAGGACAACTTATAAAGTCCCATGGCTTCCAGTACCACCTGTATGTGGACGACACTCAGATCTACCTCTCTGGCCCAGATGTCACCTCTCATTGTCCAGAATCCTGGAGTGTCTATCAGCCATATCCTCCTTCTTCACCTCTTGCTTCCTAAAACTCAATGTAGACAAAACTAAACTCATCATCTTTCCTCCATCTCACATATCTTCTCTCCCACACCTGAAATCTGCCTCGGAGTAACTCTCGACTCTGCCCTGTCCTTCAAACCACACATCCTAACTCTTGTCACCTCCTGTCATCTCCAACTCAAAAGTATTTCCAGAATCCGTCCCTTTCTCAGCCCTCAATCTACTAAAACTCTTGTGCATGCTCTCATCATCTCTCGTCTTGATTACTGCAACACCCTCCTCTGTATCCTCCCCGCCAACTCCCTTGCACCATTCCAGTCTGTCCTCAACTCTGCTGCCCAACTAATCCATCTCTTTCCTCGCTACTCCCCTTTTTTTCTCCTCTGCAAATCCCTCCACTGGCTCCCAATTCCCCAACAAATCCAGTTCAAACTACTAACATTGACCTACAAAGCCATCCACAACCTGTCCCCTCCCTATATCTCTGAACTAGTCTCTCAATATTTTCCCTCACGTAATCTTCGATCCTCCCAAGACCTCCTACTCTCCTCCACACTTATTCGTTCCTCACACAACCGCCTCCAAGATTTCTCCCGAATATCCCCCATCCTCTGGAATTCCATGCCTCAACACGTCCGATTATCCTTCAGACGGAACCTGAAAACCCATCTCTTCAGGAAAGCTTACAGCCTGCAATAACCATTCTGCCACCTCACCACCACCCGAGCTGCTGCCTCACCACCACCAGAGCTGCTGCACCCCCACCTTCTGTCTCTTCCCCATTATCCCATAGAATGTAAGTCCGCAAGGACAGGGTCCTCTCCCCTCTGTACCAGTCTGTCATTGTAAATTTGTTTACTGTAAATGATATCTATAACTATGTATGTAACCCCTTTTCATGTACACAACCATGGAATTAATGGCACTATATAAATAATAATAACAAGTCGCAGACAACATCACCCATTCCCTGAAAAATTCTATGTCTGCCAGGGTCCATTTCAACAATGACACATGGTGGAGCAAGCATGGACAGGGGAGTTACATCTAGATGATTGGGCACTGGGTGACTCTGGTGGCTGTAGGGGCAGTCGGGGAAGTGGCTGCTCCACAAGTCTTGCAATCCCCAAGGCTTGCAGCATGCTTGGGGATGGAGAAATAAACCACTACACAGCATAAGATGGATAACTAAATTACTGGACAAAAGGGGTTTGAAAACTAAACTACTAAACAGCTAGGGTTGTGGAACTAAACCACTACACACCATATGATGGATAACTAAACTAATAAACAACAGGAGTTGGAGAACTAAACTACTAAACAGCTATGATTGCAGAACTAAACAAATTAATACCAGAACATGGAGACCTAAACTAATAGACAACAGGGATTGGAGAACTAACTAAACTACTAAACAGCTTGAGTTGGAGAACTAAACTAGTACACATCAGGGGATGGATAACTAAAGCAGTAGACACCAAGGTGTCCCTGGACACCAAGTCTTGGAATCCCTGGGGCTTCCGGAACAAACCTCTGTATGTAACAGTTCCTAAGAAGAAAAAAGTCCAGCATCAGGAGTTAAAATCCAAACTTTTTTATTAAATCATGTTTAAAAATAAATCCATGTGTTTAATTAAGGCAGAGGTTGAGGGCACAGGTGGAGGTGTACGCGTACAGAGTTCTTGGGAATATCCCCATGCGGTAACCACATTTGTTTACCGACATTTGATCACTAGCAGCCATGGATTTATTTTTAAACATGATTTAATAAAAAAGTTTGGACTTTATCTCCTGAAGCTGGACTTTTTTCTTCTTTGGATTGCAATAATACGTCTTGGCAGAGATGTGTCCGTGCTCGGAGTTTTCTACTAGTTCTTAAGAACTCATAAAGGTGAGCTGAAATCTGTTCCTTTCTCTGCATGTAACAGTTCCTGCAGTGCTTCTGCCTCCTCCGCCTCTTCAAGGGCCTCCACCTGTGCCCTCAACCTCTGCCTTAATTAAACACATGTTTCAACACTGCAGAGAGAATCTTTCCCCACCTCTGTACTGCGCAGCCAGCGCTCACAATAATCAGGCAGTGTTTACAATGATAAGCCTTGGAGATCGCAGTCATACAGATAACCAGTTTGCTAAGTTTGAGCAATGGCTGTCTACACTCAACCTGTAGCAAGGGAAGGCCGTGTGCTATAATGATGCAAACCTGGTGGCGACCTACACTGGGCCAACGTTACACATGTGCCTTGCATGGCTCACATCCTCGCCTTGTGGGAACAGCAATTTCTCTGCCACTGTCCTAGCTTGAGCGCTGCTGCAGAGACCACTGTCGTGCTGACATCCACCATTCCACTTAAGTTGGTATAGAGATCTTTTGGACTACCGGTTAACCGGTTAATATGCGATATGACCACACCGTGGAATTAAACTATGCACATGTTGCAGTCACTGGCAGCAGCAGCGCGGAGACCTGGTGCAGGATGACATTTTTCATAGCCTGGCAGACCGCAGTACGGACGTGGTGCAATTCACATTTGCGTACTGGATACAGATGAAGGACCTCTGCACCCTTCTGTACGTTTTGTTAATGGCTACTAATATGGTTAGCGGTGATGATGCCATCATCAGCATCCCTATTACTGTCATCTATATGCTGGTGGTGGTTCTGGGGGAAGAGGAGGAAGCAGAAGAGGATACCTTTAGGGTTAACAAGTTCAGGTCTATTATTTCACAGATGTTTGCCATAGGTGGAACAAATAGAGAAGAACCATGAAAAGGACGAGAAGGAAGCGGTGATGGACTTGCAACAGTTAGGAGATGAAGACGATAATGATTCCCTCTATGTTGTCTGTGGTTGTCAGAAGGGGATGGAGGAAGAAAGCTTGAGCGTTATACCACCACCAACACAGTGTGGAGTTGGACCTCATGAAAGAGACTCACCCATGAGCGTCTTCTGGCAGCTGCAATATGATTGTTACTCATATAGTTATGTTTCCAAATAGTGCTGACTATTAGGTTGTCAGTGTGTTCTATCCACAATACAAAAATACATTTTGCAAGTTGCTTCCCCCTGGAAAGGGACGCGCCCATGCTGCAGTATCAGAACATGCTGAAAGACAATCTTGACAGTGGTTTTCCCCAACAGCAGTGAGACAGTTTGAATCTCAGTGATAGCCTTCCAACCACAGAATGTTCAGTTGTCAAAACATTAGCAGTCTTGCAGCGCTGTAGTCCTGTGTTAGGCTAGCTTCACACTAGCATTCGGCGGAGTTGGGGATGGCAGCCTACTTCGTTCTTTCTTCCTCCGTTAAGCCCCCCCACTGCCTCACCTCTTCCTTCATCTCCACCTATGTCTGCATGCGTCCTACGTACCTATTTTTAACATTGGGTACGCAGGCCATGCGGATGTATGCTGATGCATGCGGAAGAGGTGCGACAGTGGGCAGGGCTTAACGGAGGAAGAAAGAAGGACGCAGCGCTACACAACGCAAGTGTGAAGCCAGCCTTACAACTCCACCAAGGGCAGCATCTGCAAAGAGTTTGAATGTTCTACCTGTGTTTGAGAGGGTTTACTCCCAGCAACTATTTTTCTACCCATGCTGCAAAGACATACAGATAGTAAATTTAGATTGTGAGTCCCAATGATGACAGTGCCAGTAATGTCTGTAAAGCGAATGTTGAATCATTGGCGCTATATAAGTGATAAACCCCCCCAAACAAATTTAAAGTGATGCTCAGCCACACTCTGGTGGCACACATATCATTTTACTGTTGTCAGAAAAATGTAAGGATAGTAACACGGGTAGTTGACACATAGACAGTGGAGAACTGCCGGTATCATAGGCCTACTGCTGCAGGCAACACACATGAAGGAGACTCCATGCGGAATCTACACACTTACATAAATGTATTTGCACACACCAACAAAGTAATATCAATTTCACCACAGTAGAAATAGTCTAATAGGGACCAACAAGTCTTCCACTACACCCAACCCATTAGATAGACACCCAACCAGGAATGTTCACATTTCAAAAAAATAATGGCAGACACCATTAAAGTTGCATCAGTTTTACCACAGTAGATATAGTATAATAGGGAGAAACAAGTCTTCCACTGCACCCAACTCAGCAGATGGGCACCCAAGCAGGACTGTTCACATTTCCACAAATTAGTGTTAACATCTCCAGCAGCAACAGCAGGAACATAAGCCCCACTAAAGATATCAGAGACTGCAATTATACAAGAATAATGTAGCACACTAAAAACTACAACATCCTGTAATAGAAGTTGTCAGTTGTCTTTGGATAGGACGTCATGTCATTGTTTCACTAGTGCTTTCAGAAACATTAACACCTACCCCACATACACCTCAAACACCAAGCCTAATACCTCTTCCTCCACGACCTTGTTTTTTCCTAGTCATGTTGTTCAGATAATGTGCTAGGAGTACACTATTAGCAACTAAAAATAGATTTTTTACTCTGCACACAGCTGAATTTCAGCGACACAAATTAGAAGGTGCGATAAGGTGTGATTAATCACTTTACTCACAGCAGAAAAAATTGTTTCCGTGTCCATGAGGCCTGTGTGACAAGGAAGATCTGTTCCAAAAA
This sequence comes from Dendrobates tinctorius, assembly GCF_039654945.1. Taxonomy (NCBI): domain Eukaryota; kingdom Metazoa; phylum Chordata; class Amphibia; order Anura; family Dendrobatidae; genus Dendrobates; species Dendrobates tinctorius. Next base: position 22,254,936 of record NW_027361692.1, read on the forward strand.
ATTTAAAAGTGAGATGTCGCCTACTGTATGACATTAGTAACAGATTTTTTTTGTTTTTTTTTGGTGTGGATGAGGCCTGTATAACATTGACTAGATGCTACAAACAATTTCAAAGTGAGATGTCCCCTACTGTATTACGTTAGTAACAGAAGAATTTTTTGGGGCCTGTAAATGAGGCCTGTTTAACATTGACTAGATTCTACAAGCAATTTCTAAGTGAGACGTCCCCTATTGTTTTATGTTAGTGACAGAAGAATTTTTTGGGGGCCTATAGATGAGGCTTGTGTAACACTGACTAGATGCTACAAAAAATTTCTAAGTGAGATGTCCCCTGCTGTATAATGTTAGTAACAGAAGATTTTTTTGTGCCTGTCAATGAGGTCTGTATAAAATTGACTATATGCTCCAAACAATTTTAAAGTAAGATGTCCCCTACTGTATGACATTAGTAACAGAATAATTTTTTGGGGCCTGTCCATGAGGCCTGTAAAACATTGACTACGTGATACAAAAAATTTCAAAGTGATATGTCCCCTACTATATGATGTTAGTAACAGATTTTTTGGGGGGCAAGTCAATGAGGCCTGTATAAAATTTACTACATGCTCTATCCAATTTGAAAGTTAGATGTCCCCTACTGTATGACATTAGTAGCAGAATAATTTGTTTGGGCCTGTCGATGAGGCCTGTATAACATTGACTAGGTGCTACAAACAATTTCAAAGTGATATGTCCCCTACTATATGACTTTAGTAACAGAAGTTTGGGGGGCCTGTCAATGAGGCCTGTATAAAATTTACTATATGCTCCATACAATTTCAAAGTGACATGTCCCCTACTGTATGTCATTAGTAGTAGAATTTTTTTTGGCCTGTCGATGAGTGTTAGAACCACGCCGGATCCCTGCTCTGACAGGCAGGGTCTCCGGCGTGTCACTTCACTCACCCATGCTGCGGACAGTTCTTCCCTTCCCCATGTTCTGCATGTTTACAGCTGGTCCTCTAGCCTGAGCAACCTTTCTGTTTGCAGTCTATGTTGTGTAAAGTTGCATACCTGTCCCTGCTGCACTATGGTGCAAATCTTGCTTGCTGCACTCTGATGCAAATCCTGCCTGCTGCACTCTGGTGCAGATCCTTCCTGTTGCAATTTAGTGCAAATCCTGCCTGCAGCACTCTAGTGCAATTCCTGCCTGCTGCACTCTAGTGAAAATGCTGCCTACTGCACTCTAGTGCAGACCCTGTCTGCTGCACTCTGACACAAACTCTGTCTGCTGCACTCTTATATGAACTTGGTCTGCTGCACTCTGATACGAATTTTGTTTGCTGCACTCTGATTTAAACTCTACCTACAGCATTCTGACATAAGCTCTGCCTGCTGCTCCATCCAGTCTGTCCTTCTGGGTCCAGCTACTGCACGACTGTTATTCTGTTCTGGAGTGGCACCTGGCATTCATCTGGAGCCAAGTCTAACCTCGCCATCAGAGGCTCTAGTGAACAGTTCGGTTTTCACTTAGTTACACCCCCAGGCTCTCTGATGTCCTTGGCACAGTGGTTCCACAAACCACATCCGTGACAATGAGGCCTGTATAACATTGACTAGATGCTACAATTTCTAAGTGAGATGTCCACTAATGTATGACGTTAGTAACAGAAGAATTTTTTTTGGGGGGGCCTATCGATGAGGCCTGTATAACATTGACTGGATGCTACAAACAATTTCTAAGTGAGATTTCCCCTACTGAATTACATTAGTAGCAGAAGAATTTTTTTGGGACCTGTCAATGAGGCCTGTATGAAATTGCATGTTTCAAACAATTTCAAAGTTAGTTGTCCCCTACTGGATAACATTAGTACCAGGAAAAAAAATTTTGGGCCTGTCAATGAGGCCTGTATAACATTGACTAGATGCATCAAAAAATGTCTAAGTGAGATGTCCTTTACTGTATGACATTAGTAACAGAATAATTTTTTGGGGGCCTGTTAATTAGATGTGTATAAAATTGACTACATGCTCCAAACAATTTCAGTGACATGTCCACTAATATATGACATTAGTAACAGAAGAATTTTTCTGTGCCTGTCAATGAGGCCTGTATAACATTGACTAGATGCTCCAAACAATTTCAAAGGGAGATGTCCCCTACTGTATGACATTAGTAATAGAAGAATTTTTGGGGGGCCTGTCAATGAGGCCTGTATAAAATTGACTACATGCTCCAAACAATTTCAAAGTGAGATGTCCACTACTATATGACATTAGTAACAGAAGAATTTTTTGGAGGCCTGTCGATGAGGCGTGTATAACATTGACTAGATACTCCAAACAATTTCAAAGTGAGATGTCCCCTACTGTATCACGTTAGTAACAAGAATTTTTGGGGGTCTGTTGATGAGGCCTGTATAACATTGACTAGATGCTCAAACAATTTCTAAGTCAGATGTCCCCTACTGTATGACGTTAGTAACAGAAGAATTTTTTTGGGACTGTCGTGAAGCCTGTATAACATTGACTAGATGCTACAAACAATTTTTAAGTGAGATGTCCTCTACTGTATTACGTTAGTAACAGAAGAATTTTGGGGGGGTCTGTCGATGAGGCCTGTATAACATTGACTAGATGCTGCAAACAATTTCTAAGTGAGATGTCCCCTACTGTATTACTTTAGTAACTGAAGAATTTTTTTTGGCCTGTCGATGATGCCTGTATAACATTGACTACATACACCAAACAATTTCAAAGTGACATGTCCACTACTATATGACATTAGTAACAGAAGAATTTTTCTGTGCCTGTCAATGAGGCCTGTATAACATTGACTAGATGCTCCAAACAATTTCAAAGGGAGATGTCCCCTACTGTATGACATTAGTAGCAGAAGAATTTTTGGGGGGCCTGTCGATAAGGCCTGCATAACATTGACTAGATGCTACAAACAATTTCTAAGTGAGATGTCCCCTACTTTACTACGTTACTAACAAGAATTTTTGGGGCTTGTCAATGAGGCCTGTATAACATTGACTACATGCTGCAAACAATTTCAAAGTAACATGTCCACTACTATATGACAATAGTAACAGAAGAATTTTTCTGGGCCTGTTGATGAGGCCTGTGTGACATTGACTAGATGACTAGATGCTACAAACAATTTCTAACTAAGATGTCTCCTGCTGTATTACATTAGTAACAGAAGAAAAAATTGTTTAAGTGTGGATGAGGGCTGGATGACAAAGAAGATATGCTCCAAACAATTTTTAAATTTGATTTCCCCTACTGTATTGCTTTAGTAACAGAAGAATTTTGGGGGGGGCCTGTCAATGAGGCCTGTATAACATGGACTATATGTTTAAAACAATTTCAAACTGAGTTCTGTTTGGTTAGTAAGATAAAATAATTTTTTTTTTAGTGTGGATTAGGCCCGTATAATCTAGAAGACTGTCCATGGCATTGGAACGCCCTCTTTCCTACGATTGTTGCTGGTAAGGTGCAGGTTTGCTCGAGAAATATGGCCGACGTGTCGTTAAATGAACTGATCAGGAAAAGGGGCATGACGTTGGCGGGAATGGGAACATACAACAGGATCAATAACAGAGCGGCTATGGGAAGTATGAGATCCAGGATCCAGCCTACAGTGATTACTCATTTACCCAACACCAATTACCAGAGAGCGTTTGATGCTCGTCAGAAGATAGGTGTAACAGATGCGCGTCTCAATCTAGTCATAAAAGATGCCTGTTAGAAATTGGAGGCCAAAGATGCACATAATCTAGAAGATAGGCTCAAAACAATTTCAAACTCCAATCTCAGCTGCTGTATCACAGAACAATGTCAACGCCACTAAATGAAAAGTTTGAATATAGCAGACTGAATCATGTTTATCAACAGAAAAAAAACAAATATTTTAATGTGCTTGAGGTCTGCAGACAGCTTAATATCACCTCCACAAAATGACAATGTGGCATACGGCAGGCTGTATCACATTCAGCAACATGAAAAATTATATTTTATTGCTCAATAGGTCTGCAGACAGGTTCATATTAACGCCACATCATGACAATGTGGGATGTGGCGGGCTGTATCACATTCAGCAACGGAAAAAATTTAAAAAATGTTTAATGTGCCTTAGGTCTGCAGACAGGTTCACATCACCGCCTTAGAGTAAAAATGTTGGATATGGTGGGCTGTATCACATTCAGCAACAGAAAATATAATTTTTTTTAATGCGAGTTAGGTCTGCAGGCAAGTTCATATCACCGCCACAACATGACATCATGGGATACGGCAGGCTGTATCATATTCAGCAACAGAGAAAATTAGAATTTTTTTAATGCGCTTAGGTCTGCAGACAGGTTCATATCACCGCCACAAAATGACAATGTGGGATACGGCGGGCTGTATCACATTCAGCAACAAAAAAAATTAGAATTTTTTTTATGTGCCTTAGTTCTCCAGACAGGTTCATACCACCCCCATAAAATAACAATGTGGGATACAGCAGGCTGTTTCACATTCAGCAACAGAAAAAATTAGAATTTTTTTTATGTGCCTTAGTTCTCCAGACAGGTTCATACCACCCCCACAAAATAACAATGTGGGATACAGCAGGCTGTTTCACATTTAGCAACAGAAAAAAAATATATTTTTTTAATGTGCCTTAGATCCGCAGACAATTTCATATCACCACAGCACTAAATGACAAGGTGGGATACAGTAGGTTTCACATTTAGCTAGTGAAAAAATATTATTTAGAATGCTATACTTGTGCATGGAGCACAATAGAAGCAGTGCACAACACATTTGTAGGACATTTGCCCTGCTGGCTTTGCCTGTGGACCTCAGTAATGGCAAAAAAAAATGCTGGAAGGTAAATTTAACAGCCACACTGGACACTAACTAGCTACAATATCTGACTTATATACAACCACCTAGCTAACTAGCTAAAATCTGGAAAACAGCAGGCTTTTTCACATTTAGCTAGTGAAAAAATAAAATTTAGAATGCTTTGCTCGTGCATGGAGCACAATAGAAGCAGTGCGCAACACAATTATAGGACATGCACCTTGCCGGCTTTGTCTGTGGCCATTTTCCCAAGGGCCACAGCATTGCAGCAATTGAAGTGCGGGTGCTCCGGGCTTTCAAAAAATGCTGGTGGAGCCCCCACACCACTGAATACTGCCGCACCTGGGATGGGAGTGAGATTATTGTCCTCCACTGTTGTGCCCCCGCAGAATCGCCCGACTCTTGCTGCCGCCACACTACTGATAAGTACCTTCCAACTATAAGACGCATTCTCATTTTCCCCACAAATTTTTGGGGAAAAAAGTGCGTCTTAATACGGTAAATATAAAAATACGGTACTTAACATCCTCCGCCACCTCCCAATTCATTACAAGTCCCTAACAGCCTGTTCTCCCACCTTTCAATTCATTATAAAGTGTCCTATGCACCTTACTCCCTTCTCTCCCACTCCCCAATAAATCTGAAGTGTCTGATAGTATAATGAATTGTGGGATGGGGGAGAATGCTATCAGGATGTAGCACCCTCCTCCTTCACCCATTTCATTTTACATCAATAGCTAGCAGCCTCCTCTACCTCCCCCTGTTCATAAGTCCATTATAGTCCCCCTTTCTCCCATCCCGATCCCCCACCCCTATCATTGTCCTCTCCCACCTCCTCCCCTCATTGTCCTCTCCCCCAGCTCCCTTATTGCTCTCTCCCCCACATCCCATCACTGTCCCCTCCCCAATCCCATCATGGTCCTCTCCCCCAAGTACCATCATTGTGCTCTTCCCCACACCCTATAATTGTCTTCTCCCCTACCCATATTATTGTCTTCTCTCCCACCCTGCATCCTTCATTGTCCTCTCCTACACATAAGTGTCATCTCCACCCCATTATTGTTATCTCCCCCATCCCATCATTGTCCTGTCCCTGGCATTCTGTCATTGTCCTCTCCCCCACCTCCACCCTTGTTCTCTCCTCTATGCTTGCCCTCTCCCCACCCCCATCATTGTCCTCTCCCCCACCTCTGTGGTGTATTAAAAAAAAGAAACACTCACCTCTTCGTCCATTCCTCCACGGAACCACTGCTTCTTTCTTCTTCATCAGTAACTTTCTAAATGGCACATTTTGGAATTAGATATGGAGGGCACCACTAAACAATAGCAAGATTAGGGGTTCTCCTAGAACATGCTAAATGGCAATAGATTAAGAAGAAAGGAGAAGATGCATGCTTAAAAAATAGGGAACACCCAAAGTTTAGTAACAAAATTTATTATTAGCATCAACACATGCAATGAGACAGACTAATAAAAACTTTTGAAAAAACAAAACATGGTTGAATACCTAGTAATGCCCATGATGTGGCAATAACCAAAATCCACTAAATTCAAGTGACAATATAACAGTACCTGGATCCAGTTAAAGCATAACATAAATTTTAGGACACAAGATACCAGTAGGAACATGTATATGCAACCCTATTATACGTTATGTGTATACCAATAGACCCATATAAGTGCAAAGTATCAAACAAAAGACTAAACAGCTAAAGGCTATAAACCCCTATTCACAGCACCATGTTACAAGCCAACAACTCACTAAGAGGATACTGTAGGTACGGAAAGTATTCAGTACCCACTGTAGCAGATTGGTTCTAAACGGAATGTTCTGAAGTGCATAAATGTAGCTGGTATGGGCTGTATTCAGTTACCCTATAAGGCAATCTCAGATACAATCAGATACAATCTCAGATACAGAAAAGTACAGAGAATTCTGTAGGCAAGAAATCATTGCTTATAGTAGATTGCATCTGTGGGGAACGGTTGGGGTCCAAACCTGCTGGTATCAAGATAAAGGATTCGTGTCTGGAGCCATGCAGGCCAAGAAGAAATTTACTATTTTTTTTAACCAAACTGCTATCCTCTTACTGAGTTGTTGGCTTGTAACATTGTGTTCCACATTCAAATGGCATATTTTTCTTTGCAGCTTAAGTAGCCCTTTTCATCATCGACTACATCAGCAATTGGGCCTTCATGTGGGTTTCACACTCATGTCATCCTTGTCCTGATTACTTTGGATCTGCCTTTGTCCTTCCCCAATTGATTGATGGTTGTTTTCCAATTCAAGGTCTCCACAGTTGAGCACCATATTAAACGCATATTGATTCTAATTCATAGAGCTTCATGGAGAACATTTTATAGGGTAAGGTCGTCAGGCTTTTCCCAACCCCTAGCACTTAACCACATGACTGCTGCACTTGGTCTGTTATGTTTTGCCACCTTCGCAGCACTTTTCTTGGCTATAGTAATGGAGAATCCAAAGAATAGGTAACCAATAATGAAGTCCCAGTAAATTCCTTTTAAATGTATAATAAGTTACCTTTAAACCTTACAACTTATGGCTCTTAAAGGCAGAAATTAAAACACAAATAAATGATTGTGTAAGGAAGATGTTAAAATAATAAAATGCAGAGCAAGTAATTATATTTCTTTTTTTAACTACAAGGTATCTTGTAATACTTTTAATTTGAGAGCTGCAATTCAGGTCAGTACAGGAGACAGGACTTCCTTAGCAGGTCCAGTTATTGTGAGCTCAAATCTATGGGAGAGATACCTGGCCTCTGTGGAACACTACTACTTTACATGAAATCACCAAATTCAGATGCCAAAATCAGGAAGTTATGCAATCAATATTGACATACACTTCATCACTTCATTTAAAGTGTCCTCCCAGTGATCCCTTTAAGTGGAAGTATTCTCATTTGAGAATTCTGTCAGAGTGTATAACTGTAAACTTAAGGTCCCATCACACACAGTGAGATCGCTAGCGAGATCACTGATTTTGTGATGCATCGGCAATCTCGCCAGTGATCTCGCTGTGTCTGACACGCATCAGCGACCAGCCTCCCCGCCGGGTATCGCTGATCGTGCACGAATGTCCTGGGCCGTTTTTTGATCGTTAGTCTCCCGCTGGCCAGTATGCATTGCTGCGTGTGGTCGCGGGAGACCAACGATCAGCGAGCTCCCAGCGCTTCCGATATTTACCTTGGATACCAGCTCCCAGCATGAGCATGCAGGTATCCAAGGTACACAGTGGGTAACTAAGTGACTCGCTCGCTTAGTTACCCGATATTTACCTTGGATACCAGCGTCCTCGCTGGTCCTGATCGCTGGTGAAATCTGCCTGTTTGGCAGCTCACCAGTGATCATGTAGTGAGGCACCAGCGATCCTGACAAGGTCGTACCGTTGTCGGGATCGCTGGTGCATCGTTTAGTGTGACGGCACCATTATACCCATTCATGTAAAGTCAGTTATCCAAACAGGCAGGACAGTTTCTAGAATTAAACTTTGTTACAAAACAGTGTTTTGCTTACGTAGAATGATCAGTCAGCCTTTTGTGCCTTTTGTTTTCATTGTTTGATCCTGACAGTTGAAATTGTGCTTTTATTTGACGGCTTCAACACTATTCCAGCACACAAAGCTCATGTGTTAGGTACCTCAGCTCTTTAATATTAATTAAAGCTTTCTAGAATAGCTGTATTATGAATTTTCCTATAAATATTGGCCACAGATTCTTTTTCTTTTGTGGATCATCTATTCTGTTCAGATCCAGATGGTGACGTGAACTAACATGCAACTGGAATGGACAATGATATAAACACGACAGAGGTATGGCACAGTTCTACATTTTATATTTTCAGTTTCTTTGATTTCAGTGTTATATTTGTGTAACTCAGGTTTGTTCATTTTTACAATAAATCATAATACTTTTGTATAACTTTTCCAATTCTTTTTCACAGAATAATAGCATGGTGTTAATCTACATAAATACAAAAATTCAACATTTTTAAATCAAATTAATACCTAACCAAAAAGAATAATATATTGAATATTTTGTTTTACATTTTTTCATACATACATTTGTGTTGCTGAGTGTAAATAACAATATATAACATAATTTATGCCAGTATTAAGTACAGCGATAGACTATGAATTTCAAATAATGTCAGGAAAAATATTTTTGACATACATTTGACACTTAAAATGCTATGAATATATCAAAGTATATTTTAAGATACTTTCTCCAAAATAATAAACCAGTTATTCCTAGCCCTAGACAACAAACTGTTATAAATATACCGAGAGGTATAAATAGTCAAATGCTGAGATTTGGAGAGGATCTGAGCGTGAAAATATAAAAGAAAATAGAAAAGTTTTGGTGAGAGAACTGTAGAGGAAAATCACATTAAAATTTAAAGTGAGGAATGCAGAGATCTAACATTTTTCACCCATCAACTCATATGCCTGCTGCCCAGCATCTTTTACTACAGCTAAAATGACGCAGTATTTTCCTCTGCTTAGTGGCTTTTTTGTTCAAAGTAATGGAATCATATGATGGTTAAAAGTTTATAGCAATATATTAAAAATGCTGTATGTACAGCTTTTTGGTTCATCATGATATTTTTATATCATTTTTTTAGGGCAGTCGCATTTTTATCAAACAGCATTATTTATTATTATTATTTATTATTATAGTGCTATTTAATGCATGGCGCTTTACATGTGTAAAGGGGTATACATGATAAAAAAACAAGTACAAAAATCTTAAGCAATAAAAGTCACGGCTGGTACAGGAGGAGAGAGGACCCTGCCCGTGAGGGCTCACAATCTACAAGAGATGGGTGACGATACAATAGGCGAGGACAGATCTGGTCATGCAGCGGTTTGGTGGATCGGTGGTCACTGCAGGTGTAGGCTTGTCGGAAGAAGTAACCTTCCGGTATTTCTCTCCAGAGGCTTCATTAGAAACTGTCAAAAAAGGCACAAAAATGCAGGAAAAGAAGTACTGAGGCAGAAAAAAATGGCAAGCTTGCTAGTGAAAATAAAGCTATTTACCACTAGTTAACATCCATAAAATGTTAGCACTCCTTCAATAAATGAGAAAAATAGTAAAGTTCCTTTGTTAATGCATATCCAATAGCAATGTTTAAGAATCTTCCTGGAACCAATCTGAAGCTGTCATAGGGTGCAAATGAGAGGCCTTACATAGTATATCACAGACATAATCTCATAAACAGTGATTACTCAATATTGCTATCAATAAAGCATAAGATACACAGAGGACATTCCATAAAGAAGTATTATGACTGTGATAATAAAACATTATATAATATATATATATTTCAGATCAATAAAGTGGATCATGAAATACAAAAACACGTGAATTGAATAATAAACAGCAAGTAACATAGTAACATAGTATTTAAGGTTGAAGGGAGACTTTAAGTCCATCTAGTTCAACCCATATCCTAACATGTGTGTACATACATTAGGTCTGGGACTCGCCCCATGGAAAATCCATTGTCCTATAACATAGCTAAACACCAGGCTCAGCAGGTGCCAAGGTGCCAGTGAGAAAAGGGCAACCCAGTAAAGAGTCCTGCAAAAGTCAAATTGCACCTATGCAGTGTACTTGTACTATAGTCATCTACTCGCACCATGTTGTGCGAGGGCAGAGCAATATGATCAACATAAGATCCTTGCACATGCCCCCTCATGTATAACAGACCAGTGGCTCCATCTTTGAAGCAAGATAGAGATTGGCAGACACGAGCCTATGTAGGTAAATAAAAAAAGAGTCTATCACTCTATGCATATTTGACCTTAAAAATTAACAAGGTTAGTATCCAAAATAAAATAGAAAAAGTATTGAGAGAAAAAATATTAAGAGAGAAAACATTACAAACTTCCAACCTGGAAACATCCCAAGCATTTTAAATCAATGAACAATCATGATGAGCCACACAAAGGTGAATATCTTGAAAATTGAGTAAATTTCATCCAGTATTTCCACCATACAATTGTTCATCCTCTGAAGAATCCATAGAGCAACAAATTATATATCCAATAGATCTAAACATTAATAGCTAATCATGTGCTGGTTAGAGCGACCGCACTAAACATCGCCTGGTTTCTCACAGACCAATGCACCAGGAGTATAAGTGAGCACAAAGCATAGTTATAGAGTGTTTAAAATGAAGTCCTGGCTTGTCTTAAGCCTCTCACCCAGCCAAATCAGATCTCATACTTTGCACTGATGAGGGGTAATACCCCAAAGCATAGTATTTGCAAATTGAGATTCTGGTTTGGCTTTTATCCTAAGTCATTTGGGAAGGCTCGTTAAAGGGTCAATATTAACTTTTATGATTGTTAGTTCCAATAGGTGTACGTCCCCCAAAGGATGGAATATCTAGTGTCGGACTGGGGTACCAAGAGCCCACCAATAATCAACTACAAGGCCCCACATTTGCTACATGCAAATGTGACTTTATCCTCAATCACAAATTCATATAACAAATAACTGTGTAGATTATTAAATGGATGTGATGCTGCCTGTGTCTGTACATAGTGATTCAAGTATATTGTGCCAAGTACTGGCCTAATATGAGGGTTGTGGCCCACTTTTGCACAGGGCCGACCGGACCTGTTCTCCTGTTGGCCAGTCCAAGCCAGATGTTCAAATGGCCCTTGGCAGAAAAAAGTTTCCCCACCCCTGATTTAGAAGGTGAAGGGTAGAGAAGTGCAGAATACTCTGCAGCTTGGGAGCAGATTCATGTAACATAATGACCTATTATCATCAGTTTGTTATATAAGCAATAGATTTATAAAAGTAACTTTTGTTAACAGCTTTAAAAATTTACTTTAGGATCCAAGCTACACCAAATGTGATGAAGTAGATGGGAGTGTGATATCAAGTCTTAGAAGGCAGAGAGGAGTAAAAGTTACTGGCAAATACTTGCCTCCATTAGAGTGGGAGAAAACAAATACTTGCCATTCTGTAAGTTCCTCAAATAATTATTATTTTGAAGGCATACATAATGATATGGAAAATTATTTTCAAGCATTTGATATGTCTAATAAACTACTTTTCAAGGATAAAAGACAAAGTACTACACAAAAAGATAACCGAAGAGATGAGTCATCTAAAGCAGAACAAGAGAAACAAAGAATGGAACCCGTGGTGTCTATACACACTGCTAGCACCAAAAATGATAAGAATGTGCCAGAAGAAAACATAAACTCTAAACAAAGTTCTAAAAACATTCATGAAAAGCCGAGTGAAGATCTTTTACCTTTGGGATCGTCCATACCTAAAAAGACATTGGAAGAGTTAAAAAGCAGTATTAAGGATAGCCCATTGACTATTTGTAAAAACAAATGGACTCCAAAAGCCACAACCAGCAGAATTTTGATACGTCCTCCAACCCGAAGTGAGAATGCAAGTGAAAAGTCTGGCTTAACTTTTGAAACATTTAAGCCATATTTGGTGAAAGAAATCCAAATATTACAATCCACAAAAACTCCTGAAGAGAATAAACTGCACGACCTTTTGATGGGACAAATTTTACCAGATCATGGAGAGTCACAAAAAGATGAACAATTGATGCAGCCAATTCAGTCATTTGAGGGAAAACAGAAAATAATACCTAATAAGTCAAACAATGCTACTGGTATCAAGTTTGATCCTCCCTCTACTGATGGTAAGAATACTAATTTCATATTGCCATTAAGCCATGATCCATATAATATCACCATGTTGTGTGATTTGTGTTGTCTAGCAGCTGATCAGTTTAGTAATAATGTTCTTGATATGTTATCCATTTATATATATATGTTATATGTATGTAGAGTTTTTCATGTTTTCAAAAGCTACTACAGGTTAAAGGAAATCTGTCACCTATTTTTTCGACTATAAGAGGCGACCGCCGCCATCAGGGGCTTATTTACAGCATTCTGTAATGCTGTAGATAAGCCCCCGATGTAACCTGAAAGAGAAGAAAAACGAGCTATATTATACTCACCCAGGGGCGGTCTGGGTCCGGAGGGTGTCGCGGTCCGATCCGGCGCCTCCCATCTTCTAGTGATGACGTCCTCTTCTTTGCTTCCCTTTGCGGCTCTGGCGCAGGCGCACTGCTCTGCCCTGTTGAAGGCAGAGCAGAGTACTGCAGTGCGCAGGCACTGGACCTCTTCTGGCGCCTGTGCACTGCAGTACTCTGCTCTGTCCTCAACAGGGCAGAGCAGTGCGCCTGTGCCAGAGCCATCACGGGAAGCAAAGAAGAGGACGTCATCGCTATAAGATGGGAGGCGCCGGACCGGACCATGACACCCTCCGGACCCGGACCGCCCCTGGGTGAGTATAATATAACGCGTTTTTCTTCTCTTTCAGGTTACATCGGGGGCTTATCTACAGCATTACAGAATGATTTTCATCCTTTATTCTCTGTGCAAGAATCTTGAATTTACTGCAGGGAATGTTCAGGTACAGACATCTGGAGTAGACATTTTTTTTTAGCTCTGGTAGTGAGACATTAGTAAGATCAGTAACAAGCTGGGGATCATAAAAGTTAAGGCAGGTAGCTGGACTCTAACCAAGGTATATTCCTGAAACATAGTCACAGGAAAGCCAGAGATCAAGCAGACTAAACAATAGGTAGACCTGAATCTAAAAAATCCATTTAACGATTTAGCCTATGCACAGCCTAAACGGTATGAGTAGCTGCCATGTGATCGCTCACATGCAATTTGCATACTTCAGTCAAGTGTCGACTAGCTGCCCTTCCTATTTCTCTTAATGTTCAGTGAAAAACTCCTGCCTCAGCTTATTGAGAGAAGCTGGAAGAGAACCTTCTCTACATGTATCTGTAAGTATGTAAGTATATGAGTGGTCAGGTGATGACCAATGGTACCTGCCAGCCTAACTGAATCTTAACAGTGAGTATATTATGCACTGTTACAATTTTATATGCTGCAGTGCTTAATGTTATAATTAATGCTTCTAATATAAATACAGATATAATAATCCTTAACTTAGCAGATCGTATAATACTTTATTAGCATAGCTCTGTATCACATTATCTGACAAGTTATGAATTACTACAGGTACACAGGATCAGAATCAATAGCAGCACAAGACCACCATCATTACAAGAATACATCACTAGAAACATCACCCGAGCCACTGATAGTGCAGAAATACAGCATCACAACCACCTTTAGTACATGAATACAACTCCAGAGTCCCCATTAGTACAGGACTAAATCAACAGATGAAAGAACACATCACCAGAACCACCAACATTACAGAAATACTGCATCACAACCACCATCAGTACATAAACATATCACAAGAACCACCACCAGTCCATGAATACATAACCAGAACTACCATAAGTATATGATTACAGCAACAGAACCATCATCAGTATATGATTACAGCACTAGAACCACCATGAGTACATGACTACAGCACAGAGCCACTATCAGTACATTAATACATCACCAAAACCACAACCACTACATGGATACAGCGCCAGAACCAACATTCGCACATTAATACATGGCCAAAATTAGTACATCAATTGCAATGTCATATCAGCTACATATAAAATTGTATTGCATGAACCTAAAACTCCCAGTATGTCCTAAATAATGGTAGGGAGATACTTTGAGTTGTTGTTAGCAGCAATCATCAAACTGTTGATCATACAGGAGCCACAGTACTGATGAGACGCAGGTAGTATCACCAATAAACATTTACAACCAAATACCTTATAGGTGACATTTTTAATTTGGAGTTGTTCTCTTTTTTTTCTTCTTCCCCATCTGGTCCAGATGCCATGATGACTTTTCAAATCCACAGCTCATCTTTGCAGACTTCCATATTCTCCGGTGTTCTGCAACACAACTCGATGCAACGCCCTTAAAAATATCAGTGTGATTATAATGCTTTTGGATAAAAATATCTGCCTTATGCTGTGCCCCTGACTAAATAATTGCACCTCACTGGGCTTCCTACTCAAAACATGACCCTTAAGTTATCCCTCTTATGGTACTTTGCCTCAACAATGTTTTTTTCTATACAATATTGCCCCCCACCTCTCCATAGTTCATCCTTTCCATACTAGGCTCCTCATACTTCCCCCCCTTCTGCATACATTCCCACATACTATGTCCTCACACTGCCACCTCTTTAAACCCTTTACGCCATGGCTACTTGCCATGTTTGCATTTTAATTTTTTTCTCTTCTTCTTCCAAGAGCCATAACTTTTTATTTCTCCATTCACCAAGCCATATGAGGGCTTGTTTTTTGTGTAATGACTTGTACTTTTAAATTATGTAAAACCACGGCCGAGTGGTCGACTGGTCAGCACAATCCATATTCACTGTGCTGTCAGCTGCTTCTTCCCTGCTGTGTTCCCTGCTCTTCCATTCACTTAAAGGACAGGAGGCAGAGTCCAAAGCAACTTTAAACATAATGGATTTATTCTCTTCAGGACACAACACATCCATAACAATTCCAGCATACTTGTCACAGTACCACAGTACCCTGACGTCTTCTACTACACAGGAATAGGCCATAAAGTTACAATGAGACGAGGAGTCTGGTGAAAACGGCACTTCAACCTATCTCCATGGAACCGACTTCAGCCCAGACACGGAATTAATCATCTACTAGGTCATCCACCCCCTTTTGTTTATCCTGCCCACGCACTCGATGGTGGCCCACTCTACTACTTCAGCACCCAAACTTTGTCAGTAACTTCATCAGTAACTTCTTCACTGACTTCTTCACTACACTGCTGTGGATACCATGCACTGCACGCTTTACTTCTTCCTGAGTACTTCCACTGTTCTATATGGATGTCTGGGATTCTCTGCTTGGGAACGTTGTGTGGTAACTGAGCAGCTCAGGCCCCAAGGCCACCTGAGCACACCAGGGGTCTACCCCCGTCTGACTATAACCAGGAAATCTTTCTACCTTATTACCCAGCTACCACTCCTACTATTAACCTCTAAAGTATCCTACAACTATGCTTTCCTATGCAGTGTACTCAGTGCCCCCATCTAGTGGCCTTTTCCCTAACTGCACTGTCCCTAACCTACATATAGTAATATGGCAATAAATACGCATATACAGCTGACACATAATGCACAGATATGCAAATACATTCAAATATGACAATTATGTACAAGTAAACAGTAGCATCAACATTTAAAGGGCTAGGCCTTGACCCTCTTACAATTACACCATTCATTTTATCATGCAATGTACTGTGGAAGTGGGAAAAAGTTTCAAGTGTGGCAAAATTGCGCAAAAAGTGCAATTCAGCAACTATTATTTTTTAAAATTTACAACGGTAATTTTACGCTGCATCATAAGTTCGTATTTGTCAAATGTGTACACGTTCACACTGGGGCCATTTCACAAATAAAACCCAAGAAAAAATCTAAATGAGCATATACCGTGTGGTAAGTAAGCTAGTAAATAGTAACAGTATGTATAAATAACATAGGATGTTTAGTTACCACTAATTTGATAAAAAAAGCATAAAAGCCATTCCTGCGAGAAAAGGTGACGGGTCTGTTTTTGTCTATGAGGATTAACAAGTCTACAGTTACACAGTATGACTGCAGACTTGTACCCAAAGGCCAGACATCCCCATTAACTGTAAAGTCTTTCATTTTTTGGTTTTGAAATCAAAAATTTATAGACATAATACCTTGAATGAATGATTTGATTGTTCTGGTGTAAAAGTAAATGTTCACTGTAAAACTAAATGTTTTTAAGTTAAAGGCAATGTATAATTTTTGTTTTAGTTTTCTTAATTAACTAGTAATTAAATTGTTTAAAAATATTGAAATCTGTCATATTCACCTGCTCTAACCCCAGTCTGTTAGTCCGTGCCAGGACAGGAAGCAATGATGTCTTGTTTTTTAGTCACCCGACTACTAAGTAAGTGTTTGTCTGCAGTGGTCAAATGCCTGGAATGGTGTGTAGTCAGAAAAACATCCGATGACACCCTGTTTCAGTCACCCAACCACTAGATACAGTTTTTACAGACCACATGTACCATATAGGAAATGTTGTTAGTGCATTGTATAATATTTTTCTTGCTTTTATTTCAGAAAGCATTTGCTCCGATAGTAAACACGCTTATCCAGCTTCCAGTAGAAGTCAACATCCTCTTCAGTTAGTTTCTTCTGTTGAACATATTAAACAGCAAATTGCTAGAGAAGATGTACGATTTGTGAGATTTGAAGCTGCCGATTTGCATGGAGTATCCAGGTCTAAAATAATTCCTGCACGTTTTTTCCAAGTAAGACCATGTATTAAGTTCCTATATTAGTGATTCACCTAAGTTCTGATATTAATGTTTTTTTCCCATGTCAAATTAATGGCTGAGATCAGAATAGCTTCTCACTGTGCTATGATATTTCCATAACTTCCATTAATAGACTATCTCCATAAAGTTTAACCCCTTCACCCCCAAGGGTGGTTTGCACGTTCATGACCGGGCCAATTTTTACAATTCTGACCACTGTACCTTTATGAGGTCATAACTCTGGAACACTTCCATGGATCCTGGTGATTCTGACATTGTTTTCTCGTGACATATTGTACTTCATGTTAGTGGTAAAATTTCATTCAAATAACTTGCGTTTATTTGTGAGAAAAATGGAAATTTGGCAAAAATTTTAAAAATTTCGCAATTTTCCAACTTTGAATTTTTATGCCCTTAAATCACAGAGATATGGCACCCAAAAAACTTGATAACTAACATTTCCCACATGTTTACTTTACATCAGCACAATTTTGGAACCAAAATTTTTTTTTGTTAGGAAGTTATAAGGGTTAAAAGTTGACCAGCGATTTCTCATTTTTACAACACCATTTTATTTTTACGGACCACATCACATTTGAAGCCACTTTGCGGGGTCTATATGATAGAAAATACCCAAAAGTGACACCATTCTAAAAACTGCACCCCTTAAGATGCTCAAAACCACATTCAAGAAGTTTATTAACCCTTTAGGTGCGTCACAGGAATTTTTTTGAATATTTAAAAAAAATGAGCATCTAACTTTTTTCACAAAAAAAATACTTCAGGTTCAATTTTTTTTATTTTACCAAGGGTAACAGGAGAAATTGGACTGCAAAAGTTATTGTGCAATTTGTCCTGAGTACGCTGATACCTCATATGTGGGGGGGAACGACTGTTTCGGCGCATGGCAGAGCTCAGAATGGAAGGAGCGCCGTTTGACTTTTTCAATGCAAAATTGTCTGGAATTCAGATCGGACGCCATGTCACATTTGGAGAGTCCCATTTTGGAAACTAGACCCCCCAAGGAACTTATCTAGATATGTGGTGAGAACTTTGAACCCACAAGGGCTTTACAGAAGTTTATAACGTACAGCGGTACAATTAAAAAATCATATTTTTTCCACAAAAATGATCTTTTCACCCCAATTTTTATTTTCCCAAGGGTAACAGGACCCTAAAAGTTATTGTGCAATTTGTCCTTAGTACGCTGATACCCCACATGTGGGGGTAAACCACTATTTGGGCGCATGGCAGAGCTCGGAAGGGAAGCAGCGCCATTTGACGTTTTTGGCTGGAATTGAGATCGGACATCATGTCGCGATTGGAAAACCCCTGATGTACCAAAACAGTGGAAACCCCCCACAAATGACACCATTTTGTAAACTAGACCCCCTAAGGAACTTATCTAGATGTGAGGTGAGCACTTTGAACCCCCAAGGGCTTCACAGAAGTTTATAATGCCCGGGCATGAAAATAGAAAAATCGTATTTTTTCCACAAACATGATCAATTAGTCCCCAATTTTTTTATTTTCCCAAGGGTAACAGGAGAAATTGAACCCCAAAAGTTGTTGTCCAATTTGTCCTGAGTACGCTGACACCCCATATGTGGGAGAAAACTACTGTATGGACACACGTAGGGGCTCGGAAGGGAAGTAGTGACGTTTTGGAATGCAGACTTTGAGGGAATGTTCTGCGGGTGTCATGTTGCCTTTGGAGAGCCCCTAATGTACCTAAACAGTGGAAACCCCCCACAAATGACCCCATTTTGGAAAAGAGACCCCCTAAGGAACTTATCTAGATGTGTGGTGAGCACTTTGAACCCCCAAGGGCTTCACAGAAGTTTATAATGCCCGGGCATGAAAATAAAAAAATTGTATTTTTTCCGCAAACATGATCAATTAGTCCCCAATTTTTTCATTTTCCCAAGGGTAACAGGAGAAATTGGACCCCAAAAGTTGTTGTCCAATTTGCCATGAGTACGCTGACACCCCATATGTGGGAGAAAACTACTGTATGGACACACGTCGGGGCTTGGAAGGGAAGCAGTGACGTTTTGGAATGCAGACTTTGATGGAATGGTCTGCGGGTGTCATGTGCGTTTGGAGAGCCCCTGATGTACCTAAACAATTGAAACTACCCATAAGTGACCCCATTTTGGACACTAGACCCTCCACAGAACTTATCTAGATGTGTGGTGAGCACTTTGAACCCCCAAGTGCTTCACAGAAGTTTATAACGCTCGGACGTGAAAATAAAAAAATCATTTTTTTCCACAAAAATGATATTTTTGCCCCCAATTTTTTATTTTCCTAAGGGTAACAGGAGAAATTGGACCCCAAAAATTGTTTTGCAATTTGTCCTGAGTAGGCTGATACCCCATATGTGGGGGTAAAACACTGTTTGGGCACATGTCAGAGCTTGGAAGGGAAGGAGCACCATTTGACTTTTTCAACTCAGAATTGGCTGGAATTGAAATCAGACGCCATGTTGCATTTGGAGAGCCCCTGATGTGCCCAAACAGTGGAAACCCCCAATTCTAACTCCAACCCGAACCCCAACACACCCCTAACCCTAATCTCAGCCCTAACCCTAGCCCTAACCCTAACCCTACCCTAACCCTAACCCTAATGGAAAAATGGAATGGAAATAAATACATTTTTTTTATTTTATTATTTTTCCCTAACTAAGGGGGTGATAACGGGGGGTTTTATTTACTATTTATGGCGGTTTTTATGTTTGGCGGCTGTCGCACTCTAAAAGACGCTTTTTATTGTAAAAATAGTTTTTGCATCACCACATATTGAGAGCTGTAATTTTTACGTATTTTGACCTACTGAGTCATCTGAGGTCTTATTTTTTGCGGGACGAGTTGACGTTTTTATTGGTACCATTTTTGGGCACGTGACATTTTTTGATCGCAGAATGAACGTTTTTTGGGACGCAGAATGAACAAAAACCAGCGTTTCATGAATTTCTTTTGGGGGGGTGCGTTTACACCGTTCCGCTTGCGGTAAAATTGATAAAGCAGTTTTATTCTTCGGGTCAGTACGGTTACAGCGATACCTCATTTAGGTCGTTTTTTTATGTTTTGTCGGTTTTATGCAATGAAAACTATTTTATAGAAAAAATAATTATTTTTGCATCGCTTTATTCTGCGAGCTATAACTTTTTTATTTTTTTGCTGATGATGCTGTGTGGTAGCTCGTTTTTTGCGGGACAAGATGACGTTTTCAGCGGTACCATGGATATTTATATGCGTCTTTTTGATCGTGCGTTATTACACTTTTTGTTTGGCGGTATGATAATAAATCATTATTTTTTGCTTCGTTTTTTATTTTCATTTTTTAAGGGGTTCGCTAAAGGGGTTAACTAATGGGACAGTTTTATAGGGCGGGTCGTTATGGACGCGGCGATACCTAATATGTGTACTTTTATTGTTTTTTTGTTTTTTTATTTTCAAAAAATGGATTTATTTGGGGGAATATTTTTTTTTTTTGTAATTTGGCGATTTTTTAAAAATTATTTTAACACTTTTTTTTTATTTTTTTTTTACTTTATTAAATAGTCCCAGGTGGGACATCACTGTTCTATGATAGATCGCTGATCTGTCACATCACAGATCACTGTGACAGATCAGCGATCTGTCACAGGCAGTGCACAAGGCTTCCTCATGCCTGCGCTTTGCAGGCACTGAGGAAGCCAGCTTCCTGCAGGCCCCCGAAGGCCCCCGTCGCCATCTTGGATTCGGGGGCCTGCAGGAAAGGAGCCCCCGGCAGCAGCGCTGCACATTGCGCTGCCGTGGGGGGCTCAGGGAAGCACGGAGGGAGCCCCCTCCCTGCCGATGCTTCCATTTAACCCCCGGTACACCGCGATCATGTTTGATCGTGGTGTGCAAGGGTTTAACGTGTCGGGGGCGGTCCGTGACCGCCCCTGACACATTGTGCCGGATGTCAGCTGTGATAATCAGCTGACACCCGGCCGCGATCAGCGGCGCTCACCACGTGGGCGCCGCTGATCGCGGTAGACGTACTATCCCGTCCATGGGCAGAGGGGCCCGGGTCCCATGGACGGGATAGTACGTCTGATGTCAGGAAGGGGTTAAGATACAGCTAGATTGATTTTTGTAATCCATCCACCTCATCCATTATTCTGTATGGAGCAATATATGAGGCCTATTATTCTGCATGGAGCATTATATGGGGCCTATTATACTGTATGCAACAATATATGAGGCCATTATTATGTATTTAGCATTATATGGGGCCCATTATTCTGTATGGAACAATATATGGGACCATTATTCTGTATTTAGTATTATATGGGGCCCATTATTTCGTATGGAACATTTTATGAGGCCCATTATTCTGTATGGAGCTATATATGGTGTCAATTATTTTGTATGGAGCATTGTATTGTGTCCATTATTCTGTATAGAGCGCTATATGGGGCCCATTATTCTGTATGGGTCAATATATGGGGCTCATGAAACTGTATGGAGCTTTATATGGGGCTCATTATTCTGTATGAAGCAATATATGGGGCTCATTATACTATATGGAGCACTACATGGCGCTCATTATAATGAATGGAGCAATATATGGGGTCCATTATACTTTATGGAGAATTATGTGGTGGCCATAATACTGTATGGAGCAATATATGGTGCCCACAATACTGTATATAACACTATGTAATGATCACAATATTGTATGGAGCTCAAGGATTCGCCAGTTTCTGAGCTATTGTAGAATTTACAATAGATATCACCCATGTAATGTCAGTAATAAGTGAAATCTTTGGTATTTTACTATGCCTATATCTCCTATCTCTGCTTCACGAATCGTGGTTTGTGTTAAAGGGGCCCACTGAGACTCTTTCACTCAGGGCCTACGAGAACCTGGACCCGGCCATGCATCCTCCCTTCAATACGGTGCAGTCTTCCTGTCCCCTTTGCAGAAAAGCCCCCTAAAGTATGATGTTCCCCCCACTATGCTTTACGGTTGGGATGGTGTTTGATTGTACTCATCCTTCTTCTTCCTCTAAACACGGCGATTGGAGTTGATACCAAAAAGTTGTATTTTTGTCTCATGTGTCCACATGACCTTCTCCCATGCCTCCTCTGGATTATCCAGATGGTCATTGGTGAACTTCAAATGGGCCTGGACATGTGCTGGCATGAACAGGAGCACCTTGAGTGCCCTGCAGGATTTTAATCCATGACAGCGTAATGTGTTACAAATCGTAAAGTTTCAGACTGTGGCTCAAGCTCTCTTCAGGTTATTGACCAGGTTATCCCATGTAGTTTTGGACTGATTCCTAACCTTTCTCAGAATCATTCTTACCACGAGGCGAGATTCTGCTGCGTGGAGCCCAAGACCGAGGGAGCTTGACAGTGTTTCTTCCATTTTCTAATTAATGTGCCAACAGTTGTTGCCTTCTCACCAAGCTGCTTGCCTATTGTCCTATAGCCCATCCAAGCCTTGTGCAGGTCTACAATTTTGTCCCAGGTGTCCTTAGACAGCTCTTTGGTCTTGGCCATGGTGGAGAAGTTAGAGTGTTATTGAGTGTGTGGACAGATGTATTTTATACAGGTAACGAGTTCAAACAGGTGCAATTAATACATGTAATGAGGGCAGAGTAGGAGGGCTTCTTAAAGAAAAACTAACATGTTTGTGAGAGCCAGAATTCTTGCTAGTCAGTAGGTGATCAAATACTTATTTCATTCAATAAAATGCAATTTAATTATTTAAATATTATACAATGAGATTTTCTGGATTTTATTTTTAGATTATGTTTCTCACAGTTGAATTGTACCTGTGGTGAAATTACAGACCTCTCCATTCTTTGTAGGTTGGAAAACTTGCAAAATCGGCAATGTATCAAATACTTATTTTCCCCACTGTATAACAGGTTCTCCTCCTGCTCTTAATGCAGTTTTACTCACAGACTGCATAGATCTTCAGTCAGTAAAATGGCTGCTGGTGGAGGAACATGTGACCAAACCGTTACATCAGTCTTGTCCAATTGAAAAACACCTCACATCAGAAAGCTGCTTTTCTATTGGAAGATGCTGATGGACTGGCCTGGTCACATGCTTCTGCATAAGCAGCCATTTTATGGACAGACGTGCTGGTCAGTCAGGAGGTATAAATTGGAAAAACTCTTTAAGAACCTGGGAATTTTTTTTTGTGCTTTTGATTTTTTCTAACCCTTATTCCAAGAGCCATAACTGTTTTATTTTTCTTTCGGTATACTGGAGGTGGTAGTTTTGAATGACACCATTCATTTTACCGTACAATGTACTAGAACATGTGGAAACAAATTCTAACAATGTAATTCTACCATTTTTTGTGTTTTTGTTTTTACATCATTTATTATGCAGTAAAAATTACCTGGCAACATGATTCTCCAGGTCTGCCCAATTAGAGGAATATCAGACTTGTCCAATTTTTTATCATTTAATGGTGAAAAAATACAGAAATTAGTAAAAAAAAAAGTTTGCATCTTCATTTTCTGAGACCTGTATTGTTTTTTTAATTCTTCAATCTATGGTGCTTTGTGAGGGCCTGCTTTTTGCTCCCTGAGTTGACATTTTTATTGATGTCATTTTGTGGTACCGTATTTTTCGGACCATAAGACACACTTTTTCTCCTCCAAATTTTCGAGGAAAGTCTGGGTGCGTCTTATGGTTGGAATGTAGCATGTGGGGAGGGGGCAGCGGCGGACTGGGATTGCAGGAGGCAGGAAAATATCGCCGCTGCAGGAATCCGGTGCTGGGGAAACCACATGGTTCCAATAATTAAAGTGAAGTGAATATTCATTAGCTGCTTTCCCTCCCCCCATGTCTGGGAGGGGAGCAGCAAATGAATATTCCTTCACTTAAACAATGGACCCACATGGTTTCCCCAGTGCTGGATTCCTGCAACAGCTGGGGAGATCTGTGTCCGGTGGAGGAGGGGGCAGGAGCAGGAGGGAGGGATGCCACATACTTGACAGCGCTGATGCGATGCTGAATGCTCTGTGGAGGACCTGTACTGAGGTCATGAAGAGGGCGGGCTGGAAAATCACATGATTGTACCAAGCCCTGCCTCTTCATCACAGGTCCTGCAGACACCTCACTACAAACAATGCAGCTTCATCTTACATGATCTGTGGTGAGGTAATAAGAAGGAGGGCAGTGTGTGGTCATGGCTGGCTGCAGGACCTGCACTGAGCACAACCTATACAAGAAAGAATTAATTAAAAGGTTAGTTATTACAGCACATAACAAAGCACTCTGCCACTCCTGTGGTAAACTATAACTCCAAGCATGCCATAGGATCTGCAGGACATGCTGGGCGTTATAGTTCTCCCATTAGATATTAAGGCAGCACTCCAGGGTTATTTCTCAGTGCTGAAGTGGTGCTTTAAATATAAGCCCTGTACCCCCATGCTTATACTCACCCTCCAGCGTCTTCATATAGTACTCTACAGACACCACACTGGTCCCGCAGCACCATCTTCTACCCGTAGCTTCCAACATAATAACATACTATTATATATAATAACACCACATATAATAGTATGTTATTTATGGTATTGAATATTTTACCACATTTTTTGCTTCAAATATATTTTTCCCTATTTTCCACCTCTAAAACCTGGCTCTGTCTTATAGTCCGGTGCATCTCATAGTCCGAAAAATACGGTATATACGACCTTTTGATAACTTTTTGCTCTTTTTTTAGGTTAAATCAGGCAACTAAAAAATGAAAATTTAGGATTCAGAATTTTTTGACACTTAATGTAGGGTTTAAATAAGTTAATTTTTTGATAGATTAACTTTTTTGGACACAGCTCTACCAAATATGCTTATTTTTTTAGCTTAAATTTCTTTATTTTTGAAGGGGGAAAAAGGGAGTAATTTATGGATATGTCCTGGCCCGCAAACTCCTCCAGGTGTCAGCTGATTCTGACAGGTGACACTCTGCACTCACTGCCAGAAGCCCTTATCCTCTCTCTGCGCTGAGCATTTACACCGGAGTTTCTGTGTAAATCTCTGAAATATGTGATTCAGATGGAACCCCTGGTGGAAGATTCAATATAATGAGGCAGATGGAGACATTGTGGATGCCGTTTAGCCTATGATGTTCTTATAATAAAAGTGCCATCAGACACAGTTTTGTGCACTTCGGATAAGAAGGATACCGCTAAACAGAGGCCAAACGGAGTCCAGAGTAACTCTGCTGGCTTATCATAGTGAATGGATTTTGGGGGTTTCATCTGAATTTCACTTGAAATTTAGATGGAAACTCCTATGTAAGTGCTCAGCGTAGTGCACAGGATAAATGTGATCCTGTCCATCATCAGTCAGTGGAAATATAGGAAGCTTCCTTGTTACTGGTAGCACGAAGGCTCTAGAATAGCAAATTGGCTTCTCGCTCCCCTAAATAAATCCAGCAAATTCTGCACTCGCAAATCCAGATGCCCCCCTCCCTTCTGATCTCCAGAGTGTGCCTAAACCATATTTAGCGTTCACGTGTTTGTTATTTCTGTAGTGCTGAGAGCCTGCCTAATTTACGAGTGCGTGTCTCTACAAGCATGAGCTGGGAACAATCTTTGGTCACTACAACAATGTACTGGTCACTACAACATACTAGTCCCTGGCAAGTATTGGCCACTACAACGTACTGGTCACTGCAACATACTGGTCAATACAACAACAGTTTGCAGTTTTCACTTAGCAACATCCACTGCTGCTTGTTTCAGGAAAACACCCATGGACTCAAAATCATTACTACATTTGTACATAAATTTGCAAAGGGGTATAATTTTGAAAACGGGCTCACTTGAAGGACTATTCTGCACTTCTAGCAGTTAGAGGCTCTGTATATGGAGTCATCAAACTATTCTAGGAAAATCGGCACTCCAAAAGGCAAATAGCGCTTTGTCCCTCCCAAGTTTCACCGTATGGCTAAATAGTACTGTACAGCCACATATAGGGTATCTCTACATTCAGCAGAAATTGTTGTCCAAATTTTGTTACCATTTTTACCCATTTCCCAGTGTGAAAATGTAAATTCTGGAGCTAAAACAAAATTTTGGTGATAAAAATGTAATTATTTTTTCTTCACTGCCCAATGGTATAAAATTCAGGGACCCACCTGTGTTGTCAATATGATCACTACACCCCTAAATGAATTCACTAAAAGGTGTAGATTGTAAGATGGGGTCTTTTTTTGTGGGGTTTTGCTGTCCTGGCACCTTAGGGGCTCTGCCAATGTGACATGGCACCCTCAAACCAGTCCAGCAAAATCTGAACTCCAATATGGCACTTCTTCTGTTCTGAGCTTTGCACTGTGCCTCAGAAGTAGTTTTTGACCACATATGGGATATTGGCGTACTCAGGAGAAATTGAACAACAAATTTTGTAGTCCATTTTCTCTTGCTATCCTTGTGAAAATGAAAGAATTTGGGGCTAAAGCAACATTTTTGTGGGAAAAAATATATTCAACGTAAAATTCTCTGAAGTACCTGTGGGTTCAAGGTGCTCACCACACATCTAGATAAATTTCTTGAGGGGTCTAGTCTCCAAAATTGGCTCACTTGTGGGGGTTTTCAACTGTTTAGGCACATCATAGGCTCTCCAAACACGACTTGACACCCGCAGACCATTCCATCAAAGTTTTGTGTTCCAAAATGTCCCTACTTCTTTTTTGAGGCCTGTCAAAAGTTGTTTACCCCCACACTTGAGGTATCTGCCTACTCACAATAAATTGCACAACAAGTTTTTGGTTCTATTTCCTCCTGTTACCCTTGTGAACATAAAAATTGGGGACTAAAAGAAAATTTATATGGAAAAAATTATTTTTTTTTATTTTTATAGCTCTACGTTAAAAACGTTTGTAAAGCCCCTTGGCATTCAAGGTGCTCACCATACACCTAAATACATTCATTGATTTGTCTGGTTTCCAAAATGGGTTCATTTGTAGGGAGTTTCCACTGTTTAAGTTCATCATGGGCTCTCCAAATGCAACATGGCATCCGCTCTCAATTCCAGCCAATTTTGCATTCAAATAGTCAAATGGCGCTCCTTCCCTTCCAATCCCTGCTGTGCAAACAGACAGTAGTTTTTTTCTACATATTGAGTAGCAGCATACTCAGGAGAAATTGCACAACAAATTGTATTATGCAATTTCTCCTGTAAAAATGTAAAATTTTGGGCTAAAAACATTTTTGTTTGTTGTGATTTTTTTATTTTCGCGGATCAATGTTTTAAACTTCTGTGAAGAACCTGGTGTTTCAAGTTGCTCACCAGACTTCTAGATGAGTTCTCTGAGGGGTCTAGTTTCCAAAATGGAGTCGCTTGTGGGGATTTTCCACTGTTTAGGCACAACACGGGGCTTTTGAAAAGAGACATCGCGTCCGCTAATTATTCTAGCAAATTTTACATTCAAAAAGTCAAATGGCCCTCCTTTCCTTCTGAGCCCTGACATTTGTCCAAACAATAGTTTTCTTCCACGTATGGGGTATCGACACACTCAGGAGAAATTGCAAAACAAATTTTATGTGTAATTTTTCCTATTACCCTTGTGAAAATGCAAAATTTAGGGCTAAAAATACATTTTTGGGTGAAAATTTTGATTTTTGTTTCACTGCTCAACATTATTATCTTCTGCAAAGCACCTGGGGCTTCATGGTGCTCGCCACACATCTAGATAAGTCCCCTGAAGGTTCTAGTTTCCAAAATGGTGTGACTTGTGCATGGCTTCCACTGTTTTAGGTACATCTGGGGCTCTCCAAATGCAGCATGGTGTCTGCTAATTATTCCAGCAAGTTTTACATTCAAAAAGTCAAATGGCGCTCTTTCCTTTTCGAGCTCTGCTGTGTGCCAAAACAGTGATTTTCACCAACACCTGGGGTATTGGCATGCTTAGAAAAAATTGAACAACTAATTTAAGAATAATATTTTGGTAATGTTTTGCAGGAAAGGGCCATTAGTGGCATTTATATGCCACGCAGTTACCTTGAATTGACTCTCAGCCCAAAGGACAATGAAGTAGACCACATCAACTCAATGCATTTCAAAAGTGACATCATTCTGAAACCAGACTTAGAAACCTTCCGGGTTCTGCCTTGGACTGAAAAAACTGCAAGAGTCATCTGTGATTCTTTTACCTTTCTAGGGGATCCACTTCTCACCTCTCCACGATTTTTAGCTAAACGATTACTTCATCAGCTTGAGGAAATTGGGTTTTTGCTACATTCTGCTTTCTCCTATGAGTTTTGTATATTTGGTATGGCTGAAATTATAAATGCCAAAACAGTATCATTTCCTGCAGTAACTTTATTGACCGACCATGACCAGTTATTCATTCAAGAGCTGTTTGATGGACTGTACTACATTGGTGGAAACATTGAAAGTTTTTCTTCTTCCATTGGACCTGGACAGATGGAGATATCATTTCAACCTGATTATGGATTGCAGGCAGCTGACATTGCATTCACCTTTAAAACTGCCATCAAAGAAGTGGCTAAAAAGCATGGAAACATAGCAAGTTTCTATACTGATATGGTGGGTTTCTATAATTCTGGGATCTTATCACATAGCTTATGGGACATACAAGGGAAGAAAAATTTATTTTATAGTGGAACACATGTGCAAGAGCTTTCAGACATTGGTAAAAACTGGTTATCTGGACTTCTTCTCCATTCTGCAGCACTCAGTTGCTTAGTCGCTCCAGGAGTTGCTTGCCGAAAACATTTGTCAAAGGATATTAAGGAATCACAAGAGCACATCTCTGCTACCTGGGGATACAATAACGGTTCTACATACAATGTAAAGTCCTACTGCAAGAACGGAACTTATATAGAAAACAAGTTATGTTCTGCGATGGCAAACCCTTACCTAGTCCTAGCTGCCACAGTTGCCGCTGGACTGGATGGGATCAAGAAGGGCCTAAACTTCTTCGGCACCCTAAACAGCAACACAGATCTTCCTGAGCTTAAAACTTGGCCTATTCCATTAAAATTAGAAGATGCACTGACTGCACTACGAGAAGACAAATGTATCAGAGCATCCTTGGGGGAGCCATTTATTCTATATTTTATTGCAATGAAGCAATACGAGTTAGAAACAGAGGAGGTAGATTCAGAGAGAAATAAATTTCTTGAATATTTCATATAGGTCACCAAGCTACAATATAAATTTCTTTTATAAAATAAAAGGTGTTCCCGGTTTGAAGTTTGGACAAAATATACACATTAATTTCTCCTTATTTTTATATATTGACTCTAAATTGTACATACATTTTATAATGTTATAATAGACATAATACCTTTTTCAGTGAATTTGAAATGTTTCAAACTAATTAGATTTTTAGAACAAAATTCTGTTTTTGGGTTAAGATTTATATATTTAGGTAGATGAGTAAAGACAAACCAATGAATTGTAGAGTATTATTTAGTGTACTGGTTTCGAAAAAAAAATCTCTCCAGACCTAAAAAATAAACTACTCTATGATGATATATATAAATGGAATTTTTAACCCTTAGAGACATCTCCCATTTATGCATAGTGGATGTGCTATCCTTCTGGAATACCCCAAAATGGAACCAATAAAAAAACACAGCCCATACCAAAGATCAAGCTAAGCAAGCCCTCATAAGATGTTTTCAACAGAATAATAAAAATGTATGACTTTCTGAATACGACAATTGAATCCAATGTAAAAAAAAAGCAAAAACAAAAAACTACACCCCACTAGGAATTTGTTTCCCGTCTGTCAGTACATAATATAGTAAAATGAATGCTGTTTTCTGAATATTTGGCCAAAATATACCGTACTTGTATTTCTGCTATAAATTGGATGGATGAATTTTTTGAGCTGAATATTTGTTGTAGATAAAGGATGACAACTTTAGAACAAGAAAAAAGACAACAAGGCTATCCATAGAGTTAAATGCATCAAAGAAGAAAATGCTCAACCTGCTTATTTGGTGAAATTGTGCATAATAACATGTAAAGCTTTGAGTAGGACTTTCAGTTGTTATTCTATCAATGATACCTGATAAAGACATTGGTTCCAAGACTGTAATTTGTATTATCTATTGAAGAAATAAACACTTATGATACCTGAAGAGTCAATGACTTTTAACCATTATTGCGCCTTTAACTTTAAATTTGGTATTTATTTGCTTTACAGAAAACAGAACTATTTTCTTAACTCATGTTATTCGCACCCCATTTACAGACTATTCTTACTGGCCTTGTCATATTTTCAATGTCAAGACGGTTTGTGTAGCTAATCAGGACTAAACATAAGAAGGTGAATCAGTGTACTAAGCCTTCAATATGTCAGCAGTGTTTTACGATGTCGCGGCTAGGCCAGCCAAGATGCAAACTGGTGTAAGCACAGTGCGAAACAGTCCAGCTCATGAACATCATGAAGCTCGGAGCATGGAACCGCCGTGTCTTGACGTGAGAAATTCCAATATAAAGATAATCCAGCTCAACGATGAAGTGAAAAAAACAATTCTTTATTCACTCAGTTTTAGCAAAATAGAGGATAAAAATTTCAGCATAGATAGGACAAGATGTTGCATTATCAACACGTTTCAGGTGTCACACCACCCTTAATCATAACTAAGGGTGCTGTGACACCTGAAACGCGTTGATAACGCAACATCTTGTCCTATCTATGCTGAAATTTTTATCCTCTATTTTGCTAAAACTGAGTAAATAAAGAATTGTTTTTTTCACGTCATCTTTGAGCTGGATTATCTTTCTATTGTAAGCACAGTGCACTTGACTAGTTTTTTTTCTTTTTCAGGTGAACAATGGGCCTTGTTTTCTTCACTGCGTAGGACACATTTTTAGCCTCTGTGTTAGGTTTCACAATCTTGGTTGGATCTGTTTTTTTTTCTTATAAAAAAATTCTTAGCTTTTCCTAGCCATTCAACAGTAATGTATGGACAACACAGGGATGACATCCGCGAGCTGTTATTTCTTCACGGGCCTATCAACTTACATTAGCAAGTTTGTTCCACCACACAGATCAAGATAGGGCATGTCTCCATATTTGTTTTCAGACAACCAGACATGTGTAAAGGCACATTGATTGTAATGGGTCCCGGAGCTAAATTAAAATAACGGCTAGCACAAGTACAAAGAAAAATTGTGAAAACGGTCTTAGAGTGGTTAATAATCTGCATTGAGCTCCTTAGCCTCTATTCGCCAGTACTTTTACCTTTGCTTGACCAAAGATTTTGATTTTGATGGTGGAATGGTGGATTGAAGCCTCTGTACAGGATCCTTGATTGTATTTCTATGTGTTCATTGACTATAAAACATAGCTTCTAACTGCTTTCTACTTTCATCCAGACAAAGAGCACCACTCTAGCATTTTTTTGTCACGGCACCGGCCCCTGCTCCTGCTTACCTCTCTGCGTGCTCTGTCCGGCATGCTCTTGCTTCTCGGCGCGTCCCCGCGCCCGGCCTCCGGCTCCCTCGGTGTCGGGTATGAGCACACAGTGCGCGGCCTCCTGGGTAATGTGACGTGCTAGCCCCGCCCCCAACATGGCGGCCTCCACCGCTACATATGCCCGGCGCCTGCTCAGGTAAGACGCCTGATTATCTTATGCGGTGACGCTGTCTGCTGCGGTGCTCACTGTGTCCTCAGGCCCCCTCTCATCCTCTGTCTGCGCTGTGTTAGTGCCTTGGTTCTCCCTAGTCCGCTGCCTGCTTGATCTCGGTCTGACTCTCCTGTACTCTGCCCTCCCAGTCTCACCAAGGGCTTTCCCTCCTCTGTCCTGCCTCATGCTCTCCCCTCTCCGTCTCGGTTATCTGCCGTCCTACACTTTATACATCATTTTGCTTCTTTACCTTTACAGCCTCCAGTTCTGTGCTCCCCTGGCTCTCCGGTCCTGTACCCCACTGGGTCTCTGCCTTGCCCGGTGCTCTGCTTATCGTCCACATCAGCGCCTTCTTTCTATTGCCTCAGTCGTCCCTTTGGTTCCGGCTGTTGTGGCTCTATCCCCTGGAGGTCTGTCCCTAACACTCCTTGTATAGGGGGTGGTCCTCACCTGGGCACTCGCCTCCGGGGGCTCTGGAGTCATGACCCAGAGGGTCCACTTTCAGGTGCATCTTTATTTTTCCTCAACACCATAACATTTTTATTGCCACTCTGGAGAGGTGCATTTAATGTAAGTTCCCTGCCACTAGTATTATACTTTTAACATGTTACTGCCCTTTGGAATAACATTCTGTGACACACTTGTGGTGTCAATATAAGCACTGCACTCTGAGAGGAGTCCATTGAGAGGTGTAGTTTGTAAAATGGGGTCATTATGGGGGAGTCTGCTGTTCTGGCAACTCAGGGGCTCTTCCAGTGGGAACCTACAAACCATAAAAACAAAATATGGACTGTAATCTGGCGCTCCTTCCCTTCTGAGCTTTTTATTGTGCCGGATGCAGCAATTTGCATCCACAGACATTTGCAGGCAAACGGATGAGATTTTACAGATTTTACATTATATCAATTTCTGCTGCACATTTTAACCATGGATAGGTCTATGGTATAGTGACAATATTTTCAGTAAAGGAAATTCCAAGATAAAACTGAAAAGAGATGTGACGCTTCAGGAGCAGACTACGTCCGAGAGTGGACCCTCTGGGTCGCGGATCTGGAGCCCCTGGGCCGAGCGCACCAGGTGATGACAACCAATATACAGGGATCGTTAGGGGCAAGACCACAGAGGTCAGATCCGCGACAGCTGGTACCAAGAGGGACGGCTCAGGGAGACGCAAGGCAAGAGGTAGGACAGGGAACCACGGACAGAGACAAGGGTACCTAGGCAAGAGAACCAGAGGAAGGAGGAACCCAGCAGAAAGGCCCGTGGGGCGACAGAGCGAGGCACAGAGGGGAGACGGACAGACAGGGAAGCCTAGAGGGAATTATGCAAGAGAATCCAGACAGGAGAAAACAGGGAGACCAGGATGGCAGGAACCGACCGGGGAAATGAATACCCGCAGGTAGGTAGGGACAGACAGGGAGGACCTAACGGACAAGGGGAACCGAGGCAAGCAGGGAGGACTGACACAACACAGAAACAGGTGCCGCGATGAGCACCAAGTAGTAGCACAAAACAAGAGGAGTGCGGCCAGAACAGTGCGGGAGATCCACACAATCACCAGGCGCCCCCCTCCTAGGGAGGATGCCTGAAGTACCTTAGTGCCAGGAAGTGCTCCTCAGCCCTGCCCCTCAGCGATGCCCACGGCCAAATGACAAGGATGGATGGGCGCGCGCCCTCAACCTAAGGCCGACGCGTGCAGCAGGACGGAAGACAGGGCGGGTGCGCACACGGACGGAGGCGCGCAGGTGAGGAGAGGCTGCGGCAGCTGCCGCTGCTGATGGGGCATCGGCGGGCATGACCGCCGATGTCACAAGAGACATAATATAGGTATAATAATCATTAGAGTAAAATAGAAGACCAGAGCTTCAGTTTAATAGTATATCAGAGAATGAGAAAACATATAAGACATGCAGACATGCATGGTAAGTGTTCTGTACAATTTTTGCTATCTTGACAACTAGACTATTCCTTGGCTTAAATGTGATGTTGATTTTTATGCAGTTTTCAATATGACCACTAGATGGTATCCTTGTGCAACTAGTTATTATACTGAACTTTCTTGTTTGAAAAAATATTGGTGATAACTGATGAAGGCGTCAGTACTATTCTGTAACCTGTAGTATCCATTCAATAAATAAAGTATACACTTATAATACTGCTATATACAGCAGCCCCCCATTCAGGCTCCAATTTTATATATTGTTAATATTTCTTTCTATTGCAGCATTTATTAAAATTAAATATTCAAAATCAATTGATTTATTTTAAAGCGGTTGTCCACTACTCAGACCATCCCTTCTCAATCTCTGTGCTTCCCCTTGTAAAGTAATAACTAGAGTTGAGCGAAACAGGTCGGTCAAATTCATAAGTCGCCGACTTTCGCTGAAGTCGGGTTCCATGAAACGAAACCCGACCATAGCGTGAGGTCGGCCACGAGGTCGACGACCAGAGCGCCAAAGTCGCGTTTCAAATGATGCTTCCAGCGCCCTTTTTCAGCCAATGATGGAGGACGCACACTGTGGGCAACGTGATGACATGGGCATCGGTCACCACCATCTTTGAGAAGGGCATGCAAGTGATTGGCTGGCTTTTTGTGGCGTCACAGGGGCTATAAAAGGGCGTGCACGCCGACCGCCATCTTACTTCTGCCGATCTTAGCATTAGGGAGAGGTTGCAGCTGCTGATTCTGAATAAGGGAGAGCGTTAGGCTGGGAAGAAGAACAAAAAAACTGCTTCTGCTGTTAGCGATTTCCACTGTACAACACAACAGTTTGTGCACAGTGACAGGGGAGGCTCTATTTTTGTGCATCAGCTCTGTTGGTTATTAGGCTGCCTTATAAGGCTACGTGATAGCTGCATTGCTGTTTGCACACTACTGTGCAAACTGCTTTTTTAAAAGCAAAAATACTTTTCTTCCTCTTTTCTGCACAGTTACCAAGCGTTCATTTTTCCACACTTTTGTGTGCAGCAGTCATGCTTATTAGGCTGTCTGCTGCCATACTTGGACTGAGAGCATCAATGTCAGCCTCCTAAAATCTCTAGGGAGCTTCTAATTCTCCCTAATACTATATACACACCTTGTACTTTGTCATACACCAGCCAATTTCAGCCTGTTAAATTGAGGTGTAATCTATAGTTGGCCTGAGATAATAGTTCAGCCTCCTAAAATTTCTAGGGAGCTTCCAATTCTCCCCAATACTATATACACCTTGTACCTTGCTTTACAGTACCATATAGCTGGTGGTATTTTGGGTACATTTTTCCAAAAATGAGGAAGTATGGTGGAAGAGGCCGTGTAAGTGGGCGGGGGTTGCCAGCTGGTACCGATGGTGGTGGGGGTGGTGGTGCATCTGCTGGTAGTGGCAAAAGCACAATAGCACCTAAGGCAGGAGGAGTCGAGCCTGCATCATCGTCTGGCTCCACAAGGCCTCGAAGGCTCCCTTTTCTGGGAGTAGGTAAACCGCTTTTAAAGCCGGAGCTTCAGGAACAAGTTTTGGCTTACATTGCTGACACAGCCTCAAACTCTATCGCCTCCTCTTTTGAAGTTTCAAAAAAGTCATCAGTGGAGGCTCCTTGTCAAGAACAACACCTTTCCTTGTGTCCTTCACCCCTACCAAAAGTGAAGGATGCGGCAGGCCACACTACAGATTACTCCATGGAGCTCTTTTCACATACCATGCCTGGGTTATCAAGTCAAATTGTGAATTCCCCAGTCCAAGATGAATCGGACATGGAGTGCACTGATGCACAGCCACTGCTAGATTTTTCTGCTGGTACATTCACTCAGAGCACTACATTGTCCTCGCAGTGTACTGAGCTAGAATCTGACCCTGATGAAACTCAGGTGCCCCTTCCCGCATACTATACCACCTTACCCGGTGACACTGCACATGAAATTGAAGAGGAGGTGATGGATGACCCAGTTGTTGACCCAGATTGGCATCCATTGGGGGAAGAGGGTGCCACTGCCAATAGCTCAGAAGAGGAGGAGGAGGATTCACAGCAGGCATCGACATCGCAACAGTTGTTATCTGGCAGGCCCGTAGCAGTCCAAAAACAGTTTACAAAAACCCAAAGAGTTGCAGGACAGCTTGGCCAGATGGTCAAATTAGCACAGCGTGCAAGGCCTCAAAATGTCTTCCATAGTAGGAAGAGTGCAGTGTGGCACTTTTTTGAACAAAATCCTAATAATCAGGCCAAGGTTATCTGTAAGAAGTGCGCAAAGACCTTTAGCCGAGGGAAAAATCTGAGAAATTTGAATACCAGTTGCATCCTTAGACATTTAACCACCATGCACTTGCAAGCGTGGACGGACTACCAAATCTCACGTACCACATGTGCACCTGCTCTGAATGAAGTTAGTCAGCAATGCTACATCGCTTCCCCCACTCTAAGCCCACCATTTAGCACACCACCAGCAGCAACTGTGGAGGTGTCGTCGCAAGGCCAAAGCAGTCAGGGAATCACAATGTTATTGCTACGAAACACTGAATCTAGGCCATCAGCAAGACCACCATCACCATCACTAACCCTCTCTCAGTCCGCCATGTCCACCGCTGGTTCCACCATATGCAGCTCTCACGTCCAGCTCACCCTACCAGAGACTCTAATCTCGTTAGAGATGATGCTCTACCGGTTGGTTGAAAGCGAAGCTTTCCACGAGCTCATGGCCTACGCAGTACCACGCTGTGACCTACCAGTCGGCACTTCTTTTCTCGAAAAGCCATCCCAGCCCTCCACCTGCATGTGAAAGACTGCATTGTCCATGCACTCAAGCAATCAGTGAGTGGAAAGGTGCACCTCACAACAGATGCATGGTCCAGTAGGCATGGCCAGGGCCGTTACGTGTCCATCACTGCGCACTGGGTTAATGTGGTGGATGCATGGTCCACAGGGGACAGCGGCAGTAGGACAGTGCTGCCTAGCCCACGGTATAGGAAACAGTTGGCTGTAGGCGTTCGACCCTCCTCCTTCTCCAGAAGTGAAAGCTTGTCCACAGAGCGCAGTCGCATGAGCACTCCATCTGCTGCTGCCAGTGTTGCACACGAGGTTGTTATGAATGAGTCACCGAAAGAGGAAAAAACAAAAATACAAGCTAAGTCCAGAAAACCGGAGAGGTTGGTAGCTATTGGATTGCAGACCCCTGATCCTATCCACAACAACTAACAGTAGCCGTGGGGGGTTCCTAAGATGCCCTAGACCCCTCGATCACAGCCGGAGAAGTAAATAGGCCTAAAGAAAGAAAGGGGAAATCTAAACTGCCCCAGAGCAGACCCCAAAGCAATAGGCAGCCCCCAACAAATAATGATGGTGAAGCAAGATGAAAACACTAACACAGATAGAAAGATAGGTTGAGCAAATGATGGGGCCCAAGCTAACTAAAAAGGACAGGATAGAAAAGCTGCTGTCTGCAATCCGCAAAAAACCCTACCAAAAAATGTCCCAACCGACTGATAGGAAAAACAGGCCCTGAAGTCACTAGGACTTCAAAATGACTTTATCAGCACTCAGGTAAATTCTGAAGACAGAGCAAAGAGACAAACTGATCAGAGACAGAAATGGAACTCAGCACACCCCCGACCGGGGTTGGCTGAACTCCAAAAAACAAGGTAAACAAAACAAAACTAATAAGTTCAATAGCAGAGCAAAAAACTTATCTTTGGGAAGCAGGAATCAGACTGGTCTCCAAGAATCCAGCAGAGAAATCACCAGCGACTCAGAAGGGCGTCGGCTGCCTTATATCCAGTCAGCAGTTCCTGTTACCCAGTCATCATCTACCAGATCAGGTGTTTGGTAATCAGCCTCACTACCTTCCTTCACAAGTAGAGGGAGTTCATCAGACATAGACGGTGAAGGGAAAAAGAACTCACAACAGTACCTCCCCCTTCAGGAGGGGTCACCGAACCTTTCATCCACGCCACCAGGGCGATCAGGATGGGCCCGATGAACGGCACGAACCAATCTTTCGGCATGAATATCGGATACAGGGACCCAAGAATTATCCTCCTGGCCATAACCCTTCCATTTAACCAAATACTGGAGTCTCTGTCTAGCCAGGCGAGAATCCAGTATCTTCTCAACCTCATATTCCACATTACCTTCAACCAATAACGGGTCAGGAGGTGCCACCACAGGAACTACTGGCTCAACAAACCTCTTTAGCAGAGACTTATGAAACACGTTATGGATCTTAAATGTAACAGGAAGAGCCAATCGAAAAGAGACTGGATTAAGAATCTCCAAAACCTTGTAAGGTCCAATAAATCTAGGTTTAAACTTTGGAGAAGCCACCTTCATAGCGATATTCTTTGATGACAACCAAACCATATCACCCACCTTAAACTGGGGACCAATGGTCCTATGCCGGTTGGAAAACCGCTGGGCCTTTTCCTGTGAGAGAGACAACTTATCCACCACTTGGTCCCAGATCTGATGCATTCTCTCCACCACAGTGTCAACACCTGGGCAGGCAGAAGGCTCCACCTGCCCTGAAGAGAAACGAGGATGAAACCCAAAGTTACACAAAAAAGGTGACATCAAAGTGGCAGAACTAGCTCTATTATTTAAAGCAAATTCGGCCAAGGGCAAAAATGAAACCCAATCATCCTGATCAGCAGAAATAAAACATCTCAAATACGACTCCAAAGTCTGGTTTGTTCTCTCCATCGGCCCATTGGTCTGAGGGTGAAAAGCAGAGGAGAAGGACAACTGAATTCCCAGCTTGGAACAGAAAGTCCTCCAAAATCTAGACACAAACTGAACTCCTCTGTCAGATACAATGTTCTCAGGAATCCTGTGCAAGCGAACCACCTGTTGCAAAAATAAGGGCACCAACTCTGAGGAAGATGGCAACTTAGGGAATGGTACAAGATGGACCATCTTAGAGAATCTATCACAAATCACCCAAATAGCAGTCATTCTCCGAGAGACAGGCATATCAGAGATAAAATCCATTGAAATATGGGTCCATGGCCTCCTGGGCACCGGCAAAGGCATCAACAACCCACTAGAGCGAGAACAAGGTTTAGACCGAGAGCAAGTCCCACAGGACTGCACAAAATTCCTGACATCACGAGACAAGGCGGGCCACCAAAAAGACCGACTCACCAAATCTCTAGTACCAAAAATACCTGGATGACCAGCCAATGCAGAGCAATAAACTTCAGACATCACTCTCTTCCTCCACTGGTCAGGAACATACAATTTTCCAATGGGACAACGCTCAGGTTTGTCCTCCTGAAACTCTTCCAGAGCACGTCTCAAATCGAGCGAGATGGCAGAAAGAACTACCCCCTCACCTAAGATGGTAGCAGGCTTGGTCACAACAGGAGAATCAGCAAAGAAACTCCTAGAGAGGGCGTCTGCCTTGACATTCTTAGTGCCCGGAAGAAAAGAGACCACAAAATCAAAACGTGTGAAAAACAAGGCCCACCTAGCCTGTCTAGGATTCAAGCGTTTGGCCGACTCCAGGTAAATCAAATTCTTGTAGTCAATAAGGACCACGACTTGATGTTTAGCTCCCTCCAACCAATGTCTCCACTCCTCAAATGCCTATTTCATGGCTAACAGTTCCCGATTCCCCACATCATAGTTACGTTCGGATGGGGAGAACTTTTGGGAAAAGAAAGCAGAGGGATTCATTTTAGATGTTACAGGATCCTTTTGGGACAAAACAACTCCTGCACCAATCTCAGAAGCGTCCACCTCTACCTGAAACGGGAGTGAGACATCAGGTTGCCGCAAAACCGGAGCAGAAGTGAACCTTCGCTTCAGCTCCTGAAAGGAAGAAACAGCCTCCGGAGACCAATTCAGCACATCAGCACCCTTCTTAGTCAAATCAGTCAATGGTTTGGCAATACCAGAAAAATTAGCTATAAATTTACGATAAAAATTAGCAAAACCCAAAAACTTCTGGAGGGCCTTCAAAGAAGTGGGCTGAACCCAATCATAAATGGCCTGTACCTTGACCGGGTCCATTTCAATAGTTGACGGAGACAAAATAAATTCCAAAAATGAAATCCTCTGTACACCAAAAAGGCATTTCGATCCCTTGACATATAGGGAATTCTCCCTCAAAATCCGGAACACAGTCTGAACATGTTCCACATGAGAGTCCCAATCCTTGGAAAAGATCAAAATATCATCCAGATAGATGATCAAAAATTTATCCACCAAGTCTCGGAAAATATCATTCATGAAGCACTGGAAGACAGAAGGGGCATTAGTGAGCCCAAAAGGCATCACCAGGTACTCAAAATGTCCCTCCGGAGTATTAAACGCCGTCTTCCATTCATCCCCATGCTTAATGCGAATAAGATTATACGCCCCCCTGAGGTCAAGCTTTGTAAACCAGCAAGCACCTTTAACTCTGGAGAATAGATCAGAAATCAGGGGTAACGGATACTGATATTTAGCAGTAATTTTGTTGAGGGAACAATAGTCAATACAAGGCCTTAATGACCCATCTTTTTTAGCCACGAAGAAAAACCCAGCACCTAAGGGTGAAGAGGATGGTCTAATATGACCCTTCTCCAGCGACTCCTTAATATAGGATCGCATAGCCTCGTGCTCGGGTACAGATAAATTGAAAAGTCGACCCTTGGGAAATTTACGCCCAGGGCTCAGCTCAATTGCACAGTCATAACTCCTATGAGGAGGCAAAGACGCAGACTCCTTCTCACTAAATACATCATAAAAATCAGCCAAATAATCAGGAACATCATGCGACTGGGGAGAGGTGGAGAAAACAGGAGCATCACTAAGGGCACACCGACAACCCCAACTCACCACAGACACAGATTTCCAATCCAAAACTAGATTATGGATTTGCAACCAGGGAAATCCCAGAACAATGGTATCATGCAAATTATGCAACAACAAAAATCTGCAATTCTCTTGATGGTCTGGGGCGACCCGCATTACCACCTGGGTCCAAAACTGAGGTTTATTCTTCACCAAAGGAGTAGCATCAATACCCCTCAAAGGGATAGGCATCCGCAGTGGTGTCATAGGAAATCCACAACGTTTAGCAAAATCCAAGTCCATCAGGTTCAGAGCTGCTCCCGAATCCACAAAAGCCTTAGCGGAAAATGTGGACAGGGAGCAGATCAGAGTAATTGCCAGAAGAAACTTAGGTTGAACACCACCCACAGCAAATGTGTGTGCAAAACGTTTCTCTCATTTAGGGCAGACAGAAATGATATGCGAGGCATCTCCACAGAAGAAACACAGCTTATTACGCCTTCTGAACTCCTGACGCTGCGCCCCAGACAAAACTCTATCACATTGCATAGGTTCAGACATTTGTTCAACAGGTGGCAACACCTCTTGTGCGGTTTTGCGTTCACACAAAAGCCGATCAACCTGAATGGCTAATGACATAGTATCGTCAAGACCAGAGGGAACAGGAAATCCCACCATAGTATCTTTTACGGTTTCTGACAAACCCTTCCGAAAGAAAGCTGCCAAGGCACCATCATTCCAGGTAGTAAGGACCGCCCACTTTCGGAATTTTTGACAGTACAACTCTGCAGAATCCTGACCCTGGCTCAATGCCAACAGGGTCGTTTCAGCCTGATCAATAGCATTAGGTTCATCATGCAACAACCCCAAGGCTTGAAAAAATGCGTTCACATTAGTAAAAATAGGATCATCAGGTTTCAAAGAAAACGCCCAATCCTGGGGATCGCCGCGCAGCAAAGAGATGACAATTTTAACCTGCTGCGCGGAGCTCCCCGATGAGTTAGGCTTCAAGGCAAAAAATAATTTACAATTATTCTTAAAATTCAAAAATTTAGGCCGATCCCCAAAAAACACATCAGGAGTAGGGATCTTTGGTTCAGCAGCATGTGAATGAGCAAGATAGGCGGAAATTCCCCGCACTTCAGCAGTGAGCTGCTCCACACGATCAGACAATTGCTTCATCTCCATTGAGAAAGAAAAAAAAATTCCCCCTGCGGCCTCAGAGACATAGAGGAAAAAATATACACAAAAAAAATTCTGACAAACTCTTTTTTTTTTTTTACAATTCTTTCCTGCTAATGAGTACCCTAGGATCTGCGGTATGGCTGGTGATTCTGTTATGAATGAGTCACCGAAGGAGGAAAAAACAAAAATACAAGCTAAGTCCAGAAAACCGGAGAGGTTGGTAGCTATCGGATTGCAGACCCCTGATACTATCCACAACAACTAACAGTAGCCATGGGGGGTTCCTACGATGCCCTAGACCCCTCGATCACAGCCGGAGAACTAAATAGACCTAAAGAAAGAAAGGGGAAATCTAAACTGCCCCAGAGCAGACCCCAAAGCAATAGCCAGCCCCCAACAAATAATGACGGTGAAGCAAGATGAAAACACTAACACAGATAGAAAGATAGGTTGAGCAAACGATAGGGCCCAAGCTAACTAAAAAGGACAGGATAGAAAAGCTGCTGTCTGCAATCTCCAAAAAACCCTACCAAAAAATGTCCCAACCGAATGATAGGAAAAACAGGCCCTAAAGTCGCTAGGACTTCAAAATGACTATATCAGCACTCAGGTAAATTCTGAAGACAGAGCAAAGAGACAAACTGACCAGAGACAAAAATGGAACCCAGCACACCCCCGGGGATGGCTGAGCTCCAAAAGACAAGGTAAACAAAACAAAACTAATAAGTTCAATAGCAGAGCAAAAAACTTATCTTTGGGAAGCAGGAATCAGACTAGTCTCCAAGAATCCAGCAGAGAAATCACCAGCGACTCAGAAGGTCGTTGGCTGCCTTATATCCAGTCAGCAGTTTCTGTTACCCAGTCATCATCTACCAGAACAGGTGTTTGGTAATCAGCCTCACTACCTTCCTTCACAAGAAAAGGGAGTTCATCAGACATCGACGGTGAAGGGGAAAATGAACTCACAACACGAGGTGTCCCACTATCGAACAGCTAGTAGTAAGCGTCAGCAGGCTGTGTTGAAGATGATGTGCTTGGGCGAGAACAGACACACCGCGGAGGTACTGGCCGACTACTTGCAGCGTCAAACAGAGTCATGGCTGGGCAGTCTACATCTTGAGGCAGGCAAGGTAGTTAGTGATAACGGCCAGAATTTTGTGTCAGCCATAGCCCTTTCAAAACTCAGACACATACCTTGCCTGGCTCACACCATGAACCTGGTGGTGCAGTGCTTTCTCAATAATTATCCTGAGTTAACAGCCCTACTCCATAAGGT
This sequence comes from Dendrobates tinctorius, assembly GCF_039654945.1. Taxonomy (NCBI): domain Eukaryota; kingdom Metazoa; phylum Chordata; class Amphibia; order Anura; family Dendrobatidae; genus Dendrobates; species Dendrobates tinctorius. The sequence goes on from NW_027361692.1 coordinate 22,297,917, forward strand.
GCGAAGACTGTGCTCGCACATCCACCGGTCGCCCGTACACTCCTGTCGTATGCAGAAGCTGCAGCAATTGCTCCACCTTCCCAAGCACCACCTAATTATCGACATTGCAACAAGGTGGAACTCCACCCTGCACATGGTTCAGAGGCTGTGCAAACAGAGGCAGGCTGTAATGCATTTGTGGGAGGATACACAGGCAGGCAGTTTGAGGGCAGACATGGAGTTGTCTGGTGTGCAATGGTCAAATCTGAAAGACCTCTGTAAAGTCCTTCAGTGTTTTGAGGAATGCACACGGCTGGTAAGCACAGACGACGCCATCATAAGCATGAGCATCCCACTTATGAGTCTGCTAATGCAAACTTTGACGCACATTAAGGAGCAGGCGTCTGCAGCCGAGGAAGAAGAGGCGGAGGGAAGCCTTGATGACAGTCAGCCATTGTCTGCTCAGGGAAATCTCGTGGACGAGGTGGAGGAAGAAGAGGAGGAGGAGGAGGATGATGGGGATGATTATTTAGGGGAGGAGGATGCTTCTCAGGGGGCAAGAGAAAATGTTGGCGTGGCAAGGTCAGGTGCAGGGTTTGTGCGTGACTAGAGGGATGCTGATTTCCCTGAAAGTGCTCCTCCACCCAGCACTCGCAGTGCATCATTGACACCTGGAACATTGGCCCACATGTGTGATTATGCCTTGTAGATTCTAAAAAGGACCCCCGTATTGCCAAATTGTTGAACGATGACGACTACTGGTTGGCCAGCATCCTGGATCCACGCTATAAAGGCAAATTCCAAAAAATCATGCCACAGGAGAACCTAGAGTTGATATTGGCTAACAAACAAGCAACTCTGGTAAACCGTTTGAGGCATTCCCAGCACACAGCGGCTGTGTTGGTTCTCCCACGAGCTGTAGGGGGCAACATGGAAGAGGTGTTCGTGGTGCACACAGCCGAAGTGGCGTTGGACACAGGGGTTTCATGACCATGTTGTGGACTGATTATTCAAGTACTGCTCACACGAATGGTAATAATGCATTGATTGAAAGTGACAGGAGACAGCAGTTGTCAACTATGGTTACAAACTACTTCTCCCATATCGATGTTCTCCCTCACAGGTCATTCCCCTTTGACTATTGGACCTGTAAACTGGACACCTGGCCTGAATTGGCACAATATGCCTTACAGGAGCTCGCTTTGCCCTGCTGCTAGTGTGTTATCTGAACGAGTCTTCAGTGCTGCTTGATCAATCCTGACAGAAAAAAGGACCCGTCTGTTGACCCAAAATGTTGATGATCTAACCTTCATTAAAATGAACCATGCATGGGTTTCAAAACATTTTGTCCCACCTTCCCCTGCTGACACGTAGGTTGCCAGAAAAATGGCTCGCTTTTGTCCTCCTCTTCCTCGGACTTTTCATATTCTTCCACTTGCAGCTGCTGAATGTCCAACATCAACATATGCCATTTTTTCAACCTCCCTAACTGGGCTGCCTCCCCCCCAGGGCCGGGGTCACCACCTGGCGCACGCACCCATGCGAGTGCCGTTGCCCTGGACAGGTGGGTGGGCCCACTCTTGGGCGACGGCACTGGCACAGGGTCCCTCATATTATAATCAAGTGTCTCTGATGGTGGTGGTGCACACCCGACGTCAGACACACCGGCGTACTATGAGGGGCCCTGTGCCAGTACCGCCACCCACGAGTGGGCCCCCCCTGCTTGCTCAGGGCCCCAGCACTTGCAATACTTACCTCTCCCTGCTCCACCACTGTGTAGTATGGGCTGTCAAATCCTTCACTGGGGCTGCCAATACAAATTTGGTGAAATGATAGATGATGGTTAAGACGTAGCTATGCCCTGTCCTGCTTAGCTCTATCTTCAGATAATCAATGGCTTCCATTTGTTATGGACGTCGACTCACAATGAGATGCAGTGGTGGTTAATCATCAGCTTTCACGGTTTTCCTACTCACAGACGTGTGACATTCCTGCCCACATTTTTAAATGTGCCCTCTCATGCCAGTCCAATAGAATCGCCTACGGCCTGTGGCTTCTGTCTTTTGCACTCCAAAGTTACCTGACAGATCATGATAGGCAGTGAGGACAATGTCTCTCCCTGTGATCACAATTTGAAGGAGATGAGTAACGGTGATGGGATCCACGGTACTGCGATACAGCAAACCTTTCTTCACAAGAACTGTTTTCGCTGTCTCCACAGACAAAGTAATTGAGGGTCAGCATCGCCTCTGAGAATTCTCCCCGGAGTTTTTCCCGTGATTAGTAATTCCAAAATTTCTGCAATCACTCGACTTTCCGTCTGTACTTGTATCCATCTCGTTTCCTCTTGCGGAGAGTCTGGACTGTCTTACTGAGAGTGAACTATATATGAAGATTGAAAAATACCCCAACAGTGTATACTGGTGTACGTTTTGAATACATTACCCTTTTTCTACTTTTTAGATTCTTGTCTAATCCATACTGAGGCTGTGAGTGTCTTTGTCGGACTACGGAAATATACACGGAGATTTTTAATGTTTAAACTATGCTATATATACCTGGTATCCAGTGATACTGTACCCTTTCTCAACTTTCTACAATCTTGTCGAATCCATACTGTGCCTGAGACCGTCTGAGTCTGCCTCCTGATTAGAGATGAGCGGTGTTCGAGTCGACCTGTTCGCCAAGTTCAAATTCGAGCTGTTGTGGGCGGTGTTCGAGCCGTTCGTCGAACTCGAACACTTTGCTTAAAATGCGGCTGTTAGAGGTTCCGTTCGAGAACGGTTCGTTCACCAAAAGCGTAACTTTATTTTCAATTTAATAATGGTTTTAAATGTTAATGGACAGTTTCATGGCATAGTAGCAGTGTCTGGTAGCCAGCGGTGTAGTGCACCTGTCAAGGAGCTACACCATGTGTGTTTCTAATAATTTTTTACCGCATCTTGTCCAGAAAATCCTTTTGGGCCTTGTAGCACTGTCTGCTACTCAGCAGAGGAGTCCGCCCGTGAACCTAGCTATGCTGCCTGTTTATGAAAGAACCAATTTTGGACTGCATTTAGCCCAGTTAATACTTTGGGCCTAGTAACTGTGTCTGCTACTCAGCAGAAGAGCCCACCCGTGAACCAAGCTGTGCCGCCTGTTTATGTAAGAACCATTTTTTAACTCCATTTAGCCCAGTCAATACTTTGGGCCTATTACCTGTGTCTACTGCTCAGCAGAGGAGCCCACCCGTGAACCTAGCTATGCTGCCTGTTTATGTAATAACTGCGTGCTACTCAGCAGAGGAGCCCAGCTATTAAGCAAGCTACAGCACCTCTGGTTTGGACAATTAATTTTTTCACATTCTTTCTGGAATGCCGGTTAGGCCTAATTCCGGAATTCCGGTTGACCTGCACTTATTGGGAAATCCTCGTTCGTGGGGAAGAATTGGAATCCCAGATCACCATCACTAACGGGGTTCAGCGGGTTATCCGCACCTGTAAGCGACACACGCTGGTCCTTTCAGTGTAGCGCGCATGCAGCCCTGGACATGTAAGTGCATGACAGACCTGTTATTGCTCGATCTCGCATGCCAGAGCCTCGCATGTCCCTCTAGTAAGCTGGACACGGACCGCGGGGTCATGCCGGAGTCTCGATCGTTAATGGAATTAAGCTGACAAATCGCTAGCACAACTAAAAATGGCCATGCACCACCACCCACAGAATGAACAAAGCTTGCAATCTGTCCATCTTTTCCGTAGCTGGCATGGTTGAGGTTGCCCTTGTGGAGTACAATTAAGCTGCAGGCTCCACTCCTGGTGGTGCCCTTCTGGACATTCCTTTAAGGTTCAGCTTTGCAACCATACTGCCCCCAGAGACCAAACACTTTGGCTTCATGGACACTTTTCGGAGGGTCGTGGGAATAACGCCGCCCAATCCGCAGTTGGCATAATTTATGGTGGGAAGTCCAACGGTATATGATCATCTTCGATTTTAGAATTTTAGATTTTTTTTATTTTAGATATTTAGTCCAGCCTTTCTTGACTTTATAAGGGCATGACATACCTATATCTGTGTCTCCTCCTCCTCCTTTTACTCCTCCACCTCTTTTCTATATGTAGTTGCCCTTTTCCATATGTTATTTTGTCTTCTGAGCATTGTGTCTGCTTTGGGTCACCTTTTAAGGTGTTTTGTAATTGTATTCTATGTGTTTGTATGTGTTTGTGTTTGCCTGCCATTGTTTTCAATGGGGCTCGACGATGTTCGTCGAACGTTCGACGAACATTCGACGCACTTGCCTCCTGTTCGACGAACCAAACCGAACTCGAACACTAGCGGGGTGGCTCAACACTACTCCTGATATATAGACGTACATTTTTAATGTTTAAACTATGCTATATATATCTGGTGATACTGTACCCTTTCTGCCAGGAAGTCCTCCTCCACCCACCACTCTAAGTGTATCATTGACACCTGGAACATTGGCCCACATCTGTGATTACTTCTTGCGTATCTTATTTTTATATTGTGGTGTGATCCATCCTGAGCGTGTGAGAGTCTGTGGGTTAATCCTGCAATTTATATGTAGATTTAAAAATTACCCCAACACTGTATACAGCTCTACGCTTGTGATGCATTACCCATTTACTGCTTTTTATATTAGGTTTAATCCAAACTGACCAAGTGAGAGTCTGTTTCTGACTGTGGAAATAAATACTGAGATTGACAATGACCCCTACACTGTGTACAGCTGAACGCTTCAGATCCATTACCGTTTTACGGCTTTTTATATTGTGCTGTAATCCATACTGAGCCTGAGAGCGTCTGTGTCTGCCTCCTGAAATATATATGGAGATTTAGAATGTTTAAACTATACTATATATACCTGGTATCTGATGATACTGTACCCTTTTTCTACTTTTTATATTCTTGTCTAAGCCATACTGAGCCTGTGAGCGTCTCTGTGACTCATGAAATATATAGGGAGATTGACAATTATCCTTTGACTGTATAGAGCTGTACACTTCTGATACAGTACCAAATATCTGATGTTATTTTGGGTACATTTTCTCCAAAATTTGGAAGTATGGTGGAAGAGGCCGCGGACGTGGGTGTGGGGGGCCAGCTGGTACTGATGGTGGTGGTTTATCTGCTGGTAGTGGCAAAAGCACAATAGCAGCTAAGGCAGGATGTGTTGAGCCTGCATCATGGTCTGGCTCCGGAACGCCTGGAAGACTACCTTTTCTGGGAGTAGGTTAACCGCTTTTAAAGCCAGAGCATTAGGAACTGGTTTTGGCTTACATTGCCAAAACAGACTCCAGCAAATATGCCCTCCTCCTCTGAAGTTTCAAAAAATGCAAGCACTGAGTAGTCAAGTGCTGGCTCCTGGTCAGGAAGAACCCCTTTCCTTGTGTCCTTCACCCCCACCAAAAGTGAATGATGCAGCAGGCCACACTTCACATTAGTCCATGTAGCTCTTTCCCACATACCATGCCTGGGTTATCAAGTCAAATCGTGAATTCCCCAGTCCAAGATGAATCTGACATCGAGTGTGGGTGGCCAGCCAGGGCAGTGGGGTTAATTGGTACCGGGCCGGTGTCTCAGAGGGATGTGTCACGGTGGTGGTGACCCGGTCTGTGGGCATGGGTGTCCATGCAAAGGGGTGAATAACGTTTATAGGTGAATGATACGTGACGCCACCTGTGGTTTCTGATCAGATTGACCAGCGCTGCAGTGTCACTTCTCTGGGACAGATGTTGTGGTGCAGCTAAGATGTAGAAGCCCTGCACAGGTAGCGCCGTAGTCGCAGGGCAGATGAAAGAGTTTGTAGATGGTGTGCAGTGCAGAATGTAGCAGAGCCGTGCGCCAGGCGCAGGAGAAAGATGACAGACACAGTTGTGCAGTTCCTTTACCTGTACTTGGTAAGTGCCGTACAGGACCTAGAGTACAGATGGAGAAGGAGTTGGTCAGCCTGGAAGCAAATTAGGAATTCTGTCTCTGCAGATAGGTAGTGTGGCCTCCGTTCTAGCGCTTATCTGAGGTACTTGCAGTACTGAGTTCACTGAAGTTCCCCCTGTTGACTCTCTTTTGAAACTTTCTCGTATGGCAGGCAGCCGTAGCCTTTTCCTTCTGGCTCACACAAGTCGCTGCTGGGGCCTCCGAGCCTTAGTTGGGAACAGAGCATTTACAGCTGTTAATTCCTCTGGTTTCTGCTGCAGGACCGTCAGTGTCCCTACAAACTCGGAGACCGGAATCCGAACCATGCGCTCCAGCTAGCCTTAACTCTGCTCATCCTCCAGCTCCCCTTCTCACATCCACACACTAACGCGTAATCATGAGTGTAATGAGCGGTACCATGTGACCACTAAAGCAAGGAAGGGAGATCACGGAGAAGCTGGGAGCTGCAGAGACCGTGCCAGGATGGATAAGTATGACCTTACACCCCCGCCCCCCTCCCCCTCCAACCCCCTGGTGTATATGACTCGAATATAACCCGAGAGGGGGACTTTCAGCCCAAAAAAATGGGCTGAAAATCTCGGCTTATATTCGAGTATATACGGTAGTTATTTTGCATGGATGCAAGCATTTGGGCCTGCTTTTCTGAAAATACAAAACTCCTTTATAATGTTGAAAAATTTATTTTTAGCAAACAAATTTTTGGTAAATCTTCATAAAATATTTGCAGTTGTATGAAGATTCCACCAGATGCTGCTGCTGTGTTACAAGATGAGAAATAGTTTCTGTTATTTCTGTCAAATTTTCTAACCAAGAGAATCTTTATATTATTTACTGTATGGTAGGAACGATCCATGCAAGTTCACCGAGACTAGCTCTATTTTTTTTTTTTTTTTTAATGAGACCTGCTTCGGTGAGAGAATAAATGTATTAAATAAATGTACTCATCTAAAAATATTGCTTTTTAGTCTCTTGCTCCTGCATGCCATTAACTACTGATCATTTCCTGTTCAAACCACCCATCTTGCTTTGCACCAGCTGGAATGGATCATTACGGAAGTCACGTGACCTGAAATCTGGTGTTAGTAACAGTTGTACTGAGCATGTGCTGATTGGAAACTGATTATTGCAAATGTAGTTCAGGCCCCTAAACATGACCTCATTTTACTTATCCAAGTAACAAATATATATATATAGGAATGGTCTTAAAAGAGTAGTCCACCCATGTTTTTTTTAAAGAGCGTTTGTCGCTCACAAAACAGAAGCTAAACCATTTATACATTCATACTGTTGACTTAGCCCATATAAAAATCATAGTGGTGGTACAGATTTTACTTATTTTCTGAAAAACAGTTTTATTATGTAAGTGAGGGGCTTCAGTGCACTTTTGGCATGGCCAAGTGTTCAGTGCACCATTCCACCACCTCAATTACCATCTTCTCCTTCCTTGTGACCACTGACAACGTTCCAAAAAGCATTGCATGTCCTGCACCTGACAGCTTACACAATGCCCCCATGTTCCGGAAGCAAAGACCGCTCACTGCACAAAGAATCGCATAGCAGTGGATGGCTGTTGCCACGCTCTCGTCCTTCTCTCCTGTCAGCATCAGCTATCCATTGCTGTGTGACCCCATTTGCACTGAGCGGCTGCTGCAAACAAGACAGAGGGATCAGTGGGTGCACGTATATACTGACATGGTGTAAGCTGCTTGGCCCTTCAATGCTAGTTTATGCAGAGCTGAGGATTGAACATAGGCAGCACTCCTTGGGGGCACTGTTAATAAGGAGAGGCAGAATGTAGTTATGAATTTAACTGAATGGTCAAATTAAAGGGAATCTGCCAGTAGGATAAGCCATCCTAAGCATCTACATGGGCACGCTGGTCATAGGAAGCTGAATAAAATGATATCTTGATATCTGATGTCATAGTTCAGAGAAATCCATATAAAAAAAAGCAGTTCCAGGCTATGGACTGGACACAGATTAGCATGAGAATATTCCTCCCAAGACTATTTTATGTAAAAGGGAGTTACTAGTGTGAGACGTGTAACTAACAGAACAGTAGAACTGAACTTTGTCTTCTTACAAACACATTTTTTGCAGCTCTTGAGCTCTGCTGCATTGTAATCCTGTCTGCCTGTGAGCTGGAAGCTGAAGCTGAGAGTAACCTGCTGATCTGTCAGTTATAACCACACACAACTCTGCAGTGAGAATAGAGAGCGGCCATTACACATCACTCTGGTAACACTGGTAACCATTACGTATCTCACTGGTAACTCCCCCTCCATGTAAAATAATCTCCAGAGGCAGATTATCAGGCAGGTCAATGTCCACCGCGTAGATCTTAACTGCTCATTTATATAAGAGAAAAGGGGAATTCTTTTGAATAAAATGTTGAATCACAGATATCAAGGTGTGATTTTATTCAGCATCTGGTGACTTACATGCTCATATAGATGGCTCAGGAGGGTTGCATACATTTAAAGCATGTGTAGTCTAACGGCAATAACTGGAGTACATATTAGTGAAACTTTCTTAAAAACTATTAAATGAGTTATTCAGCCTTAGCAAATCATAGTCGTTTTCTGCCACACTGGTGGTGCCTGGCATGATATCTCAGCCCTTTTGAAGTGACTGGGTTTCATGTGTACCATCACATATGATGTATGGTAATGCCAGCATGCTAAACATGCCAACAGTCCAAATTTTACTGAACGCTACATTTTTCTCCCCAATGAGTTATCATCTTTGTTATATCATAATGAGTACAGTCGTTCTGTGACATAGCTTAAAAATTGTATGAAAAACACTGAGTTAAATGTAGCAAAATTGTGTAAATGAGCTGCTGTGGCACATAGCAACTAATTAAAGTTCAGCTATTTCCTAAATTACTGGAGAAATGAAAGCTTAACTGATATTGGTTTCTGTGGTCTATAAGACCAGTTCCCAAGCCAATTTTACTAAGTCAGGACCACAAATATTATGGAAAGTGTCATTTTTTATCAGGAACCTAAATTTAATATTCATGAGTATAACATTTGGAGAAATTTACATAGCTTTCATCCGGAGCTTCATTTCATATACAGTATGCCAAAAGTCTTAGTGCGAGTCAGACATTTTATGTTTTGTAGTAAAAAGGAGCTGCGTAAAACACTGAGTAGATTTCTGAGAGGCGATAATGTATGGCATTGGATTATATTTGTATTTTTACTGGGCAAAACACAAATCCTCATAATTATGCATTGCTCAGTAAGAAACCCCATGCGTATTTATTGATTCAATTAGTCTGTGTTGAGGCACCCATAAACATATGAAGTTTTAGACTGAGTGACCTTATACCTCTCTGTCAGTGATGCTGCCGCAGCATTCCTGTCTTTAAATTGCATATTTAATTCTCTGTTAATTATTCACAACGTCGCATTACTTAGGTCCTAAACTGGACTTTCTTATGTATAGGCTTAAGATTTCAAAAACTGTAGGAATAGATTTTGACTAGGAGCTGGTGTAGACATAGCCTTAATGCAATCTGTACTTTTTTTTAAAACTTCATCACATTTAATACATTTAATACATTTTGTAATAATTAGATAATCTGTAAATCAGCCAATTTAAGTATTGTTGAAACGCTCCAAAGTGCTGGCCACTAAGTAGCTGCCCTTTGTCTTAATGTTTTTTTTTTCAATTGCATTGTCATTTGTCTCAGATATGAGGGCTGCTCTTTTTCTCTTTGTTTTAACTTCTTTTCCAATTACAGAAGTAACTAGGGATGTGCGGACCCATGGAGGTTCGGATACTGGTAAATGACCCGAACTCTATTCCAAAGTTTGGTTTGGGTACCAGAACTTGATCCAGCACCCAAAATATATTAAAAATAATAGGGACCCGGACTTTTGATCAGGATAATTTTGTCTCTTTCTTTCTCTCTATCTGCAATGGACTTCCCCCGGAACTCCAAACATTGCAACGGACTTTCGGGAGAAGTCCATGTTTGGCGTTTAGCACCAGACACTAACTGTCCGATATGAACCCCAAACTGAAGAAGAGCAAATGTTGTCCCTATCTTCCAAAAGGGTCCTGAGCGATGGCGGCTGGGAACCATTTAACTAGGGACAGGATAGGGGCACAGGGGCGCATCATTATATTGGAGTGCCTGTGACATGATCGTAAGGCATTCGAGGCATGGTTGCCTAAAAATTAAAAAAAAGAAAAAAATACACATATTTGGTATCACTGCTTCTTAAAAGTCTGATCTATCAAAATATAAAATAAATTATTCCAATCAGTAAATGATGTAATGACAAACAAAGTCAAATGCCAGAATTATGTTTTGTTTGGCCTCTGCAACAACACAAATAAATATAAGAGGCCATCAAAATTTTGTATCTATCTCACCTCAAAATGGTGTCAATAAAATAGTCAGCTCAGGGCGCAAAAAGCAAGCCCTCACACAGCCCCATCAAAAGAAAAATTGATTGGGTCTCCAAAAAAACTATAGGCCTGTGAGTCTTACTTCTATACCAAGAAATATCTTTGAACAAATTATTAAACAACATGTATGCAAGTACCTTTATGAGAATGAATTGATTAACCGTAGCCAGCATGGGTTTGTAACTTATAAGTCATGTCAGAATAACTTGATTTCCCTCTATGACAGAATCACTGATTGGGTGGATCAGGGAAACACAGTAGATATACTAAATATTGACAAAGTATCTCATACCATCCTTATTGAAACAATAACCAAGTATGGAATGGACATGGCAGCTGTTAGGTGGAGTCATAACTGGCTTAGTGATTGGATCCAAAGAGTGGTCATAAATGGCTGCACATCCAGTTGGAAAAATGTCTCAAGTGGTGTACCAGGGGCTCTATCCTGGGCCGTGTGTTGTTCAACATCTTTATCAATAATTTAGATGATGGAATTGAGGGTAAACTAATTAAATTTGCTGATGACACAAAGCTAGGAGGGATAGCTAATACTACAGAAGAGAGAGAGGAATCAACAAGATCTCAACAAACTGCAACTGTGGGCATCAACTCAGAGAATGTTTTTTTACATGGAGAAATGCAAAGTCCTATATCTGGGCAAGAAAAATGAAAAAAGCATAGACCGAATGTGAGGAATAGGGCTAAGCAACAGTACATGTGAAAAAGACTTGGGTATCCCTTGAAGTAATTATCCCCCTCTACTCTTTGGTCAGCCCTCATACAGTGTCCAGTTCTGGGGACCACAATTTAAAAAGACATGAACAAACTGGAGCCAATTCAGAGAAGAATGACTAGAATGGTGACCGGTGTGTAAACAATGTCCTACGAGGAACAGTTAGAAGATTTGGGAATGTTTAGCTTGCAAAAGAGAAGACTAAGGCCTCTTTCACACATCAGGTTTTCGCCGTCAGGCGCGATCCGGCGCTTTTGACAGAAACCGGATCCGGCGAAATGCAATGCCGGATCCGGTTTCCCCCCATTGACTTGCATTTGCGCCGGATCGCGCCGGATGGCCATGCGTTTCATCCGGTTTTCACCGGATCCGGCAATGTGTCGCAATGTGTCGCGATCCGGCGTCTGGAAAAAACGTCTACTGTAACGTTTTTTGTCTCCGGCGAAAAAGCCGTACCCGCCGGATCCGGCGCGTCCGGCTTTTTCACACAATGAAAGCCTATGAGCGCCGCAATGCGCCGGATCCGGCGAAAGCCGGATCCGGTGGCCGGATCCGGTTTTTTTGGTCTGAGCATGCTCAGTAGCTCTGCCCACAGGAGATATATAAAAGCAAGACAATGGGACCCTCAGCCACACCCAACATGCCACCCAAGCCAAGAACCAGGAGCAGGAGAAGGCAGCAGACATCTGCAGCAGCAGCACCATCAGCACCACCCCAAATGGAGCAGCATGCTGAACGGGAGGGGAGTCCAGAAGCAGATGAGAGACGGTAATTATCAAATCCCCCATTCCTCCAAACTAGGGCCATGGAATATCAAGATATTCATTGGCCCTTTGTTTCTCTTTATTCAACAGCCACCAAAGAGATGCAGCAGCAGCAGCAGCAGCAGAAATGGCATCACTGGCAGCAGCAATACCCACAGCCATGGAGTCTGGCCATCAACAGGACAGCACATCTTCTTCTGGGAGCCCTCCCTCGCATCGTCAGCGTTTGACGGTAAGTTTTTATTTCCAAAATCCATCATCTCTGTAATATATGTCTATTCATTGCCTTTTATTTCAAAACAGGAATCACAAGATGAAGAGGAGCTCCCAGAAGAAGAAGGAAGGGGTGGACAGACACCTGGAGTGGGCTCACAATTCGTAAGTTTTTTGCATCAAACGCAGAAACACAACATCACACTACACACAACACATAGAAAACAATGTTCTGCAGACCACACACAGCAAACAAATGCCTACATCCAAAGACATAACATTTTTTGTTTTCTTCTCTAGTCTTCCCAATCTGGTGCTCGGCCAAGAGGTCCTCGCAGTGCCTCCCAGGGTCGTCGGCGACAGCAACGCGGCGGTCACCAGCGTGTAAGTATAAATATTTTTGCTTTGTTTTTTTGCACTTTTTATTTCATTTCTTTTGTGGAGGCTAATTATGTTATTTTTGTCTTTTTCTTTAACAGCCTTCACAGCGTGCTCCCGACTCTGACGGTGAGGATGGAGGGATTGATGTGGACCGCCTCATCGATCTCGTCAGAGAAAGGGAGCCGCTCTGGAATATGGCTGACCACCGCCACGCTGACCTGATCATTACCCGACGACTCTGGGAGGAAATCTGTTCTCTCCTTGTGGGCCGCTGGGAGGACCTCGAAGCTCGGGCCCAGATTAAAGAGCGTAAGTATATACAGTAACGGTTGCTTGATGTAAACCAGTGTTTCCCGAACTTCAGTCCTCGTGGTCCCCACGGATCATGTGTTCAGGATTTCTATTTACTATGGAAATCCTGAAAACATGACCCCTGGGGACCATGAGGACTGGAGTTTGTGAAACACTGATGTTGTATACTAACCACTCCTTTCTCGTTTCAGGGAACAGAATTGTGAATCGGTGGCGGTCTGTGAGGGATCGTTTCAAGAAGGAGTTCAATAAAGAGATGCGGGCCCCGAGTGGATCTGGAGGACGCAGGAGCAAGTGCAAGTACGCACAAGCCCTGTCGTTCCTCCGGGAAACAATGCTCACCAGAAGGTAAATATTACACACCACATGTGAAAAAAAATGTTAGATGTAACTTTTTTTTTTCAGCCAGGGCCATACCATGTCAGTATTTTAATTGTTTTTTTTTCTCTTTATTCCACAGCACGGTGAGCAGCACTCGGGAGCCTGCACGATTGGACCCTTCTGAGGCGATCCCTGAGGAGACCGGCACCGAGGGACACTTCGACCGCCCCGGTACATCTGCACCTTCCCAGCCTTCCCACACATTCGACCCATCTGTCCCATCCACCAGCACAGGAGCATCGTGGCCGCCTACATTACATGAAGCTGCTGGTGAGGAGATCGCTTTCCCTTTACCCCACCCTTCTGCCCCTGCCGCCTCTAGTACACCTGCGGGTACTGGGCGGCAGCGGCAGAGGGGTCAGGAAAAGAGTTATGCGCAAGAGTTATTGCATCTGAATGCATCTTTCCAGAACTGTCTCAAAGTCTTGTCAGAGCAAATCTCCGCAGGCTTTCAGCAGATCAACTCCAGCATTCTGGAGGTGAAGACACTTCTGCAAACCATGCATTCAGAAGCAAGATCTTCGCCAAACCACACCTTTTTCAGGTCTGTTGTGGAGCGCATGGCAACACTATCTCCTACCCAGCAGATGCATGTAATGCATTCGTGCCACGGTGCTCTACAGCAGGTTACCTCCCAACCTCCACCTCCCACCACTGTAGTTCCTCCACCTGCACCCCCTCCAGCCACTTTCCATCCTCCCCCTCCTATTACATCTGCACCCCCTCCAGCCACTTTCCATCCTCCCCCTCCTACTACATACCAGCAACCTGCCCAGTACCAGCAACCTCCCCCAGTACCAGTCATCTCCCCACTTCCAGCAACCTGCCCCGTACCAAACTCCTTCCCCGTACCAAACTCCTTCCCCGTACCAAACTCCTTCCCCATACAACTTTCCATCAACATCATCTGCTCCTACAGTCCCTGCCCAACCCTCCACTCCACCACCCACCACCTCTTCTGCTTCCCACATGTCCACCCATTCTGTAGTTTTTTCCACACCTTCACCTCTAACTGTTCCTTCCCCACCACGATCCCAGTCCTCTTTCCACACACCCAGTGTCGAAGTGTCCCGCAGCCCCTCCAGCAGTATTTCCACCCCACAGTACACAGAATTGTAATGTGTGTTTTTTGTAATAAAAATGCCCATTGGGTTTAAAACCTTTATTAAAAAAAGTTTTTTGCACTTTAAAAACATTTTACAAAAAAAAAAAAATTTAAATAAAAGTTAAATTATCGTTTCACAATGGTTGTCTGTCATTTCTTTCTGCGGCGAACTATGTTTTAAAAAAAGGTTAAATACAGGGTATTTCAAAGGTAAAAAGGTATTCAAAACCAGGTATAACTGTGGGTAAATTTTAGCTTTTTGCCACAGTTGTGTTCCTGGTTGTGTTTGAAGCAAAGTATTTCACCGAAAAAGTTGTGTTTATTGTTGGTGATTTCCTACCAATGTACACAACTTTTGTTAAAAGGTGAAATACTTTGCATAAAACACAACCAGGTACACACCTGTGGCCTAAAGGTAAAAATGGTAAGACCATGACAAGATAGCCAACTTTGGTTGGCAAAGGTATATACTGTTGGTCCAGAAGGTACACAAGTTTAGGGCAAAAATCTCTCACACTCTGTCATCCCAGTGTACTCTGCCTTGAGGTGACATAAAGTATAGTGGAAAATTGTCCCTGAAACCGTCACAGAACTTCTAGTGGTAATATTTCCAATGACAACATCCATCTTCGCCAGTAACTTGCTCTTCTCTCCAACCTGCACTTTCTTCTCTACAACCTGTCAAAGAAGGGCTGTAGGAACATGCTATATCTAGTTTTCCAGTAGCCAATCCCGTTCGGAAGGCCACAAGGGTCAATTTTAAAAACCGGATCCGGCGTAATCCGTCGAAAAACGGATAGAAAAACGGATAGAAAAACGGATGAACCGGATGAGACGGATCCGGTTTTGTCTGTCAAGAACAAGACGGATCCGGCAGAAAACCGGATCCGGCACTTCAGGTTTTACAAAACATTTGCCGGATCCGGCATTCCGGCACGACGCCGGATCGCACTTGACGCCGAAAACCTGATGTGTGAAAGTAGCCTAAGAGGAGACTTAATAGCGGTCTACAAATATGTCAATGTCTGTTACACTGTAGAAGGATCAGTTGTATTTTCATTTGCACAAGAATAGACTAAAAGCAATGGGATGAAACTGAATGGGAGGAGACACAGATTAGATATTATAAAAAACTTTTGACAGTGAGGTTGATGAGCGAGTGGAATAGGCTGCTACGAGAAGTGGTGAGTTGTCCTTCAATAGAAGTCTTCAAACAGAGGCTGGACAGATATCTGTCTGTGATGGTTTAGTAAATCCTGCATTGAGAAGGGGGTTGGGCCAGATCACCCAGGAGGTCCCTTCTAACTCTACCATTCTATGATTCTATGTTCCAGTACCTACAGCAAATCTGTTTAAGGCAAATCAAATGCCACCTAATATATACAGTATATACTTGTATATATTTTTTAATTCAGATTTGCCGAAACCAGATTTTTTGGGAAATTCACTTTAGGCTAATCCAGCAAAATGTTGGCTGGCCGGCAGCCACTTGCTGGATTATAGAGGGACAGGAAGTGGTTAAAAAAATAATAATTATGCTCACCTGGTCCTCACCTATACCACAGTACTACTGTAATGCCAGTGTGTTTGTACCTTGTTTCTCCAGCGTTACGCTGCATGTCTGTGCATTAACCCTTTGCTCCTTTCCCCTAATTAGCTGGGATACTGTTGTCTGTTACCTATATGGATGCTGCTCAGTTCCCGGCTTCGCTGCATAGCCATGCATGCGTGTGTGGTTCCGCTGCGCTGCATGACCACCCACTTTTGCGGTCCCTGGCTTCCGCTGTGGGTAGCTATCCGTGGGTTTCTAGGTCCTCTGCACTGTGCATGACTTTCCATGTGTGTTCAGGCTTCCAGCTCCTGTCAGGTGTCATTTGCAATGCTGATTTGTGTTTGGCTGTGCTTAGGGTGCGCGCAGCCACACCTCCCCTGCTTTTATGAGGAATGGGTGTGTGCTAGAATTGCTGCTCCAGCCTATCGGTGTGAGGCAGCTTCTATATAAAGTTTCCCTGCCCTGTGGGGCAGTGCCAGAGCTTTGCCATATGTCTCTGTGTCTTGCCATGTCTGTGTGGTGGTCAGCACCTGTCCTGCTTGCCTGCAGTTCTAGGTGAGCTGATGCCTGTCTTGCTGCCCTCCAGGAGGCAGAATATCCTGTTCCATGTTCCTGTCCGCCCTCCAGGAGGCAGAATATCCTGGTCCTTGTTCCTGTCTGCTCTCAAGGAGGCAGAATATTCTGGTCCTTGCGCTATTGTTTGGAGCCTTGCCTTGTACACGTTCCTGTTGTGTCTTGCTTCCTGAATCCTGGATCTGCTCCTGTCCCTGACCCTGTCTGAACGGTGTCCTCTGTGTTATGTTCATGAGGTCATTCTGTGTCTTGAACCCTGTGCCCAGTGACTGTGACTCTTTGCTAACTGACTTTCTGTGATCTAACCTGGGTTTATCTTGGAAGTAGGAGTCCAGTGTGTCCGCTGAGTTTCTGCTACTCTGTGCTCAGCTTGTTATTTGGTGCAATCCCCGACCGGTTTCTGTTGTGAGTTCATTTTCCCCTTCGCCACTGAGGTCTGGTGAACTCCCTATTCTGGTAAAGGAAGGTAATGAGCCTGATTATCAGGCACCTGAGACTAATGAGGAAGACTGGCTGAGTGGAGTCACTGACTGGATATAAGGCTGCCGACGCCCTTCTGCCCTGCGGGTGATTTCTCTGTGAACTTCTAGGACACCAGTCTGATTCCTGCTTCCCTAAAGCTAAGTTTTCTGCTTTGCCTGTTTGCATTTATGTTTTGTTTTTGTTTTCCTTGCTTTTCTGGATTCTGCCATTCCCTGCTGGGGTGAGCTGAATCTCCTTTTGCCTGTTGCTCTGTCTTCAGAATATTCCTGAGTACTGACATAGCTTTTTTGAAGCCTAGCGTCTTCAGGGCCTTTTTCACTGTCAGTCTGTTGGCTCTTATTTTCATAGGGTTTTTCACGGATTGCAGACAGCAGCCTTCTTGTCCTTTCCTATCTAGGTAGTTTGGGCCCTGTCTTTGTTCAGTCTATCTTTCTGTCTGTGTTAGTGTTTTCATCTTGCTTCACCGTCATTATACAGTGGGGCAAAAAAGTATTTAGTCAGTCAGCAATATTGCAAGTTCCACCACTTAAAAAGATGAGAGGCGTCTGTAATTTACATCATAGGTAGACCTCAACTATGGGAGACAAACTGAGAAAAAAAAATCCAGAAAATCACATTGTCTGTTTTTTTTTCATTTTATTTGCATATTATGGTGGAAAATAAGTATTTGGTCAGAAGCAAAATTTCATCTCAATACTTTGTGATATATCCTTTGTTGGCAATGACAGAGGTCAAACGTTTTCTGTAAGTCTTCACAAGGTTGCCACACACTGTTGTTGGTATGTTGGCCCATTCCTCCATGCAGATCTCCTCTAGAGCAGTGATGTTTTTGGCTTTTCGCATGGCAACACGGACTTTCAACTCCCTCCAAAGGTTTTCTATAGGGTTGAGATCTGGAGACTGGCTAAGCCACTCCAGGACCTTGAAATGCTTCTTACGAAGCCACTCCTTCGTTGCCCTGGCGGTGTGCTTTGGATCATTGTCATGTTGAAAGACCCAGCCACGTTTCATCTTCAATGCCCTTGCTGATGGAAGGAGGTTTGCACTCAAAATCTCACGATACATGGCCCCATTCATTCTTTCATGTACCCGGATCAGTCGTCCTGGCCCCTTTGCATAGAAAGAGCCCCAAAGCATGATGTTTCCACCACCATGCTTTACAGTAGGTATGGTGTTTGATGGATGCAACTCAGTATTCTTTTTCCTCCAAACATGACAAGTTGTGTTTCTACCAAACAGTTCCAGTTTGGTTTCATCAGACCATAGGACATTCTCCCAAAACTCCTCTGGATCATCCAAATGCTCTCTAGCAAACTTCAGACGGGCCCGGACATGTACAGGCTTAAGCAGTGGGACACGTCTGGCACTGCAGGATCTGAGTCCATGGTGGCGTAGTGTGTTACTTATGGTAGGCCTTGTTACATTGGTCCCAGCTCTCTGCAGTTCATTCACTAGGTCCCCCCGCGTGGTTCTGGGATTTTTGCTCACCGTTCTTGTGATCATTCTGACCCCACGGGGTGGGATTTTGCGTGGAGCACCAGATCGAGGGAGATTATCAGTGGTCTTGTATGTCTTCCATTTTCTAATTATTGCTCCCACAGTTGATTTCTTCACTCCAAGCTGGTTGGCTATTGCAGATTCAGTCTTCCCAGCCTGGTGCAGGGCTACAATTTTGTTTCTGGTGTCCTTTGACAGCTCTTTGGTCTTCACCATAGTGGAGTTTGGAGTCAGACTGTTTGAGGGTGTGCACAGGTGTCTTTTAATACTGATAACAAGTTTAAACAGGTGCCATTACTACAGGTAATGAGTGGAGGAAAGAGGAGACTCTTAAAGAAGAAGTTACAGGTCTGTGAGAGCCAGAAATCTTGATTGCTTGTTTCTGACCAAATACTTATTTTCCACCATAATATGCAAATAAAATGACAAAAAAACAGACAATGTGATTTTCTGGATTTTTTTTTCTCAGTTTGTCTCCCATAGTTGAGGTCTACCTATGATGTAAATTACAGACGCCTCTCATCTTTTTAAGTGGTGGAACTTGCACTATTGCTGACTGACTAAATACTTTTTTGCCCCACTGTATGTTGGGGGCTGCCTATTGCTTTGGGGTCTGCTCTGGGGCAGTTTAGATTTCCCCTTTCTTTCTGTAGGCCTATTTAATTCTCCGGCTGTGATCGAGGGGTCTAGGGCATCGTAGGAACCCCCCACGGCTACTGTTAGTTGTTGTGATAGGATCAGGGGTCTGCAATCCGATAGCTGCCAACTGCTCTGGTTTTCTGGACTTAGCTAGCATTTCTGTTTTTGCCTCCTACGGTGACTCAATCATAACAGAATCACCCACCATACCGCAGATCCTAGGGTACTCAATAGCAGGAAAGAATTGTGTTTAAAAAAAAAAAAAAAAAGGTGTGTGTATATTCTTTCCTCTATATCTCTGAGGCCGTAGGGGGAATTTTTTTTTCTCTCAATGGAGATAAAGCAATTGTCTAATCGTGTGGAGCAGCTCGCTGCGGAAGTGCGGGGAATTTCCGCCTACCTTGCTCGTTCGCATGCTGTTGAACCAAAGATCCCTACACCTGATGTATTTTTTTGGGATCGATCTAAATTTTTGAGTTTCAAAAATAATTGTAAATTATTTTTTGCCTTGAAGCCTAACTCGTCAGGGAGCTCCGCGCAGCAGGTTAAAATTGTCATCTCTTTGCTGCGTGGCGATCCCCAGGATTGGGCGTTTTCTTCGAAACCAGATGATCCTATTCTGACTAATGTGAACGCATTCTTTCAAGCTTTGGGGTTGTTGTATGACAAACCTAATGCTATTGATCAGGCTGAAAAGACCCTGTTGGCATTAAACAAGGGTCGAGATTCTGCAGAGTTGTACAGTCAGAAGTTCCGAAAGTGGGCGGTCCTTACTACCTGGAATGATAATGCCTTGGCTGCTCTCTTTCGGAAGGGTTTGTCAGAAGCCGTAAAAGATACTATGGTGGGATTTCCTGTTCCCTCTGGTCTGGACGATTCTATGTCATTAGCCATTCAGGTTGATCGGCGTTTACGTGAACGCAGGATTGCACGAGAGGTGTTGCCACCGGTTGAACAGACGTCTGAACCTATGCAATGTGATAGAGTTTTGTCTAAGGCGCAACGTCAGGAGTTCAGAAGGCGTAATAAGCTGTGTTTTTTCTGTGGAGATGCCTCGCATATTATTTCTGTTTGTCCTAAACGAGAGAAACGCTTTGCACACACGTTTTCTGTTGGTGGTGTTCAACCTAAGTTTCTTCTGGCAATTACTCTGATCTGCTCCCTGTCCACATTTTTCGCCAAGGCTTTTGTGGATTCGGGAGCAGCGCTAAACCTAATGGACTTGGATTTTGCTAAACGTTGTGGATTTCCGATGACACCTCTGCAGACGCCTATCCCTTTGAGGGGGATTGATGCTACTCCTTTGGCTAAAAATAAACCTCAGTTTTGGACCCAGGTGGTCATGCAGGTCGCCCCAGACCATCAAGAAAATTGCAGATTTTTGGTGTTGCATGGTCTGCATGATGCCGTTGTTCTGGGGTTTCCCTGGTTGCAAATTCATAATCCAGTTTTGGATTGGAAGTCTGTGTCTGTGGTGAGTTGGGGTTGTCGGTGTGCCTTTAGTGAGGTTCCGGTTTTTTCCACCTCTCCTCAGTCGCATGATGTTCCTGACTATTTGGCGGACTTTTATGATGTATTTAGTGAGAATGAGTCTGCGTCCTTGCCTCCTCATAGGAGTTATGACTGTGCAATTGAACTAAGCCTGGGGTGTAAATTTCCCAAGGGTCGGCTCTTCAATTTATCTGTACCCGAGCACGAGGCTATGCGGTCCTATATTAAGGAGGCGTTGGAGAAGGGTCATATTAGACCATCCTCTTCACCCTTAGGTGCCGGGTTTTTTTTTGTGGCCAAAAAGGATGGTTCTTTAAGGCCTTGTATTGATTATCGTGCCCTCAATAAAATTACTATTAAATATCAGTATCCCTTATCCCTGATTTCGGATCTATTCTCTAGAGTTAGAGGTGCTTGCTGGTTTACCAAGCTTGACCTCAGGGGGGCGTATAATCTTATCCGCATTAAGCAGGGGGATGAATGGAAGACGGCGTTTAATACTCCGGAGGGACATTTTGAGTACCTGGTGATGCCTTTTGGGCTCACTAATGCCCCTTCTGTCTTCCAGTGCTTCATGAACGATATTTTCCGAGACTTTGTCGATAAATTTTTGATTATCTATCTGGATGATATTTTGATCTTCTCCAAGGTTTGGGATTCTCATGTGGAACATATTCGGACTGTGTTCCGGATCTTGAGGGAGAATTCCCTGTATGTCAAAGGATCGAAATGCCTTTTTGGAGTACAGAGGATTTCATTTTTGGGATTTATTTTGTTTCCGTCAACTATTGAAATGGACCCGGCCAAGGTACAGGCCATTTATGATTGGGTTCATCCCACTTCTTTGAAGGCCCTCCAGAAGTTTTTGGGTTTTGTTAATTTTTATCAGAAATTTATAGCAAAATTTTCTAGTATTGCCAAGCCATTGACTGATCTGACTAAGAAGGGTGCTGATGTGTTGAATTGGTCTCCGGATGCTGTTGCTTCCTTTCAGGAGCTGAAGCGAAGATTTACCTCCACCCCGGTTTTACGGCAACCTGATGTCTCACTCCCGTTCCAGGTAGAGGTGGATGCTTCTGAGATTGGTGCAGGAGCTGTTTTGTCCCAAAAGGATCCTGTAACATCTAAAATGAATCCCTGTGCTTTCTTTTCCCGAAAGTTCTCTCCATCTGAACGTAACTATGATGTGGGGAATCGGGAACTGTTGGCCATGAAATGGGCATTTGAGGAGTGGAGACATTGGTTGGAGGGAGCTAAACATCAAGTTTTGGTCCTCACTGACCACAAGAATTTGATCTACCTAGAGTCGGCTAAACGCTTGAACCCTAGACAGGCTACGTGGGCCTTGTTTTTTACACGTTTTGATTTTGTGGTCTCTTTTCTTCCTGGAACTAAGAATGTCAAGGCAGACGCCCTCTCTAGGAGTTTCTTTGTTGATTCTCCTGTGGTGACCAAGCCTGCTACCATCTTAGGCGAAGGGGTAGTTCTTTCTGCCATCTCGTCCGATTTGAGACTTGCTCTGCAAGAGTTCCAGGAGGACAAACCTGAGCGTTGTCCCAGTGGAAAGTTGTATGTTCCTGACCAGTGGAAGAAGAGAGTGATGTCTGAAGTTCATTGCTCTGCATTGGCTGGTCATCCAGGTATTCAGGAATTTTGTGCAGTCCTGTGGGACTTGCTCCCGGTCTAAATCTTGTTCTCGCTCTAGTGGGTTGTTGATGCCTTTGCCGGTCCCCAGGAGGCCATAGACCCATATTTCAATGGATTTCATCTCTGATATGCCGGTCTCTCAAAGAATGACTGTTATTTGGGTGATTTGTGATAGGTTCTCTAAGATGGTTCATCTTGTACCACTCCCTAAGTTGCCATCTTCCTCTGAGTTGGTGCCCCTGTTTTTGCAACAGGTGGTTTGCTTGCACGGGATTCCTGAGAACATTGTATCTGACAGAGGAGTTCAGTTTGTGTCTAGATTTTGGAGGACTTTCTGTTCCAAGCTGGGAATTCAGTTGTCCTTCTCCTCTGCTTTTCACCCTGAGACCAATGGGCAGACAGAGAGAACAAACCAGACCTTGGAGTCGTATTTGAGATGTTTTATTTCCGCTGATCAGGATGATTGGGTTTTATTTTTGCCCTTGGCCGAATTTGCTTTAAATAATAGAGCTAGTTCTGCCACTTTGATGTCACCTTTTTTTTGTAACTTTGGGTTTCATCCTCGATTTTCTTCAGGGCAGGTGGAGCCTTCTGCCTGCCCAGGTGTTGACACTGTGGTGGAGAGAATGCACCAGATCTGGGACCAAGTGGTGGATAAGTTATCTCTCTCCCAGGAAAAGGCCCAGCGGTTTTCCAATCGACATAGGACCATTGGTCCCCAGTTTAAGATTGGTGATATGGTGTGGTTATCTTCAAAAAATATTGCTATGAAGGTGGCTTCTCCTAAGTTTAAGCCTAGATTTATTGGACCTTACAAGATTTTGGAGATTATTAATCCGGTCTCTTTTCGTTTGGCTCTTCCTGTCACATTTAAAATCCATAATGTGTTCCATAAGTCCTTGTTGAAGAGGTTTGTTGAGCCAGTTGTTCCTGGGGTGGCACCTCCAGACCCTGTATTGGTTGAAGGTAACATGGAATATGAGGTAGAGAAAATACTGGATTCCCGTCTGGCTAGACGGAGACTCCAGTATTTGGTTAAGTGGAAGGGTTATGGTCAGGAGGATAATTCCTGGGTCTCTGCCTCTGATATTCATGCCAAAAGATTGGTGCGTGCCTTTCATCGGGCTCACCCTGATCGCCCTGGTGGCGTGGTTGACGGTTCGGTGACCCCTCCTCAAGGGGGAGGTACTGTTGTGAGTTCATTTTCCCCTTCGTCACTGAGGTCTGGTGAACTCCCTATTCTGGTAAAGGAAGGTAATGAGCCTGATTATCAGGCACCTGAGACTAATGAGGATGACTGGCTGAGTGGAGTCACTGACTGGATATAAGGCTGCCGACGCCCTTCTGCCCTGCGGGTGATTTCTCTGTGGACTTCTAGGACACCAGTCTGATTCCTGCTTCCCTAAAGCTAAGTTTTCTGCTTTGCCTGTTTGCATTTATGTTTTGTTTTTGTTTTCCTTGCTTTTCTGGATTCTGCCATTCCCTGCTGGGGTGAGCTGAATCTTCTTTTGCCTGTTGCTCTGTCTTCAGAATATTCCTGAGTACTGACATAGCTTTTTTGAAGCCTAGCGTCTTCAGGGCCTTTTTCACTGTCAGTCTGTTGGCTCTTATTTTCATAGGGTTTTTCACGGATTGCAGACAGCAGCCTTCCTGTCCTTTCCTATCTAGGTAGTTTGGGCCCCGTCTTTGCTCAGTCTATCTGTTAGTGTTTTCATCTTGCTTCACCGTCATTATATGTTGGGGGCTACCTATTGCTTTGGGGTCTGCTCTGAGGCAGTTTAGATTTCCCCTTTCTTTCTGTAGGCCTATTTAATTCTCCGGCTGTGATCGAGGGGTCTAGGGCATCGTAGGAACCCCCCACGGCTACTGTTAGTTGTTGTGATAGGATCAGGGGTCTGCAATCCGATAGCTGCCAACTGCTCTGGTTTTCTGGACTTAGCTAGCATTTCTGTTTTTGCCTCCTACGGTGACTCAATCATAACAGGTTTCAGTCCAACCCGGCGGGGCTTCCACCAGACCGCTTGGGTTCCCTTTTAGGTCACTGCCAGATGTCTGGAGCATGATGACCATGGCCTCTCATCCGGAGCCTGATGACCACAGCCCAATGTCCGGTGTCTGATGACCACTTCCAGATGTGCTGTGCCTGATGTCCTCCTCCAGATGCCCGGATCCTTTCCTTCCCTGCCTGATGTCCGGAGCCTGCCGATTGCTGCCAGATGTCCAGAGCCTGATGACTGCGGCCTGATGTCCGGAGCTGATGTCCGCAGCCTGATGTCTGGAGCCTGTTGATCGTTGCCAGATGTCCAGAGTCCGATGCCAGTGTTATGATGTTCTATCTGAGATCCGAGTCCTGATGTATTGCCTGAGACCTGATGTCCACCTGGTGTCCTGATGTCCTGTCTGATTGTCCAGTCTGTGTTCCTGATGTCCAGTCTGTGTTCCTGATGTCCAGTCCATGTTCCTGATGTCCAGTCCATGTCCCGATGTGTCTCGATGTCCAGTCCATGGTCCTGGTTGTCCAGCCTGTGTCCAGATGTCTGGTCCGTGGTCCTGGTGGTCCCCAGCCTTGTTTCCTGATGATGGCTCTGCCTGGATCCAACCAGCCAATGACCTGTGTTGTCATGCCTGAGTTCCTGTCCTGCCTGTGTCCCGATGTTCCGCCGGTTCCCTGGGGTCCACCCTGTGATGACGTCTGTCCTGGATTGATGTCTGATGTTCTCCTGCTGAGCCTGTGCTACGCCTGAGGCCTGAGAGAGAGGCCATCCTAGTATGCCCGTGCCAGATGACCCTGGACTGCATCAACCCGCGAAGACCCTTGCCATTGTCTGACGTGTGTCCTGGGTCAGTGTCTGATGTTCTCCTGCTGAGCTTGTGCTATGCCTGAGGCCTGAGAGAGGCCATCCTGATATGCCTGTGCCAGATGACCCTGGACTGCATCAACCCGTGTTTACCCCTGCCATCGTCTAACGTCTCTCCAAGGTTGGTGTCTGATGTTCTCCTGCTGAGCCTGTGCTACGCCTGAGGCCTGAGAGAGAGGCCGTCCTAGTATGCCCATGCCAGATAACCCTGGACAGCATCAACCCGTGATGTCCTCCTGCCTTCGACTGTTATCCTGAGACATGTACCCTTCCCTGATGTGCAGAATTGGGAGCCTGGCTTAATTATGTTTCGTGCTTGTACTTTGCTTCTGTTGAGTAAAACTTTGTCTTCATACCTGAAGTTGTGCGGTGTCATGTAGTTCTGCCATTTCGTCCACATGCTCAGCTGCCACAGTTCCTGCTCACTGCCCTTCCCTAGTCTGGGTAGGTCCAGGTAACTCTATGTGGTCCAGTGGGTCCACATTCCGTCCCCACCTGGGACACTCGCCCCATGTCATCGTGGTCGGTCAACGGGCCGCATCCGCGTTCGCAGTCGTGACAACTGCTCACATCTGAAATCTTTATTCTCTCCTGCCATGTGTTGACTCTTCAAAAACAGCTTTGGCACCATCATAAAGGAATTTTTTTTAAAAGTACCATTTCAGCATTTTTTTATTTCACCATTGGAGTTCTTGTGCTCTGTCACTAGTTATATACTTACCATCCACCTTCTTCATAGCTCTGTTCCAGTCATTTGTTAGTTGTACTCTCATAGACTTACATTGAGAGCTTGTAACTGTTACCTCTGACTTTCCGGTCAGTCAGAAGCTGTGGTCACAAGATGGCAGCTTGGGACTGGAGCGATGGCGGCTGCTAAGCATATTATTAGGGGCAGAATAGGGGCACTGGGCAGCATCATTCTGTTGGCGTGCCCATGACATTATCGCAAGGCATTGTTTCCTTGACTACCAAGGGTCTACTGAAGACCCTTATGCCTGTCATGAAGGTACTCCTATGCCTTTAGCTGGCATTCATAGGAGAACGTGGCATTGCTGTGTGTAGTACAAGCGATCAAATGACTGCAGGTTCAGGTCCCCTAAGGAGATTAACCAATTCAGTAAAAAATGAGAATATTTATTGAAAAAAATATAAAAGTTGAAATCAACCCTATTTTCCTCCATTAAAAAAAAAAGAAAAAAAAAATCCCAACACATATTTGGTATCGCTGCGTTCTTAAAAGTCTGATCTATCAAAATATAAAATAAATTATTCCAATCAGTAAGTGTTGTAAAGAGAAACAAAGCCAAAATGCCAGAACGTTTTATTTGGCCTCTGCAAAAACACACAAAAAAAATATAAGAGGCGATCAAAATTTCATATCTACCTCACCTCAAAATGGTGTCAATAAATCGTCATCTCAGGGCACAAAAAACAAGCCCTCACACAGCCCCAACAACGATAAATTGATTGTGTCTCAAAATAAGGCCGGGGTCACACTAGCGAGTGCGGAGCGAGAAACTCACCCGAGTCTCTCGCATCAATACCCGGCACTGCCGCCGGCACTTGGAACCAGGGCATTCAGCTGCATAGAAATACGTGCAGCCGCACATTCCGGTCCCAGTGCCGCCGGGTATTGATGCGAGTCTCTTGCATTGCACTCGCAAGTGTGACCCCGGCCTATAAGTCGACAAAGTAATTTTTTTTTTTGCAAATTTACAAAAACTTTTTTTCACCAACTAAGTAAAAAAAAACTTACATATTTATTATCTACATAGTTATACTGACCTGGAGAATCCTATTGCCACATAAGTTTTGCCGTAAAGTGAGCATGGTAAATAAAAAAAATAAAAAACAATTGTAGAATTGCTTGTTTTTCTACATTTGAATTTTTTTTCCACTTTTTAGAACATTACATAATAAAATTAATGGTGTCATTCAAAAGTACATCTTGTCTCACAAAAAAGAAGCCCTTATATGGCTATTTAGATGGAACAATAAAAAAGTTATAGCTCTTGGAATAAGGGGAGGAAAAAATGAAAGTTCAAAAACAGAAAATCGCCATGTCAGGAAGGGGTTAAACTGCGATCAATCGGCGCTTGCTCTAATCACTGTCATTATAGGCATATGTTGGCTACGTAACACAGTGAACATCTGCCGCTTATAAACCACCTCAGCTACTGAGCTGGATTCATACAGCCCTTAGTGACCTATGATGAAAATGTATGCTAAAGGGGTTATATAGTACTTTTAGGATTATTGCTATTTGGGCTTGCTTAGACTGACGTATAGCCAGCGTACAACTCGGATGAGTGCTTTCCAATGTTTCATCGTATAGCACTCGCTTCATTGTTATACTATGGAGAAGTGCCGACTAGCATTTATGTTCTCATACTGTGTCAGCATGAGAAAAAAAATTATTGCATGCTGTGATTGGCAGCGTATATCAGACGTCACGCACCCATACATGTCTATGGGTTCTTGCAAAACATTGGACTGCACTCGGATTCCCATGGTCAACGGCAGCAGAGGAGATGGAGAAATTACTTTCTACGTCTCCTGTGCAGCTGTCCTCCAATCCTCGCATGCAAAAGAATCGGAGCACAGTAGCATGACACTCAGAATCCACTCGCAGCAGAGCAGGAGCCGAGTGTCATTAGCATATCACATCTGATGTTCTTGCATCGGATGCTGTACACTAATGTGATCCCGGCCTCTCTCCTGGCTCACATGGTGATTCTTTGGCATCTTTTGACATCATGTCAACAGAACCGTTGCTTCTCTTCTGCTCTGTCAACGTCATGCTAATTGACAATTAGCTCCCCGCAGTTAGGCAACAGGGGGATGACTGTTAATCAGCATGACATGCGGTGACAGTGTCAGAGTCAATAAGGAAGAAAGTAAAGAGGTAGATGGGGCCAGGTATGTAGGGAGACATTCAAAAGAAGGAGAAAAAGCCAGCTCACCTGAAGGCATGTGTAGTGGATAGCCCGGACCACGTGCAGTCTTCACGCTTTTCCTTTCCTTATGTATGGAGACAGCCAGTGGTGAAGAGAGAAATATGTCACCCATGAGGAGAGGAAAGTGGAATAAGATTACTGAAGAGAGGGGAGAAACATTACGGCCCTTTCTCTTTTTTGGCTGTCATTCACACAAAATTACACTAAGGAAAAATGGACTGATGCAAAAGTTTGGGCACCCTGCATGTCTAGTATCTAGTAGCATCCCCTTTCGAAATTATCACAGTTTGTAAATGCTTTTTGTAGCCAGAAAAGAGTCTTTCAATTATTGTTTCGTCTTTGGAAAAATCTTCCAGTTCTGTGAGATTCCTGGGTCATCTGGAATGCACTGCTATTTTGAGGTCTAGTTGCAGATTTTCAATGATGTTCAGATCAGAGAACTGTGAGGGCCATTGTAAAACCTTCAGCTTGCACCTTTTGAGGTAGTCTATTGTGGATTTGATTTGTGTTTAGGATTATTATCCATTTGTAGAAGCCATTCTCTTTTTAACTTCAGCTTTTTTACAGATGGTGTTATATTTGCATCAAGAATTTGTTGAAATTTCATTGAATCCATTCTTCCATCTACCCGTGAAATATTCCCCATGCCATTGCCTGGAACCCAATCCCAAAGCATGATTTATCCATCCCTACGCTTAATGGTTGACGAGATGTTCTTTTACTGTAATTCTGTGCACACAAATACATTTGATCATTGTAGCCAAATAGTTATATTTTAATATGATCAGTCCACAGGACTTGTTTCCAAAATGCATCCGGTTTGTTTAGATGTTATTTTGCATACTTCTGATGCTGAATTTTGTGGTGAGGATGCATTAGAGGTTTTCTTCTAATGATTCTTCCCTGAAGGCCATATTTGTGGGTCTTCACCATTTTCATTTTTAGAGTGTTAAGGCCCTTTTACATTTAGCAATGCACCAGCGATCCGACGAGCGATCCGACCCGGTCAGGATCGCTGGTGCATCGCTAAATGATCGCTAGTGAGCTTCCACACAGGAAGATCTCACAGCGATGCAGCAGCGACGCAGCGGACGATACTCACCTTTCACACACAGCGATCCTGACGTCCTCCCGCCCGCCTCCACGCGTCGCTCGTCGTCACAGCAGGAAGCCCCAGCAGGAAGCTGACGATGAGAAATGGAGCCGCCCAATCTCGCGCAATCAGCGATGGACAGCGGGGGAGCCGGTCGTTGGTAAGTATCACACATAGCGATATCGCTAGCAATATCGCTATAACGTCACAAAACCGGTGACGTTATAGCGATATTGCTAGCGATATCGCTTAGTGTAAAACCCCCTTTAAGCAGCAACTTAGTAGAACCAACGACTACTGTTTTTTGGCACAAAGTTAGAGAATGCTGGGTTTTATAAAGTTGGGAAATTTACATCATCTTGCCTTTTCTAACGATGATAGTGAACAAGCCATATCTCTAACAGGCTTATTAAGTCTGAAACCTTGGTCAAAGTTACCTAGGCACACAAATCTCCCAGGGTGCCCAAACGTTTTCATTGGCCCATTTTCCTTTTTGCAATTATTAAAATGTAAAAGAAGAAAAGATAAATATTTTTTGCCTAAAATGCAAAGTAATTTTGAAATCTTTAGGCATTTTAGAGATAATTTGATCTGCAACTTACTTCATTGTTCACAGTAACAGGAATGTTGACAAGGGATGCTCACACTTTTACATGCCACTGCACCTCGGTGTTTGCTTGTGAATGCCCAAAAAATGTGATTCAGGCAAACTCTCAATGGAACCTGTCACTATAATGTGGCAGATTTAGTCACTTTGGACTCAGTTTGGCCTCTGTTCCGGAAGTGTTCAGTCAATTTAGGCACATTTTTAGCACACAAACTTGTGGTCAACCACAGTTGACCCTAGAAAATTTTAATGCCCTGTGTAAGTGCCCTAGAAAACAGTGTCTATCTTTTGCCTCTTTGATGGTTACAAAACTCTGAGTGCCCCTATAACAATAATGCTTCTGCAGTGCCCAGTTAACATTTAATAATGCCCACTGAGTCTCTCAAAATACAGCCCCTGATATACTGTACATATACCATAATCAATGTCTTCCAAACTAGAAACATAATAAGTCAATGGCTACTTCAATGGCCAAACACCTTGAATAAATGGCCAAAATCAATAGTCCACATGGACACTCCTTAACATTTAATTCCTACAATAAGTATGAAGCTAAGGTGCACCAAAATAAGTATCTCACAAAATTTTATTAGTTTACAAATAACAGGCTGTCTTACAAAATCTAAAAGTAAAATAGATCGTACAGTGAAAAAAACGTGTGCGTGACTGCAGGTCCACTCAGTATAACAGGCTAGGGTAGGTAGGAATACTTAACAGTAAAAAGCAGATAATGTGTAATGTCAATGTCTCACACTGCTGGTTCCTAATATTTAGACCATAAGTACATCAGGGAAAGTATAAAGTGCCAGTGCAGATATAGCATATACAGTATATCCCACTGTATTAGTGTTTTTGATATGGCAATAATAAAAAGATACCCACTATATTGAATCAGGCACTGTATTTACTCTCTATAGTATAGATGATAAGGGTATGTGTCTCGCCCAGAGCGGGGTATTCAGGTCGCCGGGCAGCGTTAGATTCAGGAGGTCACGGGGGTGGTGGCCGTGCCCGATGCCTGTGCTCCAGGGACAGTGAAATGGAGGTTGAAAAAATAAAGTAAAAATAAAAGAAATTTGAAAAAGAGTATGTGATACCATTTGGAGTGTTCGACTGTAGGATAGCCGGCACTGCAGATTATCCCTGGGGGGTAGATGGTGATGGCAGTGCAGATGTTTAACCCCCTCCAACCAGGGCTGACCTCCAGAGATTGTGATGGAAGTAGATGGCACGGAGTAATAAGGCAGGAGACAAGGAAAGTCACTTTATCATTTACTGTGGTTCAGATGCAGTCCAGAGCAGATATTACAACTCTCACCAAGTTTACAGCCTGCTCTGCAAGATGGGAGTTATCCTTCTCTCTGCTGAGACTCGGTGTAAGCTTCCTGCTATTCTAATCCCTTCAGAGACCAAGGCTTCCCAGAGTTTGAAACTTCCAGTACAGCCACTACTCACTGTGTTTTCTTCCCTTGGCAACTTGCAGCTTGGATCCTATGTGAAGCACAAGTTTCTTCTTGCACAATCCTTCACTGATCCTAGTTTGCTGTAGTCTTCCTGGGGGAAACACTCTGCTGTTGGTTGTATAAACCCACACAGTCTCTCAGCTTACCACCCTGCTCTAAAAGCATGGATGGCCTAGGGGCTGATTTTCTGATTCTTCTTAGCTTTGCTCCTGGAGGGAGCACATGCTATGGCTTCCAGGAGCGTTCGACATTTTCCTCCACCGTCTTCTTCACAGAGACAACATCTCAACTCCTCCCCCTCACAGTTAGGGTACGTTTCCAAAGCTCTAAGCTTCAGAGAAGTAAGGGAGTGAGGTAAAATTGTGTGTGTGTGCAGTGATCTCTAGCAGAGAAAGCATAACTCCCATTGCTTACAAAACCATACAAAACAGTACATATTTAACCATTTTGTGGTGACAAAGACGCAGGGCGCCATATATCCACACTTTGCATGAGATGAACCATTGAGAAATATATGAAGCATGTTCAACAGGAATCATCTTACCCATATTTGGTCTGTGTGGACCAGCTATGCCTAGAGCTCCAAAGCACATTTCACATGGGCTTCCTTGGGGGGCTGTCAGTCATGCGAAACACTAAATTCCATGAGCTGTGACGTTTCCAAAATAGAGTCTCTTGTGGAGGGTTTTTGCTGTTTTGGCATTTCATGGGCTCTAACAATCTCATGCCTGCAATCTATTCCAGCCAAGTTTGTGCTCCAACA
The DNA here is from genome assembly GCF_039654945.1 of Dendrobates tinctorius. Taxonomy (NCBI): domain Eukaryota; kingdom Metazoa; phylum Chordata; class Amphibia; order Anura; family Dendrobatidae; genus Dendrobates; species Dendrobates tinctorius. The sequence goes on from NW_027361692.1 coordinate 22,329,770, forward strand.
ATCAAATAGCACATTTTCCTTATCTATCCCTGTCATGTGCCCAAATATTAGTTTTTGATCATATATAGGGTATCAAAGAATTTGGAAGAAATTGAGAAACAAATTAAAGGATTACTTTTCTCCTATTGCCTCTTTTGAAAACTACAAATTTGGAACTGAAAGGATATTTTGTTGTTTTCACATGCAAACGCTATAACATTCATTGAAGCCCCTGTGGGGTCAAATTGCTCAACAGATCCTAGATGAATTCCTTGAATGAACAGTTTTCAAAATGCAATGAGTTACTTCTGGCATCTTAGGAGCTCTGCAAATGCAACATGATGTCCACAATCTATTCCATTTGAATAATAAAATTGTGTTTTTTCATTTTTCAGTCTTGTCATATCCCCAAACATTATTTTTGACCACATATTGGGTATCATTGCTACAGGAGAAACTGCTTAACAAAGTAATGGGTCCATTTTTTTCTTTTACCCTTTGCGAAAATTAGAAATTTGGGGCTAAAACAACATTTCTCTGGAAAACACAATTTTACTGTATATACTCGTGTATAAGCCGAGATTTCCAGCACATTTTTTGTGCTGAAAATGCCCCCTTGGCTTATACACGAGTCATTGTCCAGAAAGTCAGTGGTGGAGGGGGAGTGGCGGAGCAGCGGCAGGAGCCCGTGGCTGTGGCACAGTGACAGCTGCAGCTGCAGCCACCGGCTAACAGAGGACATCATACTCACCCTTCTCGCACCATCGCTACATCTCCATCCCTGCATCTCCATTGTCCTGGCGCTGGCAGCTCTTCCTGTGCTCAGCGGTCACTTGGTACCGCTCATTAAGGTAATGAATATGCACTGCTCTCCACTCCCATAGGCGTGGAGTGCATATTCGTTACCTTAATGAGCGGTACCACGTGGCCGCTCAGCACAGTAGAGCTGCCGCGCCGGCACAACAGAAATGCAGCGATGGCGTGAGGAGGGTGAGTAGGATTGGGGGTGTGAGCCATGCATTATGGGGGAGCTGAACCATGTAGGACCGGAGGAGCCATGCGGGACCATGGGAGCCATGCATACAACTGGAGGAGCCACACATACCAGGATCAAACGGGGGAGCCACATACCAGGACAGGACAGGGAGGCCACCCATAGCAGGACAGGGATAAGGGGACAATGCATACCCGGCTTATACTCGAGTCAATAAGCTTACACAGTTTTCCATGGCAAAATTAGGTGCTTCAGCTTATACTCGGGTCATCTTATACTTGAGTGTATACAGAACTTTTTCTTGTCCAAATGGTATAAAGTTCTTTGAAGCACCTATGAGTACTAAATAGTGATCACATGGGCTCATTTGTGGATATATCTGCTGTTTTTTTTTTAACCTTAGGTGCTCTGCAAATGTGACATTGTGTCTGCAATCTATTCCAGTCAAATTTACACTCCAAAAAACCCATTGGCATTTCTTCCCTTCCAAGTCTTGCCAGTTATTGACCACATATAAGATGCGGCCAAGCTTGGGAGAAATTGCTTAATGCATTTTTGGGGTCCATTTTGTTCAATTATCCCATGTAAAAATGCAAAATTTGCAGCTATAGAAATTTTTTTGAGGAAAATTTTACATTTTAAATTTAGAATAATTTGAAAAGTTTTGTTTTAACCCGTTAAGGAACGGCCACTTTGTACCTTAATGTCCGAGCCTCATTTTTTAAGTCTGTCCAGTGTCACTTTATGTGGTAATAACTCTGGAATGCTTCAGTGAATTCCAGTGATTCTTAGTTTGTTTTCTTGTGACATATTGTACTTCACAATAGTGGTAAAATCTGTTCGATATGACGTCCATTTGTTTGATAAAATATCAGAAATTTGGTGAAAATTTCACAATTTTTAAAGTTTGAATTCTTATGCCCTTAAACCAGAGAGCTATATCACACAAAATAGTTAATAAATAACCTTGACCACATGTCTACTTTACATTAGCACAATTTTTCAAACATATTTTTTTTGTTAGGAAGTTAGAATGCTTAAGAGCTTATCGGCAATTTCTCATTTTTCTAACAAAATTTACAAAATCATTTTTTTGGGGACCACATCAGATTTGAAGTGGCTTTGGGGGCCTATATGACAAACACTATTCTAAAAACTGCACCCCTTAAAGTCCTCAAAACCACATTTTAAAAAGTTCATTAACCCCTACAGGTGCATCACAGGAATTAATGCAATGTGGAAGGAAAAAATTAACATTTCACTTTTTTCACAAAAATGTTATTTTAGCCCCATATTTTTTATTTTCACAAGGCTAAAAGGAGAAAATGAAACCCAGAATTTGTTGTGCAATTTCTCCTGAGTAGGCCGATACCCCACTTGTGCGGGAAAACTATTGTTTGAGTGCCTGGCAGGGCCCTGAAGGGAAGGAGCAGCGTCTGACTTTTTGAACTCAAAACTGACTGTAATCGAGAAAGGACACCATGTCACATTTGTCGAGCCCCTGATGTGCCTAAATAGTGGAAATAACCCACGAGTCACCCCATTTTGACAAATAGACTACTCAAGGAATGTATTCAGATGTGTGGTGAGCACCTTGAACCCCCAGGTGCTTCACAGAAGTTTATAATGTAGAGCCGTGAAAAAAAAAATCACATTTTTCCCACAAAAATATTGTTTTAACCCCATTTTTTAACATTTTCACAATGGTAACAGGAGAAAATGCACCATGCACTTCTACTCACTGCACCAATACCCCACTATTTTTGGGGCATAGTGCAAAACTCAAAAGGTAAGAAGCGCCATATTGGAGATAGATTTTCCAGGAATGGTTTGAGGGTGCCATGTCACATTGCCAGAACAGCATAAACTCTCCCATAAGTGAAATCAATTTACAAACTACATATCTCAATGAATTCATCTAGGAGTGCAGTGAGCTTGTTGACACTACATATGCCTCAGATAAACTTATACCATTGGGCACTGAAGAAAGAATAATTGCATTTTTACCACTAAAATGTTGTTTTAGCCCCAATTTTTTTATAAGGGTTTATAGGAAGAAATGGACTTCTCAGTTAGATGTGCAATTTCTCCAGATTGTGTGGGGAAGGTGACTTGACGGACAGACGTGACTGGTAGAAGGAGGGGACGGTTTGTACACTAGGGACAGAGATTGACAGGTTAGAAAGGTAACAGCAGGGAAGATAGAAAAGGGAGTGCAATACAGTGAAATGACCACAAGATGGCAGGGGAGAGTAGTACAGGACTTAACATCAGCTTAGGGCTTAGGAATCCGCTTAGTCATGGGGGGCGGGGAGATAGGAGCCCGGGTGGGAAATTCCCCTGTGAGAGAGGGGATAAATAGAAGAAGGCAGGGCTCCAGGAGAGTTTAGTCCCGGGAGGAGCTCAGAAGAAGATTGGGAAAGTGAGACGAGCTCGGCCAGGGGGACGGACCAAGGAGAGACAGTCAGGGGGGTGGCCCTGACCCGACAGACTGCAGGACAGGCAAGGAGAAGAGACAGTCAGGGGGAGGCCCTGATTTAACGGACCGCAGAACAGACGAGGCCCCGGGGAGTACCGATTGGAAGACAACCTCGGGCAGGTGAAGCGCTGGGGGTAGATTGGTCTAGGACAGCCCCCAGTGAAAGATCCGCGAGGTGCGCTACTGCGACTGGAGCTGAAAAATAGGTACCCGGGCCTGGCGATACAGTGGTGTAAAGAAGCTGCGGTGCGTGTTTGGTGGTCGTCAGGAGGACGACAAATAAATCCGGAACTGTTACAAGTGGAAGCTGTCTCCGTCTCGTCTTTGCCTCGTCTGGTAAGCAGTGGTCCACCCCCCTAGCCCGGCCCCCTACCACAATTGCAGCAATACCCTACATGTAATCGGGAACTACTTTTGACTCACAGTGCAAAGTTCAGAATGGAAGGAGTGCCATAATTTAGTGGCGATTTTACTGTTATGGTTTGAGAGTGCCACGACCCACTGGAAAAGCCCCTGAGATTCTATAACGGCAGAATCCCCCATAAGTGAACTAATTTTACAAACTACACCTGTCAATCGATTCATCTAAGGGAGCAGTGATGATATTGACATCATGGATGAGTCACAGAATTTTATATCAATGGGTACTGAAGAAATAAAAATTACATTTTTACCACCAAAATTTAGTTTAAGCACTAGATTTTGTTTTACACAAGGAAATGGGTTAAAATGGCACCCAAATTTGTCACACAATTTCTGCTGAACACGAAAATACCCCATATGTGGCTGTACCGTACCGCATAGCCACACGGTGAGACTCAGGAGCAATGGAGGGCTATTTGTCTCCTGGAGCACACATTTACTTAGAATAGTTTGCGGACTCCGTATACAGAGCCCGTAAGAGCTAGAAGAGCAAAATACTCCCCTTAAGTAAATTAATTTGGGAAATTATACACCTGCCAAACATGTGGACGTTAAATGTGATTTAGGCACACTGTGGGGCTTAGAATGGAAAGGGACATTTGGATTTGGGAGTGCAGAATTCACTGAATTTCTTTTGGGGGCAAAGAACCATTTCGCACTACCAGTAACATGGAAGATGCGTATATTTCGCATGACAGACCTGAGTGGGGACTTGTTTTTTTGTGTATTGAGTTGAAGCTTTTGTTGGGAACATTTTACATAACATTTTGGATCACATTTATCCTGCGCTCTACTCTAAGCACTTACATCAGGGTTTCTATCTAAATTTCCAAATGACTTGTTATCATTCATATTCTCTGAAAAGAGGCCAAGAAAGCAAAAATTCTGCTGGGGTATGTAAACTTTTGAGCACAACTGTACTCTGGACTCCATCTGGCCTGTGTTCAGCAGTGTCCTTTCTTTCAGAAGTGCTAAAACTGTGGCTGGCCACACTTTTATGCACGCCTAAAAAAACAGCCACTGCCAAATCATAGGCCAGACAGCATCCACAGTGTCCCCATCAATATTATAATCAATATTATTAGAATTTTTGCTTTACTTTTTCACTTTGTCCCTCTATGACACTTTCACTTTTTTCACTTTGATTGCAGGTATAATGCATTGCAATGTACCAGCATTGCAATATACCAGCATTGCAATACATTATACAGTGATGGAAATAATTATTTGATCCCTTGCTGATTTTGTAAGTTTGCCCACTGACGAAGACATGAGCAGTCTATAATTTTAAGGGTAGGTTAATTTTAACATTGAGAGATAGAAAATCAAAAATAAAATAAAAAAAATCACATTGTGTAAATTATATAAATGTATTTTAATTCTGCAGTGAGAAATTGATTCTTCTGGCAAAAAAGACTTAATACTTGGTGGCAAAACCCTTGTTGGCAAGCACAGCAGTCAGACAGTTTTGCAGGTGATGATGAGGTTTACGCACATGTCAGAAGGAATTTTGGTCCACTCCTCTTTGTGCAGATCATCTCTAAATCATTAATATTTTGGGGCTGTCACTTGGCAACTCGGAGCTTTAACTCCCTCCATAAGTTTTCTATGGAATTCAGGTCTGGAGACTGGCTAGGCCACTCCATGACCTTAATGTGCTTCTTTTTGAGCCACTCCTTTGTTGCCTTGGCTGTATGTTTTGGGTCACTGTCTTGCTGGAAGACCCAGCCACGACCCATTTTTAATGTCCTGGCGGATGGAAGGAGGTTGTCACTCAGGATTTTACGGTACATGGCTCCATCCATTCTCCCATTGATGCGGTGAAGTAGTACTGTGCCCTTAGCAGAGAAACACCCCCAAAACAAAATGTTTCCACCTCCATGCTTGATAATGGGGAAAGTGTTCTTCGTGTCACAGACAGCATTTCTCTTCTTCCAAACACGATGAGTTGAGTTAATGCCAAAGAGCTCAATTTTTGTCTCATCTGACCACAGCACCTACTCCCAGTCACTCACAGAATCATCCAGGTGTTCATTGGCAAACTTCAGATGAGCCTGCACATGTTCATTCTTGAGCAGGGGGACCTTGCTGGCTCTGCAGGATTTTAAACCTTTATGGCAGCACCTCTTTGTGTTTCACCACAAATGCTACTCCATTCAAAGAGTAACATTTCAGGCATAAGAAATACTGTCATGTTTTCTGAATTTGATGGATAGGTTTAGCTATCCCAGACTCCTCTGTTTTTGGTGGGGTTGCTTCAAACTGTCATGAAAAAAGTTGCAAAAAAATTTTCAAATTTTCAAAGTGTTTTACAACAGTTTTCTGGCAAAACATTTTGATGAATCACCACCCCCATTGTGTTGCTATTGTGATAGAAGAGTCAGCAAAACATGTAAGATAACAAAGTCTGCTCAAACTTTTGCATAAGACTGTATTTAATATTAACATTTCAGCTACCCACTGTTTCACTGTAGATCCAATTCTGTAATTATGCAGAGGGACTCCAGAGATTTCGCAATGTACTGTAAGGGAGCAAATACTAAAACTATAATGTAGAGTTTTCATTGTTGACTTGAGTTTTCCTGAAGAACATAACTTTACCAAGTGCTTGTTAAATTAAACTGTTGATTAGTGCTAGGTAGTATTTGCCAAGAAACAGTGAATTGGAACATTTTCTATAATAATGTTCCATAAAGAATTTGAATGAAAAGGTTTCACTTTGTCACACTTTCAGTGCAGGCTATAAGCGGACAGCCACCTTTGCATTACAAATTCTTCTCTAATTAAGTTACTGCATCAACTTGGTTCTGGCCGTGTGTAAACTTTGCAGGCACGTTCACTCCACCAGGCAAATGGTGATGATGTAATGGTATGGGCCAAAGATTAGTTTGTACATTGCTTCCCCATTCTCTCTGTACAAGGCCACGTGACTTTGGCACATGACTTCTAACAGTAGCAGATATGGCACTCTTAAAAAACAGAGCTATTGTATTGCACCATTTAATAAGGTGCCATCACGGGCATGACGATCACAGTTGCGGGAGCGTCAACACCTGAGTCTGCAAAGGAAAGTTGCGCCCATCCAGAATCCCGGGGAAAGTCTGCTGTTAACTGTATTTGCGTTTTCATGATGAGGATATAATTAAACACTGGTGGAGGAGAGAGCATTTGGTTACCTTCACCTTCATGCTGTTTAAAGTATGAGCCCTACCAGAGCTCAGGAATGTGTGGAGGTAGATAGGCAATGCAATGACATCACATCATTGTGTCCTTTGCACTTGTTTGGTGGCTGGAAGAAGAAAGAGCATTGTGCCGCTCAGCTTGGGAGCAGTGTGAGTGAGATGAGTTTTAATTTTTTTTATAGAAAATGTAATGGTGTGGGTCACAAAAGCCCATGATTATTGTAAAAGGGGACATTATTATTGTATGGGGCTGCAAAGTAGAACATAATTATTGTTTGAAGCTACAAAGAAGGACATAATTATTGTATAGGGACCCACAGAGGGACATAACTATTGTATGTGGCACAAAGTAGGACATTATTATTGTATGGGGGCACAAAAGGCAAAATAGTTTTTATGTAGTCTGTGCAAAGAGGGACAAAATTGTTGCATGGGTCACAAAAGAAGGACATAATTATTATTTAGCATCAGAAAAAGGGACATAATTATTGTATGGGGCATAAATGAGGACATAATTATTGTATGGGTAACAAAAGAAGGACATAATTATTATCTAGGGCCAGAAAAGGGACATAATTATTGTATGGTACTACAAAGTGCTACATAATTATTGAATGGGGTTGCAAAGTGGGACATACAGGAATTATTGAATGGGGGAGCAAGTAGCAATAATAATCTTTATTTATATAGCACCAACATATTCCGCAGCGCTTTACAATTCAACAGTTCATACACAACTGTCATAAGTAACATTGTTAAAGATAATACAATAATTAAAGCAAATTAATGGCGATCCTGCTCGTAAAAGCTTACAATCTACAATGAGGTGGGGGTGAGAAAGTACAGGTGCTTATTTGCAATGATGGTCCAGACATCTTGAGGAAATGGGGGATAGATAAGGTGGCATGAACTAGTCAGCAGCCAGTATTTGTAGTACTTTTGGGTGTGGTGGAGTTTGATGGTGAATTATGTTCAGAGACATAGTGAAAGGGCTATATATAAGGACTTTGATTCAGGAACGTGGATGGCCTCCCTAAACAGTTGTGTTTCTAGGGAGTGCCTAAAACTGTAAAAGTTGTGGTTGGTCCTAATTTCTTGGGATAGAACATTCCAGAGGATTGGCCAACTCGGGAGAAGTCTTGGAGTCGGGAGTGTGAAGTACAGATTAGTGCAGATGTTAGTAGAAAGTTAGTCAAAAGAGGGTCATAATCATTATATGGAGGTGCAAATGGGAATTTAATTATTCTAAGGGATGCAAAGGGAAATATAACTCAAAGGAGCCACTATTATTTGTGTAGAGACATGGAGGGGGCACTATAACTGGAGGAGGTGGAGGTAGAAAGATTGTGGTGTTAGTTGTGGGAGGCACAAAACTCTCTTGGCATTGGAGGATGGAACTATTACTATATGGGGCACTATTTCGCTTATTTTGAGCTATGCAACAGTGATAAGACAAAACTTTCTGTGTGTTCTGTTCTGAAGAAATAAAATGTGGATGGTATGAAGAGGTCATGGCATTCTGGGTCTGATAGAGAAAATTGGCAAATGAACGGCTTTGTTCACAGAGAATGTCATAAGGGAGTTAGTGGATTTATCTGTACATAATACATACAGTGCCTTGCGAAAGTATTCGGCCCCTGGAACTTTTCAACCTTTTCCCCCACATATCATGCTTCAAACATTAAGATACCAAATGTAAATTTTTTGTGAAGAATCAACAACATGTGGGACACAATTGTGAAGTTGAATGAGATTTATTGGTTATTTTAAATTTTTGTGGAAATTCAAAAACTGAAAAGTGGAATATTATTCGGCCCCTTTACTTTCAGTGCAGCAAACTCACTCCAGAAGTTCATTGTGGATCTCTGAATGATCCAATGTTGTCCTAAATGACTAATGATGATAAATATAATCCACCTGTGTGTAATTAAGTCTCCATATAAATTCCGCAGCTGCAGTGTACATTCCGGGACATACAAATCAATCAATCTCTCTCTCATCCGCATTGCCAAATCCACAGGAAAAATGCATGTGTTTTACCCTGCGGTTTCTGCCAAGAGATATGGATTCTCTGCAGAAAAAGCCACAGACTAATCCGCAACCTCTGCACACACCCTAACGGATCACCATACAGTATCATGTTATCAGCAGCACATCTACAGTTTACACCCCATAGTCCTCCATATAATATATTCTACCCCATAGTCCTCCATATAGTATAATACACTCCTCAGTCCTCCATATAGTATATTACACTCCTCATAGCCCTCCGTATATTAAAATACACTGCTCAGTCCTCCATATAGTATAATACACTCCTCATAGTTCTCTATATAGTATAATGCACCACCATAGTCACCCATGTAGTACAATTCACTTCCCATAGCATAATGCACCCCATAGTTATTCATATAATGTATTCCCCATAGTCCTCGATACAGTATAATGCAGCCCACATATAGTATAATGCAGACACCCAATAGAGCATAATACAGCCACCCCACAGATTATAATGCAGCCCCGCCATACAATATAATGTAACCCCCATAGAATATAATGCAGCCCCCCTCTTATAGCATAATGCAGCCACCCCTTAGAGAATAATGCAGCTACCCCAAAGTATAATGCAGCCACTCCACAGAATATAATGTAACCCCCCATATAATATAATGCAGCCCCACCCCCCATATAGTATAATGCAGCCCCTCCATAGAATATATGGCAACCCCCTCATAGGATATAATGCAGCCCCTTATATAGTATAATGTAGCCCCTCCATAGAATACAATGTAGCCCTCCTCATATAGTATAATGCAGCCCCCATCAAATATAATAAATATAATACAGCCCTCCCATAGACTATAATGTAGCCCCAAATAGAATATAATACAGCCCACCTCCCCATAGAAGATAATGTAGCCCCCATATTATATAACACAGCCTCCCTCTATAGAATATAATGTAAAATGTACCCCCCATGGTATATAACACAGCCGCATATTATATAGCGCAGCACCACGTGGTGTATAGCCCAGCACCACATGGTATATACCCCAGCACCACATGGTATATACCCCAGCCCACCATGATATACAGCCCAGCCCACCATGGTATACAGCACAGCATGGTATATAGCCCACCATGGTATAATACAGCCCACCATGGTATAATACAGCCCACCATGGTATACAGGCTGTATACCATGGTGGGCTGTAAAATACAGCCCAGCATGGTTTACAGCCCACCATGGTATAATACAGCCCAGCATGGTATAATACAGCCCAGCATGGTATATAGCCCCCCAGAATGGTATAATACAGCCCAGCATGGTCTAATATAGCCCAGCATGGTATAAACTGTGTTCCAAATTATTATGCAAAAAGAGTTTAGGAGTGATAAGGTTAGAATTTTTTTGTTTGTCATTTAAACTCATTGATGGTGATGTGTGTCAGGGCTCTTTATATCACTGAAAGTAATTGCAGATACCTGTGCAAATTAGTTTGGCAGGTGTGTCCAAATAAAGGCAAGACTACTTAAGAAGACTATTCCACATTATTAAGCAGCCTACATTTTTTGCCAAAATGGGAAAGAAAAAGGATGTGTCGGCTGCTGAGAAGCAACAAATTGTGGAGTATTTAGGTCAAGGCATGACTACAATCAACATTGCCAAGACACTTCATCGTGATCATCGCACAATCAAGAAGTATGTAGCTGATTCCCAACACACACGTGTGCATGCTGATAAGGAAAAATTGAGGACTCTTTCCAACAGGCAATTGCGTCAGGTTAAAAGAGCAGCTGCAAAAATGCCTTGTCATAGCAGCAGACAAGTTTTTGAGGCTGCTGGTGCCTCCAACGTCCCCCAAACAACAAGATGTAGGGTCCTTCAGAGGTTTGCAGCTGTGCGTAAGCCATCCTGTCGACCACCTCTATCCACTGCACACAAGCAGAAATGGCTCCAGTGGGCCAAACGATACATGAAGACTGACTTCCAAACTGTTTTGTTCACCGATGAGTGCCGTGCAACGCTCGATGGTCCAGATGGATGGAGTGGAGGATGGCTGGTTGATGGACACCCCATGAAAACACGGCTAAGGCGCCAACAAGGAGGAGGTGGAGTAATGTTTTGGGCTGGAATCATGGGGAGAGAGATTGTTGGCCCCTTTAGGATCCCTGAAGGGGTAAAGATGAACTCCATAATCTATGTGGAGTTTCTAAAACAGCACTTCCTGCCATGGTTCAAGAGGAAGAACCATGCTTTCCGCAGCAAGATCATTTTCATGCATGATAATGCACCGTCTCATGCTGCAAATACCACATCTGCATCTCTGGCTGCTATGGGCATAAAAGAGGACAAACTTATGGTGTGGCCACCATCTTCTCCTAACCTCAACCCCATTGAGAACCTCTGGAGCATCATCAAAAGGAGTGTCTATGATGGCGGGAGGCAGTGCAACAGCTCTGGGAGGGTATTCTGTCCACATGCAAAACAATAGAAGCACAAACCATCCAAAAACTGACAAATTCAATGGACGAGAGAGTTCAGAAGCTTCTTTCAAACAAGGGGTCCTATGTGCAAATGTAACATCACCTAGAATAAAGTTTTGACTTCAAAACTGTTTGATTTCATTTTGTAATAAGCTGATAATGCTTATAATTTCACAACTGACCATTTTTTTGTTCAAAATAAAAATAAAAAGGTTGAAAACTCTGCTGTGCATAATAATTTGGAACATGCATTTTGAGTGTTTCTTATTTTTAAAAATATACTGTTTTCATAGGCAGTTTGTTCAAAAACATTGCAATTATACTAGAATATTAGATGACTGGAAAATAACAATGACTGCAATTCATATAGGTAATTTAGAGAAAATATGAGGAAATATTTTTTGCATAATAATTTGGAACACAGTGTATAGCCCCCCCAGAATGGTATAATACAGCCCAGCATGGTATATAGCCTCCCCAGAATGGTATAATACAGCCCAGCATGGTATATAGCCCCCCAGAATGGAATAATACAGCCCAGCATGGTATATATCCCCCCAGCATGGTATAATACATCCCAGCATGGTATAATACAGCCCAGCATGGTATTTAGCTCCCCCAGAATGGTATAATACAGCCCAGCATGGTATAATACATCCCAGCATGGTATAATACAGCCCAGCATGGTATATAGCCCCCCAGAATGGAATAATACAGCCCAGCATGGTATATAGCCCCCCTGCATGGTATAATACATCCCAGCATGGTATAATACAGCCCAGCATGGTATATAGCCCCCCCAGAATGGTATAATACATCCCAGCATGGTATAATACACCCCAGCATGGTATATAGCCTCCCCAGAATGGTATAATACAGCCCAGCATGGTATAATACAGCCCAGCATGGTATATAGCCCCTCCAGAATGGTATAATATAGCCCAGCATGGTATAATACAGCCCAGCATGGTATATAGCCCCCCAGAATGGAATAATACAGCCCAGCATGGTATATAGCCCCCCAGCATGGTATAATACAGCCCAGCATGGTATAATACAGGCCAACATGGTATATAGTCCCCCCCAGAATGGTATAATACAACCCAGCATGGTATAATACGGCCCAGCATGGTATATAGCCCCCCCAGCATGGTATGATACAGCCGAGCATGGTATATAGTCCCCCCAGAGTGACCCCACAGTCCAATACTCACACTTTAAATAAAAAAAAACACACCTCACCTTCTCCTCGGGCCCGCGCTGCTGGCTGCTCCTGTCTCTTCCTGCTCTGTCTCGAACACAGTGAGAGCGCGATGACATCATCGCGCACCCGCTGTGTCAGAGGCAGAGCGGGGAATGATGGAAGAGGGAGTGTCAGCTGATGCTCTCTCCTCCATCCTTGCCTCCTTCAATGCAGCGGCGGCGGGAGTCGGCGCTGGGGGCAGGCGGGCCCCCCTGCCTCACAGGGGCCCCATAGAGGCTGTGTGATGTGCCGCTGGCTGGGGGCCCCTGGGGGAGCGGGGGCCCTAGGCATGTGCCTGGTCTGCCTACCCCTAACACCAGCCCTGTTGGTAGTATTGGTGTTAGTATAGAGTTGTGGTATATTTACTTGTATAGTGGTAATATGTTCTAATGGTAAGACTGTTTAAATATTTTTTGTTTGTTTTGTGATTTTTGATGCAGGGGAAACAAACTCTTATATGTCTTAGAAGACTCCAATAGGCCTGCTTATCAAGGCAACAACCTGGCAGATATGGGGAGAGCCAGGTCCAAACTCAGAGGACTCTATTCATGCTCCTGTGTGCCATGGCAGTTGTAGCTTGTAAATTAGTTTATTGAGTGATATTTTAATTCAAAGCCAATAACAAAATATATTAAACTTTTAAAAATATAAACATATAGGAGCCACTTTTTATCATTCAGTTATATGCATTTTTAGGGGATAAATTGCTGTTGAGGTTAGCTAATTTTATATTAAAATGAGACATGCTATACACAGAATAGATAAATGTCTTGTTTGTAGCTGTTTTCCTGTTGTGTTATGGCTTTAGTTCTCTGTTATCTAAAGCAACTCTGGTTTGTTCCTTTTTTTATCTCTTGGGTATGTATAGCTAACACATCAAAAGAACTTGTGCAACTTAATGGGGTCAGGTTTTACACCCATGGCTTCCCCCTGGGGCTCATAGCTGTTTTGTTTCTGTTTTTCTCCTCTGCATTGCCATTTTATGATACACATACTGTCAAAAGCAATTTCAGTCTCAGGTTCATGTTATTACTAATTATCTTATGAAGCCGCACATTCACTGCCAGCTACAGGACCTGACTTGAAATAAAAGTTGAAGCTTTTTACACAACTGAAAAAGTCTAATTATTCATGTCCCTGGCATTGTTCTGCTAAACGGAGATTGTTCAAATCACATCCACAAATACAGTGTTGTAACGTGGAAGCAATCATTGTGACTGCTGAATAAATCTGTCAGTTTTCTTTAAATTCAATTTTGATCACGCTACTTGTCATGGTCAACTGAGCACAAACTAGACTGGTACAGCACATATTGTTATTTATCCACCAGCCGTAGCACAGTCCTTTCCTCTCTGAGTGCATTTTAGAGCCCTCAATAAAACATGTTTTCTGAAAATTGAAAAGCCAAAAGCAAGGAGTTATTATTATTGATTGCTTCAGTAATTGCATTTATTAGGATTATATTAATTGCTCATAAGTGATACCTGGGGCAAGCTAGTAATGTATTCTACTTTGATCATCTGCGATGCGCTTGTCTGATGCCTTATTGCATTATACGTTTTTATAGCAGTTCCCTGTGTAGTAAATGACATTACAAATATATAGAAATAGAACCACTGTAGTGAGACAAAGATACAATAAAAACTGGTAAATGTAATAGACAGTCTTTATATGGAGATCTTTCCTTTCTTGGACCTAGGCAATTTATGACTCTTCCGTACCAAGTCATATAGGTTATGTTTCCTAGAGGCATGACTGCACTCTTTACCTAACACCAGCCTATTTATTTAAAGTCTACCAGTGAAAATGATAGAATACATTTAGTACGCTTCTGATATATTCAAGTATTGCTCGAAAACAAGCTATTATTTTCACAGTAAAATTAAAATCTCTCCAATAGCATAGTGAGTAAAATGGATGTGACAACAGCTTGTATTCAACTTAATAATGTATGGCGGAATATAAAAATTGCAATTTTGTTGCATTTCACAATCTAAATGGCACCAGAGGCAAGATAGCACATTATTCATGTAAAATGTGCCGGCTAGCCTAGTATTTCAGATTATGTGTTTAGTATATTTTATATTATTTAATGTAATTCTTTTTGTATTTGTACAAAATCCATATTAAAGATTTAGAATAAAAAAAAATAATTGTCAGTAATGTGCCTATAACTTGTGAAAATATCTGGTGTCAGTATATGCACTTGTGGGCAACACTTGCCAATTTCACAGACAGTCCAGGTATAAAGCTGACACTTTGCTTTACTTACCCTTTATGCAACAAAAAGTATGTTAAAGGGAATCCGTCAGCAAGATTCCAACCACCTAACTTTTTACATGCAAATGTAGCTCTTTCAAAGACAGGTCCCGCAATACCTTTACGTGGCCATTCTGTTCCTATATTACGGAGAAATAATTGTTGGAATCAATGTTCAAATGAGGTTGAAGTGCTTTCAAGACCTGGAAGCTCTTTCCAAGCCTCTGTCACTCCAGCTCTATTCCCGTCTCAATGCTGCTACCTCAGACTTTATTGACAGCTCCTTTGATTTAAGTCAAACCATAATGGATCTTTCAGTGAAGCAGGAGGAAGCAGGCCTGTATGGAGAATAGAGCTGGAGTGACAGAAGCTTGAGAAGAGCTTCCACACACCAAAAGCACTTCAGACTTATCTCTGTATTATTTAAATGTAGACTTGGCAGAGCGACCTGATCATGTAAAAGTATTTCTGGCCTTGTCTTTTAAAGAGATATATGTGAATATAAATAGTTTGGAATGGAAATAATGCTGACAGATTCCTTTTAAGGTGAATTCACACTGAAAGACGATTGAACACTCGTTTAAAGATAATCTTGCATTGTAAACTGGCTGCCAATCAAAATATTCCCTCATCGGGTGAAATTATTAAGCAGGGTAAAAATCATGGTTCCTGTTGGTACATTGTCCTGTGTAAACAGGACTTGCACAGCCAAGAACAATGGATACCTATGCACATTGAATGATGTATTACAGAACGTTCAATGTGCATCATTTAGCGCAGTCTGCCAACATAGACAGATTTTCACACAATTGCCGATCTGTAAATATTTACCGACCGGCAGTCATTTAGTGCCAACATTAGGTGCATGTAAACAGTCCCTAGTGCACATCACTAATGTAAATAAGCAAAATAGATGCCTGCCTATAAGGGGGCAAAAACAAGTTTCATCCCCTATATCAAAAGAAAAGTCATATGCTACATTATACAGCCGGTAAGGCTCATGTATATTCCCAGGTTCTCATATTGTTTGCAGATCTTTTATGGTCCAGGAAAAAGGTTAGTGGCTTCACCATAAGAATCCAGGCCCCAAAAAGAAGCTAAGCAAAGGTTCAATGAACCAGATTTCCTGGACTTTTTTGTCATGCTCATTTTCAGTTGAATTAAATGGACACTTGTACAATCTACTAACTCTAAAATGATGCAGATGAGATATACTGTGCAATGAAAAAGTGTTCATACCCCATGAACTTTTCCACGTTTTCACATTGCGCCCACAAACTTAAATGTATTTTATTGGGATTTTATGCGATATACCAACACAAAGTAGCAATCATTTGTGAAGTGTAAAGGAAATGATACATGCTTTTACAATTATTTTAAAAATATAACTCTGAAAATTGTGATGTGTATTTGTATTCAGACCCCTATAGTGTATGGTGCACCTAAATAAAATCCTGAGTGACCAATTGTCTCCAGAAGTCACATAATTAGTAAATTGACTCCACCTGCGTTTAATTTATTCTCAGCATAACTACAGCTGTTCTGTGAAGGCCTCAGAGGTTTTGTGACAATATTAGGGATGAAACAGCATGATGAAAACCAAGGAACTCACCGGAAAGGTTGGGATGGCGCCGGTACAAAATGTAAAACAGTAAGAAAATATGGACAACAGAGGGACAGTGGCCAAAGACCCTACCCAAAGTCCCAGCTTATTGCAACCATACTTAGAATTAAACAGCAGCCTATTAAATTAGCATAAAAGTGTCTTTAATCCAATATCTTTAGCTTCACACACATGATCCTGATGACAGGTTCTCTTTAAATTTGTGGGTGTAATGTGAAAAAATGTGAAAAAAATCATGGCATATGAATATTTTTTTCAGGGCAGTGTAGATGGGTTTATTCACAGTCAATCACTCTGCAGGAACTCAATACATAAAAAGATATTTTGGGCTGGAAAGGGTATAAAAATTGCTGAAACTATAAAAACAGCACTGAAATGGCATGGGAATAGCATGGTGAATACTCGTGGAAGCATCTCTGAATCCCATGTCGCTGCTGGGAACAATGTTGTCAGAGTCTTACGCCACTTTTACGGACTGACAATAAAACATACAAAACCCCAGTTAAAATTAATTTGCCTGTAAAAAATCTCAAGAAACATTCTTTACAGGATAATGACTTGTATATAAGGCAAAACAAATAAGAGAAAAAAAAACTTGTCCACACTTATACTTAGTGTTTTTCCTACGTTTTTGCAAGATTGCATTGCTTTCAATGGTGAAAAAAATTCTACAGGAGATGTAATTTTATAATTTTAATACCTTATCTGTCCACATGGTGTGTGAGGCATGATCAGACTATCAAACTAATTACTAATTTTAGAGGGCCAGAAGGTGGCCCTCATTATTGTCAGAGGTCCATCAGGTGACCCTCACTCTAATTTAGAGGGCCAGCAGCCAGCGCTCTCTAGGCATTTTTGGAGGGTCAGCAGACGGCTATTCTTTGCATAGCCATAAGTTGCTACTGCAGCATAACTTATCCATTTGAGGTGGGCAAATGTTCTTTTACATATTAAAGCTGTAAAGTTTGAAACTTGGATGGCCAGCTGGTGGCCACCACAATTTATAGAGGGTCAGTAGACGGCCCCCACTATTTTTAGATGGCCAGCAGGCATTTTGTGGACAGATGAGATCAAGATAGAGTTTTTTTGGCAAAGCACATCATTCTTCTGTTTTCTGTAACTGGAGTGAGGCCTACAAATAAAAGAACACAGTAGTTACAGTCAAATATGGTGGAGGTTCAAAAATATTTTGAGGTTGTTTTTCTGCCTCTGGCCCTGGGTGTCTTGTTGTATGCAAGTCATCATGAAATGTGAAGATTTGAAGATTACCAAAGGATTTTAGATCACAATGTAGTGCTCAGGGTCTGAAAGCTGGGTTTGCATCCTAGGTCAGGGGTCGTCCAGCAGGACAATGACCCCAAACAAACATACTTTAAGAAGCACCCAGATATAGATGGAAACAAAGCACTCAAAAGTTTAGAAGTAGTAATTAAGGCTCCAGTAGCGTAAAATGTCCCTCCACTACCTCTTACATACAGATGATAGAGAGAAACTGAATAGACACATTAAATCAGTTAATTTTGCCTGCTTTAATGAATACCATAC
Source organism: Dendrobates tinctorius (assembly GCF_039654945.1). NCBI lineage: Eukaryota > Metazoa > Chordata > Amphibia > Anura > Dendrobatidae > Dendrobates > Dendrobates tinctorius. The sequence continues at coordinate 22,347,986 of NW_027361692.1, forward strand.
AGAACACCATAAAAAACATGAATCAGTCAATGAGTCCATATGGTAAAAGCAGCAAGGCTTAAGATTTATAAGGCAATAATCCCTGACTAGATGCCTGTCATCCGATATAACTAGTGCCACACCTCACCCTACACAAACTGCAAATAAGAGAGGTATTATTGTAGCATATAGAAGGGATTTAGACTGGCCCTGAAAAGATTTTTTGTTGTTCATGGCAGCAATAAATTCTGGAGGAACGCAAGTAACACTGGCATCTTTGATGAATTTCACCGCAATTTCACTGCAAAATACATAAATTGGTCAATTTGTCCATGAAGCATTGCATCATTTATAAGGCAACAATCTCTGACTAGATTCCTGTCAGAGGCTATTCCTACTGTACCTACGGTACTACATCTCACCATAGACAAAGTGCAGATAAGAGCAGTTTTATAATAACAAAATAGAATGTATTTGACTTAGACCTGGAAAAAGCAATTAGTATAATGTAACAGCATCAAGGACTTTTATTTAATCAAACCTTCTGGGTAATATAATGAAATGTTTTGCATCTACTCAGCCTAATATGGAGGAGACTAGGATCTCCTGTACATACTGTACAAAGTCTCCTGTCCCAGTTGTGAAATCCTGTATGCAGTGTGAGAACTCCCTAAGTGACGAACACCTGATAGCCAACAACAAAGCACTGTATCATATACTAATAGAACCCACCAGCTATTTTAGTTTACAAAAATGTTCCATCACCTAGAAGGTTGAGCCTCAGGAAAGCATTTTTTTCATTACTAAGGAGTGAGTCTCCTACACTGGTAAAGCATATGCACTAAATGCAAAGAATGCCAAAAATTAGAATGGAGGCACTCCAATACCACTTTGAAAAGATGTGGTAGAGGGCCTCAGGAAACATTTTTTTCCCATTTTTAAGGAGTATCCTAGACTAGTAATGCCCATGCACTAAGTGCATGGGCTGAAAAACATTTACCCCTGGAGGTATACATATATATCAAAGAATGTTTGAGGTAGGCCTCCAAAAATTGTTAATGAGGGCATCATAAGCAACCTTAAAAAATTTATAGCGAGAGTAGCATGATAATCCTGTTAATATGGTGGTGAAGGAGAAGGAGGACGACACAAAAAAGGTGAAATCCTGATCCTGAATCGTATACCCATATTTGGGTGGAAAGGGTGCATGTGAATAGACCAGAAAAAAACCCCAAAACACTGAATTTGAGTTTATGTTCTGCTGTTGTCATCCAGTGGTGTAGAGAAGTTTGGCCCAATCCAGCCCTTGTACATTTTGATAAGAGTCAGCCTGTCAGCATTTTCAGTTGACAGGTGCATGCGACAATTGGTTATAATTAGTGATGGGCGAGCACTAAAATGCTTGGGTGCTCGTTGTTTGGGTCGAGCAAATTGGAATACTCGGGTACTTGGACAGAACAACAAGACCAATGTAAGTATATGGGAGAACCAAGCATTTTTACCACGATCCCCGGGGGTCCTTTTAAGCTCTAAAAACATCTGAAAATGATGGAAACACTGCTCAAATGACATGGGGAGATTATGGGGATCGTAAGTGGAAGCAGTCCTGAGTCCTAGTTCACAGCTTTAAACAATGTTGTCAGAGTTTCATGCCATTTTTACCGATGCACCAAAAAACATACCAAAACAAAATCAAAACGGTTTTTGCTCGGAAATATGTTAAGGTACATCCTTTCCAGGTTACTGACTTGTAAATAAGGCAAAATAAATAACCCCAGTCCAAAATATTCCTCCCCCACTTGGGCTATGTTAAGACGCCGCATTTTTGAAGCGTTTTTAACTATGCTTTCAACCAATACTAATGCGTTCACTGGGAAATGTCATTGTAACATTTAACAACCCTAGCTGGCCATGTTGTGTGTGACACATAAGGAGACACATCTTATTTCATTTCTGAAGGAGGGACTCTTAAAGTCACAAAGCCTATTTTTAGAGGGGCTTTAGGAGGCATTAATCTGCTTAAAGGGCCATTATTAAACAGTGGGTCTCCTATGCTGTTATTGCCTATGCAGTGAGTGGCTGGGCTGCCAAGAAGTCCAACGCACCCCAATACCTCTTTCACGAGAGGTACAGAAGGGCCTCCTAAAAAAATGTTGCATTGAATGGAAGGTCTGTCCTGCTATCAAGTCATATGCACCTAAATATGCTTTTGAACCCAGATACTGGAAGGTCACATGAAAACCCACTTCACAGTCTTCAGTTGGACCTGCCATACTGTTTCCTTATGCATTGAATGCAAGGGCCACCTTGACCCAAATTTGCATGCACCCCAATCTCCCCTTGGACGAAACATGGAGGAGGGCCTCCTAAAACAAAATGTCCCATTTCAAAGGAGCGGGTCTGACAAACATTTCCCCATGGGGGGTACATTTTTTTAAAATATACTATGGGCATCATAGACACCATTGCCAAAAATTGGACTGCCTGTAGCAGCACAGAACACGTTAACCCTGGTCATCTAGTGGCGGACAAGGAGGAGATGAAGACCTCAGTAAAAACTAGGCCCAATGTAAAGGAGCGGTTCACCTAGTGTTACCTTCTCGCTAGGCAAGGTGGAAGTCCCGGAGTGGACTCTCTGGACCGCAGCACCGATGGGCCCCGGACGAGCAACCAGGTGGAACCGACCCCTATACAGGGATCGTTAGGCGCAGGTCCAGGGGTTCGAATGCCATGGTAGCCGGAACCAAGAGGGGCGGCTCGGAGTGCACTGAGGAGCTAGGCACAGGTAGGCAAACTGGAGTAGGACTGCAGGAACGGACCACGGACAGCAGGATGGAGGCTGGAGCACGGACAACAGGATGGAGGCTGGAGCATGGACAACAGGACAAAGGCTGGAGCACGGACAACAGGATGGAGGCTGGAGCATGGACAACAGGATGGAGGCTGGAGCACGGACAACAGGACGGAGGCTGGAGCACGGATGACAGGAAGAAAAGCAGGGCTGCAGGGAGCACAAGGCAGAGAGGTTAAACTACGGGGCCCAGGGAGCTAATGGAACATTAACAATCAGGCGCCTCCACTAAGGGAGGGCGGCCTGATATTGGTAAGGACCCGCCACCATTGGCCCGGCGGTGCTATCCGGTCAGGGCACCGCCGGTGTATAGTACCTGTCAGGGAGAGCCGGCCGCGGCCTAGGACGCATGTGCAGGAGTTGCAGTGACGTCACAGGCCGCGGACCGGTCAGGGAAGGACGCCGCCGCTGCCGCTGGAGAGAGGGACGCAGAGGTACCGGCTGGTGAGTATGGCGTGCGGCAGAGTGCGCGATGGAGGCCGGGGCAGAGCACGCGTCGGTGACGTGACAGCACCCTCCCCCTTAAGCCGCCCCTTACTGCGATTGGCAAAAAATCTCCTAAGAATGTGGGGAGCATTAATGTTCTCCCGGGGTTCCCAGGATCTCTCCTCAGGACCAAAACCCCTCCAGTCAATAAGGAAAAAGGTCCTACCTCTAACCTTTTTCATGGCGAGGATGTCTCTTACCTCGAAGATGTCCTCAGAACCCACCGGCCGAGGAGCAGGACAAGGTGAGGGTTGGAACTGATTCAGCACCACAGGTTTCAGGAGAGAGGCGTGGAAGGTGTTCGGGATATGGAGCGAAGCAGGCAACCTCAGCTTGTAGGCGACTTCGTTGACACGTTCTAGAATCTCAAAAGGACCAATATACCGGGGACCCAGCTTGTAAGAGGGTAATTTTAGCCAGATATACCTGGAGGAGAGCCAGACTTTATCTCCGATGCGAAATGGTGGAGGATCTAACCTCCTTTTGTCTGCGTGTCTCTTCATCCGTTCACTGTCCCTTTTGAGGGCTGAGTTGGTCTCGGACCAGACCTCCGAAAATTCTTGGGATAAGACATTGGCTGCAGGTACCTCGGAAATTGGGACTACTGGAAGGGGCATACTAGGATGCTTGCCAAATACCACGAAGAATGGAGATTTTGTAGTGGCCTCGCCGGCATGATTGTTGTAGGCGAACTCTGCCCAGGGAAGCAGGTCCACCCAGTCATTCTGGTGGACGTTGGAAAAATGACGAAGAAATGCGATCAGCGTCTGGTTAGTTCGCTATACTTGCCCATTGGTCTGTGGATGGTAGGCCGAAGAGAAATCCAGGGATATATCCAGAAGCCGCCATAGCGCTCTCCAAAACTTGGACGTAAACTGAACTCCACGATCTGACACAATACGACGGGGTAGACCGTGAAGCCTAAAAATGTGATGGACGAAGACTTTGGCTAATTCGGGCGCAGAGGGGAGACCGGTCAGGGGGATAAAATGCGCCATTTTGGAAAAGCGATCCACTACCACTAGGATCACCGTGCAGCCGGAGGAGCGGGGCAAGTCGGTGATAAAGTCCATGGTGATGCTTTCCCAAGGAGACGTAGGCGCCGGCAAAGGTAGCAGCAGACCAAACGGAGACCGACGTGAGATTTTATTCCTGGCGCAGGAGGAACAGGAGGCAACAAAGTCTGCTACATCTTGGCGGAGGGTCGGCCACCAATAGTGCCAGGAAACGAGAGCAAGGGTCTTCTGTACTCTGGCATAGCCAGCCAATTTGGAGGAATGCCCCCACTGCAGGACTCTACTTTTGGCACTCTCTGGCACGAGAGTCTTGCCCGGCGGTGAAGAAAGCAAACTCAACGGAGCCACTGTGATCATCTTCGTAGGCTCGATGATGTGAGACAGTTCCTCCTGAGTCTCAGACGGTTGGAAGGCTCGGGACAGGGCATCGGCTTTGGTGTTTTTGTCTCCAGGACGAAAATGGAGCTCAAAGCCGAAGCGAGCAAAAAACAAGGACCACCTGGCCTGTCGAGGATTAAGTCTCTGAGCGGTCTGCAGGTAAGCCAGGTTCTTGTGGTCCGAGTAAATAATAAACGGGTGGACAGCTCCCTCCAGAAGATGGCACCACTCATGCAGAGCCAATTTGATGGCCAAGAGCTCCCGATCGCCAATCGAGTATTTGCACTCCGAAGCGGAGAAGGCTTTGGAAAAGAATCCACAGGGACGAAGGCGACCAGAGGGGGTTTTCTGGGAGAGAACTGCCCCGGCGCCTGTTGAAGATGCATCCACTTCCAACACGAAGGGTTTGTTACTCTCCGGACAGAACAACACTGGAGCCGTGGAGAACGTTTTAACGAGTGGAAGGCCTCCTCGGCCTCCGATGGCCAGGAGTTAGAACTGACCCCCTTACGGGTAAGGGCGGAGATCGGTCTGGAGAGTGACGAGAAGTGCGGAATAAACTGTCTGTAATAGTTGGCGAATCCGAGGAATCGCTGGATAGCCTTTATGCCAACGGGACAGGGCCATTTGAGAATGGCAGACAGTTTCTCGGGATCCATCTGCAGCCCGGTGTCGGAGATGATATATCCTAGGAACGGTAGTGAGGTCTGCTCGAACAGGCATTTCTCCATCTTGGCATACAACCGATTCTCCCGGAGATGCTGCAAAACCAGACGAACAGTCCTCCTATGAGACGGAAGATCCGAGGAGAAGACAAGGATGTCGCCCAAGTACACCACAACACTGGAGTACAAGAGATCTTGGAAGATCTCGTTAACGAATCTCTGAAATACAGCTGGGGCGTTGCATAGACCAAAGGGCATCACCAGGTACTCATAATGACCGTCTCGGGTGTTAAAGGCGGTCTTCCATTCATCACCAGCCCGGATGCGGATAAGGTTGTAAGCTCCTCTGAGGTCCAACTTGGAGAAGATCCGTGCCCCTCTGAGGCGGTCAAACAGCTCCGGGATGAGAGGAAGAGGGTACTGATTCTTGATAGTGATGTTGTTGAGGCCCCTATAGTCGATGCATAGGCGCAGTGAACCGTCCTTCTTCTTAACGAAGAAAAAACCGGCTCCCGCCGGAGAGGAAGATTTCCGAATGAACCCTTTGGCGAGATTCTCCTGGACGTACTCGGACATAGCTGAGGTCTCTGCAGGAGACAGTGGGTAGATCCTACCCCTAGGAGGGGTGGAACCAGGGATTAATTTGATTGGGCAATCGAAAGGGCGGTGCGGTGGAAGGATCTCTGCCTCCTTTTTGTCAAAGACGTCGGCATAGGACCAGTAGGCCGCAGGAAGCCCCGAGAGTCCCGGAGAGGGGCGTGCAGAGACGACAGGGCGAATGGAGCTCAGACACCGACCTTGACACGGATCACCCCAGCGCAAAACCTCCCCGGACGACCAGTCGAGGACCGGCTGATGAGTCCGAAGCCATGGAAGGCCAAGCAGAATAGCGTGACACAAATCGGGTAACACGTAGAAGGCCACACTCTCCCGATGGAGAGCACCGACTTGCAAGACATCCTCTTCCGTGACCATGGAAATGGGTTCCCGTAGTGGTCTGCCGTCAACGGAGGCAATCAAACGAGCATTCCTCAGGGCCACCAAGGGAATCCGGTATTTGTCCACCACTTCACGCCGGATGAAGTTGCCTGCCGAGCCCGAATCCACGTAGGCCACCTCGGACCCACGCCTCTCCCCTGAAAGCAAAAGAACAGATAACGTGAGTGGTTGAGAGGAATCACAATCACCTAGGGAGGCCTCTCTTACCTGGCCTAGGCGGAGGAGTTTCCCGTCCTCTCAGGGCAAGAACGGATAAAATGCAAGGCTACTCCACAATAAAGACATAAACCTTGCGCCCGTCTCTCTCTCTGACGTGTCTCAGCTAACCGTACCCAGTCCACCTGCATGGGCTCGGGAGGAGGAGCGTGGGCAGAACTTGCTGGTCGTGGCGTAAAGGACCGATCAGAGGAGGGAGCTGGCCTGGTGGGTCTCCTATCCCTAGCAGACTCGCGCGCGCACTCCTGGAAACGGAGGTCAATGCGGGTAGCCAGGGAGATGAGGTCCTCTAGAGTGGAGGGAGTATTCCGGCCCGCTAGTTCGTCCTTTATCCTGCCCGACGGCCCACGCCAAAAGCCACCAAAGCCGCATTATTCCAACCCAATTCAGACGACATTGTGCGGAACCGGATGGCATACTGACCGACCGTCAGGGTGCCCTGGTGGAGGTTGAAAAGGGACCCGTCCTGGCTCATCAAATACCCTCTGAAAGGTATCCAAGAAAACCTGGATATTTAACACCACGGGATCATCTCTCTCCCAAAGAGGATTGACCCAAGACAGGGCCTCTCCCTCCAGATGGGACATGATAAAGGCCACCTTGGCCCTATCGGAATGATACTGGTGGGGCAGAAGCTCGAAGTGCAGGCTACATTGGTTTAAGAACCCTCTACACTGCTTGGGGTCACCACTGAATCGGGGGGGTTTGGCAAGGCGAGGAGAAGGAAACGGAGCGGGACCTGGGGGAGCGACAGCGGCCACAGCGGCGGACTGAAGGGCCACCAAACGATTATCCACGGAAGCCATATAGGTCAAGATATGGGATTGAGGATCCCGCTGCTGACCCAGCTCCTGCTGGAGACTGGCCAGCTGGGCAGCATTCCCCGGATCGACGGCCTGGAGAGCTGACAGATGTGACTCCATAGACTTCATTATGGACATGATCCGCCCCTGGTTCTCCCGTAGGAAGAGCAACTCCTTTTGAGCGGGAGCAGAGGTACCGGCGGGATCCATGGCCTGATTGTACTGATACCTTCTCGCTAGGCAAGGTGGAAGTCCCGGAGTGGACCCTCTGGACCGCTGCACCGAGGGGCCCCGGACGAGCAACCAGGTGGAACCGACCCCTATACAGGGATCGTTAGGCGCAGGTCCAGGGGTTCGAATGCCACCGTAGCCGGAACCAAGAGGGGCGGCTCGGAGTGCACTGAGGAGCTAGGCACGGGTAGGCAAACTGGAGTAGGACTGCAGGAACGGACCACAGACAGCAGGACGGAGGCTGGAGCACGGACAACAGGATGGAGGCTGGAGCACGGACAACAGGATGGAGGCTGGAGCACGGACAACAGGACGGAGGCTGGAGCACGGACAACAGGACGGAGGCTGGAGCACGGACGACAGGAAGACAAGCAGGGCTGCAGGGAGCACAAGGCAGAGAGGTTAAACTACGGGGCCCAGGGAGCTAATGGAACATTAACAATCAGGCGCCTCCACTAAGGGAGGGCGGCCTGATATAGGTAAGGACCTGCCCCCATTGGCCCGGCGGTGCTATCCGGTCAGGGCACCACCGGTGTATAGAACCTGTCAGGGAGAGCCGGCCGCGGCCTAGGATGCATGCGCAGGAGTCTCAGTGACGTCACAGGCCGCGGACCGGTCAGGGAAGGATGCCGCCGCTGCCGCTGGAGAGAGGGACGCAGAGGTACCGGCTGGTGAGTATGGCGTGCGGCAGAGTGCACAGTGGAGGCCGGGGCAGTGCGCGCGGCGGTGACCATGACACCTAGACTTGTAACACCCATACACACAGTGCCTGGGCTGACAAACATTTCCTCATGGGGGGTACACATTTTTAAAAAGTATACTATGGGCATCATAGACACCCTTGCCAAAAATTGGACTGCTTTTGGCAGCACAGAAGATGTTAACCCTGGTGATCTTGTGGCGGAGAATGAGGAGATATTGATGAAGGCCTCAGTAAAAACTAGGCCCAATGTAAAGGAGCGTGGCTCCTAGACCTAGAACACCCATACACGCAGTGCATGGGCTGATAAACATTTCCCCATGGGGGGTACACATTTTTAAAATGTATACTATGGGCATCATAGACACCCTTGCCAAAATTTGGACTGCCTTTGGCAGCACAGAATACATTAACCCTGGTGATCTTGTGGCGGAGAATGAGGAGACATTGATGAAGACCTCATGAAAACCTAGGCCCAATGTAAAGGAGCAGGTCTCCTTTACTTGTAATGCATTCTGAAATAAAAAGAAAAAATTAAAATGTGAATCCACCTATGAAAGAAACTCACAAAAGGGAGGGGCGAACACAGGTTCATAGATATGAAGTCAGAATGTGTTCAACGAGATATGTTTGTCCTTAGCAACAGCTCACAGACAGGGATTTAGATTAAAATATAATATAATAAGATTTCACTACTTTTACATTGGAGAGGTATACACTAGGTCATAAGAAGATGTTCCACAGATTGGAAAAATGGAAAATATAACAATAAATGGGAAGAATATTGTTACCACGGCTGGTCAGGTGAGGAAAATCTCCAGGAGTGGACCCTCTGGATCGTGGCACCGAGGGGCCCCGGGTGAGCTGCCAGGTGGAGCCGACCCTTATACAGGGATCGAGTACCACGATAGCTGGTACTGAGAGGGGCGGCTAAGAATGGACTGGAGTAGGAGCACGAGACAGCAGAAGGTAGGACCAGAGTAGGATTGCAGGGCCGGACCACAGATAGCAGGACGAAGCAGGATCTCTGGAGACAGGACCAGAGTAGGACTGCGGGACTGGAGCATAGACAGCAGGATGGAGCAGGAACACGGGAGACAGGGCCGCAGTAAGACTGCAGAGCTGGAGCATAGATAGCAGGAACCACAGAATACAGGACTGCGGGAGACAAGAGAGTACACGAGGAAGCAGGGCCCAGTGTGCTAGCAAACACGACGATCAGGCACCTCCTTCAAAGGAGGACGGCCTGATATGCCTCTGTCTGGTCTGCCATTGGTCCGACAGTGCTTCCGGGTCAGGGCATTGCCGGAGAACAAGTGACAGAAGGGACCGCCGTGGCTGTCTGGCGGTGTGGGGCTGCGGCACGGGAGCGGAGGCCGGGTGAGTATACAGTGGCGTCACGACAAATATACGTACATTTCATTTGTATGACATTTCCCCCTGGGGGAGTAACATTTGCTTTGGTTTAAAATTAGTAACGGGCATAATAAAAACACCCTTGCCAAAAATTAGACTGCCTGTAGCAGCACAGAAGACATTAACCCTGGTGATCTACTGACAGAGAATGAGGAGACATTGATGAAGGCCTCAGTAAAACCTAGGCCCAATGTAAAGGAGCGGGTCTCCTAGACTTGTAATGCCCATACATGCAGTGCATGGGCTGACAAACATTTCCCCATGGGGGGTACACATTTTTGAAAAGTATACTATGGTCATCATAGACACCCTTGCCAAAAATTTGACTGCCTGTAGCAGCACAGAAGACGTTAACCCTGGTGATCTACTGGCGGAGAATGAGGAGATATTGATGAAGGCCTCAGTAAAAACTAGGCCCCATGTAAAGGTGAGGGTCTCCTAGACTTGGAACGCCCATACACGCAGTGCATGGGCTGGCAAACATTTCCCCATGGGGGGTACACATATTTTAAAAGTATAATATGGGCATCAGAGACACCCTTACCAAAAATTTGACTGCCTGTAGCAGCCCAGAACATGTTAACCCTGGTGATCTAGTGGTGGAGAATGAGGAGAAATAATGAGAAATCAGACTGAAATCAAACAAATAAATTAAAAATGTGAATCCACCTATGAAAGAAAATAACAACAGGGAGTGGCGAACACAGGTTCATAGATATGAAGCCAGAATGTGTCCAACGAGATATGTTTGCCCCTAGCAACAGCTCAGAGACAGGGATATAAATAAAAAATATAGTGACTTTTGCATCATGGAATACGTTGACCCTGGTGTTTTACTGGTTGTGAATAATGAGGATGAGGATAAGGAGGAGGATAACACCAAACAGACCCAATCAGGAAGCAGATAACCATGTGTGGTTGTGAAGAGGTGCATGAGAATGCACCTCCACAACCAACCAAAAAATTAATTTGAGGTTATTTTTCAATGTTTTCATTCGTGGTATACAGAAGTCTTGGCCAATCCAGCCCTTGATCATTTTTAGAAGACTCAGCCTGTCAGCATTGTCAATTGACAGGCGGATGCCCTTATCTGTTATAATTCCTCCAGCGGCACTAAAAACTCGCTCTGACAGAACACTAGCAGCAGGGAAGGCCAGGACCTCCAAGGCGTAGAGAGCCAGTTCATGCCACGTGTCCAGCTCGGATACCCAATAATTAAAAGGTACAGAGGAATCCCAGAGGACGTTTGTACGATCTGCAAGGTACTCCCTCACCATCTTCCCAAACATTGCACTTCTTATGACACCACCCCTTGCCTCTGTGGCGGCACAATGTGAGGGTCTGAGAAAACTGCCTCAGAACTTTGCCATTGTTCCTCTGCCTGAGCTGGATTAGACTTCTGTCTCTCTCGCTTGGACTCCTTGGCTGTACAATAAACTGACGTCTGCTGCCAGCGTTCTCACATGGGAATTTTTTCAGTAATTCCGCTACAAGGGCCCTCTGGTACAGCAAAATTTTTGTACACTTGTCTGACTCTGGAAGAAGAGATTGAAAGTTTTCCTTGTAGCATGGGTCTAGAAGTGTCACCAACCAGTAAAGAGTGTCCCCGAAAATTTTTATAATGCGAGCGTCACGGGAAGCACAGCACAACATAAAGTCATCCATGCGTGCCAGACTACGGACAGGCAAGACTTCCGTGTTCTCACCAACAGGATGACTGACCGTGGTGTCCTCCTCATCCTCCTCCTCCCTGTCCTCAGGCCCTCCCCACTGAACAGATGGTATGACAGCTGTCCTTGTAATACCATCTATAGCGCATGAAAGTAGCTCCTGTTCTTCCTCCTCATCCTCCTCATTGTCTACCAATCCACGTTGCGATGACATGAGGCTGGGCTGAGTGTAATCACCCTGAATGGTTCCTTGCTCCATGTCCTTGTGCTCTGACTGCAATGCATCATCTTTAATTGTGAGCAGAGAGGCTTTCAGAATGCTGAGAAGCAAGATTGTGATGCTAATGATGGCATCATCGCTGTTCACCATCTTGGTGCAGTCCTCAGAGTTCTGGAGGATGGTACATATGTCTGACATTAATGTCCACTCCTGAGATCTTATATGTGGAGTCGCCACTGAATATCGACAGCCTTGTTGATGCTGGTAGTCAATAACTGCCCTCTTCTGCTCACAAATCCTTTCCAACATATGCAGTGTAGAGTTCCAACGTGTGGGGACATCACACGCCAGTCGGTAAGCCGGAAGATGCAAACGCTGCTGAAGTCCAGCAAGTGCAGCTGAAGCTGTAGCTGACTTTTTAAAATGGGCAGACAGACGGCGTACTTTCACTAACAGATCCAGCAGCTCCGGGTAGCTTTTGCGAATACGTTGAACCACGAGGTTAAGCGCATGAGCCAGGCAAGGTACGTGTGTGCGCTCACCTTGCCACAAAGCCGCCACCAGGTTCCGGCCATTGTCACATACGACCATGCCTGGCTGTAGATTCTGCGGTGTCAGCCAAATATCTGTGTGACATCGGCGGTTATCCCCGCCGATGCCCCTTTTGCTGCGGCGGCCGCTGCGGCATCCCCTCACCTGCGCGCTCCCGCCCAGCCACGCGCCCGCCGTCAGTTCCTCTTCAAATCTGCTCCTGCTTCCCGCCCCCCGGCTCGCGCTCGCCGCCGTCTTCCTCTCTCCCATGGTGGGCGGCGCTGAGAGCCGGCCTTGGTCTTCCCTGCAATGGGCGGCGCCGAGGGCGGGGTTGGGTGACGCACATCCTGGGCTTGCTGTACTTCAGGCGTCCTCGCAGTTAGGAGGACGCCTGATGATCGTGTAGTTTTCCTGCACCTTCTGGCCTCTACAGTTCTACTGTAGCTTATCCGCGTTTCCGCCTTATGCTCCCTGTCTCCTGCTTCCTTCCCTCCCAGCCTGCTTGCGCACTGTCTTCCATCCCCGGTGCCGTCCTCCGCCTTCTGCCCGCCTAGGTCTTCCCACGTGCCTGCCTTCCGTTTTGGTCCAGTCCTGTTCCTCTGGTCCCTGCTCGTCCCACTTACCACTGCCTTCCCCCTCCTTCTGTCCGTGGAGCCGTCCCTCTTGGTTCCGGCTGTCGCGCCTCCGTCCTCTGTGGTCCTGCCCCAAACGATCCCTGTATAGGGGTCGGTCTTCACCTGGTGTGCTCGACCCTGGGGCTCCGGATCCGCGATCCAGAGGGTCCACTCTCTAACTTGGTACCCCCTAGCATTACAGTATCATCAGGCCATGGACCCCGCCGGTGCCGCGGCTGCCACTCAAAGGGAATTGCTCTTCCTTAGAGAAAATCAGAACCGTATCATGTCATTCATGAAGTCCATGGACACCCGGCTCTCCGCTCTTCAGACTGCAGACCCAGCACACGCACCCCTCTTAGTCAGTCTCCAGCAGGAGCTCGCACAACAGCGCGATGCTCAGTCTCACATTTTGGGGTATATGGCCTCGGTGGATGATAGGCTGCTTTCCCTGCAGTCCTCTACTGCCGCTTCCACCCTAGCCCGGGACACCGTCTCCTCTCCCCCCCCTCGTCTCGGTAAACCACCCAGGTACTGTGGGGACCCAAAATTGTGTAGGGGATTTTTAAATCAGTGCAGGTTGCACTTTGATCTTTCGCCCCAACAGTACCCTACGGACCGTGCTAAAGTGGCCTTTATAATCTCCCACCTTGAAGGGGAGGCGTTGGCTTGGGTGAATCCATTATGGGAGAGGGATGACCCGGTGGTGACCAACATCCAGTGTTTTTTGGAGACATTTCGTAAGGTTTTTGATGAACCTGGACGCCTTGCTTCCTCCACTGAGGCCCTTTTTAACCTCAGCCAGGGGTCCCTTACGGTAGGGCAATACGCCATCCGTTTTCGGACCTTGTCCTCGGAGCTGGGGTGGAATAATGAAGCCCTGGTTGGTGCATTTTGGAGAGGACTTTCTGGTAAAATCAAAGACGAGTTGGCCGGGCGTGACCTCCCTACCACCCTGGAGGATCTCATCTCCTTGGCTACTCGTATTGACCTGCGTTTTCAGGAGCGCGCCCGAGAGTCGGCTAAGGAGAGGAGGTCCTTTAGGTTATACCAAGCTCCTATTCCGCGCACTGGTGCCCCCCCTAGTAACACCACCCCGGAGCCCATGCAAGTTGATCGCATCAAGCTGTCTGAACAACGGCGTAGGGAGAGAATGACCAAGGGACTCTGTCTTTATTGTGGAGGGGCCAATCACTTCATACGCACTTGTCCTGAGAGACCGGGAAACGCTTCCGCCTAGGCCAGGTAGGAGAGGGCCCCCTAGGTGATTCTACCCCCTCTCTTCCGCTTACCGTTTCAGCTCTACTTATTTCAGGTCGGGGGCGTAGCTCTGTGGAGGCGTATGTGGACTCGGGCGCGGCAGGCAACTTCATCCACCAGGAGGAGGTTGACAGACTCCAGATTCCCGTGGTCGTCTTAAGTAATCCTCGAGCAATCACCTCCATTGATGGCAAACCTCTTCCTGGGCTCATCACCACGGTAACCACCGAAGTAAACCTGCAAGTTGGCGCTCTCCACTCAGAAAGGATTGCCTTTTATGTCCTGCCTCAGTTGTCCCACGCCATTCTTTTGGGGCTACCTTGGCTCAGGCGGCATGAGCCTGTTATCGACTGGCGTTCCGGAGAGATCCTGCGCTGGGGGCACGCCTGCCATGCAAGTTGTTTACGTACCCTGGTCCGTCCCCAGCCTCAGCGCAAGCCTACGGACCTTCCTGGCCTTCCTGTGCCATATCACGCCTATGCTGATGTTTTCTGTAAAAAAGAGGCGGATTCCCTGCCACCGCACCGGCCTTATGACTGCCCCATCGACCTGATTCCTGGAGCGGTTCCCCCCAGAGGTAGAACGTACCCTCTCTCTCCAGCCGAGACCACTGCCATGTCGGAATATATCCACGAAAATCTCTCCAAGGGGTTTATCCGAAAGTCCTCCTCTCCTGCAGGCGCAGGTTTTTTCTTCGTCCGGAAGAAAGATGGATCACTGCGGCCTTGCATTGATTACCGGGGCCTGAACAAGATCACCATCAAGAATCGTTACCCCCTTCCGTTGATTCCGGAGCTTTTTGACCGGTTGAGAGGAGCCCGGATCTTCACGAAGTTAGACCTGCGGGGAGCCTACAATTTGGTCCGAATCCGTGCTGGGGACGAGTGGAAGACGGCTTTCAATACTCGTGACGGGCATTATGAATATCTAGTCATGCCATTCGGCCTTTGCAATGCCCCCGCTGTGTTCCAAGAATTTATCAATGAGGTATTCCGGGATCTACTCTATTCTTGTGTTGTCATCTACCTGGACGATATCCTCGTTTTCTCCCCCGATCTGCCTTCTCATCGCAGAAGTGTACGCTTGGTCTTGCATCGTCTCCGAGAGAACCAACTCTACGCCAAGATCGAGAAATGCCTTTTTGAGCAGTCGTCACTACCCTTCTTGGGATATGTCGTCTCCGACTCCGGTCTAAGCATGGATCCCGAAAAACTCGGTGCGGTACTCAAGTGGCCTCGTCCTGTGGGGATTAAGGCCATCCAGCGGTTTCTTGGGTTCGCAAACTATTACCGTCAGTTTGTGCCTCACTTTTCCACGGTTACCAAACCCATCACGGACCTGACCCGTAAAGGAACGAAGCCCAACAGCTGGTCTCCTGAAGCGGAAAAAGCTTTCCAAACTCTGAAACGTTCTTTTGCCTCAGCACCCATTTTGCATCGGCCCGTGGCCAGCAGACCCTTTGTCCTGGAAGTGGATGCCTCCTCCACTGGAGCGGGGGCGGTCTTGTCCCAGCAGGCTTCGTCCGGACGGCTGGTGCCATGCGGTTTCTTCTCTAAAGTCTTTTCACCGGCGGAGTGCAACTACTCCATTGGAGACCGTGAATTACTGGCCATTAAGATGGCCTTGATTGAATGGCGGTATTTACTCGAAGGAGCTGTACATCCCTTTACCATCCTCACAGACCACAAAAACCTGGCCTATCTGCAATCCGCCCAAAGGCTCAATGCCCGGCAAGCCAGGTGGGCCCTGTTTTTTTTCCCGCTTTGACTTCCAACTTCACTTCCGACCAGGCAATAGGAACATCAAGGCCGATGCCCTTTCCAGGTCGTTGCAGTCTTCAGAGAAGGACGAAATCCCATCCTGTATCATCGAGCCTTCCAGGATGATCACTGTGGCTCCTGTGAACTTTGCCATCCCTCCGCCCGGTAAGACCTTCGTCCCTCCAGGCAAACGTATAGAGGTGTTGTGCTGGGGACATTCCTCCAAAATTGCTGGACACGTTGGGACCAAGAAGACTCTCTTCCTGCTTTCCCGGTATTATTGGTGGCCCACGCTTCGCCAGGATGTGATGGACTACGTGGCCTCTTGCACAATCTGTGCCCAGAATAAGGTGGCTAGGACTTTGCCCGCCGGTCTTCTTCACCCTTTGCCAGTTCCTGAAGCCCCCTGGCAACAGATCGCCATGGACTTTGTGACCGATTTGCCCCGCTCGGCCGGATGTACCACCATCTTAGTCGTGGCAGATCGCTTTTCTAAGATGGCCCATTTTATTCCCTTATCGGGACTACCGTCCGCTCCGAAGTTGGCTGAGATCTTCATCCACCAGGTCTTCAGGCTGCATGGTCTTCCTCAGCGGATTCTGTCGGATCGGGGGGTCCAGTTCACCTCCCGCTTCTGGAGGGCACTCTGCCGGCTTATGGGTACATCTCTCGACTTTTCCTCCGCATATCATCCTCAGACCAACGGGCAAGTGGAACGAATTAATCAGGGGTTAACCACCTTCCTACGTCACTTCACCAACGCTCATCAAGACGACTGGGTTGCGCTTTTACCTTGGGCTGAATTCTCGCACAATAATCATCCCAGTGAATCTACCACCAGGTCACCTTTTTTTGTGGTAACCGGTCAAAACCCAAGTATTCCGTTACCTTTTTCTACCTCTACCAAGGTACCCGCAGCCGATTCTCTTGCTAAAGAATTCTCGCAGATTTGGAGAGAGACCAGGGATGCGCTCAAAAGTGCCAACGACCGAATCAAGAAGCACGCAGACAAGAGACGGAAGGACGTACCCCCGTACCATCCTGGTGACAAGGTCTGGCTTTCAACTCGACATATCCGTCTGAGAGTTCCCTCTTACAAACTGAGTCCTCGGTACATTGGACCGTTTGAGGTGATTGGACGTATTAATGCCGTGGCTTACAAACTGAGGTTGCCTGCTTCGCTCCGGGTGCCCAACGCCTTCCATGTCTCGCTCCTGAAACCCGTAGTCCTGAATCGGTTCCAACCGGTTCCCATCGTCCCTCCTTCTCCTGCCATCTCTGATAACTTCTTCGAGGTCAAGGACATCTTGGCTATGAAAAAAGCCCGGGGTAAGACCCTTTTTCTTATCGATTGGGTGGGTTTTGGTCCCGAGGAGAGGTCCTGGGAGCCTCGGGAGAATATCAACGCCCCTCGCATTCTAAAAAAGTTTTTGGCCAATCTCGCAAAGGGACGCCGTAAGGGGAGGGGTACTGTGACATCGGCGGTTATCCCCGCCGATGCCCCTTTTGCTGCGGCGGCCGCTGCGGCATCCCCTCACCTGCGCGCTCCCGCCCGGCCACGCGCCCGCCTTCAGTTCCTCTTCAAATCTGCTCCTGCTTCCCGCCCCCCGGCTCGCGCTCGCCGCCGTCTTCCTCTCTCCCATGGTGGGCGGCGCTGAGAGCCGGCCTTGGTCTTCCCTGCAATGGGCGGCGCCGAGGGCGGGGTTGGGTGACGCACATCCTGGGCTTGCTGTACTTCAGGCGTCCTCGCAGTTAGGAGGACGCCTGATGATCGTGTAGTTTTCCTGCACCTTCTGGCCTCTACAGTTCTACTGTAGCTTATCCGCGTTTCCGCCTTATGCTCCCTGTCTCCTGCTTCCTTCCCTCCCAGCCTGCTTGCGCACTGTCTTCCATCCCCGGTGCCGTCCTCCGCCTTCTGCCCGCCTAGGTCTTCCCACGTGCCTGCCTTCCGTTTTGGTCCAGTCCTGTTCCTCTGGTCCCTGCTCGTCCCACTTACCACTGCCTTCCCCCTCCTTCTGTCCGTGGAGCCGTCCCTCTTGGTTCCGGCTGTCGCGCCTCCGTCCTCTGTGGTCCTGCCCCAAACGATCCCTGTATAGGGGTCGGTCTTCACCTGGTGTGCTCGACCCTGGGGCTCCGGATCCGCGATCCAGAGGGTCCACTCTCTAACTTGGTACCCCCTAGCATTACAATCTGACTGCTCTTTCAGCACTGTCCACAACTCTTCTGCATTGTGCGGTTTGTCACCTATGCAGATTAGCTTCAGCACAGCCTGTTGCTGCTTGGCTGAGGCAGTGCTGCAGTGCTTCCAGCTTCTGACTGATGTGTTCATTTCAGAGATGGAGGCTGAAGAATAGGAGGAGGAGGAGAATGAGGTGCAGGAGTTGTAGACTGTGGGGGCAACCCTGATTGATGTAGGGCCCGCAATCCTCGGTGTGGGGAGGATGTGTTCCATTCCAAGGTCCGACAGGGTCCCAGCTTCCACTAAATTAACCCATTGTGCTGTCAGTGAGATGTACCATCCCTGCCCACAGACACTTGATCATGTGTCCGTCATTAGGTGGACTTTCCCAGTAACAGCATTGTTGACGGCACATGCTGGTGTAATGCAGGTATGGCACAACGGGAGAAATAGTGGCAACTGGGGACTGAGTACCTTGTGACAGCTGACGCCATCAGGTTGTGAAAAGCTTCTGTCTCAACGAGCCTAAAAGGCAACATTTCGAGCGCAAGCAGACGAGAAATGTGCGAATGAAGTACTGTGGCCCGTGGGGCATTGGCTGCGTATTTCCGCATGCGTTCCAATGACTGGGGTATAGACAACTAAAGGCTGGGCTTGGACAAGGACATGAACGGACTTGATGATAGTGCTGGTTGACTGTGGGCAATAACAGGTGCAGGGCCTGAGGCATCTTCACAGGCACGGTGAACTGGGGATTGGCTTGGACTCAAAACAGTGGAAGATGCAGTGTTGTCACCTGCAGACAGTGTTCCTGGAGCCTGGGTTTCGGCCCACAAAGTTGGGTGCTTTGCTGCCATGTGCCTAATCATGCTGGTGTTGGTCAGGTTGGTAGTTTTGCTACCCCTGCTGATGCGGGCGTGGCAAGTACTGCAAATAGCCTGTTTGGGGTTATCAGCTGAGTCTTTAAAAAATACCCAGACTCGGGAAGATCTAACCGAAGGAATGGCCACTTCTGTCCTGTTGGTGTTATGGGGAACAGATGCACGCCTTCTGCCTGCGGTCACCACACTGCTTCTTTCTGCCTGTTGAGATGATATGCCTCCTTCCCCATGTGTGCTGCTTTCCTTGCTCTGCATGTCCTTCTGCAAGGTTGGGTCAGTTACTATATCATCCACCACCTCATCTTCCACATCTGCAACCTGCTCCTCCTCCTGACTTTCCGGCAATTGTGTCTCATCCACCTCAGGTGACTGTGGCTGCTCAAAGATTTGTTCATCGCTACATGGAATATCATTTTGCCCCGCTTCAAGTGGAGCGGGCGAGAGGCACGAATCTCCAAATGGATAACTGAACATCTCTTCGGAGTGTCTGAGTGTGGTATCAGTTGTCTCAGGGCACTTGGCATGATGGGAGGAGGGAGGATCAGGGTAGGTAATATCCAGTCCACACTCATGGCTACTCAGACTTGACTGTGTGGAAGATGTGGTGGTGGTGGTGGCTAAGTTATTGGAAGCATTATACGCTATCCAACCAACAACCGTTTCACACTGCTCTTGATTCAGTAGTGGTGTGGTGTGTTCCCCTAGAAACTGGGACAGGAAGGTCAAGCGCGCAGATGAGGGTCTTTGCTGTGGCCCGCTTTCTGCTTGACCACGGCCTTGTCCTCGGCATGCACCATCAGCATCACATCCACTTCCCTGTCCCTTGCCCCTTGCCTTTCACATTTTAAATGGACTACTGAAAGATATCAAAACCTCAATACAAATGGATTTTTTGTGAGACAAATTAGATGTGATAAGTATGCTTGCAAAGCAAACAATTTTCCACCACAGATACACCAGGCCTCATCCTGAAATAACAGACTGTATTAGTTTTTTATTATTTTCTGGATATAAAAGACTGCTGGATATAACGACTGTGACAGCCGAGCCAAAAAAAGGAAACCAACGTAAACTGGCCAAACGTTCACCACGCACAGATAAGAGCTGGCACGAAGATACAGCACCAAAAAATGGGTGGCTTTTTTTATTTTTTTTGTCCTAAATACTGCTTTATTGAAGCAAAACTAACAGCCAGGCAGAAAAGAGAAAAAAGCTGTAAACTGGCCAAAATTTCACCACGCACAGATAAGAGCTGGCACGAAGGTACCGCACCAAAAAATGGGTGGCCTTTTTATTTATTTTTTGGCCTAAATACTGCTTTATTGAAGCAAAACTAACAGCCAGGCAAAAAAGAGAAAAAAGGCCGCAAACTGGCCAATATTTCACCATGCACTGATAAGAGCTGGTACGAAGATAAACTGGCCAAAATTTCAGGACTCATAGATATGATATGCAGTGCTATATATACACACATACATTGCCTGCAGGCCTTGCACTGATGTGTATACAGCAACCTACCCTCGCCTGCCTGCCTAACACTGGAACCTATATACTTCAGAATTAGTCCTTACAAGGATTGTTGGTTTAGCTGGATGTGAGTATTTAGGATGGTAGACTCCACACTAACTGAGAAATGCCCAATTCTGACCCTATCAAGGCAGCCTCTCTCCCTACACTCTCGCAATCTTGAGCTGAATGCAGCGAGCAGGGTGACGTCCAGTCCCTTATACCCCTGATGATGCTGTGCGGCCAGCCAATCACTGCACGACCACAAGAAAGAGGCCTGACAGACAATCGCCGTGTGAGATTGGGGACCTCCGGAGTGAACCCTCAGGACCGCGACGACGAACCTCCCTCGGGCGAGCTGAACCAGGTGGACCACCCGCTATACAGGGAGCGTTAGGGGCAGACCCAAGGGAGACTATCGCCGTGGAAGCTGATACCTGGGAACAGCCGGGTAAGTAAGCAGGCAGGGAAATACAGGCGACCAGATGAGAGATGACGACGGCCACAGGGATGGATGCTGAGACTGCGGGAATGGTGGTGGACGGCAGACGAGACTGGCAATGGCAGGAGGCAGGAACTGGTACAGGACAAGACACAGGAGCAGGAGGATGGAAGCAGGAACGGACTGGATCTAGGAGGGAACACAGGAAAGTCACAAACAGGAAGAACAGCGGAGGCCACGGAGAGGTAGACAGCGCAGGAACGAAGAGGAACGCAGGAGCGCGTGGACCCGATACCACAAATGATAGTCAGGCAGTGAGCATAGGGTGAGACTGCCTGATATAGGACATGCTAGAGAACTTCCGGGTCAGAGTGCAGCTGATCCATGGGACCAGGAGATAGGACGCCTGGTATAGGGGGCGTATCTAGCAGTACACCTGTGTGAAGGAGCAGGAGCTGGCCGCAGGAAGGATGATTGACAGGTGCCAGCAGAGGGGGTGGAGCGAGAGGAGCGGACGCGGTGGAGAGGCCCAGATGGCGTGGAGGCACGGGAGGCGGCAGGGACCGAAGGCACCGCAAGCGGTAGAGCCGTGGCATCGGCAGATGGAGAGACCCGGACAGAGGTAGCAGAGACAGCGGCAGTCAGGCCAGTGGCCGCAGACGCCGCAGAGCGGACCAGAGCCGGGGAGGTGAGCGTGCCAGGCGCCGGGGAGGGGGTGAGCGTGACACCCTGCACCATGATTGGGTGTCTAAAGTCCGCCAAAATTACTGGGTGGAAACCAGAGTTCCTGCCGAGTAATTCCAGAAATACTTGGTGCTCACCGAGTACAGCGAGCACAGTGATACTTGGGCAAGTACCGAGTAGTGGCGAGCACTTTCGCTCATCACTAGTTATAGAACACCCAAAGGGCACTGAAAACCAGCTCTGACAAAACGTTAGCAGCAGGGCAGGGCAGGCCAGGACCTCTATGTGTAGAGAGACAGTTCCTGCAATGTGTCTAGCTTGGATACCCAAAAGCTGAATGCCACAGAGGATGCTGGTACTCCTTTAGCATCTTCCAAAACTTTTCCCTCTTTGTCAGAGTACCCCATGTGTCAGGGTCTGATTCATCTGGTATGTGTCTCCCTTGTCTCCACTCTTTGGTTCTCCAAGGAACTGTAACCTCTGCTGCCAGAGTTGTCAGATGGGAATTTTTTAAATAATTCTTCAACTAGGGAATTCTGGATCTGCAGCATGTTATTAGACCTCTCTGCCATTGGAAGGAGAGCTGTACAGTTCTCCTTGTAGCATTGATCTAGAATGGTGACCAACCAGTAATTATTGTTGGCCAAAATGCATACAATGTGAGGGTCATGGGAAAGGCAGCAGAACATAATCGTAGCCATGTGTGCCAGACTATCAACAGCCAAGACTTCCCTGTCCCCACCAAGAGAACAACTGTCCATGTTGTCCTCATTGTCCTCCTCCTCGTCCTTCTTCTCCCTCTCCTTCTCATCTTCAGGTCATCCTGATGGGACGAAGGTGGTATGGGTACTACCTCCTGTAGCACAGGCAACCAGCTCCTGTTCCTCCTCCTCATCATTATCACCCAATCCGCATTGAGAGGATTAGATGAAGCCTGGCTGTGTAGCATCACCCAGTATAGTTTCTTGCTCCATCTTAACTTTCTCCACCTGCAAAGCCTCCTCTTTAATTCTGAGCAGAGAGTGTTTCAGCAGACAGAGAAGTGTGATGGTGATGCTGATTATGGCACCATCATCACTCACCATCTTGGTCAAATCCTGAAAGATTTGGAGAACCACACAGATGTCAGACATCCATGCCCACTCATCAACTCTTATGTGCAGAGGCTGACTGGAATACCAATGAGCATGGTGTGGCTAGTATTCAACTACTTCCCTCTGCTGCTAACAAAACCTTCCAACACATGGTGACATTGTACACCTGTTGGTGAGCTGGAAATTGCAAAAGCTGCTGCAGCACTGTCAGGGTGGCAGCAGCTGTAGCTGACCTGCGGAAATGGGAACACACAAGGTGTACTTTCACTAGTAGCTCAGGCAGATCTGGGTAGGTTTTGAAAAACCACTGAACCACTAAGTTGAACAGGCATGGTACATGTGCGAGGTTGCCAAGCTTGAGAGCGGCCACCAGGTTACCGCCATTGGCATACACGACCAGGCCTAGCTGTAGGTTCAGGGGTGAGAGCAACAGATCAGTCTAGTCTATTAGACCTTTCAACAACTCTGCGTCGGTGTGCGGTTTGTCACTTAAAGAAGATTAGCTTCAGCAGGGCTTGTCGCTTGGAAGAGGCAGTACTGCAGTGCTTCCAGCTTGCGACTGATGTTGACATTTCTGAGCTGAAGAGAGAGGAGGAGGAGATGCAGGAACTGCTGTAGAAGGTGGGGGAAACCTTGATTGAACCAGGGCCCAAAATCCTAAGTGTCAGTAGCACGTGTTCCATCCCAGGGTCTTAGTGGGTCCAAGCTTCCACAATGTTCACCTAGTGTGCCATAAGGGAAATATAGCATCCCTGGCCACAAGCACTTGTCCAGGTGTCCATGGTTAAGTGGAACTTCCCAATTAAAGCATTGGTCAGGGCACGGCTGATGTTATGGGACACGTGCTTGTGTAAGGCATGGACAGCACACCAGGAGAAATAGTGGTGGCTAGGAACCAGGTACTGAGATACAGCCTCCACCATGAGTTTGTGGAAAGCTTCCGTCTCCAAAAGCCTAAATGGCAATATTTCCAGAGCAAGCAGTTTGGAAAT
Organism: Dendrobates tinctorius; assembly: GCF_039654945.1. Taxonomy (NCBI): domain Eukaryota; kingdom Metazoa; phylum Chordata; class Amphibia; order Anura; family Dendrobatidae; genus Dendrobates; species Dendrobates tinctorius. The sequence continues at coordinate 22,371,559 of NW_027361692.1, forward strand.
CTTGCCATTTAGTATAGTGGGTGGGTGGCTGTGTATTTACGCTTATGTTCCAAGGTCTGAAGTAGGGACAACTGAATGCTCTACTGGGACAAGGACATGGATGTGGTTGATGACGGTGGTTGCAAGTGTGCAACAAAAGGTGCAGGATGGGAGGCATCTTAGCCTACATCATGGATAGGGGATTGGCATGTGCGTAGAACAGGGGAAGAGACAGTGTTTATGGACCCTGCTGTTCTGCCCAAGTGGTTGGGTGCTTTGCTTGCATGTGCCTGAGCATACTGCTGGTGGTCAGGCTGATAGTTGTGCTGTCCTTGCTGATACTGGTATACCAGATGTTGCAAATGGCTTTTTGGGTTAACTGAACTGACTTTAAAATAGTGCTTTACTCAAGAACTCCTAACAATTGACTTGCCAACTTCACCCGTATTGGTGCTCTGGAAAACAGTTACCTGCCTTGTGTGTCTGGCCACCCCATGCCTCTTTCTGCTTGTTGTGATGCTGCATATCCCTACCTTGCTCTGTCATTGCTCTGCATGTCACCTTCAGAGGTAGGGTTGATGACTTCTTCATCCACCACTTCATCTTCCACTTCCACACCCTTGTCCTCTTCCTGACATAACACCACCACTTGATGACAATTGTGTCTCATCCACTTCTTGTGACAGTAATTACATTTTTCCACCATCACCTTCTTGCAAATTATTTAGGAATCGCTACATGCAATCTCCTCATGTCCTGCTTGAAATGAGCAGGGCGAGAGGCCAGAATCTACGAATGGTAATGTGAACAGATCTTTTGAGTGTCCAAGTCTGGGATAATTTGTCTCCAGACACTTGGCATGGTGGGAGGAAGGAGGCTCAGGGTGAGAATTATGTGGTCCAGAATCAAGGCTACAGAGACTGAACTTTATGTTAGACAAGGTGGTGCTGGTAAAGTGACTTGAAGCATTATCTGATATCCATCCAATGACCTATTTACTCTGGTCAGTCTTCAAGAGTGGTGTTCTGTGTATAATGTGTGTGCTTGTACTCCCACTGCAGGCACAATTTCACCTTTCCCAAGGCCTCTGTGCACACCATCATCATCACATCCACTTTCCCATCCTTTTCCACGCACCTTGCCCTTTTTAAATTATGTATGATATACAGTGGGGGAAATAATTAATTGATTCCTTGCTGATTTTGTAAGTTTGCCCACTGACAAAGAAATGAGCAGTCTATAATTTTAAGGGTAGGTTAATTTTAACATTGAGAGATAGAATATCAAAAGTAATATCTAGAAAATCATATTGTATAAACTATATAAATTTATTTGCATTTTGCAGTGAGAGATAAGTATTTGATCCCTCTGGCAAACAACTCTTAATACTTGGTGGCAAAACCTTTGTTGGCAAGGACAGCAGTCAGACTTTTTTGTAGTTGATGAGGTTTGCGCACATATCAGGAGGAATTTTGGTCCATTCCTCTTTGCAGATCATCTCTAAATCATTAAGATTTTGAGGCTGTCGCTTGGCAATTCAGAACTTTGACTCCCTCCATAAGTTTTCTATGGGATTCAGGTCTGGAGACTGGCTAGGCCACTCCATGACCTTAATGTGCTTCTTTCTGAGCCACTCCTTTGTTGCCTTGGCTGCATGTTTTGGGTCATTGTTTGGCTGGAAGACCCAGCCATGACCCATTTTTTATGTCCTGGCGGAGGGAAGGAGGTTGTCATTTTGGATTTTACGGTGCATGGTTCCGTCCATTCTCCCTTTGATGCGGTGAAGTAGTCCTTTCCCCTTAGCAGAGAAACACCCCCAAAACATAATGTTTCCACCTTAATGCTTGGCAGTGGGGACAGTGTTCTTTGGGTCATAGGCATTTTTCTTCCTCCAAATATGGCGAGTTGAGTTAATGCCAAAGAACTCAATTTTTGTCTCATCTGACCAGAGCACCTTCTCCCAATCACTCACAGAATCATCCAGGTGTTCATTGGCAAACTTCAGACGTGCCTGCACATGTGCCTTCTAGAGCAGGGGTACCTTGTGGGCTCTGCAAGATTTTAAAGGATACCCTATGAGATGAGATTTTGCATGGTGCCCCAGATCGATGTCGATTGACAGTCATTTTGTATTTGTTCCATTTTTTTACTATTGCACCAACACTTGCTTCCTTCTCACCCAGCGTCTTACTTATGGCTTTGTAACCCATTCCAGCTTTGTGCAGGTGTATGATCTTGTCCCTGACATCCTTAGAAAGCTCTTTGGTCTTGCCCATGTTGTAGAATTTAGAGTCTGAATGATTAATTGAGTCTGTGGACAGGAGTCTTTTATAAAGGTGGCTATGTAAGACAGCTGTCTTTAATGCAGGTAATGAGTTGATTAGGAGCATCTAACTGGTCTGTAGAGCTAGAACTCTTAATGGTTGGTAGGGGACCAAATACTTACAGTATTTCTCATTGCAAAATGCAAAAATAAGAATATAATATATACAATGTGATTTTCTGGGTTTTATTTTTGGTATTCTATCTCTCAATGTTAAAATTAGCCTACCCTTAAAATTATAGAATGTTCATGTCTTTGTCAGTGGTCAAGCTTACAAAATATGCAAGGGATCATTTGCTTATTTCCACAACTGTATCCTTGCTGAGAAATCGTTGCAGTATTACAATGGCAGGAAAATTTGCCCACTTCAGATGGACTTCTTAGACTGCAGCATCAATATATCAATGCTATTTCTAACCAAACAAGATTTTTTATATTTTGAGTCACAACTGGATAAATGCTGTATATAATGTAACTGCTGAAAATAATTGCAGTATTACAATCACAGGATAATTGGTCTTCGCCAGATGGTCTTCTTACGCTGCAGTATCAATATAGCGATGCTATTTCTAGCCAAGACATTTTTTTGGAGGCACAACTGGAGCATTATAAATACGGCATAAAATCTAACTGCTGAAAAAAATTGCAGTATAACTATTGCAGGAAAATTTGCTCACCTCAGATGGACTGGTTACACTGCAGGAGCAATATAGCAATGCTATTGAGATCCAGCCAAGTCTGGCTGTATGCTTTTCACACACAACTTCCATGGTAAAAATGGTGTATAATATTTCCCTGCTCAGAACAATTTGCAGGATTAAGAGCAAAAGAATATTATTAGCCCTGAGAAGTGGTTTTGGTATGAGTTGCAGACTGCAGCATAAAGGATGTGTAATTCACCCTATCCTATCAGCAGTATTACTATTGATTATCATTAGGCCTAAGAAGGGCTGCTGTTGTACTTGAAAGAAATGTAAATGTAGTTCAATCCCTGAGTAATATGCAGCTACAATTCTGTCACTCTTTCACCAGCACCTCTCACTGCTCTTCTTGTTTCCGGGGTATAGTGTGATGAGCATAGACCTGATGACGCTATGTTCCAGTCAATCACAGTAATACCACAATCAAAATGGCTCCGGCATTATAGTGACTGACAGGCAATTCTCACATGTTTATTGGCTGTCTGAAAAGAGCTAAACATGCATAGTGGAGACTTGAGCTCCCACTCGAGCATTAAAAAAATACACGATGAGTAACAAGCATCTCAAGCACACTGATGCTCGAGCGAGTAACGAGTAGTGACAAGCATTCTCGCTCATGACTAGTAATAAATAAAGAGACCTCAAAGTCCAATCTGACGACATGATGAATATTATTGTATTTGAAAAAATGAATAAGGACATTTACCATGATGATTTTGCAGTAGGTAATGGTGTAAAGGTATTGGAAGCCTCAGACAGGTCTTTATTTTAGAGTGTGACATGACAATACGTCGCGATGCATTAATATTATTATGTATCACTCAAGAGGTATAAAAAACATTTTTTTAAAGTATCACAACAGCATTTTTTTTTATTTCACCACCAGAGTTATGTCACTAATGTAAGCTCCCTGCCCCTAGTAATATAGTTACCAGCCGCCGTCTTCATCTTTTATATGTGCTGCTCCAGGCAGTCTTCTGCAATTTGTGACCTGCCAGATCACTCCAGTGTTTGCTGGGCTATCAGGAATAGAGATGGGCAGACCCATGGATGTTCGGGTCTGGCTGGTTCGGCTGAACAGTTAAAAAAAAGTTTTGGGTTTGGGTACCGGAATAGTACCCGCACCTGAACCCTGACCCCATTCACACTAATGGGGGCCTGAACATCCAGTGTTTGCCATGCTGTCATGCACATGACAGCATGACAAACACCCGGTATTCGGGAGGGCTGAACCCGAATAGTAACACAGACTTCCTGGTGAAGTCCGTGTTTGGAGTCCGTGCCCGAACAGTAGGTGTTCAGTACGGACGCCGAACTTTACTGCTCGGGTTCGCCCATCTCTATTAAGGAAGTCATTTCTTAAAGTAAGTCTATGAGAACCAGAACAAGGCCAGAATGAAGCTCTCATAGACCTGCATTGAGAGCTTGCAACAGTGAGCTCTGACTTCCAGTCAGTCAGAAGTTAGTATTCACAAGATGAAGGATTGAGGTCGGAGTGACATTCGGAAGAGTAGATGGTAAGTAGATTACTAGAGGCAGGTAATGTGCATTATTAATACTACTCAGGTGGTGAAATGAAAAGCAAAATGCTGGAGGGGTGCTGTAAGCATAGAAAATATAAAAAAAAAACTTTCTACATTTGGTGCTGATATGATCATAGGGATCTTTATAACAAAGTTACCAGGTTATCTTTCCCTAGTTTTTTTCTAGACATATACTACATTTCTGGAAGATAGAAATCTGTCATTAGATATTGATGAATATGGCTCAGAAATGCAACTAGCAAGTTATTAACTCATGACATCTCATGCAGAGTCCACGAATGTCAAAATAGAAAGTGAAAAGAATTTTCTATGTTAGAAAAGTGCAGATAATTATTAAAATAAAGCAAGGTATAGGTGTGCAGTGAGCTGTCAAAATGGCTGCAGGTTTCTCCTTGTAGGCTGCTGCATTGCGAGCTGTCTCCAATAGATTTCAGGGGATGTAGTCTGTGTGTCAGCTTGTGGGGACAAACCTGCCGAGGCTGTGACAGCTCCCTGCTCCCCTGTGCTTGCTCTAGCTGCAGAATTGTAATACAATGGATATTAGAATGCCTCTGTATGTAGCAGAGACACAATTCTATCACAATATTAGTAGTTGATGTGCTGACATATTGCAAAATATATCTACATGAGTACTTAACCCTTTTTAGAATTTCTTAACTTTCTAAAAACTATAAACTTATCAACTTTGGTCTCATGATACTATTGTATAGAACAAACTGCTTATTTTGTTTTTATAAGTTTAATTATTTGAGCTGTATTACTGTGAATGTACGATACCTCTGTATTCTTGTCTTTTCTTATCCTTTTTGTTATTCCGGCTTATCTTCTGTGTCTCTCTAAGTCTCTCTTTTCTATCTAACTCTCTCCAGGGAGAATTTCCTCAGTAAGCTTTGCATTATAAATAGTGACAGCGAGGATAAGAACAACAAACATATCCTTTCCTATTCTCTTCTGAAAAGTTCCATTGGCTAAGTAATTGATGCGGATACATTTTAAGTGGCTATTACACTAGTTAAGCAGACTATAAATAATAGCACATGCAAGTTCATAGGTGGTACTACATAATGAAAGCTTTGATTTGGAGTGGCTGATGTGCTTTAGAATTGTCCTGTAATGACTTACAGCAGTCAGCATTTTTAAAGGAAATGTTTTTGTCTGTAAAAGTATTAATTTTTTTTAGTACAATATTGAAACGAAAGAAAAATAATGTTTACTCTTGTCCAAATCTACTGTAAAGTGAAGCAAAGTACAAAAATTACAACTACCAATTAATTCTTCAGGGCTAATGGAAAGTGTTAATAATAGAGATTTGCGGATCTAACAAAATTTGAATCAACTAAATTGTGCAAATTATTCAGAGAAATTCATTTTGCAGGAAATTTATTATAAGTGAATTTAATGATTCCTATCAGGCTCCGAGGTCCGGAGAGACCTCAGAGCTTAATAGATGCAATGTGTAAAAAAAGCAAAAATTAATATCCCGCCGTTCACTTGTCTCGGCACCCACGCTGCATCTGCTGCATACCTTCTGGTTTGCAGGGCCTTTTCTTTCCCCAATCACACGCCATTGTCTTAACTCTAGAATAGCACTTTCAGCTGCAACCAGGCATTGGAGGTAGTGGCAATCGTCATGACATTAAGACCCTCTATGACCACCGAGCCCTAGTATCTTCATACTAGAACAGGACGTCTGGGTGTGAACAGGCTTCAGCGATTAGAGAATATTGTAACATCTTGGTAGATATCACTACGTGCCGTGACCTTCAGGGCATGGTCATGGCCAGAAGTCCTGTTCTAGAGGAAGACAATGACACGTGACTTCCGAAAGAAGAGGCCAATAAGCCCTGAGGGGGCAGTAGGGTTGCTGAGACAGGTGAGCAGTGAGGTGATTAGTTTTAGTTTTTTTTTAAAATCCTTTGCCAGGCCTCTATAGTTCAACAAAATGAAAGCCGCAACTGGCTGCCATTTTGCTGAAATTGCTCTTAGCAAATTACAAAAAAAAATCTGTATTCTGAAAAATACAATTTTTTTTAAATTCAAGTTTAATTAAATCCCACTGGAAAAAAATTTCCATCTCCAGTTAATAAGTTTACACCTCACAATGCATTGCTTTATTTGTGCACATCCAAAAAATAATGTAAAATAATTCAAAGCAATGTTTGTCAGACCAGTTAATAACCTGGGCAAAATAAGGGCTATCTGTTTTATAGACATCCATTCTTAGAACACTTAGCTCTAGAGCACCCTTTAGCCTTCAAGCCAAACACTTGACCTAAATCGACGTTCCTCAATCTAACATAATAACATAGTTTTAAAGGCTGAAGGAAGACCTTATGTCCATCTAGTTCAGCCTATTTTTAGTGCAGCTGTTCTGCATTGTTGATCCTGGGGAAGGCAAAAAACCCACAGAGTAGAAGTCAATTTTCTCCATAGGGAAAAAAATTCCTTCCCCTAAGCTGGGTCAACCATCTACTTATAATATTATGTTATTCTTAACCTTCTATACTGTTACTCACAAGAAAAGCATCCATTCCTTTCTTAAATTCATTCAGTGAGTTGGCCATCACCACTTCCTCAGGAAGAGAATTCCAGAGCCTCACTGCTCTTACCGTGAAGAACCCTCTTCTATGCTGGTGCAGAAATTGTCTTTCCTCCAAACGAAGAGAATGTCACCCTTGTTCTTGTCACAGTCCTTGGTACAAATAGTTCATTGGAGAGATCTCTGTATTGCCCTCTGATATACTTGTACATATATATTAGGTCTCCCCTAAGTCTTTTCTTTTCTAGAGTAAATAGACCTAATTTTGATAACCTTTCTGGGTATTGTAGTGAACCAACTCCATTTATCATTTTAGTAGCTCGCCTTTGAACCCTTTCAAGTTCAGTTATGTCTTTCTTGAGCACCGGCATCCAAAATTGCACACAATACTCCAAGTGTGGTCTGACGAGTGATTTGTACAGAGGGAGAATTATGTTTTCATCTCGTGTCCCCAGACCTCTTCTAATGCATCCCATGACCCTATTTGCTTTGGTGGCAGCTGCCTGACACTGGGCATTCCAATTGAGCTTCTTATTGACTAAGATGCCTATGCCTTTTTCCATGTCTGATTTCCCCAGCAGTTTCCCATTTAGTAAGTAATTGTAGCATCTGTTTCTCCTTCCCATGTGCATAACCTTACACTTATCTGTGTTAAACCTCATTTGCCATTTTTCAGCCCAATTCTCCAATTTACTCAAACCTGTCTGTAGTTGCAAACTGTCCTCCTTTGTGTTAACTACCTTACATAGTTTTGTATCATCTGCAAATACTGATATTTTACTGTGTAAGCCATCCACTAGATCATTAATAAATATATTAAATCTTATTATAAAAGCCCTTTCTATACTGCAGATCAGTTCACACATTACAAATGTATATCTATTAAATGCTGACTAAAGACGACATGGTCATTTTTGCAAAACAAATAGTGAAATGTAAAAAAAAGTTTGTCATGATATGTGACTGGCCCTGCATGGCGCTACCCGACGACCGGTCGGTCACCAAACAAGACAAACAAGGGGACACCGGGGAAACAATTACAATGGTGGGCCCTGCTATAGGGAATGGGGAAAGGGACACCTCCTGCACTCTGCTGCGGCTTAGTCCTGAACTAACCTGACGTCCCTATATGGCCTCTTTCAAACCGTCGCCGAGCAGGATACCTTATCCCTCACTTACCCTGCACCTATCCCTCACTAGGGAATTGGCAAGTGTGGACACTGGTCCCACTGCTGAACTAATAAAACACCAAGGGGAGAAACAACAGACAGGGTTAAACAAAACAGCACTTACCTTTCTCTGCTGCCAATTCACCGTGCAGCAGAGTAAGGCTCCTGAACTGAGGTTTCAGCAGAATCTCCACTGCTCCAGAAAGCTCCTCTCTGAACTCTGAAGCAGAACCACCACTGCTCCCGATAAGCTGAACCACCACTGCACCAGGTAGGTCCAGTCTTCACCACGGTTGGTATCCAAAAAGGACCTGCCATAACCAACCGTCAGCTAATGCACCAGGTGACCTTATATAGGAAGGTGGAAGTGGTCACCACCAGCACATGCAGACTAACTAAACATGCAGTAACACCAGTGGCCACCAGGGGGGAAACTAATATTAACCCCCGATGGCCTGAAAGGAAAAAAGATTATATGTGAGCAGCCCAAACTGACACAGATCCTAAAATGGATCGTGACAGAGTTTGAAACAGTTTACATTCTGTAACAGGTGTAAAGCACTACTTCAGAAATCAACACTTCATTGTAAAGCTTTGTAAAACCGAATACCATTAAATCCTGGTAACCCCTGGGCAATATATAAAATTGTATAGACACAAAAATATTCTGTTATCGGGAAGCTGGTTGCATCAGTCAGTTATTGCTTGCAGCTTTAACTGAGCTCCTCGGTCAACCCTTCCGGAAATTCACTTTGTGAATATAATGTAATGTTATATCCTCTTATACAATATCAAAAAAAGATTTAGCTTAAAGCTCATTACCAGCAAAGTATATTTCTGATTACTGCACAAATATGCATTCTCCCAGACTTTGCCCATTATTTGTTGGGCCAAAGAGTCACATTACTCACCCTTTTGGAAACTAGATCTAAAAAGTCCTACAATTTTTCTGGGGCTTCCCATTTTCTTTAATTTTTCATGCTATTGAGGGATCATACACCCTATCAACTTCTGCAGACCTACCAGACAATACAAAACTTGAGACTACCCTCAATGATGCTTTGAGAATGCTTGCTCTTCTATCCCACTATAGTCATGAAGAAACAATAATAGGTATAGTATCTGCACTGATACGTTTTCACCAGTTTTTGGTTTGTTCTGCTTTTCCTTTCTCATGTTGAATATTCAGTTGTTCTCCAAAAATTGCTGGGATGAGATAACTCCAGGCCATACTGTAAAAACTATGTGTTCCAAACAAAACCCTCGCAATTTAACCTTTTCTGAGGTGTCTTTGGCTGTTGACAGACAACATCACTCCACATCTACTGTAGGTTTCTCTTTGAAGCAGATTCACAAGACTTTTTCAAGTAAATGAGCTAAGTCCAAAAAGGTGGAAGTTGGGGGACGATGTTTAAATATAAGGTTAGATTTACAGTGGAATACTTCTGTGTGGATTTTGCCACAAATATATGTCGAATTCTCCATATGATTCATTTGAATTACGACTGAATTTTGTGTCACGTCCTTGGCAAAAATTCCTTTGCAAAAAATCCCTAGATTTTGCACACATTCAAGCCATTAAAGCACATGACGTAATATAAGCACTGAGGGATTTTCACTGTATTGGAATGGTTTTCTTTTAAACACACTGAAAATTTGTAACATTTACACACAATTAAAACTGTTGGTACCCCTCGTTTAATGAAAAAAGAATCCACAATAGTCAAAGAAATAACTTGAATCTGACAAAAGTAATAATAAATCAAAAATCTATAATAATGAACAATTGAAAGTCACACATTGCTTTTCAACCATGCTTCCACAGAATTAAAAAAAAATAAAACTCATGAAATAGGCCTGGACAGAAATGATGGTACCCCTGAAAATAATGTGACAAAAGGGACATGTTAAATCACGGTGTGTCTACTAATTAGCATCACAGGTGTCTACAATCTTGGAATCAGTGAGTGGGCCTGTATAGAGGCTACAGCTACTCACTTTGCTGTTTGGTGACATGGTGTGTATCACACTCAGCATGGACCAGAGGAAGCGAAGGAAAGAGTTGTCTCAGGAGATTAGAAAGAAAATTATAGACAAACATGTTAAAGGTAAAAGTTATAAGACCATTTTCAAGCAGCTTGATGTTCCTGTGAATACAGTTGCACATATTGTTCAGAAATGTAAGATCCATGGGACTGTAGCCAACCTACCTGGAAGTGGCCGCAGGAGGAATATTGATGACAAATCAAAGAGACAGATAATATGAATGGTAGCAAAAGAGCCCAGAAAAACCCAGATTAAAGGTGAACTTCAAGCTCAAGGAACATCAGTGTTAGATCGCACCATCCGACGTTGTATGTGCCAAAGTGGACTTCATGGGAGACGACCAAGGAGGACACCATTGTTGAAAAAATCATAAAAAAAAGCCAGACTGGAATTTGCCAAACTACATGTTGACAAGCTACAAAGCCTCTGGAGAATGTCCTATGGACAGATGAGACAAAAATTGAACTTTTTGGCTAGGCACATCAGCTCTATGTTCACAGATGGAAAAATAAAGCATATCAAGAAAAGAACACTGTCCCTACTGTGAAACATAGAGGATGCTCTGTTATGTTCTGTGGCAACTGTGCTGCATCTGGCACAGGGTGTCTAGAATCTGTGCAGGGTACAATGAAATCTCAAGACTATCAAGGGATTCTAGAGAGAAATGTGCTGCCTAGTGTATGAAAGCTTGGTCTCAGTCACAAGCCATGGGTCTTGCAACAGGATAATGACCCAAAACACACAGCTAAAAACAAAAGAATGGCTAAGAGGAAAACATTGGACTATTCTGAAGTGACCTTCAATGAGCCCTGACCTAATTCCTATTGCGCATCTGTGGAAAGAGCTGAAACATGCCGTCTGGAAAAGGCAACCTTCAAACACGAGACAACTGGAGCAGTTTGCTCTTGATGAGTGGGCCAAAATACCTGTCGAGAGGTGCAGAAGTCTCACTGACAGTTACAGGAATCCTTTGATTGCAGTGATTGCCTCAAAAAGCTGTGCCTTAAAATATTAAGTTAAGGGTACCATAATTTCTGTCCAGGCCTATTTCATGAGGTTTTTTTAAATTTTTTTATTTTTTAAAAAAAATCTGTGGAAGCTTGGTTGAAAAGCAATGTCTGACTTTCATTTGTTCATTTTCATAGATTTTTTATTTATTATTACTTTTGTCAGATTCATGTTATTTCTGTGACCATTGTGGGTTTTTCTGTCATTAAATGAGGGGTACCAACAATTTTGTCCATGTGTGTACATCACATAATAGATAATAATTAGTAATATCACCCGTCAAGTCATAGTCATACAGATCTAAATAATACAGACAAAACCTTGAAGTCTGGTGAAAATATAGAAATGTTATATCCTTCAAAGAATGATATCTTTACTACTCCTGCAACTCTGTGACTCGCGTGTATGCAGAATAATCTTTTATGCTGTTTAATAAATGTACTTTACAGAATAGATAAGAGTTCATGTCTCTAGAGGGAAAGCTTATCAACTTTAGAAGCCTCCACATTATGATATATTTGGATTTTCAATTGAGACTTTCTTAGAGTAAGATTATATCATTTAGCATACTTGGATTTAAATGAGTAAATTAAAATGTTACATGCAGACATAGTTAAGAAGGTTGAAAATAGACACACGTCCGTCATGTACAAACCTACTCAGACCTGGGGATTTAATCAAGAGAAAATCAAAACTGAATCCTCTGGGGGATTGTGGCCAATTTTGTATCACAGAGAGAAAAATTACTTTCTGAGAACATACAAGGAGTGGAATGATTTCACTCGATCACGTTAACTCCTTATGTCCCTGTCATAAATTATAGTTCTCAATATTACGAGACATAGGACATGTGACTACACTTTTTTATGATACTTTTTCTTGGATTTGACATTACTACCTTTTACTACCTTTTGTGGTATGGCATTAAAGACCATATCTAACCACATGTATACCTGCACATGGGTAACATAGGCAAAGAAATATTGCTTCCTATTGTCTAGCTGATGACATGTTAAAAGCAGTTAAATGTGTTGTCCACTACTAGGACAACCCCTTCTCAATGTGAATGATTGCCAATGTTAATATAAAAACACATATTCTCACCTCCGGCTCTGTTCCAGCGGTGTTGGTACTCATGTACCTGGGGTCTTGTGAGGTTCTTATGACAGACGAACCCTGAACCCAATCAGCACCAGCTTCACTGGCCCCTCCTTCTGATGTAACAAGCAACAACAGGAAGTTAGGTTTGCGGCTACTCTATAACTTCCTCTATATGTTTGATTTTCCAAAGGCTGTACAAGGAAACTGGCGTTGGTTGGGTGCCCTGGGAACGAGAATGCTTACATGTTACATGACTAGAATGGCGCCAGTACTGGAGGTGAGTATAAGTGTTTTTATTTTAATGGGGGCAAACATTCAGTTTGTAGTAGTAGAGTAGTGGACAACCCCTTTAATTGGAGACTTGTCATATAATTAGTAGTGGTTTGTACAAATATGAGGGACTTGCTAAAAAGAGCTCCTTGTCCAACAAACAAGAACCAAATACTTTTCTTGTACAAGGTACTTGTGTGTTCTATGCCTAACTCAACTTTTTTTTATATATTAGATCATTTTTATTCAAATCTTACATTTTCCATTTTCACAAAACAAAAACAAAACTAAAACCCCACTCACAACCCACTCTCCCATCATAACATAAAAGGGATTTAAAATTAGTTCCAGCAGGAGAAAACAGTTCAGCTCTTCCAAGTATTACAGACATATATAGATTATATAAATTAATCATACATTTCTTAAACTATACATATACACAGCCTGTGATATGTTATATCAGGGATAAATATTTTCCATCAAATCAAAAATCTTTTCAAATGTAAACATACTAGATGACATACCAGGGGTAATGGGACCCATATCCACACACATTTTTGAAGTGCATTACATTTTTTATATACCCTCTTTTTCAATCAGAAAATTCCGCCATTATTTTTTTTTTTTCAATTTGAGGAGGATGATGGACAGGTCTGGTCACATGCTCCTCCATCATCAGCCATTTTGAACACTGTGCAGTCTAAGAGGATGGCTGCACTAATAAGTGGTGATTAATGGCTGCGATCATGTCTCCAATACTATACTAATAATATTTGTTTGACATCTTTAGCTTGTAATGTCCTCTAGCTTTTTATTCCACCCCATTATTTTTTTTATAAGAATATAGGCATTACATTAATGAAACCAAGTTCCACAGCTTTATCAAACATGAAACATTGTAATATTAACAATATAATTTAACCAAATCCTTTCTGATATGCTTTCAATTATAACTATTTTAAGTATTTATTTCCAGAGCGAAATTATTCATATATATATAACATATCTGTATTTTATCCTTAACCATAAAATAGAGAATTATTTTCTAGATTTGGAATGTATCATTTCATTTTCATATTTTTCTTTTTATTGCTATCAATTACTTCCCCAATATAAAATCTCCATCCCCTGTGACAATACAGACAAACAGCAACAAAAATAAATTAAACAAATATAACAAAAAACATTTGTCCAGGTTGATGTTAGAAGCCAGTTTAATGGTAGAATACATCTTCTTGACTCAAATAAAAGATGCTAGAATATGAGAGTTAAAACGATCCAACCTTGTAACTACATTTTGCCTTTTAAAGGCAGCATATTACATCAACAAGATTTATTCTCCTAATAGCCAAAGTGGCACAACAAAAGATTTTGTGCTGTTTTGTTACCATGAATGATGAAAGAGTTATGGCATAAATATGAGCCATGAAATGTATGAGGGGACCACAACTCTTGCCTTTCCATGATACCAGTGCAGTGATTGACAATTTGATATGTTTGTAGGAATACATAGCAACCTGAAGGGCAGAAGTTGGCCCAGCTAATAAATGGACATGGATAAGTATGAATCTAAGTTATTCTGTAATTTTTCCTGTTAACTAAAGAGTATATGTGAATGAATTGGACCATCTATTGGAATCCATTGGTGCCAGCAAATTTTAACAATTTGTTATTTGCTTCACAAAAATAATCAAAATACCCACAATTTTCAAAATGCATAAGATTGCATCAGCAAGAGAAGGTTTACATGACCTTGGATGTGACCAGATAGGCTTACTCATACCTCACATGATATAAAACTGCCAATCATAAAACATTATCATAGCCTGTATAAAAGCAGAAACAGGGAATGCAGCAGCCATTTTTGTGAGTGTGTGTCAAAGTTCACAACTTTGCAATAGTGATAAGAAAAAAGTCCATATAACAGTGGTCAAATTGTATAGATAATGTGTGTTGTTCAATAACAGCAGTGAAGAAAATTGGTGTAGTCAGTGAAAAAAAAATAATACAAAAAAAATTCAATTGATAGGGAGAGAGAGAGCTAGGAGCTGGCAGCAACAGTGATTGATAACAACAGTTATATATAGTGCATCTGACAGTAGCTGCTACTGCAGCTGCAGCATTTCAATGGTACATCTTTTTCATTGCCCCTAATGAAGACAGCAAGCCAACAATACTGCTGAATAGAGTTGAGCGATACCAGCCGATACTTGAAAATATCGGATCGGAATGGATCGGCCGATCTTAAAAAAAAGTATCGGTATCGCCGATTCCGATACCGGGAACCAATGCAAGTCAATGGGGCCAAAATATCGGAATTAAAAAAAACCCTTTCTTTCCTTGTAGGTTAATTCTACATGAAGAAAAACAACTAAGAATAATGTAGAATGTATTGTGGGAGGTGGAGGAGACATTAAAGCCATAGAGGTTTAGCCCAATCAAATGGAATAGCAGGAATTAAACTTTTTTTTTTAAAGATGTTAGGAGTTACAAAGATATTGACTATGTTAGCCTCATTTATATTTTGCCAGACATGTATGTCTTCTTCTTCTACTTCCTTTTTTTACATTCTTCTTCTTCTTCTTCTACTTCCTTTTTTTACATTCTTCTTCTTCTTCTACTTCCTTTTTTTACATTCTTCTTCTTATTCCTTTTTTTACATTCTTCTTCTTCTTCTTCTACTTCCTTTTTTTACATTCTTCTTCTTCTTCTTCTTCTTCTTCTTCTTCTTCTTCTTCTTCTTCTTCTTCCTTTTCTTACATTCTTCATATTCTTCTTATTCAACAATTATTATTCTACATATTCAGCTTCTTCATCTTCTTCCTATTCTTCTTCATCATATTCTTGTTTGTGTCAGGCATTCCTGTAGTTGTTATCTAGAAAAGTTAGAAGTTTACACCTTCCGTTCTGCCTGTCACAAAAGATTTACAACAGGATTTGTCCGCGTTCAGTTTGGCCTGCAGAAGCAGGCCTTTTCCAGGGGCACCACGAGGAGGAACGGACTCACCCCCATACACTGCTTAGTCTTCTTCTGCTTATAAATAAGATAATATCATTTGCTCAGAGTATTAGTCTTATGCTTAATGTTCTTCTGCTTTGTTTTTTTTATGCTTCTTTGTCTTCTCTCTCTTGTTGTTCTGCATCTTGGTGGTTGTCTTCCTGTTCTTTGTCCTCTTGAACCAGCTGACGGTACTGGCACCCGGAGGGGCAGCAGAAGGAACAAGAGCCAATGGCACTACCGAGGACCAGCTGACGGTGCTGGAACCCGGTTACTAAGCAGGAGGTACCTGTGCTACAAAGCACTACCAAGGACCAGCAGACGTTGCCGGAACTCGGATACCGAGATGGAGGCACCTAGGCCAAAGGCTCTGACGAGAACCAGCTGACGGTGCTGGAACCCGGAGGGGTAGCATAAGCTGCAAGAGCAAATGGAAATAGCGAGGACCAGCTGACAGTGCTGGCACCCGGAGGGGCAGCAGAAGGAATAAGAGCCAATGGCACAACCGAGGACCAGCTGACGGTGCTGGAACCCGGTTACTAAGCAGGAGGTACCTGTGCTACAAAGCACTACCAAGGACCAGCAGACGTTGCCGGAACTCGGATACCGAGATGGAGGCACCTAGGCCAAAGGCTCTGACGAGAACCAGCTGACGGTGCTGGAACCCGGAGGGGTAGCATAAGCTGCAAGAGCAAATGGAAATAGCGAGGACCAGCTGACAGTGCTGGCACCCGGAGGGGCAGCAGAAGGAATAAGAGCCAATGGCACAACCGAGGACCAGCTGACGGTGCTGGAACCCGGTTACTAAGCAGGAGGTACCTGTGCTACAAAGCACTACCAAGGACCAGCAGACGTTGCTGGAACTCGGATACCGAGATGGAGGCACCTAGGCCAAAGGCTCTGATGAGAACCAGCTGACGGTGCTGGAACCCGGAGGGGTATCAGAAGTTACCCCTGAAAAGCAAAGTTGGCATGCCGCAAGCTGGCCGCAGTTACCGAATCACACAGTCCTACAGGGGGTGCTTGTCCTACTGGCACTATGGAACAAACCTTTCTTACCAGAACCCGCAGTCCACATAGGAAGCACCTAAACTGCTGGCACCCTAGCCTCGGCTAACCCAACCGCAACACGACATGGCAACTTGGGGTGGCAAACTGACATTGACACTTCCCGGAAACAGCAGGCAGGGCTGGAACCAAGCTGGGCAGGAGGGAGTACCCGTGCCAAAGTCAGTTATGAGCAGCAACTGGCGATGTTGGAGCCCAGGACAAGCACTTAGCAGGCTGAGGCCTGATGTGCTGTCAATTGGGAGGCAGCAGGACAGATTGCCATCAAAACAGCAGGGGAACAGCTGACGTTACTGAACCCCACAAACACAGGAGCTAGTGTTTTACTCTGTGAAGACGGCACTTCCGAGCAACAACTGGCTGTGTTGAAGCCCAGGGACAAGCACGGAGCAGGCTTAGGCTGCATTGAAGAAATTTTAAGATCGGTTGTAGACTACTAATTTGAACCAAGCTCCACTTAGGCCTGTGGATTCACTGATTTTCGTATTTCCCCTGTCCTCCAACCCCGCCAGTTACAGCTCCGAAGTGGCGTCTGCACAATCCACACTTGTTCCTGTGTTACAGGTGTTCAGTCCGGTCAGTTAATCCCCTGATGTGTGTCCGGCAATGTCGCCTGCTCTGTCCACATTCCGATAATGGGAATGTGGACAGAGCAGGCGACATTGCCGGACACACATCAGGGGATTAACTGATCGGACTGAACACCTGTAACACAGGAACAAGTGTGGATTGTGCAGACGCCACTTCGGAGCTGTAACTGGCAGGGTTGGAGGACAGGGGAAATACGAGAGACAGTGGAGCCACAGGCCTAATTGGAGCACGGTTAAAAATCAGTAGTGGTACGACTGTGTAGGCAGCAGGAGACTTTGCCATCCACACAGCAGGGGATCAGCTGACATTACTGAACCCCACTGAGACACGGGAGCAAGTATCTCTTTCCGTGTGGACGGCACTTCCGAACTACAACTGGCTGTGTTGAAGCCCAGGAAATAGGAGGGTGTAGGCAGAGGCCTACTGAATTTTGAATGAGGTGACAGCAGGAGAGACTGCCATCCACACAGCAGGGGATCAGCTGACGTTACTGAACCCCACTGAGACACGGGAGCAAGTATCTCTTTCCGTGTGGACGGCACTTCCGAACTACAACTGGCTGTGTTGAAGCCCAGGAAATAGGAGGGTGTAGGCAGAGGCCTACTGAATTTTGAATGAGGTGACAGCAGGAGAGACTGCCATCCACACAGCAGGGGATCAGCTGACGTTACTGAACCCCACTGAGACACGGGAGCAAGTGTCTCTTTCCGTGTGGACGGCACTTCCGAACTACAACTGGCTGTGTTGAAGCCCAGGAAATAGGAGGGTGTAGGCAGAGGCCTACTGTATTTTGAATGAGTTTACAGCAGGAGAGACTGCCATCCACACAGCAGGGGATCAGCTGACGTTACTGAACCCCACTGAGACACGGGAGCAAGTATCTCTTTCCGTGTGGACGGCACTTCCGAACTACAACTGGCTGTGTTGAAGCCCAGGAAATAGGAGGGTGTAGGCAGAGGCCTACTGTATTTTGAATGAGTTTACAGCAGGAGAGACTGCCATCCACACAGCAGGGGATCAGCTGACGTTACTGAACCCCACTGAGACACGGGAGCAAGTGTCTCTTTCCGTGTGGACGGCACTTCCGAACTACAACTGGCTGTGTTGAAGCCCAGGAAATAGGAGGGTGTAGGCAGAGGCCTACTGAATTTTGAATGAGGTGACAGCAGGAGAGACTGCCATCCACACAGCAGGGGATCAGCTGACGTTACTGAACCCCACTGAGACACGGGAGCAAGTATCTCTTTCCGTGTGGACGGCACTTCCGAACTACAACTGGCTGTGTTGAAGCCCAGGAAATAGGAGGGTGTAGGCAGAGGCCTACTGAATTTTGAATGAGGTGACAGCAGGAGAGACTGCCATCCACACAGCAGGGGATCAGCTGACGTTACTGAACCCCACTGAGACACGGGAGCAAGTGTCTCTTTCCGTGTGGACGGCACTTCCGAACTACAACTGGCTGTGTTGAAGCCCAGGAAATAGGAGGGTGTAGGCAGAGGCGTACTGAATTTTGAATGAGGTGACAGCAGGAGAGACTGCCATCCACACAGCAGGGGATCAGCTGACGTTACTGAACCCCACTGAGACACGGGAGCAAGTGTCTCTTTCCGTGTGGACGGCACTTCCGAACTACAACTGGCTGTGTTGAAGCCCAGGAAATAGGAGGGTGTAGGCAGAGGCCTACTGTATTTTGAATGAGTTTACAGCAGGAGAGACTGCCATCCACACAGCAGGGGATCAGCTGACGTTACTGAACCCCACTGAGACACGGGAGCAAGTATCTCTTTCCGTGTGGACGGCACTTCCGAACTACAACTGGCTGTGTTGAAGCCCAGGAAATAGGAGGGTGTAGGCAGAGGCCTACTGAATTTTGAATGAGGTGACAGCAGGAGAGACTGCCATCCACACAGCAGGGGATCAGCTGACGTTACTGAACCCCACTGAGACACGGGAGCAAGTATCTCTTTCCGTGTGGACGGCACTTCCGAACTACAACTGGCTGTGTTGAAGCCCAGGAAATAGGAGGGTGTAGGCAGAGGCCTACTGTCTTTGTAATGCGGAGACAGCAGGAGAGACTGCCATCTCCACAGCAGGGGAACAGCTGGCAGTGCTGAACCCCACTAACACTTGAACGAATGTGTTTGGCTCTGTGGAGACGACACTTCTGAACACCAACTGACGCTGTTGGAGCCCAGGATTAGGCGAGGAGCAGGCTGGGGCCTACTGGATTTTGGCAGGTGAATGCAGCAGGAGACTTGCCATCTCCACAGCAGGGGAACAGCTGGCAGTGCTGAACCCCACTAACACTTGAACGAATGTGTTTGGTTCTGTGGAGACGACACTTCTGAACACCAACTGACGCTGTTGGAGCCCAGGATTAGGCGAGGAGCAGGCTGGGGCCTACTGGATTTTGGCAGGTGAAGGCAGCAGGAGACTTGCCATCTCCACAGCAGGGGAACAGCTGGCAGTGCTGAACCCCACTAACACTTGAACGAATGTGTTTGGCTCTGTGGAGACGACACTTCTGAACACCAACTGACGCTGTTGGAGCCCAGGATTAGGCGAGGAGCAGGCTGGGGCCTACTGGATTTTGGCAGGTGAAGGCAGCAGGAGACTTGCCATCTCCACAGCAGGGGAACAGCTGGCAGTGCTGAACCCCACTAACACTTGAACGAATGTGTTTGGCTCTGTGGAGACGACACTTCTGAACACCAACTGACGCTGTTGGAGCCCAGGATTAGGCGAGGAGCAGGCTGGGGCCTACTGGATTTTGGCAGGTGAAGGCAGCAGGAGACTTGCCATCTCCACAGCAGGGGAACAGCTGGCAGTGCTGAACCCCACTAACACTTGAACGAATGTGTTTGGCTCTGTGGAGACGACACTTCTGAACACCAACTGACGCTGTTGGAGCCCAGGATTAGGCGAGGAGCAGGCTGGGGCCTACTGGATTTTGGCAGGTGAAGGCAGCAGGAGACTTGCCATCTCCACAGCAGGGGAACAGCTGGCAGTGCTGAACCCCACTAACACTTGAACGAATGTGTTTGGTTCTGTGGAGACGACACTTCTGAACACCAACTGACGCTGTTGGAGCCCAGGATTAGGCGAGGAGCAGGCTGGGGCCTACTGGATTTTGGCAGGTGAAGGCAGCAGGAGACTTGCCATCTCCACAGCAGGGGAACAGCTGGCAGTGCTGAACCCCACTAACACTTGAACGAATGTGTTTGGCTCTGTGGAGACGACACTTCTGAACACCAACTGACGCTGTTGGAGCCCAGGATTAGGCGAGGAGCAGGCTGGGGCCTACTGGATTTTGGCAGGTGAAGGCAGCAGGAGACTTGCCATCTCCACAGCAGGGGAACAGCTGGCAGTGCTGAACCCCACTAACACTTGAACGAATGTGTTTGGCTCTGTGGAGACGACACTTCTGAACACCAACTGACGCTGTTGGTGCCCAGGATTACGCATGCCGCATGCAGAGGCCAATGGGCAGCGGTTTTTATGGAGGTTGTGGACTACTACTGATTCTAACCATGCTCCACTTAGGCCTCTGGCTCCACTGTCTCTACTATTTACCCTGGCCTCCAACCCCGCCAGCTACATCTCTGAAGTGGCGTCAGCACAATCTACACTTGTTCCTGTGTTACTGGTGCTCAGTCCCATCAGTTGATCCCCTGATGTTTGTCCGGCAAGTTCGCCAGCTCTGTCCTCATTCCCACTACTGGTTATGGGAATGTGGACAGAGCAGGAGACCTTGCCGGACACACATCAGGGGATAAACTGATGGGACTGAGCCACAGGAACACAGGAACAAGTGTAGATTGTGCTGACGCCACTTCAGAGATGTAGATGGCGGGGTTGGAGGTCAGGGGAAATAGTAGAGACAGTGGAGCCAGAGACCTAAGTTGGGCACGGTTAAAAATCAGTAGTGGTTTGAATGTTGATGGAGCTGGTGACTCTGCCGTCCACACAGCAGGGGATCAGCTGGCATTACTGAACCCCAGTAACACAGGAGCTAGTGTGTTTCTCTGTGCAGACGACACATCTGAGCGACAACTGGCTGTGTTGAAGCACAGGGATTATAGTTCAGGTGGTAGAAAAATGAACACACCAGCAGACCTGGATACAGTTGCCAACCACTAATTTAGTCTGTAAGAGGAATGGCAAAGTCTTTGGAGATCCAGGCCTTGTTCATTTTCAGAAAAGTCAGCCGGTCAACATTATCGGAAGATAGTCGCGTGCGACGGTCTGTTAGTACACCACCTGCGGCACTAAAGACACGTTCCGATAATACACTGGCAGCAGGGCAAGCCAGCACCTCCAATGCATACTGGCTAAGCTCTGGCCATGTATCCAGCTTAGAGACCCAAAACTTGAAGGGGGAAGAGCCATCTGGGAGTACAGCGACAGGGCAAGACATGTAGTCTGACACCATCTGACGGAAACGTTGCCTCCTGCTGACTCGAGGCGTCGCTGATGGTGTAGACAATTGTGGTGGACACACAAAACTTTGCCACATTTGGGCCATAGTGGTCTTGCCTTGTGCTGCGGCACTGCCTCTGCTCCCTCTTTGTGCAGAGTTTCCTCCACTGCCTCGACGCACAGAGCTGCTTTGTAAAGCACTTGCAACAATGCTGTCGAATGGAATGGAAAACATTATGGACTGCACCAGTGACTCTTCGTACTCCCGCATTTTACGCTCCCGGTTCAACGTTGGTATGAGCCTTTGTACGCTGTCCCGGTAGCGAGGATCTAGGAGGGTGTACACCCAATAATCAGCCGAGACGAGAATGTGGGCGATGCGGCGGTCGTTTCTCAGGCACTGCAGCATGAAATCAACCATGTGCTGCAGACTCCCAACTGCCAAAGAACCGCTGTCCCCTGTTTGAGGCGTGACCTCGACCTGCTCTGCATCACCCCACCCTCGCTGTACATACTGAGTAGAGGTTTGTGTACCTCCCTCCTCTGGAGAGATGTCTTCCTCCTCCATCGACTCCTCCTCATCCTCCTCACAAAGTGTCCCCTGCCTAGGCCTTTGTGAGGAAACACGTAGCGCAGACTGTCCAGAAGCAGATGGCATTTGGGACTCCTCATCCTCCACCTCTTCTGAAACCTCATCCCTTAGTGCTTGCAGTGTTTGTTGAAGCAGGCAGATAAGGGGGACAGTCATGCTGACTAGTGCATCATCTGCACTCGCCATCCGCGTGGATTCATCGAAGGCACGCAAAACGAGGCAGATGTCCTTCATAGAGGCCCACTCAATGGTGCTGAAGTGTGAACGGCGCACAGTGCGACTTGTTTGCGCCTGATGCAGCTGGTACTCCATGACTGCTGCCTGCTGCTCACACAACCGCTCCAACATATGTAACGTTGAATTCCACCGGGTGGGTAGGTCACATATGATGCGATGTTCTGGAAGGCCAAATCGTCGCTGCAGAGCAGCGAGGCGCGATCTTGCCGTGCTGGAACGTCGCAAGTGAGCGCACTCTATGCGGACCTTGTGCAACAGTGCATCAAGATCCGGATAGTCCCTCAGAAAGCTCTGCACGACCAAGTTAAGAACATGTGCCAGACATGGGATGTGTGTGAGGTTGCCTAGGCCAAGAGCTGCCACCAGATTTCTGCCATTGTCACACACTACCAAGCCCGGCTGGAGATTCGCTGGCCCAAACCACACATCGCTCTCCAGCTTGATAGCATTCCAGAGCTCCTGCGCTGTGTGGCTTCGATTCCCCAAAGAAATTAATTTGAGTACAGCCTGTTGACGTTTGGCCACGGCTGTGCTCATATCGGTCGTAACAGGCTCCTGCTCTGCTGTTTCTGAGGAACTTGAGTAGGAGGAGGAGTCTATGTGTACAGACTGGAGTCCTGCAATCCGTGGCGTTGGAAGAACACGTACAGCGCCACTCTCCAGATCCGTACCCGGCTCCACAACATTGACCCAGTGGGCAGTGAGGGAAAGGTATCGTCCCTGTCCATGGTTACTGGTCCACGCATCGGTGGTCAGGTGGACCTTGCTACTAACGGCGTTTAGTAGCGCATGTTTTATTTTGCCCTCAACATGTTTCTGCAGGGCAGGGACGGCTCGCCTGCTGAAATAAAAGCGGCTGGGCACGTTGTATTGGGGGACTGCCAATGCCATTAAGTCCCGGAAGGTGTCAGTGTCCACCAGCCTGAATGACAGCATTTCAACTGCCAGAAGTTTGGCAATGCCAGCATTCAGAGACTGTGCTCGGGGATGGTTTGCCGAGTAAGGGCGCCTTTTATCCCATGCCTGTGCTACCGATGGCTGTGATGGATGGGAACGTGCTGTTATGGGTGGAATCTGACAGGGTCTCCGGACAACAGTGGCAGAGGTTCTTCCTTGGCGATCCTGTGAGGAAGCCGAACCAGCAGTGTGTGAGCTGGAGGAAGAGGGCCCAACACGAACTGAAGAGGTGGTAGGTGGTGCTGTACGTTGGCCTACGTCTTGAGGGTGTCTATGCAACTCCAACTCGTGCTTGGTGCGCACATGTTTCCACATATTTGTGGTATTGAGGTTGCTGACATTTCTCCCTCTTTTGACTCTCTGATGACACAGCTTGCATTTGACAAAGCAAATGTCATCTGCAACTGTGTCAAAAAAGGACCACGCACTGCAACTCTTGTGAGCGCCCGGTTTGCCTTTGGAAGGAGGAATGCTCCTAACGGGTGCCGAAGTGGAGGGTACAGGCAACCAAGTCTTCCCCCTCCCTCTGCCTCCTGTTTTGGCCGGTAGGGGAATCTCTTCCTCCGAGCTGCTCCCACCACCTTCCTGTTGCTCACGCCATGATGGGTCAAGGACCTCATCATCTTCCCTCCCCTCTTCAAACAGCTGCTTCTCCGGGGTTGTCTCGCCAGCACCGTACGCACCAGAAAGTGGCAACTGAGTCTCGTCATCATCTGATGCGTACTGAGGTGTGCTGACCATAGGCACTGGCCCACTCGCCTCTTCAGATTCAGAGGGACAAAGAAGTTGCGCATCACTGCATACTCCCTCTTCTTCACATTCAGGAATGCTGCTTGGCTGGCCCCCTCTTTCCAAGCCAACAGATTCCGAGAACAGAAGTAGAGATTGTGATGGCTCCTGTCCATGTCTCTCTGACTGCCTGGGCACTTTGGCAGGTGGTGAAGAGACAGATGGTTGCTCTTCGGTGCTCTGACCCTGAGAGGATGCGGAAGTAATTGAAGTCGATGCGTTAGCTGCCATCCATCCGACAACGGCTTCAATTTGTTCCTCCCGCAGCAGTGGGGTACGTTGAGGTCCTACAAAGCTGCGCATAAAGGACTGTTGCCTGCTAAAACTGGGGGATGCTGATCCACTGGTGCCCGCAGCAGGCCCAGAATCCCCACGTCCTCTACCTGTAGAATCCCCACGTCCTCTCCCTGCAGAATCCCCACGTCCTCTCCCTGCTGAAACTCCACGCCCACGCCCACGCCCCCGCGCCTTACTCCCTGCCTTCTTCATCTTGCAAGACTGCTTAAGATAGGCAAAAAGGGACAAAGGGGGGCCTTAGTGTGCTTATTCCTGAACAGCTGGTTACAGGTACAAGAAACACTAATTTTATGAAGTGTGTGTGTGTGGACTAGACTTTAATAGGAGCTGATGTGGCCTACACAAGTTCAAAATGTAGTGTTTGGTGAACTTTTTATGTGGTTTCTTTGTTTGAAACAAACTCAAAGTATGAGAACAAAGAATTGAAACTGATAGTATCACCAACTTTTTGGAGCTATTACAATGCAGGCAGGTAACCTACAATGCAAAAGATGAGGCTCCAAAAAAATTGGGTAATACTAATCTGGCTGCGCCGGCAGGGCACAAGCCAGAAAAAAAGGCTCCTCTATCTACTCCTATATAGTGTTTGCAACCAACCAATGTTGATGGATACGGATGGATGCACACTAATAGGAGAAGAAAAAATGAGCTGCACTCAGAGACAAATATGTGTGAGGCAGTGACGCACGTTGAGCGTCCTACAACCAGACGTAGCTGCAGGACACTCTACTCAGCGTGAGCTGCACTCACACACAGTCAGAGACCTCTCAGACAGCCGTCAACAGTGCAGCTAAGTGGGCACTGGCACTGACAGGCTGCAGAAAGGCTCCGCTGTGTACTCCTATATAGTGTTTGCAACCACCGTAGATGGAGACGGATGGATGCACACTAATAGAAGAAAAAATGAGCTGCACTCAAATAAAAATATGTGTGAGGCAGTGACGCACGCTGAGCGTCCTACAGCCAGACGTAGCTGCAGGACACACTACTCAGCGTGAGCTGCACTCACACACAGTCAGAGACCTCTCAGACAGCCGTGAACAGTGCAGCAAAGTGGACACTAGCACTGAAAGGCTGCAGAAAGGCTCCGCTGTCTACTACTAGTGTTTGCAACCAACGTATATGGATACGGATGGAAGCACACTAGATTGAAATTATTTAAAAAATGCAGCTCAAAAAATAAAAGATGTATGAGGCAGCAGTGATCACACTGGGTGGCCTACAGCCTGACGTGGCTGCAGGACCCACTCCACAGCGTGAGCTGCACTCACACAGCCCTTGCAGACAGCTGTGAAAACAGCGCTGCTAGGGAAAAGCAAGCTACAGTGGTGGTTTATGTAGCCTGGATAAAGCACAATATTGTTTTTAGAATCGCTATTTCTAACTGTCCCTCACAGTCTTCTACAGCAGCCTGTCCCTAACTGAATTCACAGCAGAGTGACCAGAAATGGCGGCTGCGGTGGCTTTTATAGTGCATCATGACATCATTTCGGCAGCCAATCACAGCCATGCCAATAGTTAACATGCCTACATGCCTAACAGGATGTGCCCACACTTCGGAGGATTCCCATTGGCTTAATCAAAGCAAGCAGGCTCATAGCATGATGGGAACTTCCTATTCCGATTCCGATCCCGGAATCCGATATGAAAAAAGTATCGGAATTAAGTATCGGAATTCCGATACCGCTGATATCGGCCGATACCCGATACTTGCGGTATCGGAATGCTCAACACTACTGCTGAAAGAAAAACTAAATGTAAACTGGTGTCTGCCAGGCAAAGTGTGTATGTCACAAACTACTGCTATACTAGTCTAATTTGACATCTATACATGCCATGCTATGGCCAGTTGTTTATGCTATGATTTGAATGTTTGCACAGCATTTCTTGTTCATTCCTTTTTGGAAAAGGAGGAATAATTGTGTTAAAAAATACAAAAAGAATTAAAAAAAATAGAGGTATTTAACTTCAACTATATACCGCACAAGTAATGTGCGCCACAAACAACTGATTTTTTTGCATATCTGTTTTAGTAGTCAAATTTGACATTCGTACATGCTACAGCAATGTTTTTTAGGTGACACATTTCTTGTTCATTCTTTTTTGGGATGGAGAGAATTGTGTTAGCGATAATACAAAAGAGAATTTTAAAAACACAGACATTTAGCTGTCACTGTCTACCTCACAAAGTGTGCATGTCACACGCTATTTTCTTTTTGCTTGACTCTTTCAGTAGTCAAATTTGACACCTTACACCAACATTATGGTGTAAATAGGATTTCAGCTAAGAGGAGCAAAACATCTGAGTGGGCCCATAGACAGGCAACAATGTTTACAACTAGGATAGCTCGCCCTAATCGATGGTATAGTGCAATGTTTCTCGAACTCATGTCCTCACGATCCCCCAGCAGATCGTGTTTTTAGGATTTCATTATCATTGCAGAGAGGAGAGAACCTCTGGCAATTTCTGATGCCTTTCGCATGACCTGTGCAACAGTAAAGAAATCTAAAGAAATCTTGAAAACACGTTGTGTTGGGGGCCGTGAGAACTGGAGTTTGGGAATCACTAGTATGGGGGGAACCACAGCAGATGTCCATGCTGTTACAGAAAATATATCTCTTTACAAAGACCAACTCCAACACTGCCTATATCGTACTGTATAGTGATAATATATGGTCATTGTGTGGAGATATTTATACCCTTTATGTGGTTTATTATTGGTTTCTTAGTTCTGGTATAGCAGACTTGTTCAGGAACAACATGGTGATATTTGTTATTTGGTAATCAATGTCATTTATTTGGTAACTACTATTTAGAGGTATTTCTCAGAAAATTACCCTATAATGCATATAAAATGGGTTAAATTATTTCGGGCTTGCAAATTTGAGTCAAAATTGGTACAAACTGTGTTCCCAGCTCGGTTAAACTTTTGATGAGCAGACGCCATCCAACCATATATCTCACCAGTAGACCTCTCTAAGCTTCATAGAGATAATGCTCTACTGCCTGTGATAGCGCTGCCACTACAACAAATAGTCAAGGCTGTAGTAATAGTAATTACAGTATATATGACATAATTGACCAGATGTATTATCTTATGCTGTGTCAAACTGATACAAATCAGCGGAGACACACAGCCTCAAGAGCCAAGTTCAGTCATACCTGCACTCTCCTTTCTCTGGCAGATACCATGAGCCCTATTCCTGGGTCAGCAAATTGCATCAGTAGCAAGTGCTGGCCCAATTTGGCACTAGAATACTTTATTTTCCAGCCTTCAGTGTACTGGCAGATAGGGTGATCAGCATGGCAGTTTGAGTTTGTATTAAAGAGCTTAAAATGACTTGGATACAGGAGTGTTAAGCACAATTTTTTCAGGCCACTTAGGCTTTTTTTGGGGATGAATGTGGTAAAATTGAGTGAAATTCAGTGAGTTCAGTGAAATTGGTGAATTGAAATTTCAAAAGATTCTCTCATCTCAACTAAACAACACAAAATTATCGTTGTGACATTTTGACAAATACGATCATGGGAAGACAACAGATCCATTCTGACAAATTTGATTAAAACCATATGATATTTCTGTAACATGCTATCAACCACTTAGTAACTATTCTGAAAAAGTTTCAGGAGTCTCCTAGAGAAAAACAAACAACCTAAATGTAATTCAATAATATGTTTCAGATAAAGTTATTAGGACAGTTGGAAAGATCACCGAACTTTATGTAATGTACATGTTACTGAATATGCTAGGTTTTCAATCTGTATGGTAATAACTAAAACGTACAACAAAGATTATTATTAGTGGTAATTTCTTATAACATACTTTTACAGATTTATGTTTTCTTGGAAATTTTCTCCAGGATTGAGCCCATAGGTTAATAAATTGCTTTGAACACTAGCCCATGCCATTCTTTTTGTAGTAAACCTTGCTGCCCACTCCCCTGACTTGCTAACAACTATTAAGCCGCCTCCGCCATGTACTTTGTTCTTCATGTATTCCAGAGCATGGTCTGCAGCACTCTGTGGAGGCTCTCCTAATTAAAAAGAATACTGCATATTAGATTACTCACATGATACAAATAGGCAATAGTTGTCTATATATCTATTAAAAGTAAAGTTTTACATTAACTGTGTTGGGGACCCTGAAAATTCCATAGAGTTTAAAATTTTATAACAATACATGATGTCACACAGAATTTATTCAAACTGCATACATATTAAATAGATCTCATAGACCCGACTAGGGTGTTCTACATACTTTGAAAATATGAATCTGAATGTAGAATCCTGGCATTAAAATATGCATTTTCTGACTCCAGTGTATTCATTCTCTACCCACCCAGCCTACAAGCTTCTGCTATTAGTTAGCAGTGTAATAATTCTGCATCAACAGTAGAGGAGGGAGCATTCAATCAGGCTACATGGTCAGAAATTGAGGACAAACTTACAAAAGGGACTATAGAGAGACTTTGACTTGGATTTTCATAAGTCCACCAGCTTGATCAAGTTTAAAAAACATATTTAATAACGTGTGCAATGTGTATTGAGAAATCTGGTGATATATTTGCTGAGTTTAGTAAATGTAACCTATACCCCTTAATATTAAAATTGCAAAAGCAAGAAGGAAAAGTTTTGTGATTATGGAAATTATAGATACAGTGGGTACGGAAAGTATTCAGACCCCTTTAAATTTTTCACTCTGTTTCACTGTAGCCATTTGGTAAATTCAAAAATGTTCATTTTTTTCTCATTAATGTACACTCTGCACCCCATCTTGACTGAAAAACACCCCCATCTTGACTGAAAAAAACAGAAATGTAGAATTTTTTGCAAATTTATTAAAAAAGAAAAACTTAAATATCACAGTGCTCAGACACTCATATTTAAGTCACATACCATCCATTTCCTTGTGATCCTCCTTGAGATGGTTCTACTCCTTCACTGGAGTCCAGCTGTGTTTAATTAAACTGATAGGACTTGGTTTGTAAATCAATACCTCACAGCTCACACTGCATGTCAGACCAAATGAGAATCATGAGGTCAAAGGAACTGGCCAAGGAGCTCAGAGACAGAATTGTGGCAAGGCATAGATCCCACCAAGGTTACAGTACTTAAGGTTCCTAAGAACACAGTGGCCTCCATAATCCTTAAATGGAAGAAGTTTGGGACCACCAGAAGCCTTCCTAGACCTGGCCGTCCAGTCAAACTGAGTAATCATGGGAGAAGAGCCTTGGTGAAAGTGGTAAAGAAGAACCCCAAGATCACTGTGGCTGAGCTCCACAGATGCAGTAGGGAGATGGGAGAAAGTTCCACAAAGTCAACTATCACTGCAGCCCTCCACCAGTCAGGCCTTTATGGTAGAGTGGCCCGATAGAAGCCTTTCCTCAGTGCCAGACATATGAATGCCCGCATAGAGTTTGTTAAAAAACACATGAAGGACTCCCAGACTATGAGAAATAAGATTCTCTGGTCTGATGAGATGAAGATAGAACTTTTTGGTGATAATGCTAAGCGGTATGTGTGGAGAAAATCATGCACTGCTCATCTCCTGCCCAATACAATCCCAGCAGTGAAACATGGTGGTGGAGCATCATGCCATGGGGGTGTTTTTCAGCTGCAAGGACAGGACGACTGGTTGCAATTGAAGGAAATATGAATGCGGCCAAGTAAAGAGATGTCTTGGATGAAAACCTCTTCCAGAGTGGTCTGGACCTAAGACTTTGCCAAAGACTCACCTTCCAACAAGACAATGACCCTAAGCACACAGTTAAAATAACAAAGCAGTGGCTTCAGAACAACTCTGTGACCATTCTTAACTGGCCCAGCCAGTGCCCTGACCTAAACTCAAATGAGCATCTCTGGAGAGACCTGAAAATGGCTGTCCACCAACGTTCACCATCCAACCTGACGGAACTGGGGAGGATCTGTAAGGGAGAATGGCAGAGGATACCCAAATCCAGGTGTGAAATACTTGCATCATTCCCAAGAAGACTCATGGCTGTACTAGCACAAAAGGGTGCTTCTACTCAATACTCAGCAAAGGGTCTGAATACTTATGACCATGTGATATTTCAGTTTTTTTTATACATTTTTATAAATTTACATTTCTTTTTTTTTCCGTCAAGATGGGGTGCATAGTGTACATTATTGAGAAAAAAATGAACTTTTTTGAATTTACCAAATGGCTGCATTGAAACAAAGAGTGAAAAATTTAAAGGGGTCTGAATACTTTCCATACCCACTGTATGCTAATGTTGTGTATATGATGAAAAAATGGAAACAATATGTTTTTAAATATCTCAATTTTGTTCAGCATTGAGTTTGAGTGCAACATGCAGGAATACATGCACATTTATACGTTGGAATGTTATCAATGAGGTTACTAATAGTTGTCCGTGGAATGTTCTGCCACACTGAATGGTCATGGACACACAAATCATCAAGATCTGCTGCTGGCAACTCCCTTTGTAATTGCTTACCAATGACGTCACAGATGTGCTTAACAGGAGGCATGTCCAGAGATGCTGCAAGTCTTCAAGGCACATTTAAGCCATGCAGACTGCTCACAGTAGCAGCCTGGTGTTGCCATGTTGAAAAACATCTTCTGATACACTATGGAGAAATGGCCATACCGCTAGTTAAATGACCAAATCAATGTAACCCTGAGCTGTTTAATGTTCATAAAGTGAAAACTAGAGGTGTCCAGCTACTGTACATCATGCTACTTTACATATTAATCCCAGTAGTAATATCGGTGCCACGCACCCTCATGAAGGAATCTTCATGGTGTTGTTCATGTGTTCTCCAGACCTATTTTTGTCCATCATTGTGTTCAAGACAAATTCTGAACTCATCGGTGAAGAGGATAGACTTATATTCCATCCTCCATGGACGTCTTGCTCTGCACCATGAGTCATTGAGAGTGGTGGCGTGAGGTCAATGATGAGACCTTCATGAGGGTACATCCTTGGCATGGGATTATTGTGTGGAGTAGCATAGTGTGCTGTAGCTGTCCCTATCTAGCATTCATTCCAGAAACACTAATAGGTTGGAGTTAGATTGAATTGGTTATGGAATTAGTGGTATGATCCGTTCTCCAAGGTGTCTCAGAAGACATTTTTCAACTTGACAAAACAAATCCACATGTTGCTACTGCTACTGTAAGCAGATTGTGTGGCTTAAATGCCCACCCATGGCCTGCAGCATCACCTTAATTTTCTCCCATGAAGCATATCTGGGTTGTGATTAGACAACAAATGTAAGGAGAGCTATGGATCCTGATGATTTGCCAAGTGTATTCAGAAAATCAGAAAAATATTTAGAATTGAGAGTCCTCAGTGGTTGATACCTTTCAATGGCTAACTGAAAAGATGGTAACAAATTGCAAGCTTTCGAGACTACTCAGGTCTCTTCATCAGGCATTGACTAATACAAAATCTGAAGAATCACATATTTATACACAACACAGCACAGAAAAAATGCAATAGATAAGACAAGTGATGCGAAGCAGAACTATCATTGTGGGAAAGGGAGAAACATAAATATTGGACCAGTTCATAGATAAGGAGTCTGGATGTTTTATTGTCCTCTGATTGGGGTCTCCTAATGTGTTGTGATGCCCCCACAAGGTCTTAGGAGCAAATTCCTTAATTGATGTAAAAAGACATAAATCCATGCGACACATTCATTCCAGCATTGAAAGTGTCAAAGGTCATCATGAGCTTGAACTCCCAGACTCTTCTCTCTCTCTGGGATGTGAAGTTACTTTTCAATACCAGTAACTTCATATCCATGGTGTTATGATCAGGCATACAAAAATGTTTTGCCACAGGTAGATCCATTCTTTTTTCTCTTATTGTGTGACAATGAGAATTCATCCTTGTTCTAAGCTTTTGCCCTGTCTCCCCCACATACAGACCCCCAGTTGGACATTTAGTACAAATAATCAAGTACACCACATTAGATGTGATGCAGCTGAAAGTACCTGGGATCTTGTAGTCCTGATGTGAATTGGGGATCTTTATCGTGTCTGTGGTCATTATAAATGGACAGGTTTTACATTTTTTCTGGTTGCAAGGAAAGATTCCTGCGGCTGTTGGAGAGGACAGGGAGCTTCTGACAATGATGCTTCTTAGATTTGGGGGCTGCCTAAAGCACAGTAGTGGGGGGGTCTGGAAATATGGATTGTAATCGGGTATATTTTTGTAGTAAAGGTTGTAATTTCTGTGCAGCTCCCCTTAGCACTTCCAGATTTGGGTTGTAGGTGACTACTAGAGGCACCCGGTTATTTTCTTCTTTAGCTTTGTAATGTAACAGGTGATTCCTTGACATTCTGGTGGCTCTTGTAATTTGGTTTTCAATTGTTCTTGGATGGTAACCCTGATTCAAAAAGGTCTTTTTGAGGCGACCAAGGTGTTCATCTCTATCCATGGGGTTGGAACATATATGATTGTATCTGATGGCTTGGCTATAGATAATAGCGTTCTTTATGTGCTTTTTACATCAGGCTAACACGGTACAAAGATATACATCTTTCCTGTTCAGAAAATCAGAACATTCTTAAGACAACCATTAATAACTTCACTGATAGCATACCAAGGCACGTAAGTGCATGTATTTCTGCTCGTTATCAATACTAAATAAATCGAGATGTCTTGAAATGTTGTTTCAATTTTTTCATCATTTGCATAACATTAACTTGTTCATCGGTCCTATGAATCTCATAATTTCGCAACTTTTCCTTCCTTGTAATCTTACTTGTATATTTATTTTTACCTGCACATATTGGTTCTAAATATGCTAGATAAAATGCATAATGCATAAAAATCTTTAGGTCTAATATTAGGGTGCAGCCACAAGGCCCAATTAACTAATCAAAATAGTTTGTGATAAAACTGTGTTTCAGAGACAAATCAGAAGGCCAGATCTCCACTTAAAAATTGCTAGGTCTAATATTGGGGTGCAGCCACGAGGCCAAATTAGCTAATCCAAATTGATTGTGAAAAAACTGTGTTGCAGTGAGGAATCAGAAGGCCACAAGGCCACACTTCCTCTTAAAAATTGCTAGGTATAAGAGTGTTGTTCAGGCACACTATCTAAGAAAATAAATAGTGATTGTTAATTTAGTGACAGGTGACTGACAGATGTGTGCCTAAGATTGTGAAACAGCAAGTTACAAGAGGGTAATGGTACATACAACATGAGTGGGGAAAAAGCGAGGTCGTGGTGGAAGGGGGAATAGGCTTGGTGTTCAACATGTACATGGATTGGGTGTTGATGTTAATGAAACCTCAACTGAACAAACACTGTCTCATCCGATCCAAAAACCACTTGCAATATCTGTTACTGAACGGGCTACTGCACTCCTATTTGGCAGACACTCAGCGGTATGCCTTGTAGATAACGTCCAGAAAGAGCATGTTTGGCACCCTTGTTTCCCCCCTGTGTCACAAATTTTCAAATGCCCTACTAAGTGTGGGGAACCACATATGGGCCATTCCGCAGAGCTGTTCACGCATTCTATTCCATGAGTATCAGAGGTCTAATTCAAAGATTCACAGAATGCAGGGGAGGAAAGCATTTGCAACGATGCACAAAATTTTTTCATGTTGGATCCAGGGCCGGACGAAGTATAGTCTGAGCAGAATACAGACCCTTATCACCAGACGTTAACCACCAAGGCTGGAGGTGATCTTGATGAGACTCAGATACCAGAGGCGCACACGGACTGTACTGTGGTGTCAGGGAAGGAAGAGGAGGACGGTGACTCTCAGGCTGCAAAGTGGAAGCACAGGGAAGATGACAATGAGGTTGTAGATCTGGCCACCAGATTCCTACTGGATAACTCTAATATGTCACCTAACTCTATCCATCTATGCCTAGATCTTCTCAAGCTAGTCTTCTACGAAAACTTTTTTCTTTATGAAGACACCTACTATGTGCAAATGGGTGGGACCGCAATGGGCTCGAACATGGCTCCGGCCTATGCATATGCATTTATGAATCTCTTTGAGATTGATTACATCTATACCAATGATCTTTTTTACAGCGTGCCACCAATTATCACCGATACATAGATGACATTTTCTTTATCTTGACAGGAACATCAGATTCATTGCAATCATTCTTTATGTATCTTAATTCAATCTTCTCTGAGCTTCAATCTACTATCCATCATGTCACCACACAAATTACCTTCCTAGACACCATGATATTAAAAGATACCAATGGATACCTCGCAACCAACTTATTCACAGAGCCTACCGACTTCAACAGCTTACTACACAACTCTAGCTGTCACCCTAAGACTACCAAAGATAGCCTACCACGCTCTCAGTTTAAGAGAGTGTCGCAGATTGTAACTGATCCTGAATTACGTCATGTCAGACTAACTTCTATGGCACAAAAATTTAAGGACAGATGTTATCCGGCCAGACTTCTTGACCAAGAGCTTGAACGGTCTTTGACCCCACAATCCCCCCTCCACCTTGCCAACCGCAGGAAAGGATACCATTTGTCCATACACACCATCCTTTTTATGCCAAAAGTCTACTCACTGTTCAAAAAAACTGGCCTCTTTTAACCAAAGCATATCCCAACATCTCATCATACCAAATATTGGCACTCATGAGCACAAGGAGACCCACCAACATTAAAGACCAATTAGTGCGGGCGGACATTGGTAGTGTACACCCCACTTCAGCACAGAGACTACTTTCGACTCAACGCAAGGGCACTTTTCCATGCCTTAGCAGTGCCACATGCTCTAACGTAATCAAATCTGATAGTGTCACTCATCCCCGAACGGAGAAGTCATAACCCATAAATGGTTACTTTACCTGTGAATCCAATTTTGTCATCTATGTTATTAAATGCCCTTGTGGTCTCCTATATGTGGGGGAGACCACCCAACATGTTAGGGACCGCATAGCCAGCCACAAATCAACTATACAACTATACATTGTGGCAAAATGTGGCTTCCTCTCCCAGATCATTTTAGCATATACATGTACATATACGTACATACATACATACATATACAAATGGTGAGTTTTATTTTATTTCTATTGGACCTATAGAATATTTATAATCCCCATAATTACCTTAAAAGCTCACTTTGGTCCTAGATTTGGAGTATTATTAAATTTAACTCATGCGCTCCATACCTATAGTGTCCACTCATAACCATACATACTATAACATCCAGGTACTCTGTACTGCTATTTTATGGATGTGGCGCCTGGGCAGACGGCCTCCAACCACCTAGTATCTTCTAGCGTCCATAACGACCGCCACGCATGAGCAGTTTCTTTCTCCTATCCTAACAGCGACACTTCTGGGCCGGATTACGTACTTCCGGCCTGGCGATTACTGCGGTCATTTAAGTCCAGCGCTTCTCACTACACAGCACGCCCCAGCAGCAAGGAGCCGGAGCGCCGCTGATACACACTGGTCTCCGGGTAATTACCTTTTCTCCCACTATATACACCAATGATTTTTATTCTTGATCAACCCTTGCGCCGTTCTTAAAGACACATTACCTGTCCATCTTCACCTGTATCCCTACAAACGCTACAGGTCTATTAAATATTTCCCCTACGATTATATTAATGTTTGCACCTCTAATTCATTACAGGTCCCGAACCTGGTTGGACATTACCCAATTCATTTATTAGCATTTTCTCTATAAAGCAGGTACTTTCATGTTAGTGCGTACCCATTTGGGAAACCCCCCTCTATTACTGAACACTAACATTGTATTATTCCCTACTGCAATTCCCACATGTCCTTGGGGATTTTTCAATCTACATATTGTCTCCATTACTAAGGCAATCCCATTCTTCTCCAGGATACCCTATATCTATCTCTGACTATACTCTAGTCTGACTATTTGACCTCCTAATTGGTTTCTGTCCATCTTTTGTTCCATAAGTGGCAATTGGTACCTTCTATACTCTATGCACCTGGCTTTTTGATTTCTTTGCTTTTCCAACCCCTTTTGGTGATTGGTTGGTGCTTGTTATGTTCTATGGTCAACATTTAAACAACACTACAATTAATATGTGGATATACAGTATTTTGTGTTTTGCCTTCTTATTTTTGTTTTTTTTTGTATTCAATATGTGAATGCACATTTATGTTGTTATTTATTTTTATTTTTTGTTTTGTCTTTTAGCAACTTTATGAGTAACACCCGACAGGGTCGAAACATCATATAACTTCCTGTCGCTTACTATATATCTGTTTTTGCTGCCTTGTTTATGTCTCGTGAATAAAATTTTATCATTTGCAAAGAAAACCAATAGAGTGTGCGGTGTATTCTAAATTCCTGTCCATAGTTCTATACAAAAATTTTAATAATGGAAATGGTTTTTATTTCCATTATGTTGTGATCCTAGAGGATATTTGATAATAGAAGCCTACCTTATAATCCCACCATTATCAAAAGTTGAGTGTATAATTTGCAGCAGAGGATAGAGGGTGTGACTTTAACCCCTTAATGTCCATGGATGTGCACAGTCCTTCATGGGCGGTTGTAACTTACCGCACCAGGACGGACTGTGCACGTCATGCTTTTGAACTGTCACTGTGTGTAAACACTCAGTGACAGTTCAGTGCCGACAGCTGCCTTGCAGTCGGTCCCTGCAAGTGCTGTGACTGGTCAGTCAATCTGACTGACTAAACACAGCAGCGATCGGGCAGGAGAGGCTGAAATTTTAGCCTCTCCTGCCCGATCAGTGCATGAGCTCAGTGTTGCAGTGGCTGAGCTTCCTGCACTAGCAACCAGGAGTGGCGCCCCCGCAGCACCTGGCTGTTAACCCCCTGAGTGCTGTGATCGAGCGCAATCACAGCATTCAGGGGGGGAGGCAGAGGGTTGGGGGCTCCCTCTTCCTCATGTCGGCGTCCCCACGATGTAAAAGCGGAGCCCGACCTGTGCCACAATGACCCGGAGGTGTCTTGCAACCTCTGGGTCATTCAACTACAGAAAGCTGAAGCATTGCAATGTATTATACCTAAAGTGAAAGTCCCATAAAGGGACAAGGTAAAAATTTTTTTTTTTTTTAAAAATATAAAAAAATAATCATAAAAAATCCCCCCAAAATTCCCCTAAAAATACACATTTTTATGTAAAAAATAAACTAAACAAAAAAATACACGTTTCATATTGCCGCGTCCGTAAAAATCCCATCTATAAAAGCGTCACCCTAGTTAACCCCTTCAGTGAACACCGTAAATAAACTCACAAAAAAAGTAGCAAATTATACTGAAAATGTCATCTTGTCTCGCAGAATAAAGTGATGCAAAAATAATTATTTTTTCTATTAAAGTTTTTATTATGTGAAAAACACCAAAACATTAAAAAACCGATATAAATGAGGTATTGCTGTAATCGTAGTGACCTGAAGAATAAAGCTGCCATACTAATTTTACCACACGCAGAACGATGAGAAAAAAAAATTCCTGAAGTGCTAGTTTTTGTTCATTCTGCCTTCACAAAAATCGGAATAAAAAATGATCAAAAAAGTTATGCGCCCGAAAATGGTACCAATAAAAACGTCAGCTCGTCCCGCAAAAAACAAGCCCAGAAATGACTTTGTCGGTCGGAATATGGAAAAATTATAGCTCTCAAAATACGGCGATGCAAAAATTTCTTACAAAAAATTCTTCCAAAAAAAGCATCTTTTAGTGTGTGACAGAAGCTAAACATGAAAAAAGGATATAAATCGCTGCAATCACACCGACCTGAAGAGTAAAGTCGCCTAATCACTAATACCGCACAAAGAACGGCATAAAAAATAAAACCAATTCTTCACCTTTTGTGAATTTGTGCATTCTGCCTCCAAAGGAACGCAGTAAGGCGATCACAGTGGTTTACCCCCATATATGGGGTATCAGCGTAATCAGGACAAATTGCACAACAACTTTTGAGGTCTAATTTCTCCTGTTACCCTTGTGAAAATAAACATTTGTGGGCAAAAAGATCATTTTTGTGGAAAAAAATATGATTTTTTTTATTTTCATGGCTCTACGTTATAAACTTCTGTGAAGCACTTGGGGGTTCAAAGTATTCACCACACATCTAGATAAGCTCCTTGGGGTGTCTAGTTTCCAAAATGGGGTCACTTGTGGGGAGTTTCCACTGTTTAAGCACATCAGGGGCCCTGCAAACCCAACATGACACCCGCAGACCATTCCATCTGCATTCCAAAACAGCGCTTCTTCCCTTTCTGAGCTCTTCCATGTGCCCAAACAGTGGTTCCACCCCACATATGGGGTATCAGCATACTCAGGACAAATTGCACAACAACTTTTGGGGTCCTATTTCTCCTGTTACCCTTGTGAAAATAAAAATTTGTGGGCAAAAAGAGATCATTTTAGTGCAAAAAAATATGATTATTTTATTTTCATGGCTCTACGTTATAAATTTCTGTGAAGCACTGGGGGGTTCAAAGTGCTCACCACACATCTAGATAAGTTTCTTGGGGGGTCTAGTTTCTGAAATGGGGTCACTTGTGGGAGGTTTCCACTGCTTAGGCGCATCAGGGGCTCTCCAAACGCAACATGGCATCCGATCTAAATTCCAGCCAAAAAAGTCAAATGGCGCTGCTTTCCTTCCGAGCTCTGCCATGCACCCAAATAGTGGTTTACCCCCACATATGGGGTATCAGCATACTCAGGAAAAATTGCACAATAACTTTTGGGGTCCTCTTACCCTTGGGAAAATAAAAATTGGGGGTGAAAAGATCATTTTTGGGAAAAAATATGATTTTTTATTTTATGGCTCTACGTTATAACCTTCTGTGAAGCCCTTGGGAGATCAAAGTGCTCACCACACATTTAGAGCAGTTCCTTGGGGGGTCTAGTTTCCAAAATGGGGTCACTTATGTGGGGTTTCCACTGTTTAGGTACATTAGCAGCTCTCCAAACGCGACATGGCATCCACTCTCGATTTCAGCCAATTTGACATTCAAAATCTCAGATGATGCTCCTTCCCTTCTGAGCACTGCTGTGCACCTATGATTGGTTTTCCTCCACACATGGGGTATCAGTGTACTCAGGAGAAATTGCACAACAAATATTGTGGTTCATTTTCTCCTGAAACCCTTGACAAAATAAAAAAAATGTGTCTAAAGATAAATTTTGGGGAAAAAAGTTAAATGTTCATTTTTTCCTTCCATGTTGCTTCAATTCTTGTGAAGTACCTTGCACATGTGACCCATTTCCATCACATCTACTCCAGCCCCTTTCCCCTGCTGTCACCCCTCACCTACCTAAAATATTTAACCTCTCTCTCTCTTCTGGTATCTTTCCCTCCTCATTTAAGCATGCCGTCATACTTCCACTACTTAAAAAACCATCCCTAGACCAAAACTGTGCCGCTAACTATAGACCTGTCTCTAATCTTCCCTTCATCTCTAAACTCCTGGAACGCCTGGTCCACTCCCGTCTTATCCACTATCTCTTTGATAACTCTCTTCTCGACCCTCTCCAATCCGGTTTCCGCTCTTTACACTCTACTGAAACTGCCCTCACTAAAGTCTCTAATGATCTGCTAACAGCTAAATCAAATGGTCATTACTCCATGCTAATTCTCTTGGATCTCTCTGCAGCATTTGACACTGTGGATCATCAGCTCCTCCTCACTATGCTCCGTTCCACTGGCCTCAAGGACACCGTTCTCTCCTGGTTCTCCTCCTATCTCTCTGACCGCTCCTTTACTGTATCTTTTGCTGGCTCCTCCTCCTCTCATCTTCCCCTTACTATTGGGGTTCCTTAAGGATCAGTCCTAGGCCCCCTCCTCTTCTCTTTGTACACTGTCCCTATTGGTCAAACAATCAGTAGATTTGGCTTCCAGTACCATCTCTATGCTGATGACACTCAATTATATGCTTCTTCTCCTGACATCACGCTTGCCTTTCTAGAAAACACCAGCGATTGTCTAAACGCTGTGTCTAACATCATGTCCTCACTATATCTGAAACTGAACCTGTCAAAGACTGAACTCCTTGTGTTTCCTCCCGCTACTAATGTACCTATACCCGGCATTGCCAATTCCGCGTGTGGTTCCACTATTACTCCTCAGCAACATGCCCGCTGTCTTGGGGTCATGCTTGACTCCGAGCTTTCCTTTGTCCCCCACATACGATCACTGGCTCGCTCTTGTTATCTGCACCTCAAAAACATTTCTAGAATTCGACCTTTTCTTATTTTTGACTCGGCAAAAACTCTTACTGTTTCTCTTATTCATTCTCGTCTCGACTATTGTAACTCTCTTCTAATCGGTCTCCCTCTTACCAAACTCTCCCCTCTCCAATCTGTCTTGAATGCTGCTGCCAGGATCATATTCCTCACCAGTCGTTACACAGATGCCTCTACCTTGTGCCAGTCATTACACTGGCTACCCATCCACTCCAGAATCCAGTACAAACTTATTACCCTCACCCACAAAGCTCTTCATGACTCAGCACCAGCCTACATCTCCTCCCTTGTTTCAGTATACCATCCTACCCGTGCCCTCCGTTCTGCTGATGACCTGAGGTTTGCATCCTCAATAATCAGAACCTCCCACTCCCGTCTCCAAGACTATACACGTGCTGTGCCAATTCTTTGGAATGCACTTCCCAGGTCAATACGATTAGTCCCCAATCCCCACAATTTTAAGCGTGCTCTGAAAACTCATTTATTCAGACTGGCCTACTGCCTCAACACATTAACCTAATCTATCCCTATTTGGCACAGCCAAAAGTTTTTACCATAGCCAGGTTCCCCGCATCATGTTCCCACATTCTTTATGCATCCATTAGCCCTCTGCGTCTGTACTGTTACACACTTAACATTATGGCTGGTCCATACAATCAGGGCAACTGTTACCACCCACCTTTCGTGTCTCCCTTTTTTTCCTCATAGATTGCAAGCTTGCAAGCAGGGCCCTTATTCCTCTTGGTATCTGTTATGATCTATGTGATTATTGTTATGCTTTAATGTCTATTGTCTGTACAAGTCTCCTCTGAAATGTAAAGTGCTGCGGAATATGTCGGCGCTATAGAAATAAAATTTATTATTATTATTAAGTACCTAAAGGGTTAATAAACTTCTTGAATGTGGTTTTGAACACCTTGAGGCATGCAGTTTTTAGGATGGTGTCACTTTTGAGTATTTTCAGTCATATTGACCTCTCAAAGTGACTTCAAATGTGAGGTGGTCCCTAAAAAAAATGGTTTTGTAAATTTTGTTGTAAAAATGAGAAATAGCTGGTCAACTTTTAACCCTCATAACTTCCTAACAAAAAAATAATTTGGTTCCAAAATTGTGCTGATGTAAAGTAGACCTGTGGGAAGAGTTATTTATTAACTATTTTTTGTGACATATCCCTCTGATTTAAGGGCATAAAAATTAAAAGTTTGAAAATTGCAAAATTTAAAAAATTTTCGCCATATTTCCGTTTTTTTCATAAATAAACGCAACCCATATCGAAGAAATTTTACCACTAACATGAAGTACAATATATGATGAAAAAATAATCTCAGAATCAGCAGGACCCGTTGAAGCGTTTCAGAGTTATAAGCACATAAAGTGACAATGGTCTGATTTCAAAATTAAGGCCTGGTCTTTAACCTACAAAACGGCTTGGTCGTTAAGGGGTTAAGCTACTGGCCAAACAATTTTCTTTAAAAAAAAGCAAATACCATTAAAAGTTATAAATATGGACAGACAAGTTTCAATAAATGAAGGACTGTGTGCAATTTACTACAAATCAGACATAATATACAGTATGTACTGTAGTTAGCCTATGGATGTAACACTAATGAATGAACTCCAGCTGCTGTGTTAATAGATTTGTAAGTCAGATCTACTTCATTGAGTAGCTGTCTGTCTCTGACTCATTCCTTAGTCTGCTTCCAGAGTCGATGTAATGTAAATAACATTCAACAAACCTTTTCTGCTCTTAATTTAACAATTAGGACAATATCCTGCTACTACATGTGGGGACAAATGACACCGCAAGAAACGACCTGGAAACCATCTGCAGAGACTTTGAAGACTTAGGCAAGAAAGTGAAAGAACTGGGAGCGCAGGTGGTCTTCTCTTCCATCCTCCCAGTGGATGGCCATGGAACAAGGAGGTGGAATAAGATTCTGCAGGTGAACAACTGGCTACGTCGATGGTGCCGTCAGCAACGGTTTGGATTTATGGATCACGGAGTGAATTACCTCTACGATGGACTACTTGCTAGAGATGGGGTGCACCTTACGAAGACTGGAAAGCAGGTATTTGGAAGTCGCCTTGCTACACTTGTAAGGAGAGCTTTAAACTAGAACAACATGGGAAGGGAAGCAAAAGACCAGAAAAAGCCATACACCTGACAAATGCTATTGAGAACTCTGCTATTAGAAGTGGAAAGGAAGAACAAAGACAAAAGAATCTAATAAAAATATTGGAGAAAGAGAAACCAATCACAAACTAAAATGTTTCTATACTATGCACAAAGCATGGGCAACAAACAAGGAGAATTGGAACTACTAACACAGGAAAAGAAATATGATGTCATTGGAATCACTGAAACTTGGTGGGACTATACACATGACTGGAATACAAGACTAGAAGGATACAACTTATTTGCAAGAAACAGACTTGATAAACGAGGAGGAGGTGTCGCATTGTATGTTAGAAACGCGTATATCTGCACAGAGATTGACGCTTCAGAGACTGGGAGTTCTGTGGAAACTGTTTGGGTAAGAATACAAGGACAGAACAATGGAAAGGACACCATTGTAGGCATTTACTACAGGCCGCCTGTGCAAGCTGAAGATATGGATGAACTCTTTATGCATTAAATGGCCAAGTTCTCCAAAAAATATGACATGGTTGTCATGGGAGATTTCAACTATCCAGACATTTGTTGGGAATCTCTCTCAGGCAAAACTAACAGGTCAAGGAAATTCTTATCCTCTCTTGCTGACAACTTTATCTTCCAAAAGGTACGGGAGAAAACAAGGGGAACTGCTACCTTGGATCTAATCCTTATAAACAGAGAGGAAATGGTTGAGGAGGTAAAAGTGGCTGGGACCCTAGGAGGTAGCGACCATGCTATTTTAGAATTTTGGATAACTAGAGGAGGAAGACCTGTGAAGACTCAGACGTCAAGGTTAGATTTCAGAAAGGCAGATTTTAAGGGATTCAGAAAGAGAATTGGAGGGATCCAATGGCTGGATATCCTTAAAGACAAAAATGTCCAGGAAGGATGGGAAATCTTGAAAAATGAAATTCTCAAAGCGCAATTGTTAACAATTCCGAAAAGAGGGAAGAATAGGAAGCATTTAAGGAAGCCAGGATGGATGAACACAGAACTTAAGCACATGCTAAAAAGGAAGAAAAAAATGTTTATAAAATGGAAAGAGGGAGGCATATCTAAAGAAGAATATAATGCTGTCTGCAGAACCTGCAGGGCACAAATCAGATTATCTAAAGCTGACAATGAATTGAGGCTTGCAAGAGATGTCAAAGGCAATAATAAAGGATTTTGGGGATATGTCAAAAGTAAAAGAAAAGTCAAAGATGCTATAGGATTTTTACAGGATGAAAATGATGAAATGGTAAGACAGGATGTTGAGAAGGTCGAACTTTTAAATTCCTATTTTGCATCTGTTTTCTCTCAGAAAGGAAATGTAACATCAACTGTTCTTCACTGTCCTATTAAGGAAATAGAACAATCCAGGATATCTATAAACAGAAAGATAGTAAGGAAACACTTAGCTAAGCTAAATGAATTCAAGTCTCCAGGTCCAGATGAATTACACCCCAGAGTACTGAAGGAGATAGCAGAAGAAATTTTTGAACCCCTCTCCATAATCTTTGAAAATTCTTGGAGAACAGGAGAAGTCCCAGAAGACTGGAGAAGAGCAAATGTTGTTCCTATCTTCAAAAAGGGGAAGAAGG
This sequence comes from Dendrobates tinctorius, assembly GCF_039654945.1. Lineage (NCBI taxonomy): Eukaryota > Metazoa > Chordata > Amphibia > Anura > Dendrobatidae > Dendrobates > Dendrobates tinctorius. The sequence goes on from NW_027361692.1 coordinate 22,416,126, forward strand.
TGGACCCAGGCAACTATAGGCCGGTGAGTCTGACTTCTATACCAGGAAAGATCTTTGAACAAATTATTAAACAACATGTATGTCAGTACCTGGATAAGAATGAAGTGATTAAACAGAGTCAGCATGGGTTTGTAACTAATAAGTCATGTCAGACTAACTTAATTTCCTTCTATGATGGAATCACTGATTGGGTGGATCAAGGAAATGCTGTAGATATAGTATATCTTGACTTCAGCAAAGCATTTGACAAAGTATCTCATACAATCCTTATTGAAAAAATGACTAAGTATGGAATGGACAAGGCAACTGTTAGGTGGATTCATAACTGGCTTAGTGATCGGACCCAAAGAGTGGTCGTAAATGGCTGCACATCCAGTTGGAAGAATGTCTCAAGTGGGGTACCACAGGGCTCTGTCCTGGGCCCTGTATTGTTCAACATCTTTATCAACGATTTAGATGAAGGAATTGAGGGTAAACTGATTAAATTTGCTGACGACACAAAGCTAGGAGGGATAGCTAATACCGTGTTTCCCCGAAAGTAGGACCCCCCCGAAAGTAAGACAGGGTGGGGGTTACGGGGGTGTCCTTCAATGTAAGGCCTCCCCCGAATGTAAGGCAGGGTTGGGGGCCGCTGTGAAATGTAAGGCCCTTACCTTTGGGCCGCCGCTGTCCCCCATTGGGTCCCCAGGCTCCAGAGGTGTCCTCAGGTGCAGCTGGGCGGGTCCAGCGCTCATGGGGTTAACTCGCCGTGTTAACCCCGCAATCCGCCCAGCTCAACAGCTCATTGGCCGCCCCTGTTCCCCACGTCACCGCCGGCCCCCGGCTCGAGCACTGATTGGTCCAGCAGCTCGGGCTGTAATTGGCCGCCCCAGCCCCACGTCACCGCTGTTTCCCTGCTGATTGGCACAGCGTTCCCTGCAGCACAGGCCTTCCGCACCCACAGCCGCACCGCAGAGGAAAACGTCCAGCATTTAAAAACCAAGTAGGGAAACATGTACTGTATAGGGTATGGGGCTGTGTGCAGTGGGATACGGCACTGTTATGGGGTGTGGGGCTGTGTGCAGTGGGATACGGCACTGTTATGGGGTGTGGGGCTGTGTGCAGTGGGATACGGCACTGTTATGGGGTATAACAGCATGTTAATAAATGTTAATTTATTGGTTAAAAAGAAATTGTCATTTTTTTTCGGCTAATGGTAAGACCTCCCCCGAAAGTAAGACAGGGTGGGACTTTTTGGGGTAAAATTAATGTAAGACAGGGTCTTACTTTCGGGGAAACACGGTACTAGAGAAGAGAGAGGATTCAAAAAGATTTAAATAAACTGGAGAAGTGGGCAGCAACTAACAGAATGGTTTTTAACAGGGAAAAATGCAAAGTACTACATCTGGGCAATAAAAATGAAAAAAGCATATACAGAATGGGAGGCATAGGCCTAAGCAACAGCATATGTGAAAAAGACTTGGGTATACTAATAGATCACAGACTGAATATGAGTCAACAGTGTGATGCAGCAGCAAAAAAGGCAAATGCAATTCTAGGATGTATTAACAAAAGCATACAGTTTAGATCACGTGAAGTCATTATTTCCCTCTACTCCTCTTTGGTCAGACCTCATCTGGAATATTGTGTGCAGTTTTGGGCACCACATTTTAAAAAAGACATCAACAAACAAGCAAGTTCAGAAAAAAGCAACCAGAATGGTGACCGGACTGCAAACCCTGTCTTATGAGGAAAGGTTGCAGGATTTTGGATTGTTTAGTTTGCAAAAGAGAAGACTGAGAGGAGACTTAATAGCTGTCTACAAATATCTCAAGGGCTGTCACATTGTAGAAGGATCAACTTTATTCTCATTTGCACAAGGAAAGACTAGAAGCAATGGGATGAAACTGAATGGGAGGAGACACAGATTAGATATTAGAAAAAACTTTTTGACAGTTAGAGTGATCAATGAGTGGAACATGCTGCCACGAGAAGTGGTGAGTTCTCCTTCAATGGAAGTCTTCAAACAGAGGCTGGACAGACATCTGACTGGGATGATTTAGCGAATCCTGCTTTGAGCAGGGGGTTGGACCAGATGGCCCAGGAGGTCCCTTCCAACTCTACGATTCTATGATTCTATGAGATACGTGTGAGCTGCAAAGCACACTACTGGATTTATGCATAATGGATGAGCTTCGGGTGGTGCATGTTTCTGGAATTGCCTTCTGAGGAGTATATCATAATTGATTTGTATATTTTATGACAACTCAGATTCAAACAGTCTCCAATGGCAGGAAAATGCGATCCGTTGAACCAATTTTAAGAGCAAGTTACTGATGTTGGTGACTATCATAAACAACATAAACCTCATCACAATAAACGTTATAATGTCAATACAATTTATTATGTCTCTTACATTTTACATACAAACATGAAATAAAGATTATCATTTTTTATGAAGTTTAGTTATTTTATGCAGTTCTTTACATCAAATTGAAAATTTATTTCAATACAGTGAGTTGAGAAAGTATTCACCCCCTTGGCTTTTTACCTATTTTGTTACATTACTGTAAGGAGGAAGACCAGGCTGCGGGTACCTGCTTCATGCCGGGTGCGGAACTTTTGAATCTGCGTCCAGTGTTGCTGGGGGGGGAAAGAATGGGGAACCAGGCAGGACCCATGACCTGAGGAGAGGGGGCGTGGCTAGGCCAGGCAGTGAGCAGGAAGCGTGGGAAAGTGACAGAGTTTTCCCGCCAGCAGTAAGAGCTGAAGCAGGTGTGCGGCGCGCTCCGCAGCATGAAAGACAGCACGGAGTCATGCCCCAGCAGAGCATACATGAACACTCCAGTCAGCCAGTGAGTGTGCAGAGCACTGCACGCCCTGCTAAGCAGAATGCAGTGCTCGTGCGGAGGAGCATGCGCCAGGTGTAGGACCCTGAGGTGCATTCCCCATTGTTGACAAATGCGCAGCAACACACATGTTGGACAGAGACTCCTGCAGCGCTCCCCACTTTTGCTTCACAGATTGATAGACTAAGGGCTCAGCGGGCAAAACTGGTGACCGCCTGCTGCTGCTGCCAGAAGCTGGAAAGTGATTTTTGGATTTCACCTGAGGATACTGCACCGGTCATTGCCGGTACTCCAACTCCCATCAGACTGTGTGCGGATGAGGACCAGAGAAGACTATGATAAGTGCCATTTAAATACCAGACTGTCACGTTAACCCTTTACTTTATTGTTTACTAACGCCCTGCGAGGAGGCCATTGTCATTTTTGTTAAAAATTAAATAACATTGTTATACAGCATTGTTCTGCAATCCCTGCGTTACTGCATTCCCGTACCTTCTTACATTTGGCGTAGTGGGCAGGATGCAGTCTACCAGTGCAGAGGCAGCAGAACAATCTGTCATGGGTGCCCCACAGTCCAGCTTGCTACTGGGGACCATAATCAATCTCCCTAAATTCACAGAGGACAATCTAATGTTGTGGGACTAGACCGAGCGTGTTAAAGCATGTTGATGATGCACCCTATGACTCCTGCTATGCAAGCGGAGATTGCTATGATGTTCCTGGATGGTGAGGCTAGATGTTCTGTAGTATTTGGCCCCCCTCATGAATGGGACACGTTGATGAAGGTGTTACAGTTTCTGGAAGAGATGCATGGAGACCCCACCAATGTTGGAGAATTACAGATGCGCTTGTTCAGCCATGTCCAAAGGGAGGGGGAGTCAGTGACACAATACATTAATGCACTACAAGAGGTGCACACGCATATCGCCCAATGGGATAATGTGGGGTAATAGGAGTGGGGCCCCCTGATGTAATATTGAGGGACTAGTTTGTCGTGGGCCTCAGGAACGCAACACTTAAGCAACCTTTGCCGGAGCGCCTGCGTTTTAAGCTGCATATGACTTCCTTAGAAATTGGAGCAGAAACGCACTTAAGAGAACAGGAGCAGGGGACGACAACCTTGGCAGGCATGGTCCGGAGCAATAAGGTACCCACCCGGTCCATGTCTGAACCAGAGTGGGCCCTAGAGATTCGGAAGAAAATCTGGGAAATGCAGGAATAGTGGCCCAGCCTTAGACGAGTGCCCGCTTCAGCCCAACATATATCAAGAGAATGGAGTGAGTCAGAGTCCTGCTTATTTGTTGAGCCCTGTGTTGAGTGGAATCTGACTTGTTTCAATTGTGGGCACACCGGACACTACGCCCGAGGGTGTGCAAGAAGGGGACGGTCCCTACCTCGGCAGCTGATTAAACTAGTGGATTTCGTGGCTGAGGGACGCCGCCAGAGCATGAGAGACCAAGTAGGAGAGAAGGCAGTCCTGAAAGTTTAATTTCTGTGATTCCCCTCGTATGGGCTGAGATGAATGGGTGCGCTGTTGTCTGCCTAGTCGATACCGGATCGCAGATAACCACCATGCCGGAAATGTATTTTAGATGTTATTTTCCTGAGGTGATGTGGCCAGAATGGGGCCCAGTAATTAAGCTGACGGCAGCCATTCAGTTGCCCATCCCAGTCGCCCACATGGCGAAGTATCGGTACAAGATCACTTATCGGGCCGGAGCTGAGAATACGTACGCGGCTGCTCTTTCGAGAGTAACCCATGAGCAGCCTAAACACGACCGAGATGAAGAATTAGAGGCCGAAGAGAACCCTGGTTTTCGGGACCTTGCTAGGTCATTGATGGTGACACAGGGACAGATCAGAGAGGCGTCTGGAGAACAGGTGCTGGGACGACCTTGGGATGACTGGGTGCAACTCCAGCAAGCAGATAAGGAACTTGCCCAGTTCAGACAGTGGGTGGCTCTGAAGCAACTTCCCAGCTGGTGCGGGAGAGACACTCAGTCCCCTGGGGGATCTGCAGATTCTGAGACAGTGGGAGAGGCTCCAGTTGGAGGAGGGCTTTCCATATAGAAGAGTGAAGTTGGTGCGGGAGTTGGGGATCACCTGGCAAGTGGTGCTCCAAGAGAATTTTCTCTGTGTAGTAACTATGGAGGCCCATGAGAGAGGGGCTCACTTTGGTCCGGAGAAGACATTCCAGTGGCTACAGAGGCGGGTATATCACCCACACTTTAAGATTGCAGTAGAAGAGGCCTTCTCAACGATGTCGGAGCTGTGAACTAGCCAAACCTCCAGAGCAGAGAAAATCGACACAGACCATTGTGACTTCTGCTCCCTTAGAGTTATTGATGATCGATTACTTAACCATGGGCCTTGTCAATCTCGGGTATTAACATTGCCTGGTGATGACTGACCTCTTTACCAAGCTCGCTGTGGTGACTCCAACTCAGGACCAGACTGCTGAGTCAGCGGCACAGGCCATTTGCCGAGACTTCATCCGGGTGTACGGATTCCTGAAAAAAATCCATTTTGATCAAGACGCTTGCTTCCAAGGCCGAGTGATGGAAAAGTTACATTGTCTGTACCAGATTGAGAAGTCAAGGGTGACGCCCTATCATCCACCGGGGAATGAAGCCTTTGAACATTTCAATTGGACATTAATTCAGATGCTCCGAACGCTGGAGGAAGATCAGAAAATATGGTGGCCTGAGAGTGTGGCTGAATTGGTCTGGGTGTACAATAATCACGTGCACAGTACAACAGGATACACTCTGTATACCCTGCTGTTTGGGCAGAAAGGACAGGAAATTACAGAGCTGGAGTTGGATCCGGAAGAAGACTACCCATGGACAGGGGTGTCTTCCTGGGTCCGAGAACATTGGCATCAGCTACAGACTCTTCACCGGCTGGTGCAGATGAAGTTCCAAGACTCCAACACCATGAATCGATGCATATTCGAGGGACAGCTCTAAAGGCAGGAGATCGAGTGTTGATTCGAAACTAGTGGCCCCAGGGCAAGTTGGAGCATTGATGGGAGAAAACCCCGCACTGAGTGAAACATCGAGTTGGGTCTGACGCGCTGGTGTATGAAGTTCAACCCGAACCAGAAGGCGGAGCGCCTGCCCGAATAGTCCACTGCAGCATGTTGTGTCCTTGCTTGTCAGAGAGCTCCTAAGAAGGAGAGAAAGTGCCGGACATCACCAAAACGCTCACCCCAATGGTTCTCGACTGTGATGAGGAAGAGACACTCGCCTCGTTCTCGGACTTGGAAAATTCACAGTCCGCCAGTCCCAGTGAAGTGTATAGGCCTGAAATCACAGAGATGGCCAAATCATCAGATCAAGATATGCTCCCATCTTCACCCAGTCAGCCTGAACTGTGCTGATCGGAGCGGATAACAGCTGGCATGCCTCCCACTCGTTATGAAGAAGACCAGTTTATTTGGCAATGAATTATTCAAGAAATGGAAGAGTGTGAATGTCTGATGAAGGAACTCTCGCCTGTGGAATGGTGAGTTAAAGGAGGGCGGTAGTGTAAGGAGGAAGACTGGGCTGCAGGTACCTGCATCATGCCAGGTCGTCCGGAACTGTCAAGGCTGCATCAGTGTTGCCGGGGGGGAAAGAGTAGGGAACCAGACAGGTCCCATGACCCAGTGAGAGGGGATGTGGCTAGGCCAGGCAGTGAGCAGGAAGCATGGGAAAGAGACAGAGTTTTCCTGCCAGTAGCGAGATCAGAAGCAGGTGTGCCGTGCGCTCCGCAGCATGAGAGACAGCGCAGAGTTGTGCCCCGGTAGAGCTTAAGCAAATGCTCTAGTAAGTCAGTGAGTGTACAGAGCACCTCACTCCCAGCTAAGCAGAGTGCAGTGCTCGCGTGGAGGAATTTTTTGTGCCAGGTGCATTCCCCATTGTTGACAAATGCTCAGCAGCACACATGTTGGACAGAGACTCCTGCAGTGCTCCCCACTTTTGCTGCACAGATTTATGCTCAGCGGGCAGAAGCTGGACCGTGATTTGTGGATTTCACCGAGCCAGCCGTTGCCAGTACTCCAACTGCCATCAGACTGTGTGTGGATGAGGACCAGAGAAGACTACAATAAGTGCCGTTTAAATACCAGACTGTTGCGTTAACCCTTTACTTCCCTTGTTTACTGTTGGAGACCATTGCCATTCTTTTTGTTAAAAATTAAATAACATTGTTATACAGCATTGTTCTGCAATCCTTGTGTTACAGCATTACTTGCTTACATTACAACCTGTGTTTAAATATTTTTGTAATCAGATTAGAGTGCGATGCGTCAGCGCTAAATAGTCTAAGTTGATGAAGTGGAGTATATAACAATTATAATAAGCCATACACTAGATAAAGGCGGCCTTCATAGAAGAATGGGCAGAAAAAAGTCTTTACTCACAAACAAAAATTTTAAGGCTCATTTTGAGTTTGCCAAAAGACATGTGGAGGACTCCACAAATGTATAGAAGAAGTTGCTGTGGTTAGTTGAGACCAAAATTGAACTTTTTGGTCACCATAGTAAACGCTATATCTGGAGCCAAACCAACACAGCTCCTCACCCCAAGAACATAATGAAACATGGTGGTGGCAGCATCATGCTGTGGGGATGTTTTTCAGCAGCTGGAACAGGGAATATGGTCCAAGTTGAGGGGAGCATGGATGGTGCAAAAAGAAGGGATATTCTTCCTCAAAATCTGTTTCAGTCTGTCAGTGATTTGAGACTGGCACGGAGGTTCACCCTACAAGACAATGACTCAAAGCATACTGCTAAAGCAACACTCTGATGGTCTAAGGGGAAACGAGTAACGTGAGTGACCTAGTCAAAGCTCAGACATTAATCCAATTGAAAATCTGTGGTCAGACTTGAAGATTGCTGTTCACCAGAGGAAACTGTAACTTGCAGGAGATGGAGCAAAGTCACGTGTTTACCGCAATGGAGAGGGGGACAGAAGATCATGGCGTTTGATTACATGACCTCCTGCACTGATTAGAACTGCTTAGCTATCCTATTAAAGTGTTTAATCAGTTCAGTTGATTTCCTGGAGCTCTTCATCCTGAATTGTCTCAGTTGTTCTGTGTTTGCCACTCCCCTCTGGTATATATGATTGTCAATGGCTTAATGGTTTGGAGTTGAAGGAGAAATTCACTTTTTGGAATAGGCGATTGGAGATTTTTTCAGTAGATTTCTGCTTTGACTGTAACACTTTTGCCAGCACCCCTGCATGTTTCCCCTTTGCCCTCCATGCAGGGACGCTGGCATACTCATTCCCCTGGCCCTGCAGTGTGGTCCCCTTCTGCTGGCATGTCTCCTGCTGGTGCACTTCCTGGCAGCATGCCTAGTGCACAAGCAGGTGTGCTCCCCCTTTCTTAAAGGGGCAATGATTGCACATAGTAAAAGGCCCCCAGCAAATGGCTGGGAGACATTTAGTATCAGAATACACCTGCAAGATGGCTCCCAGCCAATAGCTGGCAGATTTGAGGTAGTTTATTTGGATGAAATATTAATTTATTCGCTGGACCTCGAGTCACATTGGGTACATGTCAGGCAGGTCTTACAAATACTCAGGGACAATAAATTATATGTCAAACCAGAAAAATATGTTTTTGGTTCAGGAGATGCCTTTTCTGGGATATTTCTTATCATTCACCGCTTTTCGCATGGACACAGCGAAAGTCTGGGAGGTACTGGATTGGGATAGTCCTGGAGCCAAAAAAAGCTTTACAAAGGTTTTTAAGGGTCTCTGCTTATCACCGTAAGTTCATCACAAACTTTTTGATAGTACCCAAACCACTAACAGATATCACCAGGAAAGGGACAGACTTTCCTAAATGGTTCAGTCCAGCCAGTGAGGCATTTGCTACTTCAAAGAGATATTTTGCTTCTACATCGATTCTTACACAGCCTGACGTCACAGCCATTTATTGTAGAGGTTGATGCATGATAGGTGGGATTTGGGGCTGTATTGCTGCAGGGTTCATCTCCAAGTAAATGGCATCCATGTGCTTACTCCCCTAAGAAACTGTTGTCCGCCAAGAGAAACTATGACATTGGTAATAGGGAACTCTGTGCAATATGGTGGGCCTTTGAGGAGTGGAATCATTTTTTGGAGAGGGCAGTTCATCTGGTCATGATAATCACCTGTCATAAAAATCTTTTCTATTTGGAATCTACCAAACGTCTGACACTTAGATAGGCAAGATAGTCATTGTGTTTTTACCACTTTCAAATGTTTTGTGACTTATAGGCCGGTGGATAAGATCATTAAGGCGGATCCTATATCTAATTGTTTTCCCGGGGGGAGGAAGCAATTGTGAGATGGGTCTTATATTACAGAAAGACAGAAAGTGATTGGAGAAGGAGGTCATAGAGGCTCAGGGGGGCGCCCCTGCTGCTTGTCCTACAGGTAAACTGTTGGTCCCTATGAACCTCTGTCTTAAAATTTTGATTGAACAAAATTCAGTTTTGGCCACTACAGAACTTTTTACTCATCATTTTGATAGTCTAAGGTGCTCCAGAATGTTCAGGAATATGCAGCTGCCTGCAGTACTTGTATGCGTTCTAAGACCCCCACATACTCGTCCATCCTAGGCTCTTCAACCTTTGGGGCTTCCCTGTAGACCATGGACTCATTTGTCTGTAGATTTCACCAATAATCTACCTTTGTCATCAGGTAACGCTATAATATAGGTAGTGGTGGATAGACTCAGCAAGATAGCTCATTTAATTGCGCTACCTGCTTTACTGAATGCCAAATTTTGACGCAAAGTTTTATTAAAGAAATCATGAAATTGATATTATTTTTGTTTTTTGGGAGAGGGAGTTCAATTTATTTCCAAATTTTGGAACGCATTTTGTGCTGGCTTAGGGATTCTTCTTTCACTTTTATCCGCCGTTCATCCACATTCTAATGGGCAAACTGAACAAGTGAACCAGAATCTTGTGACATATCTTAGGTGCTTTGTGCCCGAGAATCAGGAGGATTGGGTTTCCTTTTTACCTTTAGCTGAGTTTGCTGTGAATAACCATTGTCATGAATCTACTGAAAAGTCTCCTCTTTCAATAGAAATCATTCTTCAGGAGTCTCTGAGAAGGAACTGTCTTCTTTGTCTATTACATCAGTGTGGCAAGGTGTTGTTAAAGGGAATCTGTCACCTCATTTTGGCGCTCTATGTAAATGAATTGTGTCCGGTCCGATGGGCAGAGTTTGGGCTCCTTTCCTCCACCCCTCCTTGGCCGCTGTCCGCAATAATTCAGGTAATTTCCATAGTTATCCTCCATATTACGCGCGCGCACATTGCAATCTTGACTCGGGCACACGCAGTATGCTTTGCCCAACTGCGGGAAAAGCCGAAAAGCATTAGTGCGCATGCGCCGGTGAACTATGTCCCGGAAGTATTTTGCTGCATTCTGGGACATAGTTCACCGGCGCATGCCCACTAATGCTTTTCAGCTTTGCCTGCAGTTGGACAAAGCATACAGCGCGAGTCAACATTGCAATGCGCACTCGCGTAATATGGAGGACAACTGCAGAAATTACCTGAAATATTGCGCACAGCGGCCAAGGAGGGGTGGAGGAAAGGGGTCCAAACACCCCCCATAGGACCGGACACAACTCATTTACATAGAGCGCCAAAATGAGGTGACAAATTCCCTTTAATAATTTGAGGAAGATGGGATCCAAATAAAAGAGTAAGGTTGATAGGAGATGCTTGGTAGATCCAGACATGTGTGTGGGTGATTTGGTGTGGATATCCTCAAAGAACATTAAATTGAAGGTTAGTTTTGGAAACTGGGACCTAGGTTCATTGGCCCCTATAAGATAGTTGCCATTGTTAATCAAGTAGCGTTTCGCCTGGCTTTGCCATCCACTTTCAAGATTCATAATGTGTTTCACAGATAATTTAGCAAAAATTATATTTCTTCCTCTGATCCATCTCCACCACCACCTTCCCCAGTCATTGTTGATGGAAATCTGGAATTCCAGATAGCAAATATTATCGATTCTCACTTTGCATGCTGTTCTCTTCAACATTTGGTACATTGGAAGGGTGTGAAGATCTGAGCTTTTGGATTGTAATGATCAACTAGGCATTTTTTCCTCTTTTTCTCTGGGGCCGTAGGAGGATTTTTTCTAATAGAGATTAAGCAATTGTCTGATCGTGTGGAGCAGCTCGCTGCTGAAGTGTGGGGAATTTCCGCCTATCTCACACAGTCACATGCTGTTGAACCAAAGATCCCTACTCCTAATGTGTTTTCTGGGGATCGGTCTAAATTTTTGAATTTTAAGAATAATTGTAAATTATTTCTTGCCTTGAAGCCTAATTCATCGGGTAGCTCTGTGCAGCAGGTTAAAATTGTCATCTCCTTGCTGCACGGTGATCCCCAGGATTGGGCTTTTCTCTGACACCTGAAAATCCTATTCTGACTAATGTGGACGCATTTTTTCAAGCTTTGGGGTTGTTGTATGATGAACCTAATGCTGTTGATCAAGCTGAGAAAACCTTATTGGCATTGAACCAGGGTCAGGATTCTGCAGATCTATATTGTCAAAAATACCGAAAGTGGGCGGTCCTTACTACATGGAATGATGGTGCATTGGCAACTCTCTTTCGGAAGGGTTTATCAGAGACCGTAAAAGATGTTATGGTGGGATTTCCTGTTGCCTCTGGTCTTGATGATTCTATGTCATTAGCCATTCAAGTTGATCGGCGTTTACGTAAACGTAAAACTACACGAGAGGCGTTGCCACCTTTTGATCAAACGTCTGAACCTATGCAATGTGATAGGGTTTTGTCTAGGGTGCAACGTCAGGAGTTTAGAAGGCGTAATAAGCTGTGTTTTTTCTGTGGAGACGCCTCTCATACTATTTCTGTCTGCCCTAAACGAGAGAAACGTTTTGCACACACATTTGCTGTGGGCAGTGTACAACCTAAGTTTCTTTTGGCAATTACTATGATCTGCTCCTTATCCACATTTTCCGCTAAGGCTTTTGTAGATTCAGGAGCAGCTTTGAATCTGACGGATTTGGACTTTGCTAAACGTTGTGGTTTTCCCATGATACCTCTGCGGTCGCCTATTCCTTTGAGGGGTATTGATGCTACTCCTTTGGCGTAGAATAACCTCAGTTTTGGACCCAGGTGATAATGCGAGTTGCCCCAGACCACCAAGAAAATTGTAAATTTTTGGTGCTGCACAATTTGCATGATACTATTGTTCTGGGTTTTCCCTGGTTGCAAACTCATAATCCAGTTTTGGATTTGAAATCTGTGTCTGTGGTGAGTTGGGGTTGTCAGTGTTTTCTTAGAGACACTCCTGTTTTCTCCACCTCTCCTCAGTCTCATGATATTCCTGATTATTTGGCCGATTTTTCTGATGTATTTAGTGAGAGTAAGTCTGCGTCTTTGCCTCCTCATAGGAGTTATGACTGTGCAATTGAGTTGATGCCTGCGTGTAAATTTCCCAAGGGTCGGATTTTCAATTTATCAGTACCCAAACATGATGCTATGCGATCCTATATTAAGGAGTCGTTGGAGAAGGGTCATATTAGACCATCCTCTTCACCCTTAGGTGCAGTTTTTCTTTTGTGGCCAAGAAAGATGGTTCATTAAGACCTTGTATTGATTATCGTTCCCTTAACAAGATGATTGCTAAATATCAGTTCCCATTACCCCTGATGTCTGATTTATTCTCCAGAGTTAAAAGTGCCTGCTGGTTTACTAAGCTTGACCTCAGGGGGCGTATAATCTTATTCGCATCAAGCACAGGGATGAATGGAAGATGGCGTTTAATACTCCGGAGGGACATTTTGAGTACCTGGTGATGCCGTTTGGGCTCACTAATGCCCCTTCTGTCTTCCAGTCCTTTATGAATGATATTTTCCGGGACTTTGTGGATAAGTTTTTGCTCATCTATCTGGATGATATTTTGATCTTTTCCAGTGATTGGGATTCTCATGTGGAACATGTCCGGACTGTGTTCTGGATTTTGAGGGAGAATTCCCTGTTTGTTAAAGGATCGAAATGCCTCTTAGGTGTACAGAGGATTTCATTTTTGGGATTTATTTTGTCTCCGTCAACTATTGAAATGGACCCGGCCAAGGTACAGGCCAATCATGCTTGGGTTCAGCCTACTTCTTTGAAGGCTCTCCAGAAGTTTTTGGGTTTTGCTAATTTCTATCGTAAATCTATAGGTAATTTTTCTGGTATTGTCAAACCACTGACTGATCTGACCAAGAAGGGCGCTGATGTGCTGAATTGGTCTCCAGAGGCTGTCTCAGCATTTCAGGGGATTAAGCGGAGATTCACTTCTGCTCCGGTTTTACGGCAACCTGATGTCTCACTTCCATTTCAGGTGGAGGTAGATGCTTCTGAGATTGGTGCAGGAGCTGTTTTGTCCCAAAAAGATCCTGTGACTTCTAAGATGAATCCCTGTGCCTTCTTTTCTCGAAAGTTCTCCCCATCTGAACGCAACTATGAAGTGGGGAATCGGGAATTGTTGGCAATGAAATGGGCATTTGAAGAGTGGAGACATTGATTGGAGGGAGCTAGACATCAAGTTGTGGTCCTCACCAACCACAAGAATTTGATTTATCTGGAGTCGGCCAAAAGCTTGAATTCTAGACAGGCTAGGTGGGCCTTGTTTTCCACGCGTTTTAATTTTGTGGTCTCTTTTCTTCCGGGCACTAGGAATGTTAAGGCAGACGCCCTTTCTAGGAGTTTCTTTGCTGATTCTCTTATTGCGACCAAGCCTACTACCATCCTAGGTGAGGGGGTTGTTCTTTCTGCCATTTCGCCCGATTTGAGACGCGCCCTGGAGGAATTTCAGGAGGATAAACCTGAGCGTTGTCCTATGGGAAAATTGTATATTCCTGAACAGTGGAGGAAGAGAGTGATGTCTGAAGTTCATTGCTCGGCATTGGCTGGTCATCCAGGTATTTTTGGTACCAGAGATTTGGTGAGTCGGTCTTTTTGGTGGCCTGCCTTATCTCGTGATGTCAGGAATTTTGTGCAGTCCTGTGGGACTTGTTCTCGGTCTAAACCTGGTTCTTGTTCTAGTGGGTTGTTGATGCCCCTGCCGGTGCCCAAGAGGCCATGGACCCATATCTCAATGGATTTTTATTTCTGATCTTCCTGTCTCTCAGAGAATGACTGTTATCTGGGTGATTTGTGATAGATTTTCTAAGATGGTTCATCTTGTACCACTCCCAAAGTTGCCATCTTCCTCAGAGTTGGTGCCCTTGTTTTTACAACAGGTGGTTCGGTTGCATGGGATTCCTGAGAACATTGTGTCGGACAGAGGAGTCCAGTTTGTTTCCAGATTCTGGAAAACCTTTTGTTCCAATCTGGGAATTCAGTTATCTTTCTCCTTTGCGTTTCATCCTCAGACCAATGGGCAGACTGAGAGAACAAACCAGACTTTGAAGTCCTATTTGAGATGTTTTATATCTGCTGATCAGGATGACTGGGTCTCATTTTTGCCCTTGGCCGATTTCGCGCTAAACAATAGAGCAAGTTCTGCCACTTTGATGTCGCCCTTTTTCTGTAACTTTGGGTTTCAGAGTCGATTTTCTTCAGGGCAAGTGGAATCTCAGCCTGCCCAGGTGTGGACACTGTGGTAGAGAGAATGCAGCAGATTTGGGACCGAGTGGTGGATAAGTTGTCACTCTCTCAGGAAAAGGCCCAGCAGTTTTCCAACCGGCATAGGACCATTGGTCCCCGGTTTAAAGTGGGTGATATGGTTTGGTTGTCGTCCAAGAATATTTCTATGAAGGTTGCATCTCCAAAGTTCAAGCCAAGATTTATTGGACCTTATCAGATTTTGGAGATTCTTAATCCTGTTTCTTTTCGATTGGCTCTTCCAGTTAAGTTTAAGATCCATAACGCATTTCACAAATCGCTGTTGAAGAGGTTTGTTGAGCCAGTAGTTCCTATGGCGGCACCTCCTGACCCTGTATTGGTTAAAGGCAACGTGGAATATGAGGTAGAGAAAATATTGGATTCTCGTTTGGTTAGACGGAGACTCCAGTATTTGGTCAAATGGAAGGGTTATGGCCAGGAGGATAATTATTGGGTCTCTGCCTCTGACATTCATGCCAATAGATTGGTTCGTGCTTTTCACAGGGCCCATCCTGATCGGCCTGGTGGCGTGGATGAGGATTTGGTGACCCCTCCTCAAGGGGGGACTACTGTTGTGAACTCATTTTCTGGTCTGCCTCTGGTTTCTGGTGAGGGAACTGTTTGTGCTGAAAGAGGAGTCGCGAGTTCTCTTTCCGGGCTCCCTCTGGTAGTGGCAGGAGGTAATGAAGCTGATCTAGTTAACAGAGACCTGCCACCTGATAATGAGGACGACGATTGGACATCTGGAGTCTCAGACTGGATTTAAGACAGCCGACTTCCTATTCCCATGCTGGTGATTTTTTCCTGCCTCCTGAGGTCTTGGTTTCCAGCTCAGTTCCTGTCTTCTCAAGCTTTCTCTGCTAATGTTCACATTTGATTTGGCTTTGTCTATTCAGTTTTTGTGTGGTCAGCCAGCCCCGGCTGGGTCTGTGCTGAATTTCCACTCTTATGTTACTGTATGGACCAGTTTGCTTTTTGTCCCTTATTAGATTGGCCTCTTTTTGCTCTGTTCTCAGAATATGCCAGAGTGCTGATATAGTAGGTGAAGTCTAGTGACTTCAGGGTTTTTTTTGCTTTCAGAAGTGTTGGACATTTTTTGCAGGGTTTTTTGGCGTGATTGCAGACAGTATCTTTCTTTTCCTGTCCTTTCTAGTTAGTGTGGGCCCCATTGTTTGCTCAGCCCATTTTTCTACCTGTGTTTGTGCTTTCATCTTGTTTCACCATCAATACATGTGTGGGGGCTGTCTATTCCTTTGGGGTCTGCTCTGGGCCAGTTTAGATTTCCCCACTTCTTGCTTTAGGCTTATTTAGTCCTCCGGCTGTGACAAAGTGTCTAGAATCATCATAGGTTCGCTCCACGGCTGCTGTTAGTTGTGTGGTTAGGATCAGGGGTCTGCAATCCGCATAGTTACCAACCTCTCTGGTTTTCTGTGACTTAGCTTGGTTTTGTTTTCCTCCTCGGTGACCCAATCATAACAGGGGAGCATGGGAAACATGTGTAACAAACAAACATGAAAGTGCAGCAGTGCTGAAAGACACGTCAACCTAGCCACGGCCAAGAAAAATATATATATTTCATACTATATTGATATTAATCATCTAATATACAACCATTTACAAAAATTGAAAAAATGGAGATAAATATAAATAAACCACCTGATGTATTCTCCGGTGCGGTATAATAGAAATAAGGTGGACCTATGAGGTGACGCGCTGACCGCCTGGCCATCCGAATTTTCATCCCCTGAGGTAATTCTCATTCGGCGCTGCTAACCTAGTCGTGGCTAGGTTGACGCGTCTTTGAGCACTGCTGCACTTTCATATTTTGTTTGTTGCACATGTTCCCCATGCTCCCCGTTTTGTCATTTTTCCCTAATGAAGGAACTACTTTTTCTATCTTGGATCTATTGGTCGTATGTGTATGTGGTTTCCACAACCCCTGCTTTATGTGTTGTAGCGCCTGATCCACCAATTGTCCAGGATTAACAGCACTAATTATACTTACCATCATTTACAGGATGCTGTTAAATACCATTGCTTTTATATTATAATGTGAGACTCCCTGTAGTGACGGCTCCATTGGGTCTACATCCCCATCCACACAATGGACCTAATGGATGTAAGAACAATGGAATGATAGAGTTCCTTGATTATTACTCTTGGGTTTGGCCTTATGTATATATAAGATCTAGCCTGCATGTCTTCCTCTGCCTACTGTCACTGGAAACATTGTTTCCTGAGGATGAACTTACAAGCAAGCAAATCACTAATAAAACACAGCAAGCAAATCTCTAATAAAATACAATAATATTAATGCAACCAGTGCTCCGTGCTGGAAAAAAATTGGCCACCCGTAGAGCTGTGGACTCCATTCTATGTCCATTCGTCCAATAGTCTAGTAAGTGTCCAGCTGTCACGGGGGCTTAGTTCAACTAAGGCTGAAATACCCGGGGCCCCTGTGGTGTCCCTTTACTAGGGGAAACCCTGTCTGACCCTCAACCCAGGGTTTTTGCTGAAGGTGCAAATGCCTGAGCCTCCGACCTTTCCTTATCTCCTGCTCAGCCCTGCACTTAACCCTCCACCCTCCACCCAGTGAGAAGTCACCACCAAAGCTCCCACACAAATAATGACAGACAGGGAGAACTTAAACTGCACTGCGCCGCACACACACAGGAATAAACAGTAATGTGAACAGGGCACAACTAAACACAAATATGGGAAGGAGAAAGGATAACGACGGATCATACGACACCAGATATGAATCTCTCTCTCTTGAACACCTCCACTCCAGACCGGAACCACTTGGTATGAAACACAAGCTATAATCGGCGACGCCCATAGGCCAGCATGACTATTTAAAGACCGTGGGCGTGACTAACCATCCAACCTGGTCTCCAGCAGGATTAACCCCCGAGAGCCTGAAGATCAGGCCGGCGCCACTGAGGCTATAGTGGCTGGAGGTGGAACTACCTCTGCCTGCCGGATGCTGTGGTGTGAACAGCGTCCGACATGACAGTACCCCGTCTTCTACGAGGGACCCCAGGGCCCTCAAGACTCATAGGACCCGGCTTGTCCGGATGACGACGGTGAAAAGAACTGACCAGCCGATCCGCATGTATGTCTGAGGCTGGAACCCAAGACCTCTCCTCTGGACCATACCCCCGCCAGTGCACCAAATACTGAAGAGTACGGCGTACTACTCGAGAGTCCACTACCTTGGCGACCTCGAACTCTAACTCGCCATCCACCATGACTGGAGGTGGCATCGGCGTTGTGTCCACAGAGCCTACCACCTTTTTCAATAAAGCCCTGTGAAACACGTTGTGTATCTTGTACACTGCGGGAAGTTCCAACCGATAAGCCACTGGGTTAATGATGGCAGAAATCCTAAAAGGCCCAATAAACCTTGGACCCAGTTTTAAAGAAGGGATTTTGAGTTTTATGTTCTTCGTAGCTAACCACACCCATTCACCCACACACAGGTCCGGACCTGGCACGCGTCTACTGTCAGCCACCCGTTTGTACCTGGCACTCATGCTCAACAAACGCTGTTTCACCCGCCTCCAGACTGATGACAATTGGGCTCCTAGCTGATCCTCCTCCGGGACACCCCCGGAGTCACCCTGACGTAAGGTACAAAACTGAGGATGTTGACCGTACACACAAAAGAATGGAGACTCTCCTGATGACTCTTGGCGGTGATTATTTAATGCGAATTCGGCCAGAGGAAGGAAAGTAGACCACTCCTCCTGGTTGTCGGACACAAAGCATCGTAAATACTGTTCAAGATTTTGGTTCATGCGCTCAGTTTGTCCATTAGACTGTGGATGAAACGCCGATGAATGTGACAACTTGATCCCCAACCTTGAGCAAAAAGCTTTCCAAAACCTCGCCACAAATTGCGTACCCCTATCAGATACTATGTCAGACGGTACTCCGTGGAGTCTGACCACCTCCTTCACAAATACCTGAGCCAACGTCTTAGCATTGGGCAAAGAAGACAACGCCACAAAATGCGCCATCTTTGAAAAACGGTCAACCACCACCAGGATGACCGTGTTCCCTGCCGAGGCTGGCAAGTCAGTGATAAAATCCATGGAGATTTCTGTCCATGGCCTATTGGGTACCCCCAGAGGCTGTAGCGTGCCAGCAGGACGGGTTCGGGGTGACTTAGCCCTAGCGCACGTGATGCAAGCTGCCACGTACGAGACCACGTCCTGCCGGATTTTGGGCCACCAGAAACGATGCGATACCAGCTCTAAGGTGCCCTTCACCCCTGGGTGACCAGCCAGTACCGAATCGTGGTGTTCCTTCAACACCTTAGGCCGAAGATGCAGGGGTACAAATGATTTGTTGGCGGGAAGTCCTGGTGGTACCTCCTCTTGGGCCTCGGCAATCTCCGCCTCTACCTCAGTCGTGAGAGCCGAGACCACTACCCCTTTCTGGAGGATGGGTACCGGCTCTTCCCGAGGTTCTCCCCCCGGAAAACACCTAGACAAAGCATCCGCCTTGGTGTTTTTAGCCCCGGGACGGTACGTCACAAGAAAATTGAAACGAGTAAAAAACAATGCCCAGCGAGCCTGCCTAGGAGACAGACGCTTGGCCGACTCCAGGTAGAGCAGATTCTTATGGTCGGTGATAACTGTGACCTGGTGAGCCGCCCCCTCCAAGAAGTGTCGCCATTCCTCAAAAGCCAGCTTGATGGCCAACAACTCCCTGTTGCCGATATCATAATTCCGTTCGGCCGGCGACAACTTCTTGGAGAAGTAGGCGCATGGATGCATCTCGCTCAAGGACGAGCCTTGAGACAGTACTGCCCCCACTCCCACCTCCGACGCATCAACCTCTACCACAAAAGGTTTAGACACGTCTGGTTGCACCAGAATGGGGGCTGAAGCAAAACTATTCTTCAGACGCTCAAATGCACGTATAGCCACCTCAGGCCAGTTCGCCAGATCGGCACCCTTTTTTGTCATGTCCGTGAGCGGTTTGGCGACAGTCGAAAAGTGTTTTATAAATTTCCTATAATAATTCGCAAACCCCAGGAACCGCTGGAGTGCTTTCAGACTCTCCGGCCTCTCCCATTGCAACACCGCTTGCACCTTAGCGGTGTCCATTTTAAAACCAGCTGCGGACACAATATATCCCAAAAAGGGCAACTCCTGGACAAAAAATAAACATTTTTCCAGCTTAGCATAGAGCTGGTTCTCCCGGAGCAACTGTAACACCTGCCTAACATGCTGCAAATGAGTGTCCCAATCGCTAGAATAAATGAGGATATCATCCAGGTATACAATCACAAATCTCCCCAGGACATGAGCAAAGACATCATTAATAAAATGTTGGAAAACGGCAGGCGCGGTGGTCAACCCAAACGGCATAACCAGACTCTCAAAATGACCCTCAGGAGTGTTAAACGCCGTCTTCCACTCATCCCCCTGACGGACCCTTATGAGGTTATACGCCCCCCTGAGGTCCAGCTTGGAAAACCATTTTGCCCCCGCTACCTGGTTGAACAAATCCGGGATCAACGGCATTGGGTAGGGATCACGGATAGTAATCTGGTTTAACTCTCGGAAATCCAGACACGGGCGTAACCCCCCATCTTTCTTCTTAATGAAGAAAAACCCCGCGGCTACAGGCGAGGACGAAGGCCGGATGTGACCTTTGCTCAGACTCTCCGCGATGTAGTCTTTCAGAGCTTGTCTCTCAGGGCCAGAAATATTAAACATCCTGGCCTTAGGTAATTTGGCCCCGGGTTTTAGCCTAATAGCACAGTCATAGGCTCTATGTGGAGGCAGTTCTGAGCAACCCTTCTCAGAGAAAACATCCGCGAAATCCTGCAAAGCCTCCGGCAGGCTGGGCGTCACGGCGGACACACATGTGGCCAAGCAATTGTCTTGGCAGAAACCACTCCATTGTACTATGTCCTGAGTTTTCCAATCAATTACCGGGTTGTGCCTGGACAGCCATGGAAAACCCAGGACCATTTGAGCTGGGAGATTACGGAGGACCCTACATGTAACCGACTCAGAATGTAGGACCCCAATGTGGAGTTTCACCTCTGCCACAAACTCAGTAATCTCCCCTTGAGGGAGGGGAACAGCATTAATGGTCACCACCTGTATGGGGTGAGGAAGTTTTTCAATCTTAAACCCGGCGGTGTGTGCAAACTCCTCATCTATGAGATTGGTGGCGGAACCGCTATCCACAAACACTGATATAGGTAGCTCTCTGCCGGCGACAATAACCTTGGCAGGGAGCATACATTGAGATACCATCATGAAGGATATGCATACGCTCAGTTGGGTCTCCTCCATACCCTCTGAGCTTAACAGTTTTCCGCCGGTGTGACCCTCTTAGGTAGTACCGGGCAAACGTTAACATAATGACCACCTTTACCACAGTAGAAACATGCTCCGGACTTCCGGACTCCCGGAGCGCGAGGCTGAACCTGTGCCACGCCAGCAATCTGCATAGGTTCAGGGGACTCATCTACTTCAACCACACCTGCACCTCTGTTTTCCCCCAGAGGTAGCGTCTCCTGTGCCCCCTGACGAAAACGGCGATCAATACGTATCACCAAACTCATGGCAGACTCCAATGATGCCGGAGTCTCATACATCAGGAGGGCTTGTTTCACCCTCCCTGATACCCCATGAATAAACTGGCTCCGCAGTGCTGGGTCATTCCACTGTGTGTCTACAGCCCAGCGGCGAAATTCCGAACAATAGTCTTCTGCCAAGCGCTCCCCCTGGCGGAGGGCGCGGATTTTAGATTCCGCTAGAGCCAGTCGGTCAGGGTCATCGTAAATGAGCCCGAGGGCAGAAAAAACATTATCGACCGAATGAAATGTAGCAGAGTCAGGTGGTAAGGAAAATGCCCATGCTTGGGGGTCACCACTCAGTAATGACAACACCAGCCCTACTCGCTGGGCCTCATTACCTGAGGATATTGGCCGCATGCGGAAGTATAATTTGCAGGCCTCCCGAAATACGACAAATTTGCTGCGATCGCCTGAAAATCGTTCTGGCAGCGGAAACTTCGGCTCTGCACCGATACCTGCAGATGCCGTTTGCACCTTTGCTACTACCAGGCCCTGCTGCTGAACTGCCCCATTCAACTCGGAGACCTGTATGGACAGCGCCGCCAACTGGCGGGTTATGGAATCCATGGGATCCATGGACTCCTGAAAAAATGTGGGCCGATTATAATGTCACGGGGGCTTAGTTCAACTAAGGCTGAAATACCCGGGGCCCCTGTGGTGTCCCTTTACTAGGGGAAACCCTGTCTGACCCTCAACCCAGGGTTTTTGCTGAAGGTGCAAATGCCTGAGCCTCCGACCTTTCCTTATCTCCTGCTCAGCCCTGCACTTAACCCTCCACCCTCCACCCAGTGAGAAGTCACCACCAAAGCTCCCACACAAATAATGACAGACAGGGAGAACTTAAACTGCACTGCGCCACACACACACAGGAATAAACAGTAATGTGAACAGGGCACAACTAAACACAAATATGGGAAGGAGAAAGGATAACGACGGATCATACGACACCAGATATGAATCTCTCTCTCTTGAACACCTCCACTCCAGACCGGAACCACTTGGTATGAAACACAAGCTATAATCGGCGACGCCCATAGGCCAGCATGACTATTTAAAGACCGTGGGCGTGACTAACCATCCAACCTGGTCTCCAGCAGGATTAACCCCCGAGAGCCTGAAGATCAGGCCGGCGCCACTGAGGCTATAGTGGCTGGAGGTGGAACTACCTCTGCCTGCCGGATGCTGTGGTGTGAACAGCGTCCGACATGACACCAGCTCTTCACAAAGGGTTACAGTCCTGAGGAGAGAATGTGTGTTCCAGGCTATGATGTTCATGCAATCAGATTGGTCCATTTTTTTTCACATTTCATATCCAGATACACCGGATTCTGAGGTTCCATAGGTCCTTCTTATGGGGGGTACTGTCACGTAAATGTTGCTACAGAGGGGAGCCAGAAGATCACAGCATCTGGTTACACTAACTCTTGCACTGATTATAACTGCTTCATCAAACAATTAAACCGTTTCCTTACTCTGTCATTACAAGACTAAATGAGTTAAATTGATCTCCTGGGGCTCTCTATCTTGTATTGACTCAGCTGTTCTGTGTTGGCTGCTTGTCTCTGGTATATATGCTCAACATTGGCACTTGGAAGTTACCAGTGATAGTTTCTCCACCTAGTTTGGAGTTGAAGAAGAAGTTCAGTGTTTGGAGTATGTGGTTGGAGAGTTTTTCAGGAGATTTCTGCTTGAAATTGGTTTGCATGTTTATCTTATTCCTCTCCCATTTGGTTTGTGCCTCTTATTCCACTCTCTTGTTTTGTGAGTGTATTTGTATGATTGTAGTTTTCTTTTATCCCTGTCTGCTTAGTCTTGTCTGTCTTGTTAGTGTTTGCCAATACACTTTTGTCTCACACCTCCCTGGTGGTGGAGGGAACAAATAATGGTTAAGATAGGAGAATAGCAAGGTACAAGACCCTAGCATTTCCACTATCCGGGGTAATCTGGGGGACAGGGACAGCCTAGGGTGACCCTAGTTTGAGGGGTCAGGTAGGTGCCCACAGACCATTGTTACTAAGTGACAAGTTGTTGTGCTTTGAGGAATGAGTGGCAAGATGTGGAAAACTCATAGAAACGTATCCAAAGCAACTTGTAGCTGTAATTGCCACAAAAGGAGACCCTACAAAGTACAGACTTTAGGGTAGCGAAAAGTTAGGCACACTGAAGTTTCCAATTACTTTGTCTTATCTGTTTGCTTCACAATAAAACAAAAAACAAATGTCCACATTTGCAGGCATGTTCTTTAAATTAACGGATGTGAATCCTAAAAAAACTGTGAAATTCCAGTGCTATGATCCGGGGTTATAAATCCTGTCTTTTGATGTTCCCGTTCTGGTTATTTCAGGGGTTAACTTTTCTCAGCCTCAGCCTGGTTTCAGGTTGCTATTTAGCTGTGCTGCATCCTGCAGGTGGTGTCAGCTATAGTTCTGCCTTCGGTGTGTGTATCTGACTCTGGTATATCCTGATTTGTCCTGTTGTGATCCCTGACTTGCTCGTGTCCCTCTGTCTGTCCTGACTTAGTGTTTCCTTGTAAGTTTGTTGACTCCCTGGTTTTGACTTGGCTTTCATTCGGATCTGCTTCTGTCTTTGTCTTATCCGATTCCGACCGTTGCTGATTCCCTGGCTTGTTTCTGACCACGTGGACTGCTGTGACCTCTGGTACTTCTGCTCCTGACTGTTTCTAACTCGGCTCGTCTGACCACTTTTTCGGCACCTGGTGGCGCTTGTGCTGCTGCTCAGTGTTGCTACTCTGTGTGTATGCAACCTCTCTTCCCTCACCAGCACCCCCTGGTGGAGGTTGCACTATACTACACTGCAGTAGCATGACATTATAGCTGACCTATACATTTAAAGAGGATTTTGCACTTTTTTTTCTCTGATCATGGATCCGCTTTGTAACTTGGCAGATCAGGTGTCCAATCTGACTCAAATGATGCGGGATTTGTCAGTGGAACATAGGGTTCTTGCTTCATATCACAACCAACTCCAGCTTGAGCTTACTCAGACTGTTACATTTTTTCAGGGTTCCATGACTAAATCAGTTGTTAGGCGATCTAAGCCCACTGATGTGTCCTTACACTCTCCTGAACTTATGGTCAGGCTCCCTGATACTTTCTCTGGAGAGAAGGAGAAGTTTCTGGCATTCAGAGATAGTTGTAAGCTATTTTTTTTCCCTTAGACCCAGATCCTCTGGAGATGAGAGTCAATTGGTGGGGATAAATATTTTGTTACTCCGCGAGGGGCCTCTAACCTGGACTTTTTCTTTACCTGCTTCTGCCTCTGAATGTACGCCTGTGGAAAGGTTTTTTGAGGTTTTAGGACTGATTTATGATGAACCAGACTGGGTCAGGGTAGCAGAGGACATGATCATGGGTCTCTCCCAGAGTAAACTCACTGCTGAACGGTATTGTTCTGAGTTTAGACGGTGGTCTACTGAAGTGTCTTGGGATGTCTCTGCTTTGAGATGCCAGTTCAGGAAAGGACTTTCTGATCATCTCAGGTCGCGCTGGCCCTCTATCCACCACCCATTTCCCTGGAGGAGGATATGACCCAGGCCATTCATATGGACCAGAGGCTACGGGAGAGAGGAATTATCCAGTGTGAGATTCTTGTATTGCCTGCCAAGTCTGAGGTGATGCCATTCATGGAGACTATGGAGGTTGGTGCCACCAACTTCAAGGAGAAAGAGAGGAAGCCATGATGTGATGGGAAATTATGTTTTTATTGTGGAGATCCAGGACATTGGAAGAAGGACTGCCCCTCTTGTCCAATGAGTAACAAGCTGCCGAGTCTGGGTGATTGTCGAGGAGGTCACCCAGACTCTCAGGTACCATTTTCATCATTTCAAAATGTTTTGTTAGAGGTGGAAGTGTGTTATGGAGGTGGTTTCGCATCCACTTCAGCTTTTGTGGACTGTGGATCTTCCATGAACTTCGTTGACTTTAGTCTGGTGTCCAAGTTAAAGTTAGGGAGTCCAGTTAGGCTAGAGACTCCCATCCATATCATTGCCATTGATAAGACACCGTTGGCTCAAAATGTTATTTAGTTTGTCTCTGAGGAGTTCCTCCTCAAGGTGGGTTCCTTGCACCAGGAACAAATTTCATGTTATGTTATGAAAATATTCCTGTGGGACTGGTGTTGGGGTTCCCCTGGTTACAGAGGCATAATCCTGTTATAGACTGGGGATCTCATGATATTGTTAAATGGGGTCCTAATTGTTCCAATGGTTGTCTTTCTGCTGTTTTTGTGTCTGCCATTAGTCCGGAGGGTATTCCGGAGTACCCGAAGGACTTTGTGGACATGTTCTCAGAAAAAGGCCAGAGGTCTTGCCACCACATCATCCTTATGATTGTACAATTAATCTAATTCCGGGTACTAAATTGCCCAAAGCCTGTTTGTACAATCTTTGTGGCCCGGAACGTACCGCTATGAAAAACTAAACCTCTGACAGTCTACGCAAAGGTCACATCCATCCCTATGTCTCACCTGTGGCCGCTGGATTTTTTTTTGTCAATAAAAAGATGGTGGTTTACTCCCGTGCCTCAATTTCCAGGAACTAAATAAAATTACAGTGAGAAATACCTATTCTCTCTCACTCATTCCTGATCTCTATAACCAATTGTAAGGGCTAAGTGGTTTTCCAAACTTGATCTCAGGGGAGCATTGTTATGATGAGTCACCGAAGGAGGAAAAAAACAAAATACCAGCTAAGTCCAGAAAAAACAGAGAGGTTGGCAGCTATCGGATTACAGACCCCTGGACCTATCCACAACAACTAGCAGTAGCCGTGGGGGGTTCCTACGGTGCCCTAGACCCCTCGATCACAGCCGGAGAACTACATAGCCTAAAGACAGAAAGGAGAAAAACTAAACTGCCCCAGAGCAGACCCCAAAGCAATAGGCAGCCCCCAACATATAATGACGGTGAAGCAAGATGAAAACACTAACACAGATAGAAAGATAGGTTGAGCAAATGATGGGGCCCAAGCTAACTACATAGGACAGGATAGGAAAGCTGCTGTCTGCCATCCTCAAAAACCCTATTAAAATGAGCCAACCGACTGATAGGAAAAACAGGCCCTGAAGTCGCTAGGCTTCAAAGACTATATCAGCACTCAGGTATATTCTGAAGACAGAGCAAAAGATCAACAGATCAGAGACAAAAATGGAATTCAGCTCACCCCCGGCTGGGGATGGCAGAACTCCCAAAAAACAAGGCAAAACAAAACTGAAGAGTACAAAGCAGAGCAGAAAAACTTAGCTTTGAGATGCAGGAATCAGACTGGTCTCCAAGAATCCAGCAGGAAAATCACCAGCCAGGAAGAAGGGCGTCGGCAGCCTTATATCCAGTCCTCAATTCCAGCCACCCAGTCATCATCTAGCTGCCCAGGTGTTTGGTAATCAGCCTCACTACCTTCCTTCACCAGAGGAGGGAGTTCATCAGACCTCAATAGTAAAGGGAAAAATGAACTCACAACAGAGCATATAACCATATCCACATTCGGGAAGGGGATGAGTGGAAAATGGCATTTCTCACCTCCGACGGTCTGTTTGAAAATTTGGTCATGCCCTTCGGTCTCACGAACACACCCGCGGTGTTTCAGAACTTCATTAATGATGTTTTTTCTGATTTTATTGGGTGCTTTTTGGTTGTATACCTGGATGATATCTTTGTTTTCTCACTTGACAAGGAATCCCACATTGGTCATTTACGTGCTGTTCTTCAAAGGTTACGGGGAAATTCTCTGTTCGCTAAACCCGAGAAATGTGTGTTTTCTGTCCAGGGGCTTTCTGCCAATAGGTTTCGGATGGATCCCGGAAAGGTACAGCCCATTGTGGATTGGGTGCAACCCAGAGACCTCAAGGGTCTGCAACGTTTTCTGGGTTATGCCAATTATGGAAAATTCATCAAGTGGTTTTCTCAGGTGGTCAAGCCTCTCACCGATCTAACTCGCAAGGGGGCTGATCTCAAAGTCTGGTCACCCTTGGCGGTTGAAGCATTTACTACATTAAAGAAGTGTTTTATGTATGGTCCTGTATTGGTTCAGCCTGATCCATCAGAACCATTCATTGTAGAGGTGTACGCATCAGAGGTGGGAGTGGGGGTGGTGTTGTCTCAGGGACCCGTTACTTTCACCAATTTAAGACCATGTGCCTTTTTTTCCAGGAAATTTTCTTCTGCAGAGAGGAACTATGATGTTGGTAACCGGGAATTATTGGCCATAAAATTGTTTTTTGAAGAATGGAGGTATGTTTTGGAGGGGATGGTTCATCGGATCACGGTGATTACGGACAACAAGAACTTGTCTTATATTGAATATGCCAAGCGGTTAACTCCTAGACAGGCTAGGTGGTAGCTTATTTTTCTCGTTTTCATTTTTATAGCACTTTTCAGCCTGGTTCCAAGAATGTCAAGGTGGATGCCTTATCTTGCAGTTTTGATCCGATATCACCCCCCGAACCTCCTTCCTCAATTCTTCTGCACGAGGTGGTTGTTGCTGGGGTATCCTCTGAATTGGAGCGTGAAGTTCGGGAGGTTCAGTCTCTTGCTCCTCCATCTTTGCCTGATAATAAGCTCTTTGTCCAAGTTCAGTAACGCTTGAGGGTTCTCCGGGAGTTCCATGATTCTGCTCTCAGTTAGCACCCGGGAATCTCGGCCACCCAGAAAGCCATTGCTAGGCTGTTTTGGTGGTCTTCCATGACCTTTGATGTCGCTAGGTTTGCGTCTGCTTGTGATATCTGTGCCCATGCTAAGAGCTCCCATAACTGGCCGGCCGGGGAATTCTCCTCTGCCTACCATCTCTAGACCAACGGTCAGACGGAGAGGACCAATCAGTCACTTGAACAGATTTTGCAGAGTCTTGCTACATCTCAGCAGGGTGAATGGTGTTCTTCATTGCCCGTGGCTGAGTTTGCATTTAACAATCGGATTAACCAGTCCACTGGCATCTCTCCGTTCTTCTGTAACTATGGTTTTCACCCCCATTTTGGCGAATTTTCTAGGCTTGATTCAGGATTCCAGGGGCTGATACGTCAGTTTAACGGTTGGGGAGGGTGTGGAGAAAGGTCCAGAGGAAAATTGGGGAGGCTCAGGGCAAACATAACATTTTGCTGATAAGCGACGGTCTGCAGGACCTATATTCCTGGTGGAATATAAAGTGTGGTTGTTTACCAAGAACATTTGTCTATAAGTTCCTTCTGCTAAGCTAGGTCCCAGGTTTCTTGGTCCTTACGAGATCATTGAGGTTGTCAATCCAGTTGCTTTTCGCTTAAGCTTTTCTATCGCTTCTGATCCCCAATGTGTTCCATAAGTCCCTTCTTAAGTCATTTTTACCATCCTCTGCTGGGTCCCCATCCCTCCGCCTCCTGTCTCTGTGGATGGTCAGACTGAGTATGAAGTGGAACAGATTGTAGATTCTCACATGTTCCGCAGTTCACTACAGTATTTGGTCCATTGGAGGGGTTACGGTCTTGAGGATCTATCTTGGTTCTTGGCGCGATCTGTCCATGCTGATCGATTGATTCGGGCATTTCATACATGTTATCATGGGAAGCCTGGGGGTCCGGTGGCCCCCCTTAAGAGGAGGGTACTGTCATGATCCAGACCTGGTTTTGAGTCCTGTCTTTCCATGTTCCGTTCTGGTCTTTTCAGGGGTTAACTTTTCTCAGCCTCAGTCTGGTTTCAGGTTGCTATTTAGCTCCACTGCATCCTGCAGGCATTGTCAGCTACAGTTTGGCCTTTGGCATGTGTATGTGACTCTGGTATATCCTGATTTATCCTGCTGTGATCCCTGACTTGCCCGTGTCTGATTATTCCCTCTGTCTGTCCTGACTTAGTGTTTCCGTGTAAGCTTGTTGACTCCCTGGTTTTGACTTGGCTTTCATTTGGACCTGCTTCTGTCTTTTGTCTTTGTCTTATCTGCTTCCGACCATTGCTGATCCCCTCGCTTGTTTCTGACCACGTGTACTGCTGTGACTTCTGGTACTTCTGCTGCTGACTGTTTCTGATTCTGCTCATCTGACTACTCATTGGCCACATGGTGGCGATTGTGCTGCTGCTCAGTGTTGCTACGCTGTGTGTGTGCAACCTCTCTTCCCTCACCAGCACCCCCTATTGGAGGTTGCACTATACTGCACTGCAGTAGCATGACATCCAGGTTGTGAGGTTGCAAAACATAAAAAATGCCAAAGGGGTGAATAATTTCACAAGTCACTGTATGTCCTATGTACCATGATTAGTGATGACCGAATACATTTGGCACTATTCGCTACTCGCACGAATAGTACACCATTCGGGATATTCGTTACTCAGTGAGTAATTTGCTATTTGCCTTGGTATATTTGAGTGACCCGCCGAGCATGTTTGGTGCTGTAATTGCAGCCAATGAACATGCTGTGCTTGCTTGCCAATAACAGTAATGCCGGCGCCATCTTTGGTGTGGCATTACTGTGACTGGCTGCCCTTACAGTGTCATGTGGGATATTGCAGCCGGAAACAGCATAGTGTAGTGTGAGCGTAGGGAAAGTGAAAGGAGTGTATAGGGAGAGTTTTTGATTTGATTTCTTTTAAGTGCTTCTGAGGGTGAAGATTAGTTCTTTGTTAGGTGGAGATAGCATAGGGAGAGATTTAATAGGAGGCAGAGTGAAAGGCAGGCACCTGGGTCTTATAACATCATTATTGCAAGTACATGCTGCAGATCTCTGCTATTTTGCAATGTGATGTATAGCTTGGGATTAGGAACAGACTGTGGAGGAATACGGCCGAGTCTCAAATGTTAATACCCGGCACTGCCGCCGGCGCTCAGGAGTGGAGCATGCGGTCACATAGCAATACATGCAGCCGCACGCTCCGTTCCTGAGTGTCGGCAGCAGTGCCGGGTAGTAACATGCGACACTCGTCCATAATCCTCGCATGTGTGATCCTAGCCTTAGGGAGAGATATGCAGGGTTTCATCCACTACCATAATATACAAAGCAGCTCTTTTTGGAGCCAAATAATACTAGTTAGGACCAGCATATACTAAATCAATTTTTTGGAGCTACATTATATCCCTGCGTAGCAGCATCTATATTTTTTCTTTACAGCTAAATAATATTCATCAGTGCCAGTATATAGTAACATAGTAACATCCTTTTTAAAAGCTAATTGTTAAATAATATTCCTTGCCTATTGCTTAAATATCTAATATTTATCTAGCAGTTGTGTGACTAGCGCAAAAGCTACTGAGCTATGGAAACATCACTGTTTACCATTAATTTCCCTGAGCCTGTTGTTGGCATGTCTCAAAAAGGTTATCTAAAAAAATTAAAAAATAAATTCTATTGGTTAAATAAATAGGGTATTTTTATCTAGCAGTTGTACGACTGGTGCAATCCGTGCATATATAAACAAACGTCACAATTTACCAGTGGCAATAATTTTTCTTAGTCTGCTGTTGCCATATGTCAGCAAGGTGATATAAAAATAATACTAATTTTCTATTGGTTAACTAAATAGCGTATCTTTATCTATCAGTTGTGCGACTGGCGCTTACCGGGCAGAGATAAGCAAATGTCACAATTTACCAGTAGTAATAATTTTCTTTAGTCTGCAGTGTGTCAGCAAGGTGACATAAAAAATACTAATTTTCTATTGGTTTAATAAATAGTGCATTTTTACATCACAGTTGTGTTGCATAAACGTATCAATATGAGAAAGGATGATGTTAAAGGACGTGGATGTGGGGATGACTGCCAAGGTGACAGATCAGAAGGTGACTGTATCTTGTTCTAGCTTCCTGT
Organism: Dendrobates tinctorius; assembly: GCF_039654945.1. Classification (NCBI taxonomy): domain Eukaryota; kingdom Metazoa; phylum Chordata; class Amphibia; order Anura; family Dendrobatidae; genus Dendrobates; species Dendrobates tinctorius. The sequence goes on from NW_027361692.1 coordinate 22,446,962, forward strand.
CAAAATTTAGTCAGCGCGCTACACCACTGATGAACCCAAACATGTGCGAGGATGTTGTGGGTTGGATGGCAGACAAATGATCCAGTGTGTCGACAAACAGCACCACAAAGTCTTCCACATGGTCCAGTCTCTGTAGTCAAGAGGCTGGGCCTCTGAATCCTCAACCTGGTCCTCCTTCCTCCCACTATCAAGAGTCCCAGGAGACATATGACCCCAACACTGGCCACTCTAATGAACTCTTTATGTTCACTTGTAATTTTTCAGGCCTCTCATCATGCACCATTAAAATGTGTCATGAGGAGGTGGAGTGCAGTGATGCCCAAGAACTTAAGCACTCACGGTCAGGAGAAAGCCAAGTTGAGGAACGTCAATTAATGTCTGGAGAGGTGGAGGATAATTATGAGGCATATTTGCCATCAGGTCAGCCTAAAATCGCGCTCAGAAGGAAGATCAGATTGATGAATTGGAAGACGACATGGTCAATGATGAAGCCACTGATCCAACCAGTCACGGCAGCACACCTAGCGAGCACAGCAGTGCAGAGAGGGATGGATCTGTAGCATGAAAACAAACAAGAAGGAATAGTGGATTGACCAGAGGGAGAACTCGGTCATCTGTTCCACAGAGCCTCCCCACTTGGCTAAATAACAGGCCAAGGGTGCGTTGTTCCCCTGTATGGCAGTTTTTTTCTGAAAGTCTATCAGAAAAAACCTGTAATTTGCAGCATCTGCCAAACTAAGCTAAGAAGAGGCTAGAACACTACCAACCTGAGCACCACCAGCATGCAAAAGCACCCCAGCAGGTGAGTGGAACGCCTGGGTACAAACACTGTGTCCGAGGTTGAAACCATTACCCCTTCTCCTGTGTTACGGCCTTCCCAATCTGCTGTCCATGAAGCAGGTACTGATGCCTCCTGCTCACAACCTGCAGTTGCACAGACGTTTAACAGAAAGCAGAAATATCCACCCACCCACAGGCCCAAACACTAAACACCCACATTGCCAGATTGCTAGCCCTGGAAATGTTGTCGTTTCAGCTTGTGAGAACTGAGTCTTTCCGTGACCTCTTGACAGTGGCAGCCCCATAGTAAGCGATTCCCAGCTGCTACTATTGTTCCTGGTGTGCCGTCCCCACTTTACATAAGCATGTGTTACAGAATATCAGCTGTGCTCTGGCCAATGCAGTTACAGAGAAGGTCCACCTAACCACAGACACGTGGACAAGTTCTTGTGGACAGGGATGCTACATTTCCCTGATCGTACAGTGGGTGAACATGTTGGAGTCTGGGACAGAGTTAGACACTGGGACATCATACATTACCTGCTGGCCTCTGAAAATTTTAAGTGAGGGTCGCTGTTGTGAGTTCATTTTCCCCTTCACCATTGAGGTCTGATGAACTCCCTCTTCTGGTGAAGGAAGGTAGTGAGGCTGATTACAAAGCACCTGAGCAGAATGATGATGACTGGATGACTGGGATTGCTGACTGGATATAAGGCAGCCGACGCCCTTCTGCCTTGCGGGTGATTACTCTGAGGGATTCTTGGAGACCAGTCTGATTCCTGCTCCTCAAAAGCTAAGTTTTCTGCTCTTCTTGTTGCATTTGTGTTTTGGTTTTGTTTTGCCTTGTTTTTCTGGATTTCTGCCTTTCCTTGCTGGGTGAGCTGAATTCCTTTTTGCTCTGTCTTCAGATAATACCTGAGTACTGATATAGTCTTTTTGAAGCCTAGCGTCTTCAGGACTTTTTTCCCTATCAGTCTGTTGGCTCTTGTTTTTGAGAGGGTTTTGGCGGATTGCAGACAGCAGCTCTTCTATTCTGTCCTATTTAGTTAGCTTGGGCCCCATCATTTGCTCTGCCTATCTTTCTATCTGTGTGAGTGTTTTTTCATCTTGCTTCACCGTCATTATATGTTGGGGGCTGCCTATTGCTTTGGGGTCTGCTCTGGGGCAGTTTAGATTTCCCTTTCTGTCTTTAGGCTATGTAGTTCTCCGGCTGTGATCGAGGGGTCTAGGGCACCGTAGGAACCCCCCACGGCTACTGCTAGTTGTGTTGTTAGGTTCAGGGGTCTGCAATCCGATAGCTGCCAACTTCTCTGGTTTTCTGGACTCAGCTAGTATTTCTGTTTTTGCCTCCTACGGTGACTCATTCATAACAGGTCGCATAATTACATGGAGGCGAATGTGGTGGTGGTGGCGGGCGAAGACCATACTTCAAATGGGCATGTCATAGCTGGCATTGTAAAGTGATGGAGAATATGTATTCCACGCTCTAGCTAGCAATTTGGAATGAGGGAGGGACCTCCCAAATACAGGAGTGAGAGCTCTCACAAATGTATGATACAGGGCCACCTGAGGGCTCTTCCCAAACTCAAGTTTCACGTATCATGGCACCTGCTGGCCCTCGGACAATGTCAAGCGAGGGCTTCATAATGACAGTGGACCTGGTGGTGGTGGTGGCGGGTGTAGCCCAAAATTCAAATGAGCATGTTTTAGCTGGCATTGTAAAGTGATGGAGAATATGTATTCCACTATTATCTGGCTAACTATTTGGCATGAGGGAGTGACCTCCCAATTGTAGGAGTGAGAACTCTCCCAAATGATACCTCCTGAGGGTCCTTACCAAACTCAAGTTTCACGGCACCTGCTGGCATTCTGCTAACTGTCAGCAAGGGCTGCATAATGACATGGCAGTGGACATGGTGGTGGTGGCGGGTGATGCAAAAAGTTGAAATGGCATGGTAAAGGGATGGGGAATATGTATTCCACTATCTTGCTAAATATTTGGCATGAGGGAGGGTCCTCCCAAATGTAGGAGTGAGAGCCCTCACAAATGTTAAAGGAAAAAAAGCCGAAACTCTCCGTGTGAACATATGCTAAAGGGGAGGTATAATTTTATATTTATTTATTTTTATTTTGCATTATATACATGTAATTATGAAGGGAAGATGTGTCTTAGCATTTTTTCCCTTAAAAAAAATTAGGTTTGGTTTGGTAGGTCTTCTTATAACTCCGTTAATAAACCGATTGCAATAGTGTGACAACATTATACCCAGATACCATATATGAGTAAAAAAGGAATGCAGGCATCTTCTCCATGCTGCTCCCATTTAGTTTTAGCTCTTTCTAATCCATTTCAGTTTTTTTCTTAGGCCCCCAGACCTGTTTGTTGGGCCAGCAGAAAAATATTCAGGTTTCCCATTGACTTGCATTGGATTCTTTATTCGGTGCGAATACACGGATATTAGAAATTATTCGTGCTGATTTTCCCGAATCCGAATATTTCACTATTCGCTCATCACTAACCAGGATAGATAGAACCAATTTTTCCTAACGTCAAAATCAAAATTAGAATACATGTATAGATTGAATTATATATTTTTATGACTGGCAGGGGATGGAAAACCAAGGCTAGTACTGTAAATTTCAATACTAAGGAAATATATATATATACAAAAAAATAAAAACTATTTGTAGATTCATTTAAAAAATGGTGAACTTGACACATAACTAAATGCAGACACGAGTCAGAAGTAACTAACGGCCTTTTTTTTTTTACCATAAATCATTACCTTTTTCCATATTAAAAAGTACTTGTCTTGCAAGTGTAACTTTCATGATAGATTCTCCATGGCCAGTTGAAGACACTGCCCCAATAAAATTGTCTGCATATGCTCCAGATCCTAGAAAACACAGACATAAATACACAGATGCACAAAATAATATATATACACTGTGTATATATATATATATATATATATATATATACACACACATATATATATATATATTTAATTTGTATATATTGTATATATAAATATATGGATACAGTATGCATATTTATATAAAGTAAGAAAGCATTCTTACTTTGTCACATTTTTGTACACCTACCAAAAACCTTTTCACAGTATTATATGTATATTTACATATGTCTTTTTCTTTTACAAAAAATGTTTGTGTGTATATGTTAGGCGTCGGGTTTCTGCATCTGCTCTGCAGGAATCCAGAGCCTCACATTCTGCGGTCTCCTGCTGTCTATCTACTGCAGAGAAGATTACTTTGCAGCAGACCGCTCCAGAGACTAAGTCCCTCTTTACTCCTACTGGGCATGCTCATGAGGCGATCTCTCATTGGAGATCGGGAGTCATGTGCCCAGGTCCTGCTCCAGATCTCATTGGTCCATCTCGGAGATCTGGAAGGTCCCCCACGGCTATAAAAAGCGCGCATGACCGTATGTTTTTGTTGCGGCGCCTCTGTGTGTGAACAGAGTCCGCTTTGCGCACTTCGGGTGAAGTTGAACCAGTGAGCATTATACCTCCATATTGCTCGTCTGTCATTACCTAGCCAAATCCAAAGGAAAAAAGAATGGGTCTCCAGCACCAAAATTAGTGAAAAAAGATAGAACTCACATTTATTAGGAAGGTTTTAAAATCATATTAATAAGCCACCATGACAGGCAAGGCTACATTACGCGTTTCAGACAGATATTACATGTCCTTAATCATAGGTCATTACCTACCAGCGGTGTAACACCTACTGCACGGTGGACCCCGAGTGGCGAACGCACTTTATTATTTATTTTTATTTAGTGCCTTCTGCCGTTCCTAACAGTATATACAGTATATATATATTTATTTGAATATGAATAAATAGAGAGAGTAATTTCTGTGCATATATATTTATATATAAATATATGATACTTTTGTAAAATCAGAAGAAAAATATATATAAATAGACTACTGTGCAAATGTTTTAGGCTGGTGTACTAAAAAAGAGCTGCAAAGCAAGAATGCTTTTAAAAATAGATGTGTTAATAGTTTACTTTTAACAATTTACAAAATGAAAGTAACTGAACAAAAAGAGAAATCTAAATCAAATCATATTTGGTGTAGCTTCATCTCTTAAAATTATATATATTTCTGTGTATTTCCATTTCCATCCCATTTACACTACGTGTCAGGAGAACAGAGTGTGAAACCAATCTTGTTGTTAAATAGATTTAATAAATATCCTCATGCTCAGATATATTGGACATGCCATGATTCCTAAAGTTTCAGGATATCATATAAGTTATCATCTGCCTGTCTACGGTAATATTTCTTTACGCATACTACCTAGCTAAAGTCTAGTTCGTTTGATCTCTGGCCTTTAAAATACCTTTTAGGTTGCCGAAGAGGAGGGCATTCAACTATTCTACAATCAAGTTCAAGAACAAATTGACAAGAAGCCAAAACGAGACTTACTCTTTATCATAGGAGACTTGAAAGTCAAAGTGGTCCATGGCAAGCATGGAATCGTTGCTGGAAACTTTGGACTTGGTGAAAAACGTAGTACATTGATTTTTTTACTACAAATCAAACACATCAACTGTCTATGATGAACAACTTCATCAAAATCACAAACAGAGTCTTTACACATGGACATAACGGAATGGGGTCCATAAGAATCAGGTTGACTACATATGTGTTCACCAAAGACGGAGGTCACTGATCATTACCATGAAAAAAAAGCCAGGAGCTGACTGTGAAACTGATCAGAAATTTTTGACAGCAAAGATTAGAGTCAAGCTGTGCAAACAAACTAGACAACAGACTGTTTCCAACTTTGATTTGACCAACATACCTGAATTTTTTGGGAATGGTCAGCACAACTGATTTACATCACAGGACATGGATGAAATAAAGCCTGAGAAATTATAGACACACATAATGACTATTATTACTGAAGAATCTAGTAAGACAATAAACAAGAGGCAGAAGATACGCCTGCAGCCATAGTTGCAGATAATATCAGTAAAAGACTAAAGAGAGACATTCGAGCAGACAAAGTACTTTATTACCCAAAGATATGTACACAAACAGAAAGCAAACAGCTAAGGGGCAAGACCAGAAAGGCATACCTTAAGGTCAAAGAAATACGAGGAAAGTTTCAACTGAGAGTGATCAACAGGAACAAACTAACTGAGCCAGAACAGATCAAGGAAAGATGGAAAGAGTACAGAGAGCACCTTTACAAGAAGGTGCTCTGCTATAAAAAAAGTAACAGTAAACAGCAAGTGCTAGTAAAAAGATGATAACAAAACAGGGTATTTGGTTGACATGTTCTTTGCAAAAAATGTATACCAGGCCGCTCTACCAAACTACCTTGTGGGCCATGTACATATAAGCCGTCTTCCATAGCGTGTTCACATCGGATATTACCTTTCTGAATCCTGCTCATATAGGTACCATACACATGGTCAGGTTTTAAATACATCGGTTAGGGACTGCTCCGATATGGGTATACCTTGACGTTTGGTAGAGCGGCTTAGTATACATTTTTTGCAACCAAATACCCTGTTTTGTTATTATCTTTTTACTAGCACTTGCTGTTTACTGTTACTTTTTTACAGCAGGGTATTTTTATATGTTTGTTATACTGTATTTTTCTGTGTTTCAGACTATGCAAACTATCGGACTATTGCACTCATATCGCATGTCAACAAAATACTACTGAAGATCCTACAAAGACTTTTACTGCCTTACTTTGAAAAAGAACTCTCAGATGATCAAGGAGAATTCAGAAAAGGCAGACCAACAAGAGATGTAATTGCTAACTGTTACATCACCCGCTGCCACGCTCCTCGCTGCTCCCGCTGTGCCGCTCGTGGCCGCGTCCTCTGCCCCGCCTCCCGAGCGCCGGCTCGCTCGCCTCTCCCAGCGCGCCCCCGGAAGGCGCACGCATCATCCTGCGTCCTCTCCTCCGCCGCCGCTGCCGGCCTTCCGTGCCCGTCGGGTGCGCCTGCGCACTGCGCACCAGTAATTCTGTTTCCACTGCTCCACCTCCTGGCCCCTCCTGACCCGGAAGCGCTGCCTGCAGCCCTATATCTGGCAGTCTCACCTCCTGCCCGGTGCCTGACTATCCATTGTGCCTAGCTCTGCTTATTCAGGTCCACTCTGCTCTGCACTTCTCCAGCCTAGCGGTCTGTCCTGCTTTCTCTGGGGTCCCAGTGTCCTTTTGTGATTGCTCCCTCTGTTTTTTCCCTAGTGTCTGCTTCGTCTCCGGTCTCCAGCCTGCCGCCGCAGGGCCTACCTCTGTCTACCTGGATCCGTACCTGCCTAGCGTAACCCTTGTGGCTATCCATGGTCTCTCCCTACTGTGTCCCCGGGTATCAGCTTCCGCGGCGATAGTCTCTCTGAGGCTTGCCCCAGATGCTCCCTGTATAGGGGGTGGTCCACTTGGCCAGCTCGCCTCGAGGAGGTTCGTCGTCGCGGTCCTGCGGGTTCACTTCCGGTTCCCCTCAGTCCTACAGCATAACAGTATAGTCAGGCCATGGACCCCGCTGGTGCCCCGACCCCAACCCAAGGGAGAATCAGGCTAGGATTATGTCTTTTCTTAAGTCCATGGAGTCCCGCTTGTCATCTCTACAGGCCTCTGATCCTGGGACCGCCTCCCAGCTGGGCAGTCTCCAACAGGAGCTGGCTCAGCAGCGAGATACCCAGTCCCATATATTGAATTATATGGCTTCCATAGATAATCGTCTCCTTGCCCTGCAATCTGTGGCCTCGACCCCGGCCCAGGCGGCGGTATCCCATCCGCCGCCCCGTTTGGCAAAACCCCCGCGTTATAGTGGCGATTCTAAGTCGTGCAGGGGTTTTTTAAATCAGTGTCAGCTCCATTTCGAGCTATTGCCTCAACAGTACCCCACCGACAGAGCCAAGGTGGCCTTTGTTGTGTCCCATTTGGAGGGTGAGGCTTTAGCCTGGGTAAACCCCCTTTGGGAGCGTGATGACCCCTTGGTCTCCCAACTCTCCACCTTCCTCGACTCTTTTCGCAAAGTGTTCGACGAGCCGGGTCGCGTAGCCTCTGCTACCGAGTCACTTTTTAACCTGCAACAGGGCACGCTCTCCGTGGGCCAATACGCCATTCGCTTCCGTACCCTGGCCTCCGAGGTTGGATGGAACAATGAGGCCTTGGTTGGAGCTTTTTGGCGGGGCCTCTCAGGTCAAATTAAAGACGAATTAGCTGGACGGGACACTCCAACCTCGTTGGAGGATCTAATTTCCCTGGCTATCCGCATCGACTTGCGCTTCCAGGAGCGTTCTCGAGAGGCCGCCAGGGATAGTAGGTTTCCTCGTGTTCCAACCGCTGCCCGCAGCCCACCTTGTTCTCGCCCTGCTCTGGCGTCGGCATCTCCCGCACCTGAACCCATGCAAGTAGATCGCCTCAAGCCAGTGGAGCAACGCCAACAGGAGAGGTTCACCCAGGGTCTTTGTCTGTATTGTGGGAGTGCATCACACTTCTTGCGTTCCTGCCCTGTGCGTCCGGGAAACGCCTCTGCCTAGGACAGGTAAGAGAGGCCTCCCTAGGTACCAATGACTCCTCTCTACCCTTGACTCTTTCTGTTCTCTTACACCTAGGTTCCAAACGTTTCTCCGAGTGGGCTTACATAGATTCAGGTGCGGCTGGAAATTTTATTCAGCTTGAGGCAGTCAGGAGGCTTCGTATTCCGGTCAGATCCCTGGAGACTCCTCGGCAGATTGCGTCGGTTGACGGTCAACCCCATGCGGGTGTCCGTTACACAGGTCACCGAAGAATTGGACCTTCAGATCGGAGCCTTGCATCTAGAGAGGATTGCCTTCTATGTGCTGCCGACCCTATCACACACTATCCTGTTGGGTCTTCCTTGGCTAAGAAAACACGAGCCAACCTTGGACTGGCGGTCTGGTGACGTCGTACGGTGGGGACAGTTCTGTCACAGAGGGTGTTTGCTTTCCGTCCATGCCAAGAAGCTCCTCTCGGCCTGCATCGGTATCCCCAGATTTACCTTCGGCCTATTGGGCCTATGCGGATGTCTTCAGTAAGAAAGAGGCAGAGACTCTGCCCCCTCACCGTTCCTACGACTGTCCCATCGATCTCGTTCCCGACTCTACTCCTCCCCGAGGTCGGATTTATCCTCTGTCGCCGTCAGAGACCCAAGCCATGTCTGAATATGTTCAAGAAAACTTGGCCAAAGGCTTCATTCGCCCGTCTTCCTCGCCCGCGGGTGCCGGTTTTTTCTTCGTCAAGAAGAAGGACGGAACCCTTCGTCCCTGCATTGACTATTGGGGACTCAACAATATGACAATTAAAAACAAATATCTGCTTCCCCTCATCCCAGAGCTATTTGATCGTCTTCGAGGGGAGCAAATCTTTACCAAATTGGATTTGCGGGGAGCCTACAACCTAATCCGCATCCGTCCCGGAGATGAGTGGAAAACGGCTTTCAACACTCGCGATGGCCACTATGAATATCTGGTTATGCCTTTTGGTTTATGCAACGCACCCGCCGTGTTTCAAGAATTTGTCAATGATGTTTTCCGAGACCTTCTCTATTCTTGTGTGGTGGTGTACCTGGATGATATTCTGGTATTTTCCTCGGACCTGTCTACTCACAGAAAGGACGTCTGTCAAGTCTTGTCGTGCCTGAGGGAGCATCGTCTCTATGCCAAACTTGAAAAATGCGCCTTTGAACAGTCTTCTCTACCGTTTTTGGGCTACATCATTTCTAATACTGGTCTACGGATGGATCCGGGAAAATTGTCGGCCGTACTAAACTGGCCGCGTCCCCAGGGAGTGAAGGCCATCCAACGATTCCTGGGGTTCGCCAATTATTACCGGCAGTTTATTCCACACTTTTCCTCCCTGACCAGCCCTATCTCCGCTCTGATCCGTAAGGGGGCTAATCCCCACTTCTGGTCACCTGAGGCCGAAGACGCATTCCGCTCCCTGAAACAAGCTTTTGCAACGGCTCCCGTACTTCATCGCCCAGAGGCTAACAAACCCTTCACCCTGGAGGTAGATGCCTCTGCCATCGGAGCCGGTGCAGTACTTTCCCAGACTGCACCCTCTGGACGACTGGTCACCTGTGGCTTCTTTTCAAAATCGTTCTCCACCCCGGAGAGAAACTATACCATTGGTGATAGAGAACTGCTCGCCATCAAGTTGGCCTTGGAGGAATGGCGGTACCTCCTCGAGGGAGCGGTCCACCCCGTCAGGATCTACACTGACCACAAGAACCTGGCGTACATCCGGACAGCACAAAGACTCAATCCCCGTCAAGCCAGGTGGTCTCTGTTCTTCGCTCGGTTCGATTTCGAACTCCATTTTCGCCCCGGCGATAAGAACCTCAAGGCAGATGCCCTATCCAGATCCTTTTTGGTTACCGACTGTGAGGAAGAGCCTTCGCACATCGTGGATCCTAGCAAGGTCATGGTGGTTGCTCCTGTAAACCTGACTTCATTGCCTCCGGGTAAGACGTTTGTTCAAGAGAACAATAGGAGGCAAGTCTTACAGTGGGGTCATGCCTCCAAACTAGCTGGTCACAGTGGCCTCAAGAAAACCCTCTCCTTCATCTCTCGTTATTATTGGTGGCCCTCTCTTGCTCAAGATATCCTAAGTTTTGTCGCCTCTTGTCCGTCTTGTGCCAAGAATAAAGTTCCCCGACACCTACCCGCTGGCCTTCTTCACCCGCTCCAGGTTCCTTCGGCTCCCTGGCAGCACATTGCGTTGGATTTTATTACCGATCTACCTCAGTCTTCGGGTCACACAGTCATCCTCGTGGTTGTAGATCGATTTTCCAAAATGGCACATTTCATCTCCCTGCCTGGGTTGCCCTCCGCTCCTGAACTGGCGAGAATTTTCATTTCCCATGTCTTCCGGATTCACGGTTTTCCTCAACATATCGTTTCGGATAGAGGAGTTCAGTTCACCTCACACTTCTGGCGAGCCCTGTGTAAACGCATGGATGTCACTTTGGACTTCTCCTCAGCCTACCATCCCCAAACTAATGGTCAGGCTGAGCGCACGAACCAAATTTTGATAACCTATCTTCGCCACTTCTCCAACGCCCACCACAACGACTGGTCCCACCTGCTCCCGTGGGCCGAATTTGCCTACAACAACCACATCAACGAGTCTTCGTCTAAGTCTCCTTTCTTCATCGTCTACAGGCAACATCCCAGTGTACCTCTGCCGGTACCCCCTGCCTCGGGTGTGCCGGCAGCCGACCTTCTGACCGAGAAGTTCTCCAGGGTCTGGCAGGAAACCAAGTCTGCACTCGAGTTAGCGCAGGATAGAATGAAGAGACACGCAGGCAAAAGGCGTCTGGATTCTCCGTTGTACCATCCCGGAGATAAAGTGTGGCTGTCCTCCAAGTTTGTTCGCCTCAAAGTCCCCTCATATAAGCTAGGTCCTCGGTATATCGGGCCTTTTGAGGTCATGGCCCGCATTAATAATGTTGCCTACAAACTAAAACTCCCCGCCTCGCTGCGAATCCCCAATTCTTTTACGTGTCCCTCCTGAAACCTGTCATTTTTAACCAGTTTCATGCCTCTGTTGGTCACTCTCCCCAGCCAGTCTCTGGCCAGGATGTCTTTGAGGTCCAGGACATCCTGGCCGTAAAGAGATGTAGAGGGAAGACCCTCTTCTTAGTTGATTGGAAAGGTTTTGGTCCCGAGGAGAGGTCTTGGGAACCCCGGCAAAACATCCAGGCCCCCCGCATTCTAGCCAGGTTCCTTGCCAGTCTCAAGAAGAGGGGGCGTAAAGAGGGGGGTACTGTTACATCACCCGCTGCCACGCTCCTCGCTGCTCCCGCTGTGCCGCTCGCGGCCGCGTCCTCTGCCCCGCCTCCCGAGCGCCGGCTTGCTCGCCTCTCCCGGCGCGCCCCCGGAAGGCGCACGCATCATCCTGCGTCCTCTCCTCCGCCGCCGCTGCCGGCCTTCCGTGCCCGTTGGGTGCGCCTGCGCACTGCGCACCAGTAATTCTGTTTCCACTGCTCCACCTCCTGGCCCCTCCTGACCCGGAAGCGCTGCCTGCAGCCCTATATCTGGCAGTCTCGCCTCCTGCCCGGTGCCTGACTATCCATTGTGCCTAGCTCTGCTTATTCAGGTCCACTCTGCTCTGCACTTCTCCAGCCTAGCGGTCTGTCCTGCTTTCTCTGGGGTCCCAGTGTCCTCTTGTGATTGCTCCCTCTGTTTTTTCCCTAGTGTCTGCTTCGTCTCCGGTCTCCAGCCTGCCGCCGCAGGGCCTACCTCTGTCTACCTGGATCCGTACCTGCCTAGCGTAACCCTTGTGGCTATCCCTGGTCTCTCCCTACTGTGTCCCCGGGTATCAGCTTCCGCGGCGATAGTCTCTCTGAGGCTTTCCCCAGACGCTCCCTGTATAGGGGGTGGTCCACTTGGCCAGCTCGCCTCGAGGAGGTTCGTCGTCGCGGTCCTGCGGGTTCACTTCCGGTTCCCCTCAGTCCTACAGCATAACACTAACATTAGATGGATAATAGAAAGTGCAAAGAATATTCTCATGACAAGAAGATCTATTTTTGTTTCATCGACTACAGCAAAGCCTTCGACTTTATTGATCACCAGAAATTTTGGAATAGCATGAATAGCAACAGTCCAAACTAAACATGGTGGCACAGTATGGTTCAAAGTATAGTGAGACTACAGATAAGGGTGCATTCTATCAACATTTTCTTCAATTTATATGCAGAATATATTTTTAGGAAAGTTGGACTTGCTGAAAAAGAAGGATTCAAAATTGATGAACCAATCATCAACAATCTAAAATAAGCAGATGATATTGATAGCTATAAGTGTAGATACAGGCAGGAAACATATTCCGGCAATGCAATGTAACTTCAGACAGAAGGACATATTACAGAATGTCAAGATGGTCAGCTCGAACATGGGACTCCTACTCAATACAAAGAAGACAAATATATTGACTACTGCCAGGTATGACCGGGACTCATTTGACATGGAAAGCAATGAACGGTGAGTATTAAAGGACTTCAGCCTACTCGGATCACTTAACATGCAGCAATGATACTGGAAATCAATTGACTTGCTATGGAAAGTCAATGTTCAAGTCGCTGGACAAGGTCTTCAAATTGAGGAATAATTCACTGACAATGAAGACATGGCTTGTACATAGTTTTGTCATTTTTTTAGTAACATATGGATGCAAAATCTCAATGATAAAAAAAACAAAGCAGAAGAAGAAATAACACCTTTGAAATGTGCTAGAGAAGAATTTCATCAATATCATGGATGGCAAAAAGAACAAACAAATCAATCTTGGAACAAATCAAGCCAGACATGTCACTTGAAGCAAGGATCATAAAGCTATGGCTTGCTTACTTTGAATGCGTCATACAAGGAGACCAGAGTTTACCTGCAGTTTCTTCAGGGAACTGAAGGTAAATTAAGCAAATATGTAGATGATGCAAAGCTAGGATGAATAGCTAACATTAGAAATGAAAGAGAAAGGATTCAGAATTCAGAAGGTTCTAGATGAGTTTGAACAATGGGCAGCACCCAATAGAATTGTATTTAAAAGGGAAAAATGCAAGATTCTACATCTGTGCAAGAAATGCCAAAATTACATTTACAGAATGGGAGGAATAGAACTGAGCAACAGCACATGTGAAAAATACTTGAGTATACTAATAGATCACAGACTGAATATGAGTCAACAGTGTGACGCAGCAGCAAAAAAGCAAACACAATTCAAGGATGTATTAAGAGAAGCATAGAGTCTAGGTTTTGTGAAATAATTATCCCCTTCAACTCCTTCTTGGTCAGACCTCATCTGGAATACTGTGTCCAGTTCTGGGCACCACATTTAAGACATAAAACAACTGGACCAAGCTCAGAGAAAAGCTACCAGGATGGGGATTGGGGTGCAAAGTATGTCCTACGAGGAACAGTTAAAGGATCAGGGAATGGTTAGCTTGCAAAAAAGAAGGCTAAGAGGTGACTTAATAGCTGTCTACAAATATCTCAATGGATGTCACAGTGTAGAGGGATATTCCTTATTCTCATTTCCACATGAAAATATGAGAAGCAATGGAATGCAACTGAAAGGGGAAAATACAAATTAGGTGCTAGAAAAAACTTTTTGACAGTGAGGGAGATCACAATGAGTAGATAAGGCTGCCAATAGAGGTTGTGAGTTCTCCTTCAATGGAAGTCTTCAAATAGAGGCTGGACAGACATCTGTCTGATATGGTTTAGTGAATCCTGCATTGATCAGGGGGTTGGACAAAATGACCCTGGAGGTCCATTTCAACTCTAACATTCTATGATTCTATGAATCACTGGAGAAGGACATCATGATCAGAAGAATAGAAAGAACAAGGCGAAGAGGAAGAGCAGCAACTCGATTGCTAGATACTATAAAAAATTGGCTTTGAAGACACTCATGGACCTATGTATTGGATCAAATAACTAAAAATTGGCATATGTATTCACCTTTTTTTGAGATGAAGCCCCTAAAATTTTCAGGTTCAAACAATTTCCTTCATAAGTTCCAAACTTAGTGAAAGGAAGTTCACATGTGTGCAAACTAAGTGTCACATGGTCTGTCAGTATGTACACACCTTTTTTGAAAGGCCACAGAGGCTGAAACACCATTAAGCAAGAGACAACAGTAACCAAACAATACCATGAAGACCGAGGAGATCTCCAAACAAGTTAGGGACAAAGTTGTTGAGAAGTACGAGTCAGGGTTGGATTATAAAAAATAATCCCAATCTAGTGATGATCCCTCGGAGCACCATCAAATCCATTATTATCAAATGGAAAAAAACATGGTACCACAACAGACCTTCCAACAGAGGGCACCAAAATGCTCTTCCCGGGCAATGAGAGTATTAGTCAGTGAGGCAGCACAGAGAAAAAAAGTGGTCCTGAAGGCGCAGCAGAGTTCCCAAGCAGAGTCTGGAGTATCTGTCCAAACAACCACAACAAGTTGTAAACTCCATAGAAGTGGCCTTCAAGGAAGAGTTTGTTTTGAGTTTGCCAAAAGACATGTGGGAGACTCCCCGAATGTATGGAGGAAGTTGCTTTGGTCCGATGAGACCAAAATTGAATTTTTTAGCCACCAAGATAAATGTTAAATGCTATGTCTGGCACCAAACCAACACAGTTCATCACTCTCAAGATCTCCATAGCATGATGCTGCCAGCACCACCATGTTTCACTGTGGGGATGTATTTCACCAGCATGGAAAGTAAAAATAGTCCTGGACTTCCGGTTCTGGCGCTGTGATGTGAGGACGCAGGAGACAGAGCTCCGTGCAATCCTCAGCTACAAAGACCGACACAGAACACCCCATGGCTGCGAAAGACAGTGGAAAGCGAGAGGCAGGGAGCAGGAAATATCGGTATATGGAGCGGTACCTTCTCCGGAGTGGCGGCAAGCACTTAAAGCAAGGAGCTGCAGAGGGAGACCACACAGCGCGGGACCATAAAATGGCGGCAGACGCGGCAGACGCGGGATACAGTGGTCTGCAGGAAGGTGAGCAGAGCCTGGTGGAGGAGGAGGGGGAGAGGCAGAACGAAAAGTCGGCAGCCCAGCAGCACAGCCAGATAACAGACATGCACATAGACTATGACCGTTTGGCTGGGGCAGTGGAAACGCACCTGGCAGACAGGATAAAAGAGTCCCTGGAGGCTATGGTGGGGGCTGCGCTATCCTCCATTAAAGAACAGGTCACACAGCAGGGAACCAGGATGGCAGAGGCGGAACAAAGAATATCAGCTGCAGAGGACGAGGTGATAACATTAAAGGAGCAGTTGAAGGAGATGGCGGAGGGCTCCCAGGCTATAAAAGACAAACTGGAGGATTTGGAAAACCGATCCAGGAGAAGCAATTTAAGGCTGGTGGGGCTGCCTGAATCTATAAGCATGCGACAATTGGATAACATTTGTGAAATAGAGCTCCCCAAGGTGCTGGGTCTGACACATAATTGCAGAGTGGAAAGAGCGCACAGCGTGGGACCTGTAAGAGAGAATCCAGGCATGTGGAGAACGAGCGGGAAGGAAGAAAACGCGGGGGCGACTGGAACAGCCAGACCGCTCCAAGTCATAATAAAATACCTGGAATATAAGGACAAAGAAGAGTTGCTGCGAGCATTTAGAGGAAGGAGGATCCCATTGTTTTTACAAGGACATAAAGTATTGATATTTGGAGACTATTCGGCAGAGGTCACCCGGAAAAGGAAGACCTTCAGCAAGATCTGCACTACACTGTACCGCAAAGGTATAAAGTTCCAGTTGCTCTACCCTGCCCTACTGAGAGTGACAAGACAAGATGGATCCTTTTTTGTGACAAAGGACTTGAAAGAGGCGGAGAGATGGATGGAGGAAGCGGAGGAAAGTGACCAGACAAGAGAATCTTTGGGGAGGAGGGGTGGTCGATGCGAGGAAAGTGAGGGGGAGGTTCGAGAAGAGGGCCGGAACGAATGGAGGGAGAGGAGAGAGGAGGGGAAGGAGCTCCATACGAGGAATCCCAAGGAAAGAAGATCGCCGCCACGCAAATCTGGAGACCGGGGCAGGGGAGCGCCCTGAGAGAGACTCTAAGGAGAAGATATATCATTTTGGACCGAACTGGGGGACCTATGGGTGGGGGGAATGACGGAAAGTAGAGGTGGACTTTTTTTTTTTTTTCCTTTTCTTACATCTTCTCTTTGATTCTCCCCTCCTCTTTGGTCTCTATGGATCCTGGGATCCTGCATACTCTGGGGGGTAGAGGAGCTTTGGCGTTCATGGGGGTCCGGGCTTCTCTTCCAAATCTCTCTATTGGGTGCTGGGAGGACAATATTGTTAGGAAGGAGAGGGAGATTGGGTTCAGAGGCACCAAACAAGGTGTATGGGAAAGGAGGGAGGGGGTATTGTATGTTGACAAGATTATTGACCAAGAAGGTCTTGCCTTGATATGGTGGGGAGCAGAAGAATGGGGGATAGGCTATGGGTAATTACTAATCAGTGAGCTGAGAGGGAATTGTGGAGCCAGGAGCATCACAGAAAAAATGGAAGTGAAGAGACGATTGACTGTAAAGGGGGGGACAGTTGAGGGGTTGTTAGTTGATAATAGATTTAGGATGAGCAGATGGGTTCAGGGAAAGCAACGTTATAGGCGCACCGAACGCTTGGAGGGGTCACAACACCACACATATGAAAGACCACATGTCGACGTGAAATACTTGAGAAATTGGGACAATGGTTAGAATAGTGACATGGAATGTGAAAGGACTGAAGTCGCCACATAAACGCATGATGATATTGAGGCAACTCAAAAGACTGAAAGTCGATATAGCATTACTACAGGAGACACACCTACCCCAGGGGGATTTCTTCCGTATGCAGAAACTATGGGTGGGAAAAGTAGTTGGGTCAGGCTCCCTGGGACGAAAGGCAGGGGTGATGATTCTAATTAACAAAAATTTTAATCACACGATAGTGTCTCAGATCAATGATGAAGAAGGGAGGTATATTCACATCAAGCTTACCAGTCCACAGGGAGAGTTTGATATATATAACATATACGCCCCTAATAATGAACAAACTTCATTTTTTAACTTTATCGCTATTGAATTGGGAAAAGACACAGAACTCAAACGGATAGTCGGAGGGGACTTTAATGCAGTGGTTTCAAGGGGGGAAGATAAGAGATATAGTAGAGACGACGGCAGACCGATCAGGGAGGTAAAAGGATTAATGGTCAAGCTTTTGGAGTACACAAATTTAAAAGATAGTTGGAGAATGCTTCACCCAAATGACCGGGAATATTCTCACTACTCGCATCCACACGAAGCGTGGTCCAGGATTGATTACATTTTGGTAGACCAATTTCTGATGCATAGGGTAAGGGATGTGGCTATTGGAGATATGGTGATATCGGATCACAGCCAGGTGCTTCTAGAAATCACTGATACAACACTGAGGGGGACGGACTACTTGTGGAGGTTTCCGTCGTTTCTACTTAGAGACAAGGAATTTGCCAAAACACTGAACGAATGGTGGGAAGACTATAGCAGAACCAATAGTGAACATGAGGCGGATATAATGTTGTTTTGGGAAGCAGCAAAAACAGTATTAAGGGGAAGATTGATGGGACATGTAGCTAAACTTAGGAAACATACCCACAAACAATACCAGGCTGCAAGTGAGGCCCTCAGAGAGAAGTACACATGGTATCTAGAAAACAAGACACAAGAGGCAAAGGAGGAGTGGAAAGCAGCAAGACAGGAATTTCAATCTTGGGCGGGGAAAAGGGAGGATCTGATACGATCACAACAGGAAGTTGATTTACACAAATTTGGCAATAAGGCAGGGAAACTATTGGCCAATCTGGCAAAAGGTCGACGACCAATGACTTTCATAACTAACATGACTAGACCTGACGGGAGCAAATCCACAAGCCCACAGGAGATTACCGAGATTCTGGGGATTACTATGCAAAATTATATAGTAAGGGGGAAGAGACGGTTGGCAGGGAAAATGACTGGTTGAAAAACATAAAACTCACGCAAATTAATATGGAAGAGCTGTCTAGATTGAACGCAGAAATAACATTAGAAGAAGTACAGACGGTAATAGGAGATCTGAACGTACACAAGGCACCGGGACCTGACGGGTTTAATGGGGAATTTTATAAAGTAATGAGAGAGCAGGTAGCACCGATCCTGACTAGAATGTATAACAAAATAATGGGAGGAGGTGGAATTTCGGGACACCTTAACACTGCGTACATAAAATTGATACCCAAGGGGGACAGAAATCTAGACAACCCAGCAAACTATAGGCCAATCTCATTAATAAACCAAGATCTCAAAATCTTGGCCAAATTGATGGCCAATAGATTGGCGGAGATACTACCAAACTTAATATCACCGGCACAATCGGGGTTCGTTAAGGGGAGGGCAGCGGTGACGAATGTGCGGAGGGCTATGCTGGTAATGGATGCCATTAGACATAGGGATCTTCGAAAGGAGGAGTGTCCAGCCATGGTCACACTTGATGCTGAAAAAGCGTTTGATAGCGTGGGGTGGACATGGCTGGAGACGGTACTAGATAACATGGGGATAAGGGGAGCCTTTTGTACATTCATAGGGGTATTGTATGCGAATCCTCAGGCGAGGGTGGCGACGCCCGGGTTCCTGTCGAGATCTTTCCCATTGAGCAAGGGGACTAGACAGGGATGTCCACTGTCACCCCTCCTGTTTAATCTGGCCATTGAGCCATTGTCTAGACTGTTAAATGAAGGAGACTGTTTCGAAGGTATTAGTGTCGGGAAGGAACAATTGCGTTCAGCCCTATTTGCGGATGATATCATACTATTTATGAACAACCCTCAGAGGGATCTCCCAAAAGTGATAAAACAGATAGAGGAGTTTGGGGGCTTATCAGGCTTTAAATTGAACAGAGCAAAGTGTGAAATTTTGTTTCTGTGTGAGCAAAAGATGCAATTGATGGTTGCCGATGGAACAAGAGATGGCATCTCTGGGATACCGATAGCACGGTCTCACCTTAAATATTTGGGAATACAGATGGGACGTACAACAGCGTCGATATACGAATTGAACTACAAACCTTTGATAAAGAAAATAGAGCGGGAACTAAGGATGTGGGAGGGGCTACCGCTATCATTGCTAGGTAGAAATCATCTTTTGAAGATGATGAGTTTTCCAAAATTACTCTACCCAATGCAGACAATCCCCATGTTATTGAAGCATACAGACATAAATAGACTGAATAAAGCATTCTCGACATTCTTGTGGAGGGGGAAAAGACCGAGAATCAAAACGGAAAAATTAATGCAATCTTTGGAAAAAGGAGACATCAAAATGCCAAATATTAGAGGGTATAACTTGGCATGCCTGATGAGACACGCCATAGACTGGTTAAGGAAGACAAACGGGCACTCAGACATACGTTTAGAGAGTGAGTTCTGTAAACCCTGGGATTTAGGGGCATTACTTCATACGTCATTGGCTAACATACCGAAGAAAATCAAACACTCACTGGTATGTAGAGATACGGTGATGGCTTGGAAAGTAGTGAGGAAAAAATTCGGTTTATCCTGGAGAATCTCCAAACATCTCAATATATGGAAATTCCCAGATTTCCCAGCGGGAAGGGACAATAAATTATTTTCAGAATGGAGGAATAAGGGGATAGAAGGGGTGACGGATCTATTACATGAAACGGAGAATAGATGGCTGACATACCAGGAAATCGTGACAAAATATGGGCTATCCACATTCCAAATCCTTCAATACAAACAGATAGAAAAAGGGTTAATGTCACAATTGAGGGATGTTAGTATGGAACAGGTGACGAATGACATGGACCGAATTATTATGAAAGATCGACATGAGAACACTATTTCAGCTTTATATAAAGCTATGAGGGAGGTATTGATTCCAATATGCCCAGAACAAATCTGGAGAGCATGGGCAAGACAATTAGAGGACGTCGAAGTAGGGGACAAGATATTGCAGGGGTGGATGACGATGAGGAAGGAGGTGATTAATGAAGGGTGGAGGGATACACAATTTCGGTTGATGCATAGAGCAATCTATGGTTTTAACATCCCAAACACACAACAGATAAACAGAGTGATCCAATGTCCCAAATGTAAATGGTCAAAAACGGACCTGTTTCATGGGATCTGGCAATGCCCAGAGAGCCAGAAATTCTGGAAAAAATTGCAAACATTTATACAAAAAGTGGGGAGTGTGGAAGTCGAACTGGATCCATTGCTGTGGATCTTCCATTATAGGAACAAGGGGCAAATAATAGCAGGAGGGGGGGACCAGAGGCCCAAATTACCAAAATTGTTCCATGGAGTGGCTATGATAGGCAAAAGGGCTTTATTGTCCAAATGGCTTTAAGGAAGTGTGCCGTCAGAGGAAGAGGTGTTGAGGCAGATTAAATCATTACTCAGAATCGAACAGCTGGAGGCGGAAAGGAATAAGGAGGGCCTGACGGGTAAATTTTTCAAAAAATGGAGGAATTTCATAGTACAACAGTGCGGTGAAGAGGAAATAATGAAGGTGAGGTGTAAGGTCCGGGTTGGGACGGGGGATAAAACACGTGGTGCTATATCACAGAGGTGGTGCTTATAATCTGTGTTTTCCAAGTGGTCTAGGCATAAAGTGTGTGCGAAGTTGCGAGGGGGGTTACCGAAAATGTACGATGACTAGGGTTAGCTTAAGGGAGGGTTGGATGGGAGGAGGATAGGCTAAGTTATTGTCTGTTTATTGGAAATACGTTTTAATATATGAAACGGTGCATTGTTTATGAAAATTTGAAATAAAGTTTGTGTTTTAAAAAAAAAATAGTCCTAGTCGAGGGGAAGATAGATGCTGCTAAATACAAGGACATTCTTGAGCAAAACCTGTTTCAGTCTGTCAGTGACATGAGGCTGAGACGGAGATTCACCTTCCAGCAATACAATGACCCAAAGCATACTACTAAAGCAGCACTCTAATGGTTTAATGGGAAACATGTAAATGTTTTGGAGTGACCTATTCACAGCTCTGATGCTAATGCAATTGAGATTGTTCACCAAAGCAAAAAATCTAACTTGTAGGATCTGGAGCAGTTTTGCCTTGAGGGATGGGCAAAAAGTCCAGTGGCAAGATGTGGAAAGCTCATAAAAACTTATCTAAAACAACTTGCAGCTTTAATTGTTGAAAAAAGATGTGCTGAAAAGTACTGTCCTATTTGTTTTCTGCTTCACAATAAAGCAAACAACAAATGTTCACAGTTGTGGGCATGTTCTTTAAATGAACTGATGCAAACCCTCAAAAGAGAAAATGATATTCCAGGTTGTGAGGTAGCAAGACACAAAAATTGCCAATTGGAGCTGAATACTTTCACAAGCCACTGTACATACAAGGAAGAGAGTGTTTTAATAGCTATATTGAAAGTAGCTTATTGTTAATTTCCCAAAACACCCAAAATAGATAAATGTGTTTACAATAAAAAAAAGTTTACAAGCAAACAAATTGCCATGTAAATATATTTTATCATATTGGTATTCTATATCTTTAAGAGATTAAAAATAATGTTTCGCACTTCTTTGTCAGGTCATTATTGCTTAAGACTTTGTAAGAATAAAGCATTTCTTTAAGAAGTTGCTTTTAAATCACATGTGCAAAAGAATTTACATGGAGGACAGATATACTTAGTATATATTTGAGAGTGAATCAAAAGAATAACTAGGTGCCACACCATTTTTTATTATTCCAATTAACAATTATGTTTTTTGGACCCACTTTATTGTGGGTAAACTGCTTTAACAGAGGGCAGCAATATTAATAGTGGCACTTGGTATGTATGGGGCCAAGTTATGCTTCTCAAAGCAATTTTATTTTTTATGGTATGTCTGTAAAAGACAGTGTGAGAAATGCATCATCTGAAAGACAAATTGTAATAAAAAGATGCAAAAAAAAATCTACAAGCTGTTCTCTTCCCGATATACATTGGCATCGGTCGAGAGAACATATTTTGAGGTAGCAGGGAGCAATGAAATAAAAAAAACAAACTATTTATGGACACCAGTTTTCTTTTGATCCACTTTCAAATCCCTTCTACTCTTGGCAGAGCTGACACGATAGTCAAATCATTTTGGCAGTTGTCAACTTTTTAAATATGGAGATTTAAATGAAGTATTTACAAGCTACTGGTGGTCAGTGCCAAATGCCAGATCCTCATACAAATGGGCAGTCTCCTTTTAAAGAGATAACTAAAATGAAGCAATTTACAATCTTGAAAGAGTTTACAACCTGTCAAATGCAAAAATCTTGCATATTATATTTAAAAACAACAATATATAAATGCTATGTAAAGTGGTTGGATTGCCGTAGCCTCTAATTGACATTTTACATATTTTGATGTGTAACAACATTGGATTTAATTTGGCTTTGTTAGACCTCAATCAAAATATTATTTATTTCCCACTAAGTAATTTATGTGCTTTCAATTATTAAAAACAAGATAATTGAATGCACAAACATTTTCTTCTGTTACTCTGACACTCCTGAATTATCAATTAAACTGCTAATTGTTTTTGAGTCAGAAAGGGTATGTTTCAGATATTTAATCTTATTTTGATTGACTACATATACTCTAGATGGATGGAATACACATTTTTATCATTACATGTTGGGTTTTCATTCAGTCCCAACAACAGTTATTTTTAACCAAGCCCCTAAACGGATAGTCTGCCTTTACAAACATTAAACAGTGGGGAATAAAAATAATATACCAAAATAGACAATTTATTTAAATAATTAAATATATAATAAAAATATATATATTGAAAAACCCCTCTGGAACAAATGGATGGCAAACCATCCGGTAAAGAAACCACTATATACTCTGGGTATGGTGGAAGATGAAACCGGCAGGGTGTAGAAATAAAAGAATATTAAATATTATATGTGTAATATATAATAAAAAAGCACACAAAATAAAATAGAAACTAATCAAAAAATGGCCTTTATTAAGATATAGAACAACAAAAGGTGTACACTTAAAATAAATTAAAAAGGCACCCCAAATGTGTACATGGTATTATAAGTACATAATAAGCTATATAATAAAGCTTTCCTAATAACCATGCTGAACTGGCTCAATGATTGACAGGTAAATAAAAGACATGCAATAACCCAAAACACAAAAATATAGTGCAATGTGTTGCAAAAAATGATAATGTTGACAAAAGCCAACTTCAAGTAAAGTGCAATAGTGGTGTCGCTCAAAAAGTGGCAGTGAATGACTGTGAGTGATAAAAATGAAACGCCACACAATGGAAAATGACACAATGAAAAAATTACCTAGTGAGCCAGCTAATGGTGCCAATATAACGCGCCCCGACGCGCATTTCGGAGTTGCTCTCCTTCGTCAGGGGGTGGGTATGCTAGTGATTGGTACATCCATTTATAATAAGTTCAATTCGAGGCAAGGAGCATGACGGCACATGCGTCACCACCGCGACCCGGAAGACACATCGTGTGATGGCGTCACGTGACCGAACACCGCCGGGTAAACCCGGCGTGTCAGGACACTGAGAGATGCCATCGCCATGTGAACCACCGGCGCTGCAGGCGGCGCATGCGCACTGCCCAATGTTGCAGGTGCAGCACTATAATGCAAAGAAAAAACCAATTTGCCCTGCATATCATCACAAATGGATGTATAACTTATGGGGACATAGGTAAAAAACACCTAAAATCCAATATGAGAAACAATGGATCATATAAGGATAAATATTATCAAAAAAAGAAGGGGGCTTGTGAATAAATATAAAGTGCAAAGTGCTTAAAAAATGAAAATGAAATATATATAATAAAATAGATAACAATGTGCAAACATTAATAAATGCATTTTTATATATACATTTTGATTTAAAGTGCCAAATATATATGAATAATGATAAAAATAATTATTATTACAGACATAAATTGTGCAATAAAAATAAATAAGGGAATATATTCCTAAACTAATAAATGTGAACAATGATGTGAAATATATATATATACACAAAATATACAATATACATGATTAATGAAAAAATAATATAATATACTTCAGAAAAATAATATGTCTATATTCCATATCACAATAGATGCATGGACATAAGCATAAAAATCTTGCCACTGTTTCTTCTTTCGAAATGTAAACCGGTCCACCATAGTATAGAATATCGACCAAAATATCTACAAAAATAAATAAATAAAATAAGAGGTGAAAATTAAAAAGTGCACAAAAAAATACTTTTATAAAAATGGAATAAAAGATAGACTCTCATTTAAACCCAGTGGAGACACAGTGCCCAGTGTCCAAGTCCAATGGGTTTCTAACTGGGCAAGACGTTTACTGACATTTCCACCTCTAATCCCATTACATATCATATCTATGCCAGACACTTTTAATAAAGTAGGATCACAATTGTGATACATTTTGAAGTGTTTTGGCAGAGTTTTAAGGGAAGCAATATCTTCAACTTCTTTAGCTGCCTTTATGCCCAAAACATGCTCACGGACCCTCACCTTGAGCTGGCGAGTGGTGAGGCCAACGTAGATGAGGGAACATGGGCATGTGGCATAATAAATCACAGCTGTAGATGAACAAGTAATGGGTTTCCTTATGTCAAAGACACGCAATCCATCAGAACTGGTGAATGTACAAGTTCTGATAATATTGCAACAGGCTACACAAGAGCTGCAGGGTTTACACCCTGCAGATCGTGTGTATTGAGTCATGAAATTCGTGACTGGTTTAGAGGTATAATGGCTTTTCACTAACCGGTCACCAAGGTTTGGTGATCTGCGAAAAGCAATGTTTGGATAGTCACCAATATATTTGGAAAGGATTGGGTCATTTTTTAAAATGGGCCAAAATTTTTTTAGATAAAATCTCATTTGTTCATTTTGACCATTAAAAGTAGTTATGAACCTGACTACTTCCTTAGATCTAGATGTACTCGTATACGTATAAAGAGCATTATGGCGTGACGTATGCTTAGCTCTATTAAAGGCTCTCTTCAATGATCGCCTGCTGTAGCCACGTTCAAGAAATCTTTCTTTTAATAAATCAGCCTGTTTCAGAAAATCCGTGTCTGTGGAACAAATACGTCTTGAACGTAAAAATTGCCCAATAGGAATTGAATTGATAAGGGTACGAGGGTGGGAAGATGATGCGTGGAGAAGCACATTAACAGAAGTCTGTTTCCTAAACAAGTCGGTCTGAAGGTAGTTATTGGAATCCCTCATCACTTGAACATCAAGAAATTCTATGGTTTTAAAGTCACTATGATATGTGAGATGCACATTGATGTTGTTAGAATTTAATACACCAATAAAATCTGGTAGCACACCGATGGAATCCTGCCAAATAAAGAAAATATCATCAATGTAGCGTGTCCAAAAAAGGACACGCTCCATCTGTTCAAACTTGCCCGACAAAAATAGGTCCCTTTCCCACAGACCCAGGAACAGGTTGGCATACGATGGGGCAAATGATGTACCCATAGCTGTTCCCTGGGTCTGTAGGAAAAAGGAATCCTTGAAAGTAAAAAAGTTGTATGACAACGCAAATTCTAATAAATTAATAAAAAATATAATAAAGGCTTGTGAAAAAGAAGAATGTTGCAAAAAATTAGATACAGCAGCTATCCCATCGGTGTGCCTGATGTTGGTGTATAAAGATTCCACATCGCATGTGACCAAAGTGGAATGTTCATCAATGTTTAAGCCATCAATTTTCTTGAGAAAATCATTGGTATCCCTTGTATATGACGGGAGGGCAGTCACAAATGGCTGTAAGATAAAATCTATATATTTATTTACATTTTCTAGAAAATTGACTCTCCCAGATATAATGGGTCTACCAGGTGGTATCTCTTTGTTTTTGTGTATTTTAGGCAGCAGATATAGGGTGGGAATAGTGGGTTCATGAACTTGTAAGGCCAGAAAGAGGTCATTAGTAATAATGTCATCCTCTTTTGCATCATTTAATAATACTTTCAATTCAGCCTGAAATTTCAGGAGAGGATTAAACGTCAACCTCTAATAACAATCCGGATTGTTTAGCTGGCGAAATGCCTCAGTTTCATACATATCCTTAGGCCATACCACCACATTCCCACCCTTATCTGCTGGTTTGAACACGATATCTTGGATACCTTTAGACAAATCCTCTCCTCATTGTTCAAATTGTCTTCATGACTGTATGAGGGAATTTTTTGAAATTCACTACTTACAGTTCTGACAAAAGTATCTATATTTGGACATGAGGATAATGGAGGGAATTTAGTAGATGGTTTTTTAATAACACCTGGAATCTCACCTTCATTAATATTACGTTCTCTTGCTAATTGTTCGAGATCGACTAATGCCTTTTGTTCCGCCTCTGTTGAAAGAAATTCAAAAGTATTGGGGTTATGAAACATACGTTTGAATAGTAATCTCCTGGCAAACAGATGTAAATCTTTAACTGCCGTAAAACAGTCAAAGTTTGCTGTAGGGCAAAACATAATCCCTCTACATAATATATCAATCTCTACAGGAGAGAAAGTATAGGTACTTAGATTGATTACCTTTAAATGATTGGGGTTCAAATCCGGAGATTAATTTTTCTTATTAGGAAGAAAGCGCAAATTTCTTTTCCTCTTGGTGGTAATCATAGATGAAACAGAGGCGGAAGAGGAGGCAACAGAGGTATCACCGACTGATGGATTTGAAGTAATGGAAACAGAACGTTCTCTATTCTGATTGCTACTCATATGTCTTTTCCAATGATAAATTTTGCCTGATTTGGCTTCCCTTAAAACTCTGCCAAAACACTTCAAAATGTATCACAATTGTGATCCTACTTTATTAAAAGTGTCTGGCATAGATATATGTAATGGGATTAGAGGTGGAAATGTCAGTAATCGTCTTGCCCAGTTAGAAACCCAGTGGACTTGGACACTGGGCACTGTGTCTCCACTGGGTTTAAATGAGAGTCTATCTTTTATTCCATTTTTATAAAAGTATTTTTTTGTGCACTTTTTAATTTTCACCTTTTATTTTATTTTTGTAGATATTTTGGTCGATATTCTATACTATGGTGGACCGGTTTACATTTCGAAAGAAGAAACAGTGACAAGATTTTTATGCTTATGTCCATGCATCTATTGTGATATGGAATATAGACATATTATATTTCTGAAGTATATTATATTATTTTTTCATTAATCATGTATATTGTATATTTTGTGTATATATATATTTCACATCATTGTTCACATTTATTAGTTTAGGAATATATTCCCTTATTTATTATTTATTTTTATTGCACAATTTATGTCTGTAATAATAATTATTTTAGCATTATTCATATATATTTGGCACTTTAAATCAAAATGTATATATAAAAATGCATTTATTAATGTTTGCACATTGTTATCTATTTTATTATATATATATATATATATATATATATATATATTTCATTTTCATTTTTTAAGCACTTTGCACTTTATATTTATTCACAAGCCCCCTTCTTTTTTTGATAATATTTATCCTTATATGATCCATTGTTTCTCATATTGGTTTTTAGGTGTTTTTTTACCTATGTCCCCATAAGTTATACATCCATTTGTGATGATATGCAGGGCAAATTTCCCACACAGCAATGGCATAAAGTGAGACTAGGGACTTTTTTTTTTTTTAAGTGGCGGAGGAATACAGTGCGGAAGGATACCTACCTTCCGTCATTGGATTCCTGCAGCCCGTAGAGAACGGCAGCATCAGCTGATGCTGCAGTTCTCTACCCAAGATCGTCGTGGGACACACTCGTGGACTGCTTCGGATCGTGGGTGAGTATTTTTGTGGTTTGTTATGTTAATATTTATTCCGGAAAAGACAATGGCTTCGGGGAACAATGTGACAAGTATTGGTAAGTATGTTACTCTATGTTATATGTACTGTATGTCTATGTATGTATTGTATGAATGTATTGTATGTATGTAGTATATATGTGGTATGTATGTAGCATGTAGTATGTATGTAGTATGTATGTAGCATGCATGTAGCATGCAGTATGTATGTAGCATGCATGTAGTATATATGTAGTATGTATGTAGCATGCATGTAGTATATATGTATGAATGTATGTAGCATGTAGTATGTATGTAGTATGTATGTGGTATGTATGTAGCATGTAGTATGTATGTAGTATGTATGTAGCATGCATGTAGTATATATGTAGTATGTATGTAGCATGTAGTATTTATGTAGTATGAATGTAGCATGTATGTAGCATGTATGTAGTATGTAGTATGAATGTAGCATGTATGTAGTATGTATGTAGCATGCAGTATGTATGTAGCATGTAGTATATATGTAGTATGTATGTAGTATATATGTAGTATGTATGTTGCATGTAGTATTTATGTAGTATGAATGTAGCATGTATGTAGCATGTATGTAGTATGTAGTATGAATGTAGCATGTATGTAGTATGTAGTATGAATGTAGCATGTATGTAGTATGCATGTTGTATGTATGTAGCATGTAATTTTTTTTTTTTTTTTTTACATTCAACACATTAGCCGGATGATAGGACTATTACTGTCCCATCATTGGCTAATGTGTCAATCACTGTCATGGTAGCAGGCATCGCCCGATGGGACTTGTAGTCCCATCGGACGATGCCTGCACAGACCCCCGAAGCCTGCACAGACCACCGGCAGGCCGGCACAGCCCCCCGGCAGGCCGGCACAGCCCCCCGGAGCCTGCACAGACCACCGGCAGGCCGGCACAGCCCCCCGGCAGGCCGGCACAGCCCCCCGGAGCCTGCACAGCCCCCCGGCAGGCCGGCACAGCCCCCCGGCAGGCCGGCACAGCCCACCGGAGCCTGCACAGACCACCGGCAGGCCGGCACAGCCCCCCGGCAGGCCGGCACAGACCACCGGAGCCTGCACAGACCCCCTGGCAGGCCGGCACAGCCCCCCGAAAGGCCCGTACAGACCCCAGAGAGGCTGTACAAGGGCAGGAAAGGGTTTTTCTTATTCCGATACCGGAAGTCCCATAGACTTGAATGGGACTTCCGGTATCGGAATCGGCGATACCGATACTTTTTTTAAAGATCGGCCGATACCATCCGATACGATACTTTGAAGTATCGGACGGTATCGCTCAACTCTAGTTGTGGGTTATTGCATGTATTTTATTTACCTGTCAATCATTGAGCCAGTTCAGCATGGTTATTAGGAAAGCTTTATTATATAGCTTATTATGTACTTATAATACCATGTACACATTTGGGGTGCCTTTTTAATTTATTTTAAGTGTACACCTATTGTTGTTCTATATCTTAATAAAGGCCATTTTTTGATTAGTTTCTATTTTATTTTCTGTGCTTTTTTATTATATATTACACATATAATATTTAATATTCTTTTATTTCTACGCCCTGCCGGTTTCATCTTCCACCATGCCCAGAGTATATAGTGGTTTCTTTACAAACATTAATGAATGATTGGATCATTCTCACTTAAAGTGAACCAACAATTAATCCACGGTCAGTAAGTATCAGACACTGGCTGTATGATTCCTATGATTCCAACCAGGTATGTTTGACTCTGAAATGCTGCGACATTTCAGAGAAAACATACTTTAAATTCTGCTGGGGACAGCATAGAATGTGAGACTAATCAGAAAACCTGCTCACTGCCCTGGAGTGACAGGTTTTAGGCCACCCAAACATGCAGGGAGACTCGTCTCCAATGCTGCAGCCTTTCAGAGTCAAACATGTCTTGCTGGTATCATACAACCAGTGTCTGATACATTCTGCTTGTAGATCGGGCAGCATGGATCAACTGTCAGTTTCCATTTAATTCAAACATGTTGCTGTAATAGGATGCCACCATTGAACAAGACAGTTAATCCCTTCACAACATATGATGTAAACTTATGTCCCTGCTTTTGATGCGTGCTTGCACGCCGAGCCC
Source organism: Dendrobates tinctorius (assembly GCF_039654945.1). Taxonomy (NCBI): domain Eukaryota; kingdom Metazoa; phylum Chordata; class Amphibia; order Anura; family Dendrobatidae; genus Dendrobates; species Dendrobates tinctorius. The sequence continues at coordinate 22,477,267 of NW_027361692.1, forward strand.
GCATTTTTCTCCTTTCGCCACACAATATGGCTGATTTAGTCAGCCATCATTTGCCTCTATCAGACACAGGTGGAGAAGAGTTCCACCTGCCACAGTTAACCTGTTAAATCCCACTATCAGTCTCTGACAGTGGCATTTAACATGTTTTAGTAGAACAGTGCATCTTCTACGCTGCAATTGGAGCACCTGTGACGTGATCGCAGGGCGCTGATGGGTTACCATAATAGACAGGGGTCTGCTGATGACACCCTTGCCTGTCATCGTGATGCTCCAGAGAAAGACAGAGATCATGATTTTTACTATACATACCATTGCCGTCATGAGCGGGGAAAGATGTAGGTTCAGTGTGAAAACCTGCATCAAAGACAGCGACACACAAAATATTATGTAAGTTTATGTCATATGTCACAAAGGGGTCAACTGTTTTGTTACAATTGTGACATCTAAAGACAGTAACATGTTCAAATCAAAGGGAAACTGACAGCTGATACAAGTGATCGGATAATCGCAGCTTCAAGTTCCCTAATGGAACTATTACAGGTGCATCTCACAAAATTAGAATATCATCAAAAAGTTAATTTATTTCAGTTCTTCAATACAAAAACTGAAACTCATATATTAGATAGAGTCATTACAAACAGAGTGATCTATTTCAAGTGTTATTTCTGTTAATGTTGATGATTATGGCTTACAGCCAATGAAAACCCAAAAGTCATTACCTCAGTAAATTAGAATACTTTACAACACCAGCTTGAAAAAATGATTTTAAAACCCGAAATGTTGGCCTGCTGAAATGTATGTTCAGTCAATACTTGGTTGGGGCTCCTTTTGCATCAATAACTGCATCAATGCAGTGTGGCATGTAGGCGATCAGCCTGTGGCACTCCGGAGGTGTTATGGAAGCCCAGGTTGCTTTGATAGCAGCCTTCAGCTCGTCTGCATTGTTAGGTCTGGTGTCTCTCATCTTCCTCTTAACAGTACCCCATAGATTATATACAGTAAAAAGTGAAAAAAGTTTTAAAAATATAAAACAATTAAAAACTACACATACTGTATTTGGTAATTTGGTATTGCGTCTGAATCTATCAAAATATAAAATAAATTCATCTGATTGATAAACAACGTAACAAGAAAAAAAATAAAAAATGCCAAACTTTTTTGGCCACTGCAAATTTACAATAAAATATACTAAGAAGCAATCAAAACATTGTATCTACAGTATCTGCTACTCACCTCTCTTTGCCCACCAGTCAGGTTCCTCACCGCGTCTCTTCACCTGCCGGCTGGGTCCCTTCACCCGCTGGGTGGGTCCCTTCACCCGCTGGCCGGGTCCCTCACCGTGTCCCCGCCGCGTCTCGCCGGCACTTCCGGGTCCTCAGCTGCGCTGGAGATCTTGGGCTTCGCGCATGCGCACCCGCCCACTTAGGTCGCGGCTTCTCCGACAGTTTAATGCTGTCGGGTTGTTTTGGGTCCTGGAAGCACTGCCCAATCTGGGCAGTGGCTATAGGGTATATCAGGCCGCTTCCTGTAAGAGAAAGTGCCTGATTATTGATAGTGCCTACTATGTGACTGCTTTAGGTGCCCGGCTTCCAGGTATCTCCCTGTGTCCACACCCTGCTCTGCGCCCTCGGCTCCTGGCCCACGGATCCCATTCCAGTCCTTTCTTCTTCCTGCTGTGTGCTCTGTGTCCCTGTCCGCACCTTGCCTACATATACTGTTTCCTGTTGTTCCTTCCATCACCCCATAGACCCCTCATTCTCTTCCCTGCCTCCTTTGAGCCGTCCCTTGGTACTGGCTGTCGTGGTATTCCGAACCCCTGGGCTTGCCCTTGATGCTCCCTGTATAGGGGGTGGTTTCAGTAGGCCAGCTCACTCAGGTGGGTTCGGATATCTCAATCCGAGGGTCCACTCTTGGAGCATAACAGTATAATCAGGCCATAGACCCAGCTGGTGCTTCGGCCGCTGCTCAAAAGGAGTTTGTTTACTTGCGGGAGAATTACATGTGGATCATGTCCTTCATGAAGTCCATGGAGTCCCGGTTGCCAGCTTTACAGACCTCCAATCCAGGGAACGCCTCCCAGCTAGCCAGTCTCCAACAGGAGCTTGCTCAGCAGCTGGACATTCAGGCCCACATACTCAGCTACATGGCGTCGGTGGACGACTGACTGCTCTCTATTCAGTCTGCTGCCTCGGCACAGATTCAGGCCCCGCACCCTCCACCCCGTCAAGGTAAACCACCTCGGTATAACAGGGACCCCAAGCTGTGTCAGGGTTTTCTGAATCAGTGTCGTCTACACTTTGAGCTCCTGCCAAAGCAATTTCCCATTGATCGGGCTAAGGTGGCTTTTGTGGTGTCTCATTTAGAGGGTTAGGCTTTGGCGTGGGTTAACCCTCTTTGGGAGCGTGATGATCCCATTGTTTCCCAGCTGTCAACTTTTCTGGAGACCATTCGCAGAGTCTTTGATGAGCCAGGCCGCTTGACCTCCACTACTGAGTCCCTCTTTAATCTCTGCCAGGATTCTCTTTCTGTGGTTCAATATGCCATTCAGTTTCACACTCTGTCCTCCGAGTTCAGTTGGAACAACACGGCTCTGGTAGGGGCCTTTTGGCGAGGTCTGTCAGTTCGTTTTAAAGATGAGCTGGCTGGACGTGATACACCAACTTCCTTAGTGAATTAAATCTCCCTGGCTACATGAATAGATCTACGCTTTCAGGAGTGCTCTCGTGAATCTTCCCTGGGAGAGAAGTTTTCCTCGTCCGTCCTTGACCCCTCGCAGGCTAACCAGCCCATGACCTGTGATGTCCTCTTCGGCCTCTGCATCTGAGCTGATGCAGGTGGATTGGCTCAAAAAGGCGGAGCAGCGTCGTAAGGAGAGACTCGCGCAAGGTCTCTTCTTCTACTGTGGAGACACTTCCCATTTGCTCAGATCCTGTCCAAAGCATCTGGGAAACTCCTCTACCTAGGCCAGGTAAGAGAGGTCTCTCAAGGTGCATGTGATTCCTCTCTACCCTTGTCTCTGTCCATCCAGCTGTTCGTGGGTTCCAAGCGCTTCTCTAAGGTAGCTTATGTGGATTAGGGAGCGGCAGGTAACTTCATTAGGCTTGAGGAGGTCTGCAGGTTCTGGATACAGACCAAGACCTTGGAGAATCCTCGGATGTTAGCATCGGTGGACGGCAAACCATTGCAGGAGATGGTTACTGAGGTTACCGAAGATGTGGCGTTGCAGGTTGGAGCCCTGCATCAGGAGAAGATAGCATTTTATGTCTTGTCTAATTTATCTCATCCCGTTCTCCTGGGTCTTCCTTGGCTTAGGGCTCATGAACCCATCATTGACTGGCATACAGGTGGCATACTGCACTGGGGACAACTTTGTCAGGAACGATGTCTGGTGCCGGTTCATCCGCTCAGTCTTCCTTGGTCTCCTACAATTCCTGACGGATTACCTCCTGCCTACTGGTCCTTCGCGGACATCTTCGGCAAGAAGGAGGCGGAGACTCTTCTGCCACATCGACCGTATGATTGCCCAATTGAACTTCTACCTGGTTCAGCCCCTCCCAGGGGCAGAATCTATCCACTATCCTCAGCTGAGACCCAGGCCATGTTGGAGTACATCCAGGAAAATTTGGCCAGAGGCTTTATTCGGAAATCTTTGTGAAGAAGAAGGATGGCTCTCTCCGTCCCTGTATAGGTAGCAGTGGTCTGAACAAGGCTACGATCAAGAACAAATACCCGCTGCCGCTTATCCCGGAGCTCTTTGATCACCTGAAAGGGGCATGAATCTTCACTAAGCTTGATCTCCATGGGGCCTACAACTTGGTCCGTATCCATGCCGGGGACGAATGGAAAACTGCATTTAACACGTGGGATGGGCACTACTAATATTTGGTTATGCCTTTTGGCCTCTGTAATGCTCCTGCAGTATTCCAGGAGTTTATTAATGACGTCTTCCAGGATCTCCTGTATTCCTGCGTGGTGGTGTATCTAGACTACATTCTCGTCTTTTCTCCAGATCTGTCTTCTCATAGACAGAACGTTCGTCAGGTGTTACTACGTCTGAGAGAGAGCCACTTTTACGCCAAGTTCGAGAAGCGTATCTTTGAGCACTCTTCCATGCCAATTTTGGGGTTCATCATCTTTGATTCTGGTCTCAAAGTTGATCCCAAGAAGGTTTCTGCCATCCTCAATTGGCCGCAACCCCTCGAGGTGAGGGCTATCCAGAGATTTCTTGGTTTCGCAAACTATTACAGGCAGTTCATACCCCACTTCTCCTCTCTAATCACGCACATCTCGTCTCTCATCCGCAAGGGGGCCAATCCCCATGTTTGGTCTGAAGAAGCTGAGAACACCTTTTTGACCTTAAAGCAAGCTTTTGCAAGAGCTCCGGTACTTCATCGTCCAGACACCAGCAGACCATTCATTCTCGAGGTGGATGCCTCCACCACTGGGGCTGGTGCAGTCTTCTCCCAAAGGTTGTCCGGTCGTCTGGTCACTTGTGGATACTTGTCTAAAGCATTTTCTACTTCTGAACGCAATTACTCCATTGGAGATAGAGAGCTACTTGCTATAAAACTTGTGTTGGAGGAGGGGCGGTATCTTCTTGAAGGAGCAGTGCATCCATTCACAATTTTCACCGATCACAAGAATCTGGCTTACGTTCAGTCTGCACAGAGACTCAACCCCCAGCAAGTCAGGTGGTCTCTGTTCGTTGCTCTTTTCAACTTCTAGCTGCACTTCTGGCCAGGTGAGAAGAACGTCAAGGCTGATGCTTTGTCAAGATCCTTCCAGGCTATTGATGTGGAGGAGGTCCCATCCCATATTATCGATCCTTCCAGGGTCATCACCGTGGCTCCCCTGAATCTTGATACCCTTCCACCAGGTAAAACATTCATTTCGGAGGACAGAGAGAAGGTGTTGTGCTGGGGCCGTTCTTCTAAAATTGCTAGCCATGCAGAAACCAAGAAAACCTGTCTTATTATATCCCGTCATTATTGGTGGCCTTCCCTTCACCGGGACATTGAAAATTTTACCGCCTCCTGCCCTTCCTGTGCCAGAAATAAGACTCTGGGACAACTACCCTCCGGGGCCTTGCATCCTCTTTCTGTGCCTTCGGTCCCTTGGTGGCATATAGTCATGGACTTTATCACCGATCTTCCATGCTCCAAGTGTTGCACTTCTATTCTGGTGGTTGTGGACTGTTTCTCTAAAATGGCCCACTTTGTCCCGCTCCCAGGCTTACCATCCGTTCTTGAGTTGGCAAAGGTTTTTGTACAACATGTCTTCAGGATCCATGGATTCATGCAACATATCGTGTCAGACAGAGGAATTCAATTCACATCCCGGTTCTGGAGAGCTCTCTGTAAGCTCATGAATGTGACCCTGGACTTCTCCTCCACCTATCATCCACAGTCCAACGGTCAGGTGGAACGGACTAATCAAGTCTTGACCACTTATCTCCGATATTTTACTAATGCCCACCAGGACAATTGGGTCCATCTTCTTTCTTGGGCGGAGTTTGCATACAAAAATCATACCAGTGAATCCGCTGCCAATTCTCCATTTTTTATCATCTCTGACCTGCCTTTGCTGGTCTCTCCTACCTCGGGTGTCCCGGCAGCTGACTCTTTGACCATGGAATTTTCTAAGATTTGGAAGGAGACCAAGAAGACACTTGAGAAGTCGTGTATTCGGATGAAGAGGCATGCCGATAAAAGGCATTTGGACATTCCTCCTTTTCAACCTGGTGATAAAGTCTGGCTCTCCTCCAAGTATATTCGACTCAAGATTCCCTCTTTCAAATTGGGACCCCATTACATTGGTCCTTTCGAGGTCCTGGGACGAATTAATGACATTGCCTATGAATTGAGGTTTCCTGCCTCGCTCCGTATTCCCAACACCTTCCATGTTTCTCTCCTCAAACTTGTGATACTTAATCGTTTTCATTCTTCCTCTGGTTCCTCTCCTCCTCCTGTCTGTTCAGATAACGTCTTTGAGGTGAGGGATATACTGGCCAGGAAGAAAGTTAGGTGGAAAACTTTCTTCTTGATTGATTGGAAGGGGTATTGTCCTGAGGAGAGGTCATGTGAACCACTGGAGAACATAAAGGCAGCCCATATCCTAAAGATAATTCTAGCCAGCCTTGAGCCTTGCCTTCTTCGGGGGGCAAGTAGCAAAACACGCATTGGGGTCCCGCAGCCCACATCACAGAAAGGTTGGTTTTGGCAAAAGGTTTAGAATTTGCATGTATTGCATATAATCAGTTTTTGCCTGATATATCTGGATAGTAGTCACAACTAACATTGACTTATGGTTCCCTTGTCTGAGGCTACATTGTAGACCCGGCTATAGGAACACTTTACTCTCTACAGACTAGTGTATGTATTACGGCATCAGTTATCTCAGATATCAGGCCACATTTTTATTTCTCCATGTTCCATGTTCTATTTTGTAGGTCCTTTGATTGATGCACCTTATATGAATGTTGAGAAAGAATTGTGCCTTTTTATATAAAAGATATATATGTATATATGTGTATATATTTTTTTGTATCCCTCCTCATTTGTGATGGGTTATAAATTTTGAATAGTATCAATTTTTTGTGCACTCTATTAGGTCATAATCAATATTTGTAACTGGTCATTTGTAGGTCCTTTTAGGGATCACTTTATTATGCCCTATTGCACCTTATATGAATGCTGAGTAAAAATTGTGCCTTTTCATATCAGGGATATATACATATATATATTTAATATTTTTTTTATTTTTTCCCCTCCTTACTTGTGGAGGGTAACAAATTTAGAATACTATCTATATCTTTTTGTGCATTTCACTAGGCCATTATTATTATATGCAACTGTTTACATATCGCCATTTTTTACCCTTCCTTATCCGTGTGTGGTAACTGGGTGTTGCTGATTCCCTTATATATCCCAAATTTTGTGATTGATTCATTACAAACTTGTATTTTATTATTTTTTGGATAACAATAAAATTATATATGTTATTTATTGCTCTTGGTTCCATTTTTCTTTGGTATATATATTGTTCTAATGGATGAGCTTTAATACTTATAGCCTCTTTTGGGATCATTCCTCCTACACTAGTTCCTGCACCCTTTCCTGCTCATCATCCATCTGCAATGTGCTATCTCACAGCAAGTTGTCCACATCACCTGGAAGCTGAAAGCTCTGCAGCACTGCATCAACAAAGCGGAAACAGGTTCTGCGGAAGCTAATTTCTCTAGGAGACAAACCGCACACCACACGAGAATTATTGAAAGGAATAACAGACCAAAAAGATTGGCTCTCGCTGCTGAACATCCAACCAGACATGATGGTGTGTGGAGTTTGGCAAGCTCACACACATATTATGCTTGGCACACATGCAGAACTTTGTAGTTCAGCAGTTTCTGAAAGCCTACTCATATTTGCCAGAGCTTCTAGTCAGGGTACACTGCATTAGCGACCATTTACACAAGTCAGCTGCAGCTGCCACCGCCACATGCAAGTGCCAGCTCATTGACTGGTGTGCGGCATGACAACGCACTGGAACTCCACACTGCACAAGCTGGCAGGACTTTGTGAGCAGCAGAGGAATGAGTAGGAAGAGATGGAGGAGGAGCAGATGGAGAGTAGTCATCATGGTGGAGACAGGGAAGTGGCCTGGGGAAATTTCATGACACCCTGCCAGTGTCCAAGCCCTTATGACCGAGTATTTTTGATAAGGAGGGAAAATTTTTTCAAGATGGTCACGCAATACCTGGCAATCAATTCCAGTGTAATCCATAATTCCACTGCGACCTTCAATTATTGGATTTCAAAGCTGGACACCATTATGCCTTGGAGGTATTGTGCTGCCCGACCGCTAGCGTATTGGTTTTTAGTGACACTTGGGAGGGTCATAACAGATAGGTGCTGACAGGCTCACTGTGATAATACTGAACAAAGCCTGGATTAACCCCGGCTTTTCCACACTACCAGATGACTGAAGCACCTAAAGTGATTTTAATCTTCAGTGTTTGAATGAGGTCTGCCAATTGATGCCTTCAAGGGTCTATGAAAGACTGGATGAGCCTACATAATACTTTTTTCCTGGCTTTGCACTTTGGCCGGTGGACACCGCATCTGGAGGCACGTTTGCCCCTTTCCTATATACTGACATGCTCATTACCTTAGAGAGATTATTCTCATCATAACTGAAGAAGGTCACATTGACCGAAACGTCTTTTTTCGTGTACTACAATAAACCGCCTTGCAAATACCTTTAAGTTGAGTGCTAGGTTTATATTTGATGCTTTTTGAATATGTCTAGAAGGTGAGTGTAATCTGGTTTTACCACCTGATATATCTCTCGGATAAGACCCTATTTTTGCACTGATCTCTCCAACAGCTCTGTGCTTGTAATTTGTGGCAGACTTTGCACTGCGTGCAGAGCTTTTATGGGTGTTTAAGTACCACAACTACACTTTGTTCACAATATTTGAATGAGGCAGTACAGTTGGTGCCTTGAAGGATGTATGGATGATCATGCTTGAAATTTTTGGCAGGTTTTGCACGTAGTACATAACCTTTATGAGTCTAGAAGTACCACTACATGACAATTTCAACAGAATGTGTATGAGGGCCTCCTTTATGTCTAATACAGGCTGATTCCCTTTGAGTCTCTAATTTTTGGCCCTTCTTGTTTCCTTCTGAAATTTCCAATTTTTTTAAATCAAAAATTCAATTTTGGTTTACTCAAATTTTTAGTTTTTTTAATCCTTTTAAAATTTTATCTTATATACAAGTGAAATTAAAGCAAAAATATTCTCTTTGATTTTGAATATTTTATTTGTCCGTCCTTAAAATGGAGTAAAAGTGTGACACCATTGTTCTCAGCAGCGATCTGCTTGTCAGAAATGCTTCCAGGGGACTTTCATTCAGGACTTTTTCCATCCATTTCAACATTTTCAGAAAAATGCTCAGATTTTCCATTGACTCCCATTATACTCGTTACTCGAAGCGAGTACCTGAACAGTAGGAATTGCTCAGTTCGAGTAAAGAGAATTTGAGCATTTTAGTGCTCGCTCATCTCTAATTATTATGGCCTCCAATACAGGACTAAGTGTAAAGTGGAAGCCATTTACAATTTATTTCATGAAAATTTTGCACTTCAAAGCACTATTTGTATTCTAAAATGACATTACAATCAGGAGATTTTATTAACTTGCACTAAATAATTCATTTTAATGTGCAGTACATCCAAAGTGCTGGTGTCTGTACCTTTCACAATTTCACTGAACTCATAGAACACTCATTGTCTTGTCTAGCTTTCAGCTTTAGTATTTACAACTATACAAAATTCCTATTTCCAGGAAGCGATGCTAGCAGAGTCATCAGGCATTTTCCCTATACAGTGATTCTACTAGCGTAACGTATAATTTATTCATTAGGCAATTAAGTCTATAGCATGAAAGAGTCCTCTTCCTGATACAAAGTGAACATTACTGAAGACCACTGTGATCATTATTTGTTGCTGAATGTTAAACACCTCATTATAATAAAGTATTTGATACTTGTGTATGATGTACTGATGTTCTAATTTGCTAAAGTGCAAACACATCTCATTCAGATTAAGTTTTTTTTCTTTTCTTCAAATAGATTTTTTGCCTTTAAAATGATACAGGAAAATGTCACATCCTTAGTCAAACAGTTGTGGTCAGTGAAGCTGAAGGGAGACAAATGGGAACCCTTGCAAGAACTCCCATGTCCAGAGCCTCTCACCTAGCCAAATCAGTTCTCATACTTTGCACTGATGAGGGCCAATAGCCCGAAACACTGTGTCTGCAAATTGAGATTCTGATTTGGCTTTAATCTTAAGTCATATTACAAGACTCGTTGAAGGGTCGATTGTGACTTGTAGGATTGCTATTTCCAACAGGTGGCGCTATAGAATTCAAGTCCTCTTTCCCTCTGAAGAGGCAATTTGCATGTCTGAATGATCTTTCATGCGCTTTAATTTTTTTTGCCCTCTGAAAAATAAATTGGTATGGAATATGTTGGCAAAATAGAAATTAAAAATGATATTATTTAATTTGTGTAAGTAATGCCTAATTTTTTGTCCACCGAGTGCAGGACAAAGGACCATACAGAATGCTCAGATGAAGGCAATTTATGGAACTTTATTGAAAACTGAGGATTTGAAATCTACAAAATCTTAGGCATCTTTCTAACACCCTTAATAACTGTATCTCTGGAACTGCAAGGTAAGAAATATTCAGAAATCTTAGCAAAAAAAGAAGTAATTCACTATAAGTTATTTACTCTTCCCAAATATTCTCTAGTCTATATATGGTTTTCCACTATGTTGGGAAAAATTCCATAAATTTTGAAAATAGTTCTATAACATACCTATAATTGGGCTATCACCAACCCGTCCAACCATTTTATTTGTTATCCCGCCAGTTGATGTAGCACAGGATAAGTTGCCCTTTGAATCTATTGCTACGGCACCAACAGTATCATGCATCCTAGGGAAAATAGTAAAACGCAGTATTTAATTCAACATATTGCATAATTGCATTTTAAATTATTCAGTACCTACAATATACTTGAAATACAAAATATTCTTTATAATATAATAAGGAAGACTATGATCTCATAGTGTCTTCATGTACACAATTAAGTGAAATATATAAAGAATCTATTCTACTTTCCTAGCACTCATAGAATCTCAGAAACCACAACTGATGAAGCTGTATTGATTACAAATGATCACGGTTGACCTATTCTAAAAGTAATAATGTTATTAAATGTAACACATTAAAAAGGGACGTAAAGGGATTTTACCACAAACAAAGTTAGTTTTAATCCACATTTTAATTAACAGATCTTTGAATAATAATAATACATTCCACAATTAGATGCGTTTAAAAAAAAAGTTCCTGTGCTGTGATAATCTTATAAATGGGCCCCTTCTGTGTCTGACCGTACAGGAACATGGTCTGAGCATACCATATCTCCTGGGTAGGGGAGGAAGGAAAAGAGAATATACAGACATTACAGCACGGGATCGCAAATAATTATTTCTTTCAGGTAAAATGTTGCTTAACAACAAGCACTGAAATGCTTTGCCTCACAAAAAGATTAATTTGCGATCCCATGCTGTAATGTCTGTATACTCTCTTTCGCTTCTTCTTCTCCCCTGCCCAGGAGATGTGGTATGATCAAATTATTTCAGCACAGGAACATTTTTTTATACATCCAATAGTAAAACATATTTTTATGACAAGATCTATTAATTAAAATCTAATTTGCTTGTGGGGAAACCCATTTAAAGAGAATGTAGGTGCACTAAAAAAAAATCAGAATTTTTTGTCTTTGGTTTTGACTCACTGTAAAGCACTGTAGAGCGCATGCGCTGGCTTTACCTATGGGGGATGCACACTACAGAGAGCAGTACTCCCATGCAGGAACCCAATAGGGGACAAAATGTGGATGACGCAGGACGTGTCTTTTCCGTGAGGCAGGGAAGGAGGATGATGATCGTAAGAGGAGAGGAGGTGCCAGATCAAGACCAAAGACACCCTTTGGACCATCTATGAGCCTAATAAAAGGTTTTTTTGTGCCTTGCAGAGCGGATTGAGAACATACATACAGCATACTAGAGTGCTACAGCTCAAGGCTGAAGATGCTTGCCGTACATTACGTGGAGAAATCCTGGTGATGATATGATGTGAGCAATAAGTCACTTTCTGTTGACACATTCTCTTTAACAAGGAATTGGCATGAGCTCTCAGTCCATGGACTAAGTAATGTTAGATTATTACACATCATCATGGATTTCAAATTGTTGGTAAGTGGTAGGACGCCTAATGCAGTGAAAATCCACAGAATGAGATGTTTGTGATCCTTTGTTTTCCAGCATCAAATACTTTCTTTTCCAAGGTTGATTATCTTAAAATAGAGAAAGTCAATTATAATTTTCTCACTGAAATTTTAATATGACTCCCCACTTGTGCTTATATTACTTTATGCTATTTTTTACATTTTTACCTCCTAATGCCACTTTTGTATCTGCAGATCTGAGACTCATTACTTTACAATATTTCTGACATGCTTGCCAGAACTCACATTACCATTGATTGTAATTTGTGGACCACTTTGAGAAAAGCAGTGATTAGGACAGCACACTATGATAATCAAACAAACTTGATAAGAAATTGAAATATTTTAAAGGTAATTTTCCCACTTTGTCAGGAAACACCATTGCATTTTGCAGTTTAATAATCTCCAATGTGCCAACAGTAATTGAGTTCTAAATGTTCTGTGATCAGAGGAAGACAGTCCTTATAGAGGGAACATTATTCACACAAGTGTCATCAGTAATGAAATCTAGACATAAGATGAATGGCACAAAATTAGCACATTGCCATGTAGGAGAAGTACCAGGCTATTTTTATTGTTACCCAGTAGGAAATAGTGTTATTTTATGCTATCAGTTGAGGAGCTGTTCACATGTTTTCTGACTAGCACCTAGCACGGTAAATTCAAGGTGACAATGAAAGCATACTTCTATAAAACTCTTTTGGCAGGCTTCCCAGTGCACCTGCTGGTCTACTTTAAACCCATTCCATATGTCTGCACTATGAATGGCATTGTTATGTTCGGAAAGTGTGCCCTACACATGGTGCTGCTTTTCTCTCATCATAACTGAATTAAAATTACTGGCATAAACTCTTTGTATAGCTTTAGTAAAAAAAATGGAGTATTGAACAAAATTTATTGAGAAAATAAGTATGCAACTCTTCATTGTGCCATTAAATTGAATTAAATGAAAGGCAACTAATTAGCCTTAAAAGAAGTTTTCCAAGCCTAAAACATTAAAGCATCAATATACATTTGGTAAAGTAGAAACTAGGACCAAAAAAAGTGCAATTAGGGTCTTATCTGAGAATAACAATTATGCAAATGAAAGGTATACTAACCTCATTGTCACAGTTCCACCCCTCAGGGTGTCTGGAATGCTGTCCAATCTGGTACAGGGGCGTGCTAAAGCTATCAGTACTTTGATTGACAGCTTGGCCATTCAATCTGGTTTAGGGGTGTGCTGAGCTGTCAGTATGATTGACAGCTCAACTAGCCAATCTGTGACTGGGAGGTGTCGGCTGTCTCCAAGTGTTCACTATCCCAGGTGATTGCTATGCCTGCTTAACTGATCAGCTTCTCCCAGATCACTGCCAGACATACATTCAACAAGTGAGGTTTGTGCTCCCTGTGCTTTGAATTCTGTATGTTTGATCTGTTGCCTGACCTTGGACTTCATTCTGACCATCCACCTGTTTAAATCTGTCTGCTCCGATCTGTTATCCTTCAGGTACTCTGACCTCAGAACCATACCTGGCTTTTGTCTGTTCCTTCTGTTTATGATGTACCCTCCTGGCTTCTGACCTTGGACTCCTTGACCACTCTGACTCAGGACTTGACTGTGAGAAGTGCCTATCGTCACACTCATAAGGTTGTGTGACACACAACCGTGAATGCGCATTAAAACAGTTCCAGCAGATTCACAGGTCTTCTGACCAGAAAAGGGGAAAAAAAGGAGCCAAATGTGGTTTATCAGGGCTACTGGTAGGCAATGAAGATTCAAATGGAAGTATAATAAAGGATTTTTTATTTCAGGTTTTTAAGTCAATGCGTTTCAAAGTCATTCCAGACTTCTTCCTCAGGACACAAACCATATACAGTTGTGGCCAAGAGTATTGACACCCCTGGAATTCTGTCAGATAATACTCAGTTTCTTCCTGAAAATGATTGCAAACACAAATTCTTTGGTATTATTATCTTCATTTAATTTGTCTTAAATGAAAAAACACAAAAGAGAATGAAGCAAAAAGCAAAACATTGATCATTTCACACAAAACTCCAAAAATGGGCAAGACAAAAGTATTGGCACCCTCAGCCTAATACTTGGTTGCACAACCTTTAGCCAAAATAACTGCGACCAACCGCTTCTGGTAACCATCAATGAGTTTCTTACAATGCTCTGCTGGAATTTTAGACCATTCTTCTTTGGCAAACTGCTGCAGGTCCCTGACATTTGAAGGGTGCCTTCTCCAAACTGCCATTTTTAGATCTCTCCACAGGTGTTCTATGGGATTCAGGTCTGGACTTATTGCTGGCCACCTTAGAAGTCTCCAGTGTTTTTTCTCAAACCATTTTCTAGTGCTTTTTGAAGTGTGTTTTGGGTCATTGTCCTGCTGGAAGACCCATGACCTCTGAGGGAGACCCAGCTTTCTCACACTGGGCCCTACATTATGCTGCAAAATTTGTTGGTAGTCTTCAGACTTCATAATGCCATGCACACAGTCAAGCAGTCCAGTGCCAGAGGCAGCAAAGCAACCCCAAAACATCAGGGAACCTCCGCCATGTTTGACTGTAGGGACCATGTTCTTTTCTTTGAATGCCTCTTTTTTTCTCCTGTAAACTCTATGTTGATGCCTTTGCCCAAAAACTCTACTTTTGTCTCATCTAACCAGAGAACATTCTTCCAAAACATTTTAGGCTTTTTCAGGTAAGTTTTGGCAAACTCCAGCCTGGCTTTTTTTTGTCTCGGGGTAAGAAGTGGGGTCTTCCTGGGTCTCCTACCATACAGTCCCTTTTCATTCAGACGCCGACGGATAGCACGGGTTGACACTGTTGTACCCTCGAACTGCAGGGCAGCTTGAACTTGTTTGGATGTTAGCCGAGGTTCTTTATCCAACATCCGCACAATCTTGCGTTGAAATCTCTTGTCAATTTTTCTTTTCCGTCCACATCTAGGGAGGTTAGCCACAGTGCCATGGGCTTTAAACTTCTTGATGACACTGCGCACGGTAGACACAGGAACATTTAGCTCTTTGGAGATGGACTTGTAGCCTTGAGATTGCTCATGCTTCCTCACAATTTGGTTTCTCAAGTCCTCAGACAGTTCTTTGGTCTTCTTTCTTTTCTCCATGCTCAATGTGGTACACACAAGGACAGAGGTTGAGTCAACTTTAATCCATGTCAACTGGCTGCAAGTGTGATTTAGTTATTGCCAACACCTGTTAGGTGCCACAGGTAAGTTACGGGTGCTGTTAATTACACAAATTAGAGAAGCATCACATGATTTTTCGAACAGTGCCAATACTTTTGTCCACCCTCTTTTTTATGTTTGGTGTGGAATTATATCCAATTTGGATTTAGGACAATTCTTTTTGTGTTTTTTCATTTAAGACAAATTAAATGAAGATAATAATACCAAAGAATTTGTGTTTGCAATCATTTTCAGGAAGAAACTGAGTATTATCTGACAGAATTGCAGTGGTGTCAATACTTTTGGCCACAACTGTATATGGTTTGTGTCCTTAGGAAGAAGTCTGGATTCTGGAATGACTTTGATATATGATTAGTGATTGTCTGACCCTCTGAGTCAAAATGAAGACTTTAGAGGCTGTTGCGCACACATCCATTGGATTAAGCTTAGCTGTAGAACTGGTCAATACCCAACAATGAGCTACTCTGCCTGGGCCAACATTGTAGTACCTGTCTGTTGACTGGAAAGCGATATAAAATTTATTATATTTTAGTAAATATATGGGTTTCATATTTAACCCCTTCATGACCCAGCCTATTTTGACCTTAATGACCAGGCCATTTTTTGCAATTCTGACCAGTGTCCCTTTATGAGGTAATAACTCAGGAACGCTTCAATGGATCCTAGCGATTCTGAGACTGTTTTTTCTTGACATATTGGGCTTCATGCTAGTGGTCAATTTAGTGCGATAATTTTTGCATTTATTTGTAAAAAAAATGGAAATTTGGCAAAAAAATTTAAAATTTTGCAGTTTTCAAATTTTAATTTTTTATTCTGTTAAACAAGAGAGTTATGTGACACAAAATAGTTAATAAATAACATTTCCCACATGTCTACTTTATATCAGCGCAATTTTGGAAACAAAATTTTTTTGTTAGGAAGTTATAAGGGTTAAAATTTGACCAGCGATTTCTCATTTTTACAACAAAATTTACAAAACCATTCTTTTAGGGACCACCTAAAAAGAAGTCACTTTATGGGGTCTATATGGCAGAAAATACCTAAAAGTGACATCATTCTAAAAACTGCACCCCTCAAGCTACTCAAAACTACATTCAAGCAGATTGTTAACCCTTCAGGTGCTTCACAGGAACTAAAGGAAAAAATGGACATTTTGATTTTTGCAACAAAAATTTTCTTTTAGCATCAATTTTTTCATTTTCACATGGGTAACAGGATAAAATGGATCCTAAAATTTGTTGGTAAATTTCTCCTGAGTGCACCAATACCTCATATGTGGTCATAAACCACTGTTTGGGCTCACGGCAGGGCTCAGAAGGGAAGGAGCGCCATTTGACTTTTTGAATGGAAAATATGCTGGAATATTTAGCGGTTGCCATGTCGCGTTTGGAGAGTCCCTGTGTGCCTAAACATTGGAGCTCCCCCCACAATTGACCCCATTTTGGAAACTAGACCCTCCAAGGAACTTACCTAGATGCATAGCGAGCACTTTGAACCCCCAGGTGCTTCACAAATTGATCCATAAAAAAAGTACCTTTTTCACAAAAAATTTCTTTTAGCCTCAGTTTTTTCATTTTTGCATGGGCAACAGGATAAAATGTATCCTAAAATTTGTTGGGCAATTTCTCCTGAGTACACTGATACCTCATATGTGGTCATAAACCACTGCTTGGGCACACGGCAGGGCCCGGAAGGGAAGGAGCGCCATTTGACTTTTTGAATGGAAAATTAGCTCCAATCGTTAGCGGACACCATGTCTCGTTTGGAGAGCCCCTGTGTGCCTAAACATTAGAGCTCCCCACAAGTGACCCCATTTTGGAAACAAGACCCCCGAAGGAACTTATCTAGATGTGTGGTGAGCACTTTGAACCCCCAAGTCCTTCACAGAAGTTTATAACGCAGAGCAGTGAAAATAAAAAATTATTTTTTTTACTCAAAAATGAATTTTTAGCTCGCTATTTTTTATTTTCACAAGGCTAACAGGACAAATTGGACCACAAAAGTTGTTTGAAATTTGTCCTGAGTACACGGATACTCCATATGTGGGGGGAACCACTGTTTGGGCGCATGGGAAAGCTCAGAAGGGAAGGAGCGCCATTTTGGAATGCAGACTTTGATAAAATGTTCTGCGGGCGTCATGTTGCGTTTGCAGTTTCCCTGATGTGCCTAAACAGTAGAAACCCCCCATAAGTGACCCCATTTTGGAAACTATAACCCCCAAGAAGCTTATCTAGATGTGTAATGAACACTTTGAACCCCCAAGTACTTCATAGAAGTTTATAAATGTAGAGCCATAAAAATAAAAAATCTTTTTTTTCCTCAAAAATGATCTTTTAGCCCGCTATTTTTTTATTTTTCACAATGGTAACAGGAGAAATTGGACCCCAAAAGTTGTTGTACAGTTTGTCCTGAGTACGCTGGTACCCCATATGTGGGGGGAACCACTGTTCGGGCACATGTCGGGGCTCGGAAGAGAAGTAGTGACGTTTTGAAATGCCGACTTGATGGAATGGTTTACGGCGTCATGTTACTTTTGCAGAGCCCCTGATGTGCCTAAACAGTAGAAATCCCCCACAAGTGACCCCATTTTGGAAACGAGACCCCCCAAGGAAATTATCTAGATGTGTGGTGGGCACTTTGAACCCCAAAGTGCTTCACAGAAGTTTATAACGCTTAGCCGTGAAAATAAAAAAATCCTTTTTTTCCTCAAAAAATGAATTTTTAGCATGCAATTTTTTATTTTCACAAGGGTAACAGGAGAAATTGGACCACAAAAGTTGGTATACAGTTTGTCCTGCGTACGCTGGTACCCCATATGTGGGGGGAACCACTGTTCGGGCACACGTCGGGGCTTGGAAGGGAAGTAGTGACGTTTTGAAATGCGGACTTTGATGGAATGGTCTGCGGGTGTCATGTACATTTGCAGAGCGCCTGATGTGCCTAAACAGTAGAAACGCCCCACAAGTGACCCCATTGTGGAAACTAGACCCCCCAAGGAACTTACCTAGATGTGTGGTGTGCACTTTGAACCCCCAAGTGCTTCACAGAAGTTTATAACGCAGAGCTGTGAAAATAAAAAATCATTTTTTTCCTCAAAAAATGATTTTTAGCCCACAATTTTTTATTTTCACAAAGGTAACAGGATAAATTGGACCCCAAAAGTTGTTGTCCAGTTTGTCCCGAGTATGCTGGTATCCCATATGTGGGGGGACCACTGTTTGGGCACACGTTGGGGCTTGGAAGGGAAGTAGTGACGTTTTGAAATGCCGACTTGATGGAATGGTCTGCGGGTGTCATGTTAACTTTGCAGAGCCCCTGATGTGCCTAAACAGTGGAAACCCCCACAAGTGACCCCATTTTGGAAACTAGACCGCCCAAGGAGCTTATCTAGATGTGTGGTTGAGCACTTTTTTTACCCCTAAGTGCTTCACAGAAGTTTATAACTCAGAGCTGTGAAAATAAAAAATCATTTTTATTCCTCAAAAAATGATTTTTAGCCCACAATTTTTCATTTTCACAAGGGTAACAGGGTAAATTGCACCCCAAAAGTTGTCCAGTTTCTCCTGAGTACGATGGTACCCCATATCTGGGGGGACCACTGTTTGGGCACATGTCGGGGCTTGGAAGGGAAGTAGTGACGTTTTGAAATGCCAACTTGATGGAATGGTCTGCGGGCATCCTGTTACGTTTGCAGAGCCCCTGGTGTGCCTAAACAGTAGAAACCCCCCACAAGTGACCCCATTTTAGAAAAGAGACCCCCCAAGGAAATTATCTAGATGTGTGGTGAGCACTTTGAACCCCAAAGTGCTTCACAGAAGTTTATAACGCAGAGCCGTGAAAATAAAAAAATCATGTTTTTCCTCAAAAAATGAATTTTTAGCATGCAATTTTTTATTTTCACAAGGGTAACAGGATAAATTGGACCCCAAAAGTTGTTGTACTGTTTGTCCTGAGTACGCTGGTACCCCATATGTGGGGGGAACCACTGTCCGGGCACACGTCTGGGCTCGGAAGGGAAGTAGTGATGTTTTGAAATGCGGACTTTGATGGAATGGTCTGCGGGCATCATGTTACGTTTGCAGAGCCTCTGATGTGCCTAAACAGTGGAAACCACTCACAAGTGACCCCATTTTGGAAACTAGACCGCCCAAGGAAATTATCTAGATGTGTGGTAAGCACTTTGAACCCCCAAGTGCTTCACGGAAGTTTATAACGCAGAGATGTGAAAATAAAAAAATCATTTTTTTTCCACAAAAATAATTGTTTTAGACCCCAAATTGTTTATTTTCCCAAGGGTATCAGGAGAAATTAGACCCCCAAAGTTGTTATGCAATTTTTACTGAGTATGCTGTTACCCCATATGTGGGGGTAAACCACGGTTTGGGCACACGTCGGGGCTCGGAATGGAGGGAGCCCTGTTTGACTTTTTGAATGCAAAATTGGCTGTAATAAATGGTGGCACCATGCTGCATTTGGAGAGCCTGTGATATGCCTAAACAGTGGAAACCCCTCAATTCTAACTCCAGCCCTAACCCCAACACACCCCTAACACTAATCCCAACCCTAATCATAACCCTAATCACAACCCTAACCCCAACACACCCCTAACCTTAATCCCAACTCTAACCCTGCAACAAGCCTAACCCTAATCCCAACCCTAATTCCAACCGAAACCCTAATTCCAACCCTAACCCTAATTCTAACCCTAACCCTAATTCCAACCCTAACCCTAATCCCAACCCTAAGTCCAACCCTAATTCCAACCCTAACCCTAATTCCAACCCTAACCCTAATTCCAACGCTAACCCTAATTCTAACCCAAACCCTAATTCCAACCCTAACCCTAATTCCAACCCTAACCCTAATTCTAACCCTACTGTAAAAATATAAATATTTTCTTCATTTTATTATTTGTGTCTGCCTAGGGGGGTGATAAGGGAGGTGGTGATTTACTTTTTTTTATTTTGGTCACTGTGAGAGTTTATCACAGTGATGAAAATAAATGAATGAATCTGCAGCCGGCAGATTCCAGGGGGCACACTGCGCATGCGCCCGCCATTTTCCAAGTTGGCGGCGCCCATGATCCGGGATGGCGGGACACCGGGATGACCAGAGGGACGTCGGAGGCCCTGTGGAGGGTGAGGTGGGGTGATCGGAAGGCAGGGGGAGTGGAGGGAAGTGGAGGGGGAGCAGATTATGACGGCAGTGGCCGATCGGCGCCATCAGTCGGTGGCGGCGGCCGATCGGCGCCGTCAGTCACGGGGGGGTCGGATTGGTGTCTCCAGCCATGGCAGATATTATTTCAGCATCAGCCATGGCTGGATTGTAATAGTTCACCAAATTTCATTGGTGAAATATTACAATCGATCTGATTGGCTGTTTCACTTTTAACAGCCAATCAGAGCGATCATAGCCATGTGGGGGCTAAGCCACCCACCCTGTGGTGAAGTACAAAGGGTCCTGTGTGTGCGGGTCAGGTGACCTTACAGTGACCTCGGTCACCCGACCCGCAGGGGGCTATGAATTCATGACGCCACATAGGCATCATGGTTCGTATTGGCAAGACTTTTCATGATGCCTACGTGACGTCAAAGGTCGGGAAGGGGTTAAGGGTCAGTTTCGGAAAGGATTTGTATTTTATTCTCAATTTTTTACTCAATGTCTTGAGTAACTTTAGACTGATTTAGACAGGCCAAAAATGGAAGAATGGCCTCTCTAAATATTTTTTCAGTTGACAGATGTGTGAGGGCTTGATTTTTATAGGACAAGTTGTACATTTGAATGACATTATTCATTTTATTTTGTGATGTACTGGAAAGCAAGAAAAAAGTTCTAAGTGTGGTAGAATTGCTAAAAAAGCATAATCACACCATTGTGTTTCAGATTTTGTTTTTTACAGTGTTCATTATATGGTGACAATAGTAACATAGTAACATAGTTATTAAGGTTGAAGGAAGACTTTAAGTCCATCTAGTTCAACCCATATCCTGTCCTAACCTGCCCTAACATGTTGATCCAGAGGAAGGCAAAAAAAAACCCATGTGGCAAACAGTAAGCTTCACATTGGGGAAAAAAATTCCTTCCCGAATCCACATATGGCAATCAGACTAGCTCCCTGGATCAACGCAATATTAAGGAAACTAGTGTATATACCCTGTAATATTATACTTTTCAAGAAAGGCATCCAGTCCCTTTTTAAATTTTATTAGGGTATCACTCATTACAACATCATATGGCAGAGAGTTCCATAGTCTCACTGCTCTTACAGTAAAGAATCCGCGTCTGTGAGTATGCTTAAACCTTCTTTCTTCCAGACGTAGAGGATGCTCCCTTGTCCCCATCACATGTCTAAGAGTAAAAAGATCATTAGAAAGGTCTTTGTATGACCAGGTAATATGATTATCCAGATCAATTTGATAACAGTGATACCAAACATTTTTATTAATTCCATTTTGGGTAGAAATGATGTTTCTATCACCTCTTATTGCATTTTTTGTGGTGTTGCAGCTGTCAGAAAACTGCAATTTTGTCTGTTATTTTTTTCCCATTACACTTACTGATTGGGTTAATTAATTTCTATTTTGACAGATCAAAGTTTTACGGGTGTGGAAATACCACCTATGTGTATTTTTAATTTTTTAGTTACCGTATATACTCGTGTATAAGCCAACCCTAATATAAGCCGAGGCACCTAATTTTGCCAAGAAAAACTTATTGACTTGAGTATAACCTGGGTATGCTTTGTTCCCTCATCCTTATCCTGGTATACATGGCTCCTCATCCCCATCCTTGTGTGCATGGTTACTCATCCCCATCCATGTGTGCATGGCTCCTTATTCCCATCCTTGTCTGCATGGCTCCTTATTCCCATCCTTGTCTGCATGGCTCCTTTTTCTCATCCTTGTCTGCATGGCTCCTTATTCCAATCCTTGTCTGCATGGCTCCTTATTCCCATCCTTGTCTGCATGGCTCCTTATTCCCATCCTTGTCTGCATGGCTCCTTATTCCCATCCTTGTCTACATGGCTCCTTATTCCCATCCTTGTCTGCATGGCTCCTTATTCCCATCCTTGTCTGCATGGCTCCTTATTCCCATCCTTGTCTGCATGGCTCCTTATTCTCATCCTTGTCTGCATGGCTCCTTATTCCAATCCTTGTCTGCATGGCTCCTTATTCTCATCCTTGTCTGCATGGCTCCTTATTCCCATCTTTGTCTGCATGGCTCCTTATTCCCATCCTTGTCTGCATGGCTCCTTATTCCCATCCTTGTCTGCATGGCTCCTTATTCCCATCCTTTTCTGCATGGCTCCTTATTCCCAACCTTGTTTGCATGGCTCCTTATTCCCATCCTTATTTATATGGCTCCTCATTCCCATCCTTATCTGCATGGCTCTTCATCCCTATCCTTGTATGCATGGCTCTTCATCCCTATCCTTGTATGCATGGCCCCCGTGAGAAAAGTATAAAAAAAATCCTACTTACCTTCCCTGCGCATCTTCGCAGCATCTTATTCTGGTGCCAGCAGCTCCTGCGGCCAGGCGCTCACGTGTCCCCACTCATTAAGGGAATGAATATTCATTACCTTAATAAGCGGGCACCCGTGATAGCCCAGCAACTGCTGGAAGCCGGCAGCTGCGACTGTAACTGTGGTAACTGTGTGCGCTATAAGAGAAAGGAATATTCATTGCCAGTGCAGTGAATATTCATTTCTCTTTAGCAGTGAGCACAGGCTTTAGCCACAGCTCCTACCTCCTATGGCCCGCTGCTCCCCCTCCCCCCACTGTCTTCTGAGACAATTACACATGTATAAGCCGAGGGGCGCATTTTCAGCACAAAAAAATGTGCTGAAAAACTTGGCTTATACACGAGTATATACGCTAATTATTTTTAACAGGGAAAAAAAGCAGTGATTCAAACTTTTATTTTTTGTATTTTCAGATTTTTTTTTACATTTTTTGTTACTTTTTATTGTATTTTGTAGTTCTATCAGGGGACTTGCAGTCATGTGATCACTTGTACTATATACATAAATACTGCAATGTTGTTGAACATAGGAAGAATCACTATCCCCTATAAATAACATCCACAAGCTTGCTTTAATCGGAGTACCATCATGAAGGGGAAAGAGGTCTTCAGAAGTCTCTGGCCATAAGGGCAGCCCATCGGTGCTCCGAAATCGTATCAGGGGGCAGCCGATGGGTGGTTTTAAAAATAAGCCTCCTGGGCCACGCAATGTAAATGTCTCTCTTAGGCTACGTTCACATTAGCGTTTCTGTATGCAGCGTATCATCTGCATGTGCAAATGCATGCAAACACATGTTTATCTCATTTATATTCATGTTGGTCTGTGTCCCAGAGCCAGTTTGCCAAACAGCTAGTGGAAAGTGATCATCCAGCTTACCAGCAGAAACCTCATCGGCAGCTTTAATAATATATTCAGCAATTTTGGGTTCAAGGCCATAATCCTTATTTACTTCTGCTGCTGCTTTTTTTAAGATTCCAAATGCTCTATTGACTGGTAGTGGCATTCGCTCAGTCACACCTCTGATTTTGAAGTTCATTGTTGAACGAACAGTTTGAGCTCCATAATATTTGTCGTTGGGAACTTTCAGTTCACCGAAAGGGTCCGCTTCAATTCTGTATGAATCAGTACTGGTCATCCTCAGTGGTGGTGCTCGGAGCGGGTGCCCGGACCCTGCTGGCAGCACACGCTCTCCGTTCTGTGAGGGGATGATGCGCCGAGTCGGTATGTCAGTTCCCTTCAGCGCTTGCGGCGCATCATCCCCTCACAGAGCAGAGAGCGTGTGCTGCCAGCAGGGTTCGGGCGCCCGCTCCGAGCGCCACCACTGAGGATGGCCAGTTCTGATTCAAACACATGTTTATGCAGCATTTTTTATCTGCATCATCTTATGATGGCACCAAAAAAACGCTGCATGTGCATGCATTTGTATGCATTTTGCATGCGTTTGCGTTGTTTATGCGCATGCGTTCGATATTTCCAATGCTTTTCCAGTAGAATTTCCTTGACACCAGACACCCAATGGGTGTGTCTCATGGGATTTCTATATATAGACACACCGCACTGATGAAATCCTCATGTTTTGCTGCTGTATCCAGTTGCAAGATGGATCTTAGCGAAGAGGGCTTCATTCTTAATCTTGATTTGTCATTGAAATTGGCTGTTGCCTTTGCTGTGGCTTGTGAAGAAGAAAGAAGAAGAGAAAGACGGAGAAGATGTCGTCATCGCTATTGGCAACAGCCCATCGTTGAAGTCCGAGAGAGGCGTGGAGCCTACCACTCGTTGTACACAGAGCTGCGTGAAAACCCTGAGAAGTTTTTCAAGTACACGAGAATGTCGGAACAGAGCTTCCATGACTTGCTCCTACGTGTCCGAGGATCCATCACCAGGCAGGACACACAGCTACGTTGAGCAATTCCTGCTGAGGAACGTCTGTTGGTGACCCTGAGGTATGTAATTTTGAAAAAGAAACACCTGTCATTAATATGATTGTTCTAAAAGCCATGTACTGATTTTTTTTCCCCTATTTTCTGTTCTGCAGATTCCTGGCTACCGGATAGACGTTATCATCTCTACATTTTCAATTCTGGATTGGAGTGTCCACGCTTTCTGGGATTGTAGGAGACATCTGCTGTGCTTTATGTGATGTTCTGCATGAAGTATTCCTCCCCTAAACCACAACTGAACTCCGGCTGGAAAATGCTGCAAAATTCCAGGATATTTGTAATTTTTCAAACTGTTTGTGGGCTGACACATTCGGATTATGAAACCGGCTGAAAGTGGATCCGAGTATTTCAATTACAAAAAATACTTTTCGATTGTTCTCATGGCGATTGTAGATGCTGACTATCGGTTTGTCGCCGTGGACGTTGGTTCATTTGGATGAGAAAATGACTCACAGACTTTCAAAAACTCTGACATGGGCCAACGTTTGTATGGGAATAATTTCAATTATTCACAGCCACAACCTCTTCCCAACACTGAAGGACCGCCAATGCCGTTTATTGTGGTTGGGAATGAGGCGTTTGAAATGTGTGCCAACCTCATAAAACTGTACTCAAGTCGGCACTTGAATCACACGAAAAGGATTTACAACTACTGACTGACAAGGGCACGAAGAACTGTGGAAAGTGCCTTTTGATTGCTGGTATCTAAATGGTGCATTTTGAGAACAGCCATCAATCTAAAAATTGAGACAATTGATGAGGTTGTGAAAGCGTGTGTTGTTCTGCACAATTACATCCTGGTGAAAGAGCGACACCACTTAGAACTTGAGGAACCTGTTACTATCACATTGCAGGATTTCCAAGATCACCCTCTGGGGACTACAGTGCAAGTTGCCCAAATGAGCAATAAATTTGCTGACTACTTTGCTTCGGATATTGGACGTGTGGCATGGCAAGATGAAATGGTTTAAGCTGCTAATAAGTAAAATGTACCTGTAATGTTTATTGACTTTAATGCATTGCTAACACCTTGACTGTAACTTTAATACTAAACACCTTGACTGTAACACCTGTTAATACTTCACTCAACAATACACACATGTTTAAATAAAGAGATAAAGAAATCACAGGGAGACAGGGATTGTGAAAAAAAAATGAATTTTTGTTAACAAAAATAAAAACAATGCTTAGTTTATCATAAATAAATAGAAAAAAGTGAGGTTTACTTTTGGGATCAGCCCGATGGTGTGATATTGTGGACCTGGGGATGTCGGGCTGTGATGATTGGCTAGGAGTGGTTGGGGAAGTGGTAAAAGGGAAAATGGCAGTTAATTGGAGGATTGGCAGCAGAGGTAACATTGGGGGAAGAGGACACATTAGGAGTGGAATACAAATTGGAAGGGATTGACACATTGGAAGGGAGATAACCAAGGGAAGGTGGGGACAGACTTGGAAACAGAGACACTTTAGGAGATGAGGGTGGAGGTGGTGGGTAATGTTTCTTGCCAACTTTTCTTTTCCTGGCCGTTTTGCTGGTTCCTCAGTGTTTTTTTTCCTGTTCCTGGGGTGTTGCACTCAGCTGCGTGGTGGAAGTTGAAGGCTGCATGGCTTCTGTACTTGACTGCATGGTGGAAGTTGAAGGCTGCATGGTTGCTGCACTTGGCTGCATGGTGGAAGTTGAAGGCTGCATGGCTGCTGTACTCGGCTGCATGGTGGAAGTTGGAGGCTGCGTGGCTGCTGCACTCGGTTGCGTGGTGTAGCTGATTACAATAGGAACAGTCCTAAGATCCAGCGGAGGTGGTGGTGGATAGGTCACTTGCACTGTCATCGGTTGTTGAGCAGACGGGTATCCAAGTCCTTGAGATGTTTGGAAAGGTGCTGGAGGATTCTGCCACTGCTGCTTTGCTGGCCCTTGTTGATCTGTAGGAAACAAAGATTGTGCCTGCTGATATCAGGACTGCTGTAATGCCTGACTCTAAGCAGCCTGGCAGGCCTGCATTGCGTTCAGCTGGAGATCAGGCAGTAGGTTTTCTGACATGCACTGCTCTATTGATGAAATAAATGTTGCGCCGGTCTCTGAAGGTCAGCGTCCAAGCAGTCAAGGCGTCTGTGGACTTCCTGGAAAAGTGTGTTCACCTGAGTGAACCCACTATCCAGTCTTTCTAAAACCGACTTCATCCCATCCCAGAAGATCGAGCCTAAGTGAAGAAACTCGGGCATGACTGGCCTCTCCCAGGCCATCTGCCGCTGACGAGAAGACCCAACAAAACCAGTAGCAGAGGGCTGGGAGAGGGGAAAACCAGATAGACCGGCTGCCTGTTCCCCAGCCTGTGAAGACAGCCTGGCTGCTCCATCGCTGGTGGATGATTGGGATTGCGCCTGTTAGTTGGCTGGTCGATGAAGGGCTGCTCCAACTGAGGACGATCCAGGTTGTGTGGTGCTGTCCCAGGTTATGTGTGGAAAATAGATGAAAAACATTAGTAAAAAATTATATTGTTTATATAATAGTAAGACAACACAAAAGATACTCACGTTCGCTGACCAGCCGCAGGCCTCAGAAACGAAAGCAGACGATGGTATTTATATTTCCTGAGCATTGGAGCAGCACCACTTTGAACCCAAATCTCTCTCATGTCCTTATTGAAGCAATCCTTCATCGAATGCCAATTAACTTTTATTCTCTTCACTGTGAAGGGGGAAAAAAAGGAAAAAAAAAATTGTAAAACAATGCACCTACATTAACAGGTTCACTGCCGTGTCAGACCACATTGCAATACTTACGAAAATCCTTTATGGCATGTGGCGTGGCATGGTTCTAATCAGCCAGCAGCGATCTTGCCACTTTTTCCCAGAGTCATCAAATCAATGCTGAGTCTGAATGATTACGATCACAGGGGTCACGCAACGCTGCTCGCTCTTGCACAGATTGAATGAGTTGGTCGTTATCAATCTCTGGTTTGTCTTCCTCACATTGTGGAATCTATAGATCAAATAAAAAAAAATTGTAAGTAAAACTGAAAACAAATTAAATTACAACTTTGAGGCTGTGTGCCCATGATGCGTTTTTTTAAGCATTTCCGCAGCATTTGTGCCGGATCAGATGCTGCAGAAACACTTAAAAGATGCTTAAAATTAATTAGCATGCGTTTTTGGCTTTTTGTGCCAATGCATGTGTTTTTAACTGCTCAAGAATCGCTTAGCGGCTAAAAACGCAGCATGCTCATTAATTCCCGCAATGCTGAGCATTTTTAGCCATCCCCAATGTTCCCAGAAAACGCGTGTCAAAAAACGCGTCAAAAACGTGCTGCTTTTTGGCAAAAAACACGCAAGAAACGCGTGGAAAAAGACACGCGGTTTCTGGGAAAGGGGATGCTTTTCCTGAGCGTTTAAAAACGCTAGCGTGGGCACATAGCCTGATAATGAAAAGACTACTTACACCCTGTCTTTCCTCCTCAGAAACTTGAGGCTGATGACCCTGGGACGATTCCACTTGATTGCTCCTGATCTTCCGCACTGGAAGGTGTCTGTAAAGAAAATACATGATTTGCCACATATATATAATTGCTAGGCAATACATACCAATCAGTATATCAAATGTGACTACATAATCAGTAACATGTCCACTCTGGGAAGCTTCACTGGAGGACAAGTTGGAATAGCAGGCAGCAATCAAGTGAAAGACTACATAAAAGAACAGAGAAGAAAAAATAAACTTGTTAAGAACCAAACAAAAAAAATAAAAAAATAAAAAACACAATGGACACCAATACCTGCATTACAGGCAGTAGTCCAACAGCACAGCAGTCAGGCAGCACAGAACAGGGACAGCAGCACAGCACCGGGTCAGCAGCACAACACCAGGATAGAGAAATCCTGGACAGGAGACCTGAAGGGCTAATACCACACCACCGGAACGCCGAAGTCCTGTACAGGAGAAATGAGGGCCAGTACCACAGCACCAGAACATAGAAATCCTGGACACGAGAACTGAAGGGCCAAAACCACACCACCGGAACAGAGAAATCCTGGACAGGAGAAGCAAGCCACAACAGTAGTCCAGGACCGGAGCAGCAACCAGTCTACAAGGAATAGAAAAACAATTAGTACAGAGTACAGATTGCAGAGACAGATAGACATTTTGAAAGCTTCTACACTTACATAGACAGTATTGTGCTCACATCCAGAGTCTGGAGAGTAATGGCCTTGCAGTGTCCACACTTCCTTTTATACAGCTGGCAATTAGCAGGTGTTGAAATGACTTCCTGGACCTTCTCATTCTGAAGTACAAATGCGTATCGAACGCATGCATATCCATGTCCTTGCGTACCAACACCTTCCCATAGACAGTAATGCCCTGTTTTGACACACATCCGCATGCGCATGACTGCGCATAATTGACGCCTCAAAAATGCAACATGTTGCGTTCGCCGCACGCCGTGAAATGACATATGCGTACGCATCCGCATGCGAACTGATGCAAACGCATGTCCCTGCGTACACTGTTAAATATATGTACGCGTGACGCATGCGAATCATTGCTGATCATGCGCTGTGCACAGATACGTTAATGTGAAACCAGCTTTACAGATTGACAGCAGCATTCAGCAGGTTAACTGCCGCTGATGCCACTCCACTCGCGGCTGTTAAATACTCATGATGGCTGAATAATAGAGCCATTGTCTGCTGGCAATAATGGGGTCTCAGTTCATGAGCCTTGGTTAACGACAGGGTGCAGACTTTGGAAGGCAACAGTACTTATGATATTTGTACAGGAAACATGTATATCTTTGGACCATGTTAGCCAGTAGATAGAAAAATATTCAGAATTGAGAGTCCTCAGTAGTTGATACCTTTTAATGGCTAGCTGAAAAGATGGTAACACATTGCAAGCTTTCGAGACTACTCAGGTCTCTTCTTCATGCTAGACTAGTACTCTTCAGATTTTGTATTAGTCTAGCCTGAAGTACCTCTCAGTAAAATCAGTAAAACGAAAAACACCCCAGAGGGAAAAGAGGGAGTGGAAAACACAAACAAGAAAGGGAGGCCATCCCTGATATAAGAAAACTGCGAACAAATGACATGGATACAGCTACCAATGATTATATCACTAATAGTAACAATATTTTCAATTTATCCAGTTATAACCTTACATCTACAGAAGCCTCTCTTCTACAGAAAGGTCTTTCTTTTTGCCCTACCCATAACACTAGAGAAATAGATTTATTTATGGACTTTCACTCCTTCATAAGAAAGCTAACACTTAAGCGACATTTCTCCAAAGAAAAACCCCTTTGTTCATGGCCATCTTCGAGTCCATTTTCATATACAGCAGTTCACATGCCCCCAATATCATCATTTACAAACGTTACATAGATGACTTATTCTTCATTTATGATAATTCTAAGGATGATGTGGGGTCCTTCCTCAGGAACATTGAAGATAATACCTGGGGTTTGAGTTTCACCCCTGTAGTAAACCCTGACACAGTCCACTTCCTTGACCTAACTTTCTTTCATGTTAATACAAAAATCGACACAAGAACCTACTTCAAACCTGTGGATGCGAACTGTTATGTCCATTATCAAAGTGGGCACCTCACCAGATGGCTGAGGAATATACCACTTAACCAATACAAAAGAATCAAGAGGAACTGTATTATGATTTCACTAACCAATCAAAAGTCTTATCACATAGATTTCTTGAAAGAAGTTACCCCAAAAAATTGATCCATAGAGCCTTCTCTGAAAGCAAAAAAATAGAATGAACAGACTGATACTAAATTTAACTTCAATTTTATTACCACTTTTTCAGCTCAGAACAGAAAAATTCATCTGGTTCTAGAAAAACATTGGGGTATACTTCTTAATGATCCCATATTGGGGAAGCTTCTTCCCAACAATTCCCTGGTAACCTTCCGAAGGGCCCCGACATTAAAAAACATGTTGGCTCCAAGCCGGCTAAAGAAAAAAGAGGACTTCAATTACACTGCAAAAAAGACCAGACAAGGATCCTATAGATGTGGCATCCCGAGATGCCTATGCTGCTCTAGCATCATTCATGATGCAAAAACTTTTTCATCAGACAGAGGAAATTCAGATGAGTTTCAAATCAGATACCATTTGACCTGCCAATCCAGTTTTGTCATCTATGTCATCATATGCGAATGTAAGAAATTATATGTGGGCAGGACAACGCAACAGCTACATAAGAGAATAAACTCGCATAGGCATAATATAAAAGTAGGATTTCTACAGCATGGCCTTTCCAGGCATTTTGCGTTATATCATAACAAAAGGATCTCCTTAACGGTGATCCCTATTGATCATGTTCCCCTTGATAACTCCAACCGAGTCCCGACTCTTAACAGGAAAGAGATCTTCTGGATTCACAAGCTGAACACTATAAATCCCCATGGACTCAATTGTTCAACTGATTTATTTATGGAGTGTGCTCTGTTCCCCTGTACAACCCACCTCAATTTTCCTCTGTATTTTGTGATATAGACTTGACAAACATCTGCTCTTTGTTATGAAGGGGTTCCCTTGATTGTTTTTTTTTTTTTACTGTTATTTTTTTTGAATTATTATTTTTTATTTTCATTTTAATTTTTTATTTATTTATTTTTTTGTTTTATTATTATTTTTACTATTTATTTTTATTAAAAAAATGTTTCATTTACTTCTTTCCCCCCCCCAAATTTTTTTAAAATTTTTTTTCTTCTTCCAGAGTTTTATATTTTTTAATACACCATCATCTATTTGATTTCAACTACCACCAAATAAAGAGATCCAGTCAAAACCTACCGTGGCTCAGTAGTTTAAAACACAATTAGCAAGGTCCTGCTAAAGAATGGGTTCAAGCACTCCTCCAGCTTGCAAAGTTTTATTTATTTATTGAACTACTTTTTATTGTGTTTTATTGTGTCTCTCTGTATGTAGATTTTTAAGTGTATGAACAATGGTTTTAAATGATATACTCCATTATATTTTATGATTGTTTGTGGTGTTTACGATGTATATATGTGCTTAAGTCTGATTTCCCGCCCATTGGGTGTGGCCTTTTTTTTTAAAGGAGGCGTCTCCATCTGCCTCCTTTGCTATAAATAGCAGACCCTGTATGTGTATGTGTATAGACTGTCCTGAGGAAGAGGTGTGATCACCACGAAATGCATAGAAATAAAGTCTATTTTCTATTTCATCCACTTGGACTCCTCTGGTCCATCATCCTGACAGGTGAGCAGCACAGTCTGATGCCCCATTCTCTTTACCTAGCAAAGGATATGCAAAAGGACATACTACACCAGGGTTTGTCACTGCTGCCACAGCCACTGCAACATTTACAGACTGGAATTCCACTGTGTCAGAACATTGCTAGTCAAGTGGTTAACTGGTACACCTTTGTAGCGATGAAAGTTGATGACCTGCTGGATACGATCTGCCGAAGTGAGTACACAGTGACCATGCTTTCTGCAGAAACACATGCAGGCTGGGATAGTGGCAGATAAATTGCTGTACCACAAGGTTGAGGACGTGAGCCATGTAAGGCACCTGTCATGATCCAGAGTGGATCTGACAGGTTAAACGTACAAAGTGAACTTTTTTTCCTTTTGCTGGGAGCCAAAGTGGTGTGATTGCCCCCGGTGGCCATTAGAATTATTATATGTGGTGTCGTTCATTCTAAGTTGCCCCGGTGGTGGTGAGTGGTATTACACTTTAGTTAAAGTGCACATGATTATGCAGGTGTGAAGCTCTATAAAAGAGTTCAGGTGTGTTTGATCACGGTTGGTGATATTGTGAGTCATTTGGGAAGCAAGCCTGGGTGATCAGGGAGCAGAACATGAGTCCTGTGCAGCCCAGCCAGAGGGGTTGAGTCAGCTATGGAGTCTGCAAGAAGGGCTGGCATGGTGTGGTGGAGTCGCAGTTTATGATGTCAGCAGGAAGTGCTTGCATGGCTTGGTGGAGTGGTGACTATGTTGAGAATTGCACTCAGCATGCTGGACTTGGTTGCTGAAAGCTGGACTCAAGCATGCTTGACTTATTGGTAGAAAAGTTGGACTCAAGCATGCTGGACTTTTTGGCAGAAGTTGGGCTCATCTTTGGGACTCTGTTTACTGGGCAGCTGCAACTGGTGGTGGACTCTGCTCCAAGGCTGCACGATGGTGATGGATCAGATTATGGTGATGGATCCAGGTGGAGGAGAAGATGCACGCAGGTGGTGGGCTCTGTTGCTGGGAGCATACGCAACAGAGCAAAGCTTAGTGGTGTTTCCCCTGTACTGTCATCTTTCCTCATGTGTGTTTAGTGCAGTGGTGGGATTAGTTTCTGCATCGACCAATTCCCTACTGAGGGTTTAGGTGCAGGGCGAGCTAGGGTTAAAAGGTATCCTGTGCGTCGCCCGGTGCGGAACCGGCATAGGGAACGTTAGGAGTGCAGGGACACTGGCTCAGGGGAGTGCAGGAGGTCTCCACTTCCCCGTTTCCCTATCGCAGGGCCCTCCATTGTTAATATTACCCAGGTTTCCCCTTTATTATTTAAATTCGCCTTACTGGAGGCGGGGTTTCCAGATTTACGTGTAATACCTAAATTCGCCTGTTGGAGGCGGTGTATCCAGCTGCACATCCTATTATTTAAATTTGCCCTACTGGAGGCGCTGCATCCAGGGTCACGTGTGTCATATGGGTTCGCCTTGCGGTACTCGCTGCGTCCAGACACACGTGACCGTGACAGCACCTGTGTGAGGTTGCCACGGTGTAAGGTCACCACCAGGTTTGCACCATTTTCGCACACTGCATTCCCTGGCTCCAGGTTTAGTTGGGACAGCAATTGCTCTAACTCTGCCTGGATAGCTGTCCACAACTTTTGAGCTGTGTGACTGCGATCTCCAAGGCATATTACTTTAAACACTGCCTGATTGCCATGAGCCATGGCTGCATAGTATGGAGGTGGTGGAGATTCTATCTGCACTGTTGAGGAGGTAGAAGCAGTAGAGGAACTGTTAGATACAGAGGTTTGTCCTGCAAGCCTTGGGGATTCAAAGACTTGGGGAGCAGCCCCTTGACCACCTGCCCTCACAGCCACCAGCCACCCAGTGCCCAGTCAGTGAGATGTAATGCCCCTGCCCATGTTTGCTGGTCCAGGTGTCAGTAGTGAAATGCACCCTGGCAGACATAGATTTTTTCAGGGAACAGGTGATGTTGTCGGCAACATGGTGGTGTAGCGCAGGCACAGCTGTCTTAGAGAAGTAATGGTGACTGGACAACTGGTACTGAGGTACTCCGACAGCCATTATCTTTTGGAAACGTCTGCATTCAACAGGCGGAAAGACAGCATTTTTGTGGCCAACAGATGGGAGATGGTGGAGTTGAAGCTCTTAGCTTTGCCATGTGTAGGAGGAAACATTCTTTTACATGACTACAACTGTGGGACCGAACGCTGGCTGCTCTGCTGACAGAGGGCGGAATATGGAGTACAAGACATACTGCTGGATTGTGATTGAAGTGCAGGTGGAGATGTTATAGTTGATTGAGAAAAATGTGTTGTGATAGATGACACAAAAGGAGCAGTCATGTCTACATTCGTAACAGCTGACCGGCTCTCACTCAAACCGACTGTGATGAGTAACCAATTGTTTTTTCTGCGGCCGGAGACCTGTGTGTGAAAACTTGGAATGCTGATGAAGGAGGAAGAAGCAACAGATGGGGTTGATGGGATGGCTGGTGGTTGGCGAGGCCCTCTAGTCCACATTTTAACGCAGTGATCTTCCCACACTAAGGCATCTTGATCGCGCATGTGCCGGTTCATGCATGTAGTTGTCAAATTATTGCAAGTTTTGCATCTACTGAGGGTTTTTTTTGCAAATTTGACAGATAACATGTGTTGGGTGATCCTTTGTGGTCTCAAAAAATGCCCAAGCTAGGCAACCTTTGCCGCTCCTGCGAACTGCACACTAGCGGCCGGGGCTAGCCAAAGGCAGAGTTGGGGTTTAGGATGCAGTACTTGTCATGGTTGCGTCTCTTTGTGTCTGTGGGGGAAACCGCTATGTAACCTCCTCATCTTCCTCCTCCTACACATCCTCTGCTGAGCTACTCAGCTGCATACCTCTGGGTTCACATCAAGTGGGATCTACAACCTCATCGTCACCTTCTCTGTTCTCACCTTCCTCACCCTGATAGTCACCCTCCTCCTCTTCCTGCCTTGTCACCACATTACAGCCCCCATGCGCCTCTGATATCTGAGTCTCATCAGGATCATCTCCACTCTTAGTGGTTAATGTCTGGTGACGAGGGTCTGGATTCTACTCAGACCCTACTACATCTAGCCCCTGATCCAACATGAAAAAATTTGGGGCATTGGGTGCAGATGTTTTCCTTCTCTGGATTTTGTCATTTTTCAGAGCATACCTCTAATGCCTATGGAATACAATGTGTGGACAGCTCTTCAGAATGGCCCACAGTTAGTTGGGCATTAAGAAATTTTTGACATTGGGGAAAAAAGGGTGATTGGGGTGCCATCTTTCATGATTGTGCTTTGTGTGATGTTAAGGTGGAGGAAGAGGAGGAGAGGCCACTTAATGCAGCGCTTGCCATCCAATCAAGCACATGGTTTTTCAAAGCATCATCTACAAGGCATACCGCTGTGCGGCTGCTAAAGAAAGAGAGTCGGATCGGCCAGCCAGTAACAGATGTTCTCAGTGGTCTTTGGATAGGACGAGACGGGTTTGTTCTGTTGAGCTTTCATTCACATTAACACCTAACACGCATACACGTCAAATACCAAGCCTATTCCCCCTTCCACCATGACCTTGCTTTTTCCCACTACTATTGCATGTAGCCTTCCCCTCTTGTACCTTGTTGTTTTACAACCTCAGGCCTTTAGCTGTCAGTCACCTGTCACTAAATTAACAATCACTATTTAAGATAGTGTGCCTGAAAAACACTGTTATGCCTAATGATTTTTAAATGGAAATGTAGCCTACTGATTTGCCACTGAAACACAGTTTTAGCACAAACCATTTGGAGTAGCTAATTACGCCTAGTGGCCTCACCACTATATGAGGCCTAACAGTTTTTAATTGGAAATCTGGCCTTCTGATTTGCCACTGAAACACAATTTTATCACAAACGATTTGTAGTAGCTAATTGGGCCTCGTGGCTTCACCACTATAGTACGCCTAACGATTTTTCTGTTGAAATTTGGCCTTTTGATTTGCCACTGAAACACAATTTTAGCACAAACAATTTAAAGTAGCTAATTGCACCTAGTTTCTGCACCACTATACAGTATTAGGCATAACAATTTTTAAGTGGAAATCTGGCCTTCTCATTTGCCACTAAAACACAGTTTTAGCACAAATGATTTGGAGTAGCTAATTGGGCCTTGTGGCTGCACCACTATAGTAAACCTAATGATTTTTAAGTGGTAATCTAGCCTTCTGATTTGCCACTCAAGCACAGTTTTATCACAAACAATTTGGAGTAGCTAATGGGGCTTCTGGGGACTGCCACACAGTTTTTGCACAATCTACTTTGATGCTGGAAGTTCGATTTCACACAGGATAAGTTCACTTTCAGCACCAGCACTAGCGCAGGAGCGACCTTTCTGCATTGTGACACTGAGCAAATGGCACCATCAAAAAAAGATGTCAGCTTTTAATCTGGCCAGGGACATATGACTTTGGCAACCAATCATAGAAGACCTTGTGTCATGACGTTCTGGATGGTTTCTTCACCCTGATTGGTTGCCAGAATCAACACACATAAAGTTAAAAAAAAGTGCGCCGCTGCTGTAACCTCTCCACATGCTCCCCTGACCTACTTAGACACATCCCCTCTCCTCATCAAACTCGTCCCCCTGCTCATCACACAGCACCACTATCATAGCCAAAGTAATAACAAAAGCATTAGTGGAAACGTGATGATTTACCGAACTGTGACCGAGTTTTCCCAACTTTGAGTAAACATGCTCATGAAAGTGAACACGAATCTGAATGTGCTGCGTTCATACCGAATTTGAGATTGGCAAATGTTTTCCAAACACGTTCACTCATCTCTAGTGATGAAGCCAACTCTTGCAAATCATGTTATCACAACATGTTATAAGGGCCGACTAGTTTTAACTAAGTCAAAGGCCTAATTAGCATAAGAAAAGTGGAGGTAATAAATACTTTTTTTAAACATGGATTTAAGCTAATAACATTGCAAAGGGCTGGTTACCCATAGAATTTAGTTATACATGTGTGAATTCTGCTGGGTTGCAGGACAAATAAAGATAACGGATATTATATTTAGAGGAAGTTTAACATTGAAAGCATGAAGGGACCTGTCACACATTTCAGCTCAGCAGGATCTACTGTCTGGAAAAGAGCAGTTTTGTGAATTGAAACTAAGAGATAGTGTTCATTTTCATCCATTCATCTTTTACGTTTCAACTCTAGGCAGTCATGTTCTTTAACCCAGCAATACGGTGGCTAAATCTGACTCTAGAAAGTAAGTGCCTTACATAGTCCACCAAATAATATCAGCATCATCTATATAACAAATATGATTGACCTAATTTTCCACCATACCTTTTTCCTCAGTAATACCCATGTACTATAAGTGGACCATACACTCAGCAGTATAGGGCAAATTTAATGAAAATAATAATAGCCATAATAGACACTAAAGAAATGTTTTTATATTATTGAAAAGCACTACAGAGAGATGTCTAGAATCTAATGTGCTGCAAGTAATAAAACAGAATATCAGTTTGAGATAAAGCATTGTAAATAGCAAAAGTGCATAGAATGGGTCATTGCAGAGGATAGGAAGCTGCATTATTATTTGATGCCATTCTCCGAGTCCTCTACAAATATCTTGATTTTTATGGACCCATTACGAAGTCTGTACATCAGAATGGCATCTCACTTTATGTCCACATACAAAAATGACATTTTGTTTTGTACGATCAAATTGTAGAGAAAATGCATTTTCTGAGGATATGAGTTTGTTATACATCTATTGTCTTGGTGAAAAAGGGCCTTATTGCAGACTTTCAAGACATCCTTTTTCATAAGATGTTGATTGGGGTGGTACAAGCATCCTAAGGCCGAGGTCAGACTTGCGAGAAACTCGCTCGAGTCTCGCACGTCAATACCTGGCACTGCCGCCGGCACTTGGGACCGAGTATTCAGCTGCATAGAAATACATGCAGCTGAACCCTCCGATTCGAGTGCTGGGTATTGACATGCGAGACTTGTGCAAATTCCTCACAAGTCTGACCCTGGCCCTTAGGATCAGTACTGTTGAATTTTTTGGTAAATATAAAGGGAATCTGATAAATTAATTTAAAAATTGAAAAATGGATGTATTTATTTATTTAGTACCTTTATCTTGCACTTACCTTTCAGTGCTAAAAAGACTTGTTACACTTTGATTATATTTTTTGTATTGTTCCCATTCTTCAACAGCATTTGTAGTTACCAGTTTTTCTGTTGGGATTTTTTCAATATTTAATTTTTCAGCAAATTTATTGGCTCCACTTCCAGTTAACATAATGTGTGGAGTCTATAAAACACAATTAAAATAATATATCTGTAAAATACCATAGTACAGCTGATGCAGAAGATGTCATGACAAAAATATGCCCTATTTCCCACACAATTAAAACTTATAAAACCTATTCTCTTGTATACCATTAAAAATAGAAACAATCCTATGGCCTTATCACACGTCCGACAGTCACGATCCAAGTACAAACCACGATGTCCAGACAGACCACTGGTATCATGATCCAAACTCAATTGCCTCGTAGCTGTTGAGTTTGGGTCAAGAAACCTGTGAAACCAGCTTTTCGCATTGTTTTACATGTCCCATGGCTGTATTAAACCTAGTATTAAGATTAAATTGCCCTATCTGAAGGAAGCATAATTTAGCAATTGAGCCATGCATTAGCTTTTAGGTTTTTTTTCAATATTTTTTGTAGTATGAATATTGCTGCCACTTTTAGTAGAAATTTTGCTATATACAGTGGGTACGAAAACTATTCAGACCCCTTAAAATTTTTCACTCTTTGTTTCATTGCAGCCATTTGGTAAATTTAAAAAAGATCATTTTTTTCTCAATATTGTACACTCTGCACCCCATCTTGACTGAAAAAAAACAGAAATGTAGACTCTCCGGGTCATGCTGCACTCTGTTTGACCCAGAAGTGACTTTTATAATGTTAGCTTACAGAGAGTCAGAATGAGACTGTAAGGCTGTGTGCCCACGTAGCGATTTTTAAGCGTTTTTGCCGCGATTTTCGGCGCGAACACATTTAAAAATCGTGTACAGAACGCCCCCCATGCATTCCTATGGCATTCCGCACATGCTGTGCTAATGCTGCGCTTTTTTCCGTGGCAGAATCGCATCGCGGAAAAAATCGCAGCATGCTCATTCTTTTGTGCGGAATCGCAAAGAATTGCCGCGATTCCGCACCCATAGGAATGCATGAGAATCGCTTACTTCCAGCATGTGGCTATGCCCACCATGTGGGAAGTTAAGCGTCTCATGTGCGGTTGGTACCCACGGTGTGGAGGAGAGGAGACTGTCCTCCAGGCCCTGGGTACCATACCCCTGTAAAAAAAAGAATAAAAAATAAAAAATCGGGGTATATTTACCTTCCGATGTCCCGCGCTGCATTCCCGGCCTAGCGTTCCCAGTAATGCCTTGCGGCAAGGCCCTGTAATGACGTAGTCTCGCGTGACTCTAGCGGTCTCGCGAGATCGCTATAGCAACGCGAGACTACGTCATCACAGGTCTCGCAAGGCATTACTGGGAACGCTGAGGCCCGGGAATGCAGCGCGGATGCCGGAAGGTAAATATACACCGATTTTTTTATTTTTTTTTAGCATTTTAACATTCTATCTTTTACTATTGATGCCGCATAGGCGGCCTCAATAGTAAAAAGCTGCTCACAGGTGACCTCACCAACCTGTCAATCACTTTCCAAGCGATGCTTCAAATCGCTTGGAAAGTGCTTGAATATCGCATGTGAAAATCGCGGCAAAATCGCGATAATAATCGCGGTAAAATCGCGGTGAAATCGCGCGGGAAAAAAACGCGCGATTTCTGGGAAGGAGTCCAGTTTTTAGTGAGCGTTTTAAAATGCTACGTGGGCACATAGCCTAAAAGAGACTTTCGGCTGAAGCATAGAGCATAGAGTGACCTGGAGTGACTGAAGAGCTGTGACACACAAAGAAAATGAGCAGAACAACACTGGATACTGAAGAAGGTGGCAGTAGATGAGTATATAAACATACTCACAGTACAGTATATACACATACACATAGATTTGGTTAAAAAAAAGTTCAAGGAAGGGCTCCTTTAATGAATGCATTATTTATTCGGGAGAGAAAAAAAACAACTTCCTAAGATAAAAAATCAAATTACCAGTGAGAAAGAACACCAAAGTGGATAGTACATGAAAAAGCCTCAAGCTGTGTAACTCACCTCAGCTCACTTTATAGAGAGAAGAAAAAAGAATCAACTAGTTTAGAAAGCTAAAAAATGGTCTGTCATATTTGGCCTCCCCACAGTTCTTTCGCAAAAGAGGAACACCGGCTTCACTGCTCAGAAAAGAAAATAAACTGAACTACTATATTATGGACTTTTTACAAATCATGCATAATCAAATAATTCTCAGACAGATAAAACAATCTTAGAAAATGCAACATGGATGCTTTTAGAAATCTTCTCCAAAATTTTTAAGTTTAAATTCATATGTAGTATAAAATGTAATAGAGCAGAAAGAACTTGAGCAGATTTAAACCCCTTCACAGCCAGGCAATTTTCACTATTTTTTGGTTTTTCCAGCTTGTAACTTTTCTATTTTTCCTTTCACATATACGTTTGCGAGGCGAGTTGTACTTTCAAATTACATCATTTATTTTATCATGTGATGCACTGGAAAGTGGGAAAAAAATTCAAAGTGCATTGAAATTGCAACAAAAAGTGCAATTACACAAATATTTTTTTTTATTCCCCATATTTACTATATGGTAAACTGAGCTGGAAATATGATTCTGCACTGACTTTGGTCTTGATAAAACATAGTGGACTTACACCAGTAGATGACATGGTTTCTCAAACCATCACTGATTGTGGAAAATTCACATCAAGCAGCTTGGATTGTCTGTCCCTCCACTCATCCTCCAGACTCAGGGACCTTAATTTCCAAGGTCTAGTGTGAAGTTTCCACAATCAGTGATGGTTTTGGGAGCAGCCATGTCATCTGCTGGTGTAGGTCCACTGGGTTTTATCAAGACCAAAGTCAGCGCAGCCGTCTACCAGGAAATTTTAGAGGACTTTATGCTTCCCTCTGCCGACAAGTTTTTTAGAGATGGAAATGTCACTCTCCAGCAGGACTTGGCAACTGTCCACACTGCCAAAAGTACCAATATCTGGTTTAAAAACAACA
This sequence comes from Dendrobates tinctorius, assembly GCF_039654945.1. NCBI lineage: Eukaryota > Metazoa > Chordata > Amphibia > Anura > Dendrobatidae > Dendrobates > Dendrobates tinctorius. The sequence goes on from NW_027361692.1 coordinate 22,518,218, forward strand.
GTATTACTGTACTTGATTGGCCAGCAAACTCGCCTGACCTTAACCCCATAGAGAATCTATGGGGTATTGTCAAGAGGCACATGAGAGACTCCAGACCCAACAATGCAGACGAGCTGAAGGCTGCTATCAAAGCAACCTGGTCTTCCATAACACCTCAGCAGTACCACAGGCTGATCCCCTACATGCCATGCCATATTGATACAGTCATTGATGCAAAAGGAGCCCCGACCAAGTATTGAGTGCATTTACTGAACATACATTTCAGTAGGCCAACATTTTGGATTTTAAAATCATTTTTCAAGTTGGTGTTATAAAGTATTCTAATTTACTGAGATAAGGCAAAAAAAATAAAACCATGCAGCAAACACTAAGTTCCACAATGGGGAAAAAAATTCCTTCCCGACTCCACATATGGCAATGAGACTAGTTCCCTGGATCAACGCCCTATCAAGGAATCTAACATGTACAACTTGTAACATTATGCTTTTTAACAAAGGCATCCAGTCCCTTCTTAAATTTTAGTAGTGAATCACTCATTGCAACATCATGCGGCAGAGTTCCATAGTCTCACTCCTCTTACAGTAAAGAATCAGCGTTGGTGATTATGGCTAAACCTTCTTTCCCCCAGACGTAGAGGATGCCCCCATATCCCTGTCTCAGGTCTAAGAGTAAAAAGATCATTAGAAAGGTCTTGGTATTGTCCCCTCACATATTTATACATTGTAATAAGATCACCCCTAAGCCTTCGTTTTTACAAACTAAATGACCCCAAGTGTAATAACCTGTCTTGGTATTGCAGACCCCCCAGTGCTCTAATAACCTTGGTCTCTCTTCTCGGCACCAGCTCTAGTTCAGCTATGTCTTTTTATACACCGGAGACCAGAATTTTGCACAGTATTCTAAGTGTGGTCGCACTAATAACTTATATAGAGGTAAATTATGTTCTCCTCATGAGCATCTATGCCTCTTTTAATGCATCCCATTATTTTATTTGCCTTTGCAGCAGCTGCCTGACACTGGCCACTAAATGTGAGTTTGTCGTCCACCCATACACCCAGGTCTTTTTCAGTGACAGTTTTGCCCAGTGTTTTACAATTAAGCACATAATTATACATCTTATTTCTTCTGCCCAAATGCATGACCTAACATTTATCCCCATTAAAGCTCATTTGCCATTTATCAGCCCAAGCTTCTAGTTTACATAAATCCTTCTGTAATATTAAATTGTCCTCCTCTGTATTGATTACCCTGCAGAGTTTAGTGTCATCTGCAAATATTGAAATTCTACTCTGCATGCCCCCTACAAGGTCATGAATAAATATGTTATATGTTATAATATATGAGTTTCACTTTTTGTATTGAAGAACTGAAATAATCTAACTTTTTGATGATATTTTAATATTCTAATTTTGTGAGAAGCACCTGTAGATGTCCATAAATTAAGTTATGTGTACTAATGAGAAATTACACCTGGAAAAATTATTGAATGAGCTTACTGAAATTGAATTAATACTTCGTACAAAAGCATTTGTTGGCTGACAGTGTTAATGCACCTTCTGTATGGAAAAACTAGTCGCATGCATTGCTCAGGTGTGTTCTTGGTCCATTCTTACACAGAAATACTCTTCAAATCCTGAAGGTTCCACAGGCTCCTTCTATGAACTCTGAGCTTTAGCTTTATTTTCTTTCTCTGAAACCAATTGAGAGTTTTCTAGACTGTGTTGGAATTATTGTCTTGCTGAAATAGCTACCCTTGTTTCATCTTCTTCATCCTGTGGTACTTTAATCGTGAAGCACTGCAGGAATCTAGTGGCTGGAAGAGCACAAGCAAGGAACAGCAAGCTGTAGTGGAGGTCCTTGGAAATAGCAAAAGGAGTTGTAGGGAACAATCCAAATATACCGTAATGACAACAGTCTGGGTTAGATAGTTCAGGAGCTGGAGGCTAGAACTGGACTAACAGCTTGAAACAATAGGAGAGGGAGGTATGGGAGCTTCAACAAGATCCACAGATGGAGCCAAGTGGGTTGAGCCACATTAGAAAGCAGGTGGGTGCAGAGCTAGCCAGTGAGCGCAGAATAGGAAAAATTAGAAAAATAGCAGCACTCCAAAACGTGAATAAAATAAAAATACTTTATTAGGCAACTAAGCCATAATTAAAACATCAAACAGCCTGACGCGTTTCAAGTGCAAGAACGCACCCTTAGTCATAGGATAAACACATGAGAAAAAGTAGACACATAAATAGAACAGAACAACCAATCAAAGCATGTTGAAAACCTAATTAATTATTCATTGGACATGTGTGTAAATAACGGGACCTGAATCACTGATCAATAAATATAGAACAAATCATTCCTTGAATTCATCCCTTTTTGGAATTTAGTATCTAATTTTAATATCCAGTATGCTTCCCGCATGGTTAATGCTAGTTTCCCCCACGTGCAGGACAATACATTTTTTCAAAGACATAAAAAGCAAAATGGGTAACATCCCCATGATGAAAATTCACAAAGTGCTTTGAGGCACACAAATAAGCAGCATTCCAATTTTGAATATTAGTGAGATGTTCCGCTATGCATTTTTTAATTTTGCGTGTAGTGCAACCAATATATTTTACTTTACAAACAAGACAACAAATACAATAAATGACATGGTGTGCATCACAGCTTATAAAGGATGTAATTCTTTGAGAAAAACCATAATATTAGCTAATGAATTTAGTTTTATCAAGTGCAAAAACGCAAACCGTACAGCGATTAACTCCACACTTGTTGATAATTTTGCGTAACTTGTTAATCAGGATGATAAGTACATATTGGCAGACATGGGTGGAACATTGGGGAAGTTGAAAATAGCTGAATGTTGATGGAATAGGTGGTAGGGACACTGGTTATAATATAAATTATGGATGCAAGCTAAATATTCTATAACGTTTTGGGATTAAAAAAATGTACGAAAAGAAAGGAGAGGTGCACACAAGAAATATACAACTATTTCCTGCATGTCTGGGAAGAGGGAGGGTTGGCTGGTGGAGAGTGGGGTTGCAGAGGGAAAGTGCAGGACCCAGGTGGAGCGTGGAGATGTGAGGGAGAGAGCGGGACATGGATGGAGAGCAGGGCTGCAGAGGGATAGAGTGGGACGGCACATGGAGAGCAAGGCTACAGAGGGAGAGAGTGGGACGGCCAATGGAGAGCGGTGCTGCGGAGGGAGAGAGCGGGATGGCCAGTGGAGACAGGGGCTGCTAAGGGAGAGATCAAGGCTGTGGAGGGAGAATGCGGGATGGCGATTGAAGAGTGGGGCTGCTGAAGGTGAGAGCTTGACAGTGGATGGAGAGCTGGCTGCGGAGGGAGACAGTGGGACTGCAGAGCGTAAGCAGGGCTGCTGAGGGAGAGCGCTGGATGGCTTGTGGAAACAGGGCCTGCGGAGAGAGAGAGCAGGATGGAAGATGGATAGCGGGGCTGCTGAGGGAGAATGCGGGATGGCAAGTGGAGAGCTGGGCTTCGGAGGGCGAGAGCGGGACAATGAGTGGACAGCGGGACTGCAGAGGGAGAGAGCGTATAGTGCCTTATACTATTATACTATATATTCTCTGTGGATGATATTACTATATTATATATCCCCTTTGATTGATGCTAAAAGGAGGAGCGTGAGGTGCAGGAGGAGGCTGTGTAAAAAGCAGAAGCATGAGGTGTATCAATACTTGGGTAATTATTTAATTAATTTGTGTTTCAAATCTGTAGTGTTGAATTTATGATGAGAAATGTTTTATGTGCAATACAATCATAATTTGTTATAACTATCTGTCTCAGCCGTGCCTGCCCTGTGTCTCAGCCATGCCTGCCTGCCCTGTGTCTCAGTTGTGCCTGCCTGCCCTGTGTTTCTGCCGTGCCGCCTCCCAGTGTCTCAGCCGTGCCGCCTGCCAGTGTCTCAGCCATGCCTGCCTGCCTGTGTCTCAGCCATACCCACTTGACAGGGTACCAGCCGTGCCTGCCGTGCTCACCTGCCTGTCTGTCAGTTGAGTCGCACCTGTCCTAATGTTTCGTCTCCCTGAGTGGGATCAGCAGCCACAGCCGGACACCACCCTGGAGTGGCACCTGGCAGCTACCTGCTGCACAAGCCTGACCTCACCATCAGAGGCTCCAGCAAAGACCAAGGTAGCTATCTTAGTCACGCTCCTTCCAGGGTAGTCTGGATTGTGGCACAGTGGGGCCACAACCTCCTCACTCGCGCCACCCTGCCAAGGCGCCAGCATGACTGTGACAGCACCCATGAAATTGTTCCAGAAAATTAAATAATTCTCCTAGAAAATTATTGGAATTATTTTTTTGTTATACACATGTTTATTTCCTTTGTATGGAACAACACAAAGAAAACAGAGGAAAAAAGCAAGTTGGACATAATTTTACACCAAAACTGGGCTGGATAAAATTGTTGGTAAACAAATTTGTTTCATGCATATGAAGCTTGTTCAAAAGGTAAACAATCCTGACCAGAACTTTTTTTGTACTTTGGGAACCCAACATTGATTTCTTACTATGTTTATACTTCTCAAACTTAGTGTTGTTATGCTAAAAAATGTTGCTGTGTCATCTATTTTTGTCATGGAACCTATGGATATTTGGGGTTTATATTTGCATCATAACATTAATTTTCTGGTGCAAGTTCATCACAAGTCTCAGTTATACTTTTTCAGTGCATCAGATATGATATTCGTAGGGTAACAGGGGAGTTCGCAAGCAATTTGTGATGATTAATGAACAGCCAGAAGAATAAATGAAAAAGTTTTTTTTTAGCTCCCCTCAATTCTGCATCCAGAGGTGAGCAGGATCAGAGACATCATATCTACTGAAAGCTGTCAGGATGCATGCATGATCTGCAGGTATCATGCACCTGTGATGGTTTAAAGAATAGGAAAGGTGCTTGATAATGATTAGTGAAGAGCGAGTATACTTGTTACTCGACATTTCCCCAGCATGCGCTAGTGATCTCCTAGTATTTGGATGTGCTCGGAGATTTAGTTTGTGTCGCTGTAGCTGCATAATTTGCGGCTGCTAGACAGCATGAATACATGTGGGGATTGCCTGTTTGTTAGGAAATCCACACATGTATTCAGGCTGTCTAGCAGCCACAAATCATGCAGCTACTGTGACAGACTGCGACAGAAACTATATCTCTGAGCACATCCAAATACTCGGAGACCACTCGAGCATGCTCAGGAAATCTCGAGTAACAAGTATACTCGCTCATCACTAATAATGATCAAACAGCTTGTCCAGAACTTTTATATTGACGGCCTATACTTAGGATAGGTTATCGATATCTGATCAGTGGGGGTGTGACACCCATCACACCTGCTGATCTTGATGCCAGCAGAAGTGCTCAGTCAGCTCCATCAACTATATAGTGTACTCCACCAAGTGCTACACCTCCACTCTCTACTCTAATTAATAGGGGGTGGATGTGCAGTAATTGTCTGTGACCCAGGAGTGGAAACACCATTAGTCCAATCAGTGCAGCTGCTCAAGGGCCTAAGACGTTAGGTGACCCATTTACACCCCTAAAACAGGTGGAGTTGTGCATTATAATGAGCTATAGGACTGCAAAGGGACCATTTTTTGCTCTTGCATAGGGCCCCTTTTCTATCTGTGTCCACCAGTGATGCAGTCACTACAGAGTTGACAGAGCTGTGTTGTATAGCTCAGCAACTGAGCATTTCTGCCTGCCGGTGTTGCAGGTTGGTGGGGGCATCAGGTTTCGCACTTCCACTGATCAGAAGTTCCAGGAAGTCCCTTTAATTAAAGATATCAGCATAAATACCTTTTTCTTGGGTAGTTGGTCAAAGAAATAAAACAAAAATGTTCAGGAAAGTAAAATTTTTACCTATGAAGTGGGTAATAAAATATTTATAAGCAGTTGATGGACATTTTTTTTATCTGAAGGCTAGAGCTACAATGTGATTATTGGTTGCCCATGAGTCCTTGTAAAATCAAGGTAACTTCAATGTTTTACTGTGGGAAACACAGTAGCAAGCAACCCTCAGATTATCATTGAAAAATAAAATAGACCTGAACACATTCTATGGTTTTTTAAAATTTTATTACAACTGTCCTAATGGGAAATGAAAGTGTAAAGTGTAGTTCTAATGTAACCAGGTTCAGAATTGTAAAGATTGTCACTATTTGTCCACATTACAGTTGTGTATTTAGGCCCACATTTCTGGTATTGTCTTTTTGTATTTTTAAATTACATGCAGTTTGCAATTTATATCAAGACAAAAGAATAGTATTTTACCTGCTCCATGATTTTGCGTGCAAACATGACAGGGTTCGCAATATTCTTGATGCAAGAGACTGCACCTACAGCAAGATTTTTGCCATCCATTATAATTGCATCAAGTTCCACATCACCGTCCGCATTCAACACAGCCCCATGACCTGTAGGATGCAATTCAGTTTGAAACACAGAAAACATTATTGCCCTAAAGCTTTGGAAAAATATTAGAAAACCCATTTCAGAGCTATTTACTACAACTATCCTGGCAGCTATTAGACTTGATTACAGTGAAAAATATTTGCTTTTATTGTCACAAGCTTTTAAGTAAATACGTTGCTGTTGGCAATCTAATAATATCATTGCACTGTTTTAGTCATAAAAATTTCTGTCTTGCTTTTTTTTTAATCATGAAGTCTGCAGGGCGCTGGTGTCATTCATTCTGCAGATAAATACTTTGGGTAGCTGGTGTTTTTCTCACCAGATGAGATCACACATAATATTAAAACCAGCAGATACATAAAAAGCAGGATGGAAATAGTTTCTAAACATTCAGGATGGAAAATAAATATAACTTATTTTCTTGTGATTAACAACATTAATCATTTTTAATTTTTATTATTACCACATATATTGGAAATAACAGTAAGTTATTCATTCTGGTGGCATTTGCTTGTTTTCTTTCACCAGCTCCTACACTAAGCCAAAACATTACAACCACTGACAGATGAACTAATAACACTGACTATGTCATCACAATGGTGATTGTCAAGGATGGGGTATATCAGGAAAGTAATCGAACAGTCAGTTCATAAAACTTGATGTTTTTTTAAGCAGGAAAAATGGAGTTTTATGACTAGATAACTTGGGCAGAACATCTCTAAAACATTAAGTCTTCTGGAGTATTCCTCATATCTAGTGGTTATGTCATGATCCCAGTGCAGGTTTTTGAGCTGCACACCGGGGGTTAATGTCTGGAGTTCTGTGCAGGTTTTGACCTGCACACTTGGGGTTAATGATTGTGGCCTCTTTCTGGTTCTGGGAGAGCTTCTTAAACCCCTGGGAAGCTTCAATCCCTGCCAGTTATACTTTTGCCTTTGGCCTAGTGTGCTGACCCCCGAGTGCATGTTTGTTGCTATAGCTTGTTTATATGGTTCTGACCCGGTTCTGTTTCCCGTTGTGAGTTTGCCTGTTGATTTTGTACTGTGTTATTATCTGTGTATGACTCATTGCCTGTGACCTGACTACTCTCTGCTCGCCACTTTGGTACCTTGCAGCTATCTCTGTATGTGACTCATTGGCTATGTCCTGACTATTCTCCCTGTCTATGCCCCTTGGTAACTTTGTCTCGCAGTTACTCTGCTAGGAATTCTCTTGCAGCTCCTAGCTCTGTGGAGTTTAGGCCACGCCTCTAGCAGTCACGTGCTTCAGGTCCTGCGGCTCTGAAGTGCGCATCTACTCGGTTGCTGCCCGCTCCACAGGTATCTTTGAGCACTGTTTCGCTTTACTCAGGACACGCGCACTGGCTCAGTGAGCAAGTTCAGTGCTGTGTTCCTGACAGGTTAGTACTTAGCCAAATTGGTCAAAGGCAGGGCAGTCATTCAGGTCGTCAAAGAAGAGAGGGAGTCAGCTCAACTGGGGAAAAAGGTCCACATTTCACAGAGACCCCTAAGGCTGTGTGCACATGGTGCGGATTCTCCCACAGCACTTGGCAGAAAACGCATGTGCGCTTTTGATGCGTTTTTGCTGCGGATTTGATGCGGTTTTTCAGTGCGGTTTTGCCTGAGGATTTGTATGCGTTTTTGTAAGCTAAATAAAGATATGTTATTTAACAAAAAAAAAAAATTTGTGATGTCATTTCTGTCCAACCACCTCATTTACATTGGTCCAACCCACACTCCATTACACCCACAGATAGACAGATAGATAGATAAATGGAAAAAAATCAGGCAGCACTCCAGTTCAAGGAAAAATTGTGGACTTTAATCCAGCACCAAGTGGTGCAACATTTCGACCTCACGCACGGTCTTTGTCAAGCAAAGACCGTGCTGTGAGGTCAAAACATTGCACCACTTGGTGCTGGGTTAAAGCCAACAATTTTTCCTTGAACTGGAGTGCTGCCTTATTTTTTTCCATTTATATTTTGCATTGGACAACCGTATTGCTCAGGAAGTATTGCACCCAAAATCTGCTCAAGCTTGTGCTGCTGTCTGTTTTTTCTATTTAGATAGATAGATAGAAGTGTTTTCGCCCCTGAGGCTCAGTCACCACAGAGGTACTGCACCTCCTCCTGAGGTGTGGTATCCCACCATCCAGGTAAGGTGGAGACTCCTGACCACGCTCCAGCACCTGCACCCCACACCACAACGTAGTGTAGCAAAGCACCTTCAGTGGCTCCCTGCTTGGAGTATAGCAAAGCACCCATTGGTGGCTCCCTGCTTGGAACATGAAATGTGCTGGGAGGTGGGTGGAGTTAGATTACATTACAAGGAGTGGGAAGAGTTTAGGACAACAGTCAGTCAGTTGGTTAGAGAGTTGGAGAAGAAGATCCCTGGATAGGGATAGATGGATGGAAGTGCTGCAGCAGATCCCAGTGACCTGGGTCTGCTGGCACGGGAAAGGAAGAGAGAGAGCAACATAGACTGAAAGCCTGATTCTCCATAGAAAGAAAGACTAGTACGGAACGTGAGGAGTAAAAGGGAACAGAGGACGTGGGTTAGAAGAGAGCCCTTCCTAGAAGTTCCAAGCGCAAGGCCGGGGCCCGGTCCCCGAGGTTGTATGGATACTAATGGTCCTGCAGCAGACACTGGAGGAATATAAGTAGTGACCACTTTATTCCCACACAAGACTTGGGGGCACAACAGCAACTGGATAGTGAGCCGGGACTTAGTAGCCCGAAGCAGGCTACAGCTGTCTGCCGTACAAGTAGAGTTCATAAGAACATCGGACAGGAGGAACTCCAGTGTAACTCAGTACTAGGAGTACTTCATTTAAAGGCGCTATAAGAGGAGGCGTTCAGAAAGGCACATGTTGGCGCAGTGGTGGAAAGGAGTATTCCACCTGGCCTGGAGGTTGACTGAGTCCCTGACACAGAGGACACGGCACGGAGGCAGGCACCTGTTTGTACAACAGACTGTGAGTAAAGCTTTGGAACTACATGCACTGGTGTCCTCCACTTATTCCTGCGCCAACCTGCCCAGCACTGCTACATCCCTCGCGCCTGACACTACACCATCTAAGTGTCACTTCACCTACTCTGCCCTGGGACTACAGCCCTGCCTGTGGAGGGCTACAGCATCACTGCTGCACCACACCGTCTGTTCCAGAGGATCTGTCTGCAGCGTCGGCTTACATCTTCATTGCCGAACACCACAGGTGGCGTCACAACTTACACATTGACACTGAACATTTACAAAGGGCGCCCAGTGCCACGGGCCGGGTTCCAGCCACCGTGACATCTCCCATTGAGGACCATCAGGCCTGGTACCAAGTACCCCACTGCCCTGGGTGTGAGGGCGTCCCAGAAGGATAGATGGATAAAAGGATAGATAGACAGATAGACAGATAGATGGATAGATAGGTGGATAGATGGATAGATGGATAGATGGATAGATAGATAGATAGCTAGATAGAAGGATAGATAGATCTATCCATATATCTATCTATAGATATATCCATAGATAAATCTATAGATTTAGCCATAGATATATCTATAGATATATAGCGATATAAATTTAAAAAAAATGGTGTGGGCTCCCATGCAATTTTCTGCACCAGAGGGGGAAAGCCGACGGCCGGGGGGGCAATATTTGTAGCCTGGGAAGGGGGTAATACCCATGGCCCCTTTCCAGGCTATGAATATCAGCCTGCAGCAGTATGCCTAGCCTTTACTGGCTATTAAAATAGGTGAACCCCTCAAAAAATGGCGTGGGGTCCCCCTATATTTTATTGCAAGAAAGGCTACTCAGACAGCTGCAGGCTGATATTCATAGCCTAGGAAGGGGCCATGGATATTGCCCCCCCTGGATACAAATACCAGCCCGTAGCTGCCCCAGAAATGGCACATCTAAAAGATGCGCCAGCTCTGGCACTTAGCCCCTCTCTTCCCACTCCCGTGTAGCGGTGGGATATGGGGTAATATAAGGGGTTAATGTCACCTTCCTATTGGAAGGTAGCACTAAGCCCGATTAATAATGGAGAGGCGTCAATAAGACACCGATCCATTATTAATCTTTTGAAAGGGTTAAAAAAAACCACACACATAAGAATAAAGTATTTTATTGAAATAAAGCACAACACGGTTTTCATCTTTTTTTTTCACTCCCAGATGCAAGCGACGCCCTCGTCTCCTAGAAAAAAATGAAAAATAATAAACCAACCGTATACTCCCTGTCCGACACAGTCCAATTAATAATGCTGGTCCCATGATGATCTCCCCTAGAGAACAGTGACATCAGGTGATGTGACTGCTCTATAGGGCCTCCCAGTGATGAAATGACAGGAGATAATGCCTCCTGCAGTCCATCACTGAGGTTTCCTGAGTTCAGGGTCTCACTTTACAGCAATGGTGTGTGAGAATTAGGGTTAGGGCTAGGGTTAGGGTTAGGGCTAGGGTTAGGGTTACGGGACCTCTTTCCCAGCAGAGGGATACCTCTGCCTCTCATTTCACTGCTGGAGCCCCTGGAGAGCGGTCGCATCAGCTGATGCAGCTGCTCTCCATGGGAGATTGTCATGGGACCCTCGTTATTTTCTGGACTATGGTGGAGAGGTGAGTATAGGGTGGTTTATTATTTTATCTTTATTACAGGAGATCGATGGCTTTGGGGAATTAGGTGTATATGGTGAGTATGTACTCTATGTTATGTGTTGTATGTTATATGTATGTCCTGTATGTTGTATGTTCTGTATGTAACATAGTAACATGGTAACATAGTTATTAAGGTTGAAGGAAGACTTTAAGTCCATCTAGTTCAACCCATATCCTATCCTAACTTGCCCTAACATGTTGATCCAGAGAAAGGCAAAAAAACTCCATGTGGCAAACAGTAAGCTTCACATTGGGGAAAAAAATTCCTTCCCGACTCCACATACGGCAATCAGACTAGTTCCCTGGATCAACGCAATATTAAGGAAACTAGTGTATATGCCCTGTAATATTATACTTTTCAAGAAAGGCATCCAGTCCGTTCTTAAATTTTATTAGGGAATCACTCATTACAACATCATATGGCAGAGAGTTCCATAGTCTCACTGCTCTTACAGTAAAGAATCCGCGTCTGAGTATGCTTAAACCTTCTTTCCTCCAGACGTAGATGATGCCCCCTTGTCCCCGTCACAGGTCTAAGAGTAAAAATATCATTAGAAAGGTCTTTGTACTGTCCCCACATATATTTATACATTGTAATAAGATCACCCCTAAGCCTTCGATTTTCCAAACTAAATAACCCCAAGTGTAATAACCTGTCTTGGTATTGCAGTCCCCCTACTACCCTAATAACCTTGGTCGCGCTTCTCTGCACCCGCTTCAGTTCAGCTATGTCTTTCTTATACCCCAGAGACCAGAACTGTACACAGTATTTTAAGTGTGGTCGCACTGGTGACTTACATATAAAGAGGTAAAATTATGTTCTCCTCATGAGCATCTATTCCTCTTTTAATGCATCCCATTATTTTATTTGCCTTTGCAGCAGCTGCCTGACACTGGCCACTAAATGTAAGTTTGTCATCCACCCATACACCCAGGTCTTTTTCAGTGACAGTTTTGCCCAGTGTTTTACAATTAAGCACATAATTATACATCATGTTCGTTCTACCCAAGTGCATGACCTTACATTTATCCCCATTAAAGCTCATTTGCCATTTATCAGCCCAAGCTTCTAGTTTACATAAATCCTCCTGTAATATAAAATTGTCCTCCTCTGTATTGATTACCCTGCAGAGATTAGTGTCATCTGCAAATATTGAAATTCTACTCTCTATGCCCCCTACAAGGTCATTAATAATATGCTAAAAAGAAGCGGGCACAAAACTGACCCCTGTGGTACCCCACTGCTAACCGTGACCCAGTCCAAGTGTGGTCCATTAATAACCACCCTTTGTTTCCTATCCCTGAGCCAGCTCTTAACCCACCTACACATATTTTCCCCTATCCCCATTGTTCTCATTTTATGTATCAACCTTTTGTGTGGCACCATATCAAAAGCTTTTGAAAAGTCCATGTACACCATGTCCACTGCATTCCCTTGGTCCAGTCCAGAACTTACTTCTTCTTAAAAGCTTATCAGATTAGTCTGACAGGAACGGTCCCTTGTAAACCCATGTTGATATTGGGTCATGAGGTTATTCTTCTCCAGATACTCCAGTATAGTATCTCTTAGAAACCCTCCTGGATTTTACCCACAGTTGAGTTAAACTTACTGGCCTATAATTTCCAAGTTCAGTTTTTGTTCCCTTTTTGAATATTGGCACCACATTTGCTATACGCCAGTCCTGTGGTACAGACCCTGTTATTATGGGATCTTTAAAGATTAAAAATAATGGTCTATCTATGACTGTGCTTAATTCCTGCAGTACTCAGGGATGTATCCCATCTGAGCCCGGGGATTTGTCAATTTTAGTGATTTTTTAGACGCCGCCGTAATTCCTGCTGGGTTAAGCAGGTGACATTTAATGGAGAATTTTTATCCCTGATCATGTTATCCGTCATGGGATTTTCTTGTGTAAATACTGTTGAAAAAATGTCATTTAGCATATTGGCTTTTCCTCATCATCATCCACCATTTCACCCAGACTATTTTTAAGGGGGCCAACACTATCATTTTTTAGTTTCTTACTATTTATGTCGTTAAAGAATATTTTGGGATTATTTTTACTTTCTCTGGCAATGAGTCTCTCTGTCTCAATCTTTGCTGTCTTGATTTGCTTTTTACAGAATTTATTTAATTTTCTGTATTTATTTAATGCCTCATCACTACCTACTTGCTTTAATTCTCTAAATGCTTTATTTTTATCTCTTATTGCACCCCTTACAGCTCTATTTAGCCATAGTGGTTTCCTCCTATTTCTAGCATGTTTATTCCCATATGGTATATATTGTGCACAGGTCCTATTCAGGATGCTAATAAACGTCTCCCATTTTCTTTGTGTATTTTTATGTCTCAGGATATCGTCCCAGTTAATTGCACCAAGATCATCTCTCATCCATTGGAAATTTGCCTTCCTGAAGTTTAGTGTCCTTGTAACCCCTCTACTACACATCTTAGGCTGGTTTCACATTTGCGTTTTTTAGCGCTGGAAAAAAACGCTAACCTGCGCATGCGTTTTTTCCCCTATCTTTAACATGGGTGCGCATACTTGCGCGCTTGTAAGCGCATGTATGCGATTTTCATGCGCTGCGTTTTTTTGGGGTGTGCGATTGGATTTTCCAGACGCATCATGTTGCATTTTTTGGCCCTGCAAAAAAGCGCATGCGCACATATGCGCACGTTTTGCGCTAAAAAGGGCCATTATAGCCTATGGATGCGCATATGTGCGCACTGGCATGCTCATGTAAGCGTTTTTTTGCATATGCGTTTTTTTTTTTTAACCATGGAATTTAGGGGTTTGAGTTAGAGTTAGGGTTAGTTAAGGGGGTTTAGGGTTAGGGTTAGGGTCAGGGTCAGGGTTAGGGTTGGGTTTTGGGTCAGGGTTAGGGTTTAGTATGGTTTGGTTAAGGGTTAGGGTCAGGGTTAGGGTCAGGATTAGGGTTAAGTATGGTTTTGTTAAGGGTTAGGGTCAGGGTTAGGGTTAGGGTTAGGGTTAGGGTCAGGGTTAGGGTTAGGGTTAGGGTCAGGGTTAGGGTTAGGGTCAGGGTTAGGGTTAAGTATGGTTTTGTTAAGGATTAGGGTCAGGGTTAGGGTCAGGATTAGGGTTAAGTATGGTTTTGTTAAGGGTTAGGGTCAGGGTTAGGGTTAGGGTTAGGGTTAGGGTCAGGGTTAGGGTTAGGGTTAGGGTCAGGGTTAGGGTTAGGGTCAGGGTTAGGGTTAAGTATGGTTTTGTTAAGGATTAGGGTCAGGGTTAGGGTTAGGGTTAGGGTCAGGGTTAGGGTTAGGGTTAGGGTCAGGGTTAGGGTTAGTAAAGTCATGGTTTGGGTAGTGTGAGGGGCCACCTAAAAATGTTGGAAAAAAACGCAAACGCGGTAAAAACGCGCTAAAAACGCATACAAACGCATAAAAACGCTGCGTTTTTTTCATGCATGCTCATAAAAATGCTTGAAAAAAACGCAGCAGTTGTATGCTTATGTATGCGTTTTTTCAATGCGTTTTTTTGCGGGAAAAACGCGCTGCAAAAAAAAGCAAGTGTGAAACTAGCCTTATTAAAGTATACATGAAAACTTATTAATTTGTGATCACTATTACCCAAGTGACCCTCAACCCTTACATTTGATATGCTGTCTGGCCTGTTGGTTAATATTAGGTCTAGCAGTGCCCCCCTCTTGTTGGGTCCTGAACCAGTTGTGAAAGGTAATTGTCTCTCATAGTTGTCAAAAACCTAGTACCTTTGCTGGAACTGCAGGTTTCGGTTCCCCAATGTATTTCAGGGTAGTTGAAGTCCCCCATAATAATGACTTCTCCTTGAGTCGCAGCTTCATCTATTTGCTTTATGAGGATATTCTCTGTTGCTTCCATTATTTTTGGAGACTTATAACAAACCCCTATCACTAATTTATTATTTTCCCCCCTCCCCTTATCTCTACCCACAGGGACTCTACATTTTCATTAGATTCATATATATTATCACGAAGGATGGGTTTTAAGGATGATTTTACATATAAACACACGCCTCCCCCTCGCTTATTTGTTCGGTCATTTCTGAACAGACTATAGCCCTGTAAATTAACCACCCAGTCATGGCTCTCGTCCAGCCATGTCTCAGATATCCCCACCATGTCATAATTATGTTCCAACAACATTAACTCCAATTCCTCCATCTTGTTGGTGAGGCTTCTGGCATGTAATGTATGTGTTCTTTTGTTGTTGTTTTTTTTACATGCAACACATTAGCCGGATGATGGGACTACTACTGTCCCATCATTGGCTAATGTGTCACTCACTGATAGTGTAGCAGGCATAGCCCGATGCGACTTGTAATCCCATCGGTCGATGCCTGCATACACACACACACATACATCACCGCAGAGCCCCCTGCTCAGGCCCGATCACCCCCTGCACAGGCCTGATCACCCCCCGCACAGGCCTGATCACCCCCCGCACAGGCCTGATCACCCCCCGCACAGGCCCGATCACCCCCCGCAGAGGCCCGATCACCCCCCGCAGAGGCCCGATCACCCCCCACACAGGCCCGATCACCCCCGCACAGAGGCCCGATCACCCCACACAGAGGCCCGATCACCCCCGCAGAGGCACGATCACCCCCGCAGTGGCCCGATCACCCCCGCACAGGCCCGATCACCCCCGCACAGGTCCGGTCACCCCCGCACAGGCTCGATCACCCCAGCACACACAGACACAGCCCATACATGCACACACAGTCACAGCTCACACACCATACACACACACACAGTCACAGCTCACACACCATACACACACACAATCACCACCCACACTCCGCCCACACTCTTCCCTCCTCCCGATCTGCAGCATTATGGCTGTTCAATAATAAAAACATCTAGATTTTATGGATCCATTTTCCTGGACTTTTCATTCCTTTTGAACCTTTATGGTAGTGGCAAAGTCATGGATGGCCAAGTTTCACTGATGACCACACGAAGTGCTAAAAATTGCTGAAAATGCTAATTTGTATGGGCTGTGAAGTTGCTGATCAATGTTTGTGCCCATATTGCACACTGCCACAACAACAGTGAATATTAGAACTTGACCATTGAGCAATGGAAGATTGTAGAATGTTCTGAAAAAAAATACAAATTTTGCTTTACATCATGTGGATGGCCAGGTGCAGGTATGTTGCTTAACTGGAAAAGATATGGCACAATGATGTACAACAGGAAAAAAGGCAAGCAGGAAGAGGCAGTGAAATATGCCTGTTATGCTTCTACTGGGAAACAATGGCTCCAAAGGGATGCAACTGTGACATGAGTCGCCTACCAAAATATTATTGTAGTCCAAGGACACCCTTTCCTAACAACATTATTTCTTAATGGTAGTGGACTCTTTCAGAAGGATAATGTGCATTTCCACACCACAAAAATGGTTCAGGAATGGGTTGTGGACCATGAAAAAGAATAAAAGGTATTGATTTGTCCTCTAAATGCTCTAGATTTTAAAATCTATTGAGCATGTGTGATATTTTTGAAGAACAAGTCCAAATCCCATGGAAGTTTAGTGTTGCACCATAGAGGACTTAGAGGAAAATTTGAACCCATTGTAATTTGAAGAACTTATGTATTCACAGTTTCATAACATGTAGAAGAGGCTCACACAAGGTTTACAAAAGATGAACTTCTTCTTCTAAGTATGACTGCACTGCTTTAATTTGTTATTTTTCACTATGTTACTTTAACCCCTTCCTGACATCAGACGTACTATCCCGTCCATGGGAGCCGGGCCCCTATGCCCATGGACGGGATAGTACGTCTAGCGCGATCAGCGGCGCCCACGTGGTGAGCGCCGCTGATCGTGGCCGGGTGTCAGCTGATTATCACAGCTGACACCCGGCACTATGTGTCAGGGGCGGTCACAGACCGCCCCCGACACGTTAACCCCTTGCACACCATGATCAAATATGATCGCGGTGTACCGGGAGTTAAAGGGAAGCATCGGCTGGGAGGGGGCTCCCTCCGTGCTTCCCTGAGCCCCCCACGGCAGCGCAATGTGCAGCGCTGCTGCGGGGGACTCCTTTCCTCCAGGCCCCCGGATCCAAGATGGTGACGGGGGCCTTCGGGGGCCTGGAGGAAGCTGGCTTCCTCAGTGCCTGCAAAGAGCAGGCATGAGGAAGCCTTGTGCACTGCCTGTGACAGATTGCTGATCTGTCACAGTGATCTGTGATGTGACAGATCAGCGATCTGTCACAGGACAGTGATGTCCCACCTGGGACTATGTAATAAAGTAAAAAAAAAATTAAAAAAAAGTGTAAAAATAATTTTAAAAAAATCGCCAAATAAATTAGTAAAAAAAAAAAAAAATATTCCCCAATAAATTCATTTTTTGAAAATAAAAAAAAAACAAAACAATAAAAGTACACATATTAGGTATCGCCGCATCCGTAACGACCCGCCCTATAAAACTGTCCCATTAGTTAACCCCTTTAGCGAACCCCTTAAAAAATAAAAATAAAAAACGAAGCAAAAAATAATGATTTATTATCATACCGCCAAACAAAAAGTGCAATAACGCGCGATCAAAAAGACGCATATAAATATCCATGATACCGCTGAAAACGTCATCTTGTCCCGCAAAAAACGAGCCATGACACAGCATCATCAGCGAAAAAATAAAAAAGTTATAACTCGCAGAATAAAGCGATGCAAAAATAATTATTTTTTATATAAAATAGTTTTCATTGCATAAAACCGACAAAACATAAAAAAACGACCTAAATGAGGTATCGCTGTAACCATACTGACCCGAAGAATAAAACCGCTTTATCAATTTTACCGCACGCAGAACGGTGTAAACGCACTCCCCCAAAAGAAATTCATGAAACGCTGGTTTTAGTTCATTCTGCGTCCCAAAAATCGGAATAAAAAGCGATCAAAAAATGTCACGTGCCCGAAAATGGTACCAATAAAAATGTCAACTCGTCCCGCAAAAAATAAGACCTCACATGACTCGGTGGGTCAAAATACGGAAAAATTATAGCTCTCAATATGTGGTGATGCAAAAACTATTTTTACAATAAAAAGCGTCTTTTAGCGTGCGACAGCTGCCAAAAATAAAAACCGCCATAAATAGTAAATCAAACCCCCCGTTATCACCCCCTTAGTTAGGGAAAAATAATAAAATTAAAAAAATGTATTTATTTCCATTTTTCCATTAGGGCTAGGGTTAGGGCTAGGGTTAGGGCTAGGGCTAGGGTTAGGGTTAGGGCTAGGGTTAGGGCTTGGGTTAGGGCTGAGATTAGGGTTAGGGGTGTGTTGGGGTTCGGGTTGGAGTTAGAATTGGGGGTTTCCACTGTTTGGGCACATCAGGGGCTCTCCAAATGCAACATTGCGTCTGATCTCAATTCCAGCCAATTCTGAGTTGAAAAAGTCATATGGTACTCCTTCCCTTCCAAGCTCTGCCATGCGCCCAAACAGTGTTTTACCCCCACATGTGGGGTATCAGCCTACTCAGGACAAATTGCAAAACAATTTTTGGGGTCCAATTTCTCCTGTTACCCTTAGGAAAATAAAAAATTGGGGGCAAAAATATCATTTTTGTGGAAAAAAATGATTTTTTTATTTTCACGTCCGAGCGTTATAAACTTCTATGAAGCACTTGGGGGTTCAAAGTGCTCACCACACATCTAGATAAGTTCCGTGTGGGGTCTAGTGTCCAAAATGGGGTCACCTGTTGGGAGTTTCAATAGTTTAGGTACATTAGGGGCTCTCCAAAGGCAACATGACACCCGCAGACCATTCCATCAAAGTCTGCATTCCAAAACGTCACTACTTCCCTTCCGAGCCCTGACGTGTGTCCATACAGTAGTTTTCTCCCACATATGGGGTGTCAGCGTACTCAGGACAAATTGGACAACAACTTTTGGGGTTCAATTTCTCCTGTTACCCTTGGGAAAATAAAAAAATTGGGGACTAATTGATCATGTTTGTGGAAAAAATACGATTTTTTTATTTTCATGCCCTGGCATTATAAACTTCTGTGAAGCCCTTGGGGGTTCAAAGTGCTCACCTCACATCTAGATAAGTTCCTTAGGGGGTCTAGTTTTCAAAATGGGGTCATTTGTGGGGGGTTTCCACTGTTTAGGTACATTAGGGGCTCTCCAAAGGCAACATGACACCCGCAGACAATTCCATCAATGTCTGCATTCCAAAACGTCACTACTTCCCTTCCGAGCCCTGACGTGTGTCCATACAGTAGTTTTCTCCCACATATGGGGTGTCAGCGTACTCAGGACAAATTGGACAACAACTTTTGGGGTTCAATTTCTCCTGTTACCCTTGGGAAAATAAAAAAATTGGGGACTAATTGATCATGTTTGTGGAAAAAATACGATTTTTTTATTTTCATGCCCTGGCATTATAAACTTCTGTGAAGCCCTTGGGGGTTCAAAGTGCTCACCTCACATCTAGATAAGTTCCTTAGGGGGTCTAGTTTTCAAAATGGGGTCATTTGTGCGGGGTTTCCACTGTTTAGGTACATTAGGGGCTCTCCAAAGGCAACATGACACCGGGAGACCATTCCATCAATGTCTGCATTCCAAAACGTCACTACTTCCCTTCCGAGCCCTGACGTGTGTCCATACAGTAGTTTTCTCCCACATATGGGGTGTCAGCTTACTCAGGACAAATTGGACAACAACTTTTGGGGTTCAATTTCTCCTGTTACCCTTGGGAAAATAAAAAAAATGGTGCCTAAAAGATCATGTTTGTGGAAAAAATATGAATTTTTTATTTTCACGCCCGGGCGTTATAAACTTCTGTGAAGCACTGGGGGGTTCAAAGTGCTCACCACACATCTAGATAAGTTCCTTGGGGGGTCTAGTTTCCAAAATGGTGTCATTTGTGGGGGGTTTCCACTGTTTAGGTACATTAGGGGCTCTCCAAAGGCAACATGACACCCGCAGACCATTCCATCAATGTCTGCATTCCAAAACGTCACTACTTCCCTTCCGAACCCTGACGTGTGTCCATACAGTAGTTTTCTCCCACATATGGGGTGTCAGCGTACTCAGGACAAATTGGACAACAACTTTTGGGGTTCAATTTCTCCTGTTACCCTTGGGAAAATAAAAAAATTGGGGACTAATTGATCATGTTTGTGGAAAAAATACGATTTTTTTATTTTCATGCCCTGGCATTATAAACTTCTGTGAAGCCCTTGGGGGTTCAAAGTGCTCACCTCACATCTAGATAAGTTCCTTAGGGGGTCTAGTTTTCAAAATGGGGTCATTTGTGGGGGGTTTCCACTGTTTAGGTACATTAGGGGCTCTCCAAAGGCAACATGACACCCGCAGACCATTCCATCAATGTCTGCATTCCAAAACGTCACTACTTCCCTTCCGAGCCCTGACGTGTGTCCATACAGTAGTTTTCTCCCACATATGGGGTGTCAGCAACTCAGGACAAATTGGACAACAACTTTTGGGGTTCAATTTCTCCTGTTACCCTTGGAAAAATAAAAAAATGGTGACTAAAAGATCATGTTTGTGGAAAAAATATGAATTTTTTATTTTCACGCCCGGGCGTTATAAACTTCTGTGAAGCACTGGGGGGTTCAAAGTGCTCACCACACATCTAGATAAGTTCCTTGGGGGGGTCTAGTTTCCAAAATGGTGTCATTTGTGGGGGGTTTCCACTGTTTAGGTACATCAGGGGTTTTCCAATCGCGACATGGTGTCCGATCTCAATTCCAGCCAAAAACGTCAAATGGCGCTGCTTCCCTTCCGAGCTCTGCCATGCGCCCAAATAGTGGTTTACCCCCACATGTGGGGTATCAGCGTACTCAGGACAAATTGCACAATAACTTTTAGGGTGCTGTTACCCTTGGAAAAATAAGAATTGAGGGTGAAAAGATCATTTTTGTGGAAAAAATATGATTTTTTTAATTGTACGGCTTTATGTTATAAACTTCTGTGATGCCCTTGGGGGTTCAAAGTTCTCACCACACATCTAGATAAGTTCCTTAGGGGGTCTAGTTTCCAAAATGGTGTCATTTGTGGGGGGTTTCCACTGTTTTGGTACATCAGGGGTTTTCCAATCGCGACATGATGTCCGATCTCAATTCCAGCCAAAAACGTCAAATGGCGCTGCTTCCCTTCCAAGCTCTGCCATGCGCCCAAATAGTGGTTTACCCCCACATGTGGGGTATCAGCATACTCAGGACAAATTGCACAATAACTTTTAGGGTCCTGTTACCCTTGGGAAAATAAAAATTGGGGTGAAAAGATCATTTTTGTGGAAAAAATATGATTTTTTAATTGTACCGCTGTACGTTATAAACTTCTGTAAAGCCCTTGTGGGTTCAAAGTTCTCACCACATAACTAGATAAGTTCCTTGGGGGGGTCTAGTTTCCAAAATGGGGTCACTTGTAGGGGGTTTCCACTGTTTAGGTACATTAGGGACTCTCCAAACGTGACATGGCGTCCGATCTGAATTCCAGCCAATTTTGCATTGAAAAAGTCAAACGGCGCTCCTTCCATTCTGAGCTCTGCCATGCGCCGAAACAGTCGTTCCCCCCACAAATCAGGTATCAGCGTACTCAGGACAAATTGCACAATAACTTTTGCAGTCCAATTTCTCCTGTTACCCTTGGTAAAATAAAAAAAATTGAAAAAAAATTTTTTGTGAAAAAAGTTAGATGTTCATTTTTTTTTAAATATTCAAAAAAATTCCTGTGACGCACCTAAAGGGTTAATAAACTTCTTGAATGTGGTTTTGAGCACCTTAAGGGGTGCAGTTTTTAGAATGGTGTCACTTTTGGGTATTTTCTATCATATAGACCCCTCAAAGTGGCTTCAAATGTGATGTGGTCCTAAAAATAAAATGGTGTTGTAAAAATGAGAAATCGCTGGTCAACTTTTAACCCTTATAACTTCCTAACAAAAAAAAATTTTGGTTCCAAAATTGTGCTGATGTAAAGTAAACATGTGGGAAATGTTAGTTATCAAGTTTTTTGTGTGCCGTATCTCTGTGATTTAAGGGCATAAAAATTCAAAGTTGGAAAATTGCGAAATTTTCAAAATTTTTGCCAAATTTCCGTTTTTTTCACAAATAAACGCAAGTTATTTGAATGAAATTTTACCACTAACATGAAGTACAATATGTCACGAGAAAACAATGTCAGAATCACCGGGATCCATAGAAGCGTTCCAGAGTTATGACCTCATAAAGGTACAGTGGTCAGAATTGTAAAAATTGGCCCGGTCATGAACGTGCAAACCACCCTTGGGGGTGAAGGGGTTAACACAAATAGTACAAAGATATAAAATAATTTTCATTGGAAGTATTGGTGTCAATGTTAGCAACGCAAATAGAATTTAATTCTTAAAAAATGAAATAAAACAAATATGCATACCTGCATCAAAAGCTTTGTTATCTTCTAGGCTCTGCACAGCAGCCTCTACAGCTTCCAAAGAACTTCCACCTTTAGCAAGTATGGAAAACCCACAAGTTGCTGCATTCTTAACACCAATTTTGATGCAGCCTGCAAGATCATCGGGTATTGCCCATGCACCTCCATGGACTACAATTACTGGCTTCATATCCATTTTTTCTGTGCTGCATGTAGGAAACCATAGGGCATTATAAGAAAGCTTCATGAACAAATTCTTAATGCAGTGTAACATGAGCCACATTACATAGGTTGTATGAAATTAGAAAAAACACTTGCCCATGGACTACGTCTGTCCTAAATCAAAGCCCCTTTCTCCTGCATGGGGTTGTGCTGTACAGCCAGATTCGTAATAGTAACAAAAGTGGAACGACAGTGGTCATTTTCTCAGGATATTAACATCAGACCTCAGAGGTCAGCTTTCCCTCAGCTGTTTATGAAAATCAGTAGGGATACCACACCGTTTTTTCATTTTTTTAAATTTATTAACAAGTACAGTAAAATGCACACAAAAGGTAACCTTAGTTCACAGCCTTCAGGTGTTCCAGCAGCTGGAAACTTCGCTAACCTTAAAATGTTCCTCACAGTTTCATATGAGGTTTCCGTGCTTTGCAACTGTCGGGAGACCAGGTGACTCTAAACTCTGGTAACCTGAAAGGTTTCCTGAGTTCAAGCCACTGGGTCCCATGGTAGCTCCAGTGCCAGACTGTTGAATGCTGGAATGCCAAGTGCCGGACTCGTGGCCGGTCATCAGTCCGGCACTCGGTTCTTGTAAAGAAAGAGAAACAGCTGATATGAACTCAGGTGACCTTACTGTTCTTGTTGACAATTAAAAAAGTACTTGAACATTTTTTATAATTAGCACGGGCAAAGCTGACGACTGGGAGCTAATGTTAATATTCTGGGAAAGAGACAATATTCATAAAGGTTCCCAGGCTATTCATATCTGTCACGGTTCCACTCCTCAATGTGTCTGGAATGCAGTTACTGGCAGCTCAGCCATCCACTCTGGTACAGGGGCGTGCTGAGCTGTCAGTGTGCTAAGTGACAGCTCAACTATCCAATCTGAGACTGGGAGGTGTCGGATGTCTCCAAGTGTTCGTTATCCCAAGTGATTGCCATGCTGCTTAACTGAGCTGTCTCTTCCAGACCGCTGTCAGACTTACATTCAGCTTGTGTGATTTGTTTGCTGTGTGCCTCAGTTCCTGTGTGTTGATATTTCATTGCCTGACCTTGGACCACATTCTGTCCGTCCGACTGTTTAACTCCTTATGCTCTGATCTTCTATCCTCCTGGTATTCTGACCTTGGAATGTTACCTGACTTTGATTTTGTCTCTTCCTTCTGTTTATAACATACCCTCCTGGCTTCTGACCTTGGACTTCTTGAATATCCTGACTCATGGCATGGCCATGAAAAGTGACTAGTGTCACATTATCAGATCACAGCTTTCCTGGTTATTAAAATGGGAGACCTCCCAAAAAATGATGTAGGATCACCCTATGTTTAATAACCACCAAAGATAGGCAGATAGCTGCTGGCTGATATTAACAGCCTAGATAGCGCCCATGGATATTGGCCCTCTCCCAGACTAAAAACATCAGCTCACAGCCACCCCAAAAATGATGCATCCATATGATGCATGAAATCTGGCACTTAGTCTCGCTCTTCCCACTTACCCTGGTGCGGTGGCAAGTGGGATGATAGTTAGGGGGTCGATGTCACCTTTGTATTGTCAGGTGACATCAAGCCCAGAGGTTAGTAATGGAGAGGCATCTATAAGATGCCCCATTGCTAAACCCCTAGGCATATTGTATAAAAAAACCACACACCCAGAATTAAGTCATTTGATTGAAAGACTGACAAAGACTTCTTTAATGTATATAAATTAAACCATACTCACATCATCGCCCAGTCCACAAAAGCTATGATCTCCTGTAACAGAATTAAAATAATAAACAATATAATTTATTACCTGTCCGCAGCTCTGGTGCATCTAGATGGCAGGTCTGCTGCATCTAGATGGCAAGCTGCATTGTTGCATGATGTGACTGTAAAGCCTGCCATCCAGCAGGGACACTGAGAGGCATGTGCTAGTGCTGCTCAGTGTCTCATGGTGAACTCCTATGACCAGACTGACGTCATCACGAGTGCCATTACAACTTTTCCCATGGTGCTCGTGCTGACATCAGTGAGTGGGAGTTAATTGGCTGTGAACTCCCAGGGCTTTCTGACAACACCGCAAGCCTGAAAATTTTCTGACATCAGTCAGGTCATGACTCAGAGTTCACCACGAGACACTGAGCAGTGCTAACACACTGCTCAGTGTCTCTGCTGTATGGAAAGATGAATAGTCACATCATGCAACAATGCAGCCTGCCATCTAGATGTAGCAGAGCTAGACCTGTCGCAGGACAAATGGATTATTATCTTCTCGGTGGACAGGTAAGATATATTGTTGTTTATTATTTTAATTCTGTTACATGAGACCATAGCTTCTGTGGACTGAGCGATCATGTGAGTATGGTTTAATTTAGATTCATTAAAGAAGTCTGTGTCATGCTTTAAGTTAAAGGACTTTATCCTGGGTGTGTGTTTAGTTACAATATAACTATAGAATTAGTAATGGATAGATGTCTTGACACCTCTCTATTACTAACCTGTGGGCTTGATGTCACCGGACAATACAAAGGTGACATCAACTTACAAATATGAACCCCACTTGTCACCACCACAGGTCAAATGGGAAGAGCTGGCCAAAGCGCCAGAATTGGTGCATCTAATGAATGCGCATTCTCTGGGTGGCCGCAGGCTGCTATTTTTAGGCTGGGGGGGCCAATATCTATGGCCACTTACCAGCCTGACAATACCAGCCCCCAGATATCTGCTTTATTTTGGCTAGTTGTCAAAAAGGGGGTACACCATACCATTTTTAAAGTACCCCATGACTTTTTAAAATTATTTAAACAATTACAAAATATGGTGTAGGGTCCCCTCTATTCTTGATAATCAATATTGCTAAAGCTAAAAGCTCAGGGTTGCAGCCCACAGCTGTTAGTTTTGCCTGGCTCTTTATAAAAAATACAGGGGAACCCACAGCATTTTTTATTATTATTTATTTAGTGCACAGGTGCTGGCTGATAAATACTCCCATCAGCCTGCCACCTGCTCTCGCTGATATTACGGCAGCAAGGGTAGGCTGATGGAAGTATTAGTCACATCAGCCGACACCAGTGACCAGAGATAAACTTTTTACCTCTGTTCACAGCTGCGGGCTCACGTTGTCATTTGACAGCATGAGAACCTCAGCACTCTGACTCTGATTAATCTTACAGCCGATCAGAGACGCCTATGTTTCTCGTGCTGTCATGCAGATGACAGTGTGAGAAACACCGAGTGTTTGGGGTGCTGAACCCAAACAGTAATACGGACTTCCTGGTGAAGTCCACGTTCGGGGTCCATGCCCAAACAGTAATTGTTCGGTACGGACTCCAAACTTTACTATTCGGTCTCGCCCATCTCTAGTTGTAATGGAAAACTCCTATAGTATTTGTCTGCTCTAGTTTACATACATCAGAGTTTCCCAAACTCCAGTGCTCATGGCCCCCATCATGTCATGTTTTCAGGATTTCCTTAGTATTACACAGGTGAAGGAATTATTATTAAGGCATCAGAAACTGCCACATGTTCTCTAACCAGGGCAATACTAAGGAAATCCTGAAAACATGATGTGTTGGGGGGCCGTTAGGATGAGGTTTGGAAAACACTGACAAACATGATACTCATTCCTCTAAAAAATAGTGAAAATTTCATTTGCAATATTAAAAACAAATTACTGGAATTTACTGTATTTCATCCATGATATGCCAGAAAATGTAGCAGGTTTTATAATTAATTGCATCACTAATATCCGTATCCTGGATATGGGTTATCATTTAAATGCAAATCTCCTTTCGTTTATCAATCATATGTAGCTTTCATGTTTTTTGGATTAGTCCCTGCAAAATCTGCTAATTCCTATAAATTCTGACATTTATAGAAGAAATTTGGTTTTAGAGTTCTCAAATTTCTAACTTAAACTCAGTGTCCAACTGTTACGGTATATCTTATATGCAAAATATAAAATGTGATATTTTTTTTCTTTATTTCTACAGTTATCTAAATTAACTTAATGTCCAATGAATGTACAATCTATGACAATGTCACATGCACCTGACTAACCTTTTCTTTTTGTAAGAAATTGAGCTGAACTTTGCCGTAACTAGATTTACATAACTGGAAAAGATTTGTTTCAATGGTAATTAAAACAGAATTATAATTTTGGCATCAGTGCTGCATACAGTAAACCAGCTCAGTCTATCATTATACTAAAGGTGTGAATGTTATATACGCCATCAGGAATAAAATCAGCAGCTGGTGAGAAATTTTCCAAAAATACTCTTGTTCCAATGAAAGATAAGATGCACAAAAAACACTTTTCTGTCTTAAGTTACGAGAATTTAAAGAGCCTTAATAGCTTGTAAAATAATTTACTGTGTCAACTGTATTTTTTTTGCTTTTTTTTTATACAGCAACAAGTACCTTTTTTAGAGAGGGTCCTATAAGTTCTTTGCCCATTCATGTGTACAGGCTAGCAGTTGGTGGGTTTTTCTTCATAAAAAAGATCATTGAATATTACAGTTGAACAGATGACTTAATTTTTTGCACAAAATGATTACATACAGTGACTCTTTTTTTCTTATGGTTCTCCATCAAAACAATACAGAATTGGATTACACTCAGGCCACTTTACAAGCCAGTCTACAATGATGAAATGATGTATGGACCACTTACACCCTTTCGGATGTAAAGGGCTCACTTACATCACATAGGTCTTACAATAGCTTCCAACAAGTTTCAAAGTTTCACATAGTATCTCACCAACTCAGTTCCTCCCAAGGATGACGGTATAAAATCTCGCAAGGGTGGTCTTTAATGAGACAAAAGGTTTCACACCACCAGACAGTAGACAGGAAACTTGCAACTCTGGGTCCCTGTCTTTCTATTACCTAAGTCAGCCTCATGCTCCTCCTTTACCCACAACTACACCTCCTCCTGCAAACTTATTGCTAGGGAAACTACCATCCCTACTGGCCACCTTCTCTTTCAGGATGTAGTGACACCATTGTATTCTGTAGTCCAGTCCATTACAGTTTGCCACACCAGGTGCTTAAACAGAGCAGAGGCAAAACATTAAAAATACCACATACACAGCATATACTTGATATAGCATCATCACAACAGGAACAAACATATTCCCAAAGTGATATATACATCCAACACGTCCGGCTAGCAACCACACTCAGATCTTTCAGACGGAACCTGAAAACCCATCTCTTTAGGAAAGCCTCCAGCCTGCAATGATCCCTGCTGCCTCCTCACCACTACTGGAGCTACCGCCTCACCATCACTGGAGCTGCTGCAACCCCCCAACCTACTGTCTCCTTCCCCACCATCCTGTAGCATGTAAGCCCGAAAGGGCAGGGTCCTCTCTCCCCTCTATATCAGTCTGTGATTGTTAGTTTGTTTACTGTAAGTGATATCTGTAATTTGTATGTAACCCCTTCTCATGTACAGCACTATGGAATCAATGGTGCTTTATAAATAAATAATAATAATATACAGTCAGTCCGCTATACCCCATCAAACCATACATCCAAATGTCTGTCTCTGAATCTGCAATCTGCTGTCCTTATCATTGTTATCCCCCAAACTGTAATCTCAAATTCTTCCAATTTTCTTTTTTTGTCTTCAGGGAACCTCTGCCTCCAATGTGGCTTCAGCCTCATGCTAACTCATTTCTTAGCATGAGCATTTCTTAGCAGTTAATATTCCATGCAAAGAATTGCATATACATATATATACAGCTCTGACAAAAATTAAGAGACCACTTTCAAATGTTCAGTTTGTCTTATTTTTCTCTTCATAGGTATATTTTTGAGTAAAATATAAATTGTTCTTTTAGTCTACAAACTTCTGACAACATGTCTCCGAATTTCCAAGCAATAAATTTTGTAATTTTTTTCTGAAAAGGAGAAATGCTCAAAATTAAAAAAAGCCAGTGCTTTCAGACCTCAAATAATGCAAAGAAAACAAGTTCATAATCATTTAGAAACAGCAATACTAATATTTTAACTCAGGAAGAGTTCAGAAATCAATATTTTGTGGAATAACCATGATTTTTAATCTCAGCCTTAATGCATCTTTACATTCTTTCCACCAGTCTTTCACACTGCTTCTGGGGCAAAAATGTAAGCAGTTCTTTGTTTGATGGCTTGTGACTATCCATCTTCCTTTTGATTACATTCCAGAGGTTTTCAGTGGGGTTCAGGTCGGGAGAATGGGCTGCCATGACAGGGTTTTGATGTGGTGGTCTATTAATTTTTGCTAGAGCTGTATAGTGTTTAGTATAGCATAGGACAGTACAATAAAATATATACAGTACATGACAAAAACAGAGGAACACCGTATTCTAGAAGTGATGAAATTGTGGTAATGTATGAAGTTTACCCTTGACAAATGAAAGCACTGCAAGAATATCAGAAATCTTAAGATAAAGATATACATTCAGTAAGTATAGAAGGCAGGGTGACAAATTCTACTGTAACAAGTGGCATTAGTTGGTGTCACCTCTTATAGGCAATGAAATATATATTAACATTTTTATGTGTAGGAACCTGTATTTACAGGCATTTTATTTAAAGTAGTTGCCCAGGACTTATATAATTGATGACCTGCCTTTTTCATACACACCAATCAGCTTTTTGCAGCTCGTGCTGAAGCTGCATTTACGCAGTGTGCAAAGCCAGAACAGCACACATCCAAGTGGTAGTGGCTATTCTCAGATACTGAAGCTCAACTTCCATTATCTTCAATATGAGCTGACTTGCAGCACCCATGAACAGTCATATGATAGTGATGATGTGTTATGAGAGTAGGTGATTAATATATAAGTTCTGGACAACTTGTTTCAAGAGCAGTTGCAAGCACTCTAATAAAGCATGTTTCTCTACATGCTCTTTGTCATTACCAGGATGGTATAACTTTTCTGAAAGACATGAAAATGCAATAATCACTTCAGGATTTTTCATTCTGTTTGTTTTTCCCAGTGGTAGAGAGCGTCAGCTGGTTTCTTTGTCTGTTTCCAAGCCTATACAAGCTGAAATAAAATCATGAATTATGCTGAAAAAGAGAATGGACCGCACCTCCAAAAAATCATACATTGATCTAATGCCACTAGGCAAAAATATATATAACTGAACATGAGGTTCTTAGTTTAACATTCTGATCAGACTGTATGAAGCCCACTGCAATGTCACGGCAAACTTCGTAGTGGGTCCCTATCGCCCTGATGGAGCGGAGCCGTGCGCTGACCACCGCCGCAGCGACAATGCACCAGCAGAGCATACGGCCTCGTGCCTCACAGCGCCCATGCTGCGAAACTGAGTCACCGTGACACCAAACTGCTCCGCCCCACCAGGCCATCTGCCCTGCTAGTGCATTGTTACTGTGGCGTTGGTCAGTGCATGACGCCGCTTCGTTAAGGCGATTGGGACACATTGGTTCATTCGCCATGATGTGGCAGTGAGATTCATACAATCTGATCAGGATGTTAAACTAAGAACCTCATGTTCAGTAATAAATATTTTGCCTAGTGGCATTAGATCAGTGTATGAATTTTTGGAGGCGCGGTCCATGCTCTTTTTTGGTATATAGCATGTTCTTTCCCCTTTCTTGGAACTGAACTCCTCCTATTTGGCACAGTTTATTTAGAATTAGTAGGAGACTGCAAAGAAGAGGGTCCAGCCTGTTTTTGCTCTCACTAGTTTCAATGCTCCTTTCATTTGGTGTTGGTGTTGTGTGGCGGCCATTGTTGCTGTGGTTTGATGCTGATGAAGCGGTGTGGTCTGGAGTCATGGGGACTCAGTCTTACAATATGGGCGCTGTGATGCATCAGGCCATCCACCCTGCTGTTCCATTGGCGCTGCGGTGGTGGTCATACAGTCTGATAAGAATGTTAAACTAAGAGCCTCATGTTCAGTAATATATATTTTGCTTAGCAGCATTAGATCAACGTCTGAATTTTTGGAGGTGTGGTCTATGCTCTTTTTTGGTGGAAACTGATGAATTCCCTCTCCTCACTCAAACACTACCTCCCTCTATGAAACAAATGCAGAAGTGAGAAATATATTCTCTATATTTTGGATGAATGAAGCCCTGCCTAGGTGAAACCGAACATTGGACTTATTTTTTATCTTATCCTGGATCCGCCTCAGGAAAAACTGTGTACATACGAAAGGAGGAGTAAAAATGTTCTGCACAAGGCATACAAATGAGGTGGAACACAACCAAGTATATGTAATGTCCAACAAACACATAGAGCTCTCTAGTCCAATAGCTACTTCAGGTAAAGTATGCATTTAAGAAGAATGGTGTTTCAAAATAGTTATTATTAAGAGTAAAGACATGATTCATGCTGTCTAAATTGAACTGCAAGATATTTTACGTGATAAGGAAGAATAAGTCATATTCTAAAATATGCCATACATATACAGCCACAACAATAAAAGCTATTTGCAAGGTAGAACAGTGCACTTACTATAATAAATAACTAAAGGATCAGATATTACCTTATGGAACCTAACCTTTGAACTGCTATATACATATACCTTTGAACATATATATATATACTGTATATATATACATATATATATATACAGATGTGGCCAAAAGTATTGACACCCCTGTAATTCTGTCAGATAATACTCAGTTTCTTCCTGAAAATGATTGCAAACACAAATTCTTTGGTATTATTATCTTCATTTAATATGTCGTAAATGAAAAAACACAAAAAGAATTGTCCTAAAGCCAAATTGGATATAATTCCACACCAAACATAAAAAAGAGGGTGGACAAAAGTATTGGCACTGTTCGAAAAATCATGTGATGCTTCTCTAATTTGTGTAATTAACAGCACTTGTAACTTACATGTGGCACCTAACAGGTGTTGGCAATAACTAAATCACACTTGCAGCCAGTTGACATGGATTAAAGTTGACTCAACCTCTGTCCTGTGTCCTTGTGTGTACCACATTGAGCATGGAGAAAAGAAAGAAGACCAAAAAACTGTCTGAGGACTTGAGAAACCAAATTGTGAGAATGCATGAGCAATCTCAAGACTACAAATCCATCTCCAAAGACCTGAATGTTCCTGTGTCTACCGTGCGCAATGTCATCAAGAAGTTTAAAG
Organism: Dendrobates tinctorius; assembly: GCF_039654945.1. Taxonomy (NCBI): domain Eukaryota; kingdom Metazoa; phylum Chordata; class Amphibia; order Anura; family Dendrobatidae; genus Dendrobates; species Dendrobates tinctorius. The sequence continues at coordinate 22,550,004 of NW_027361692.1, forward strand.
CCCATGGCACTGTGGCTAACCTCCCTAGATGTGGACGGAAAAGAAAAATTGACAAGAGATTTCAACGCAAGATTGTGCGGATGTTGGATAAAGAACCTCGACTAACATCCAAACAAGTTCAAGCTGCCCTACAGTTCGAGGGTACAACAGTGTCAACCCATACTATCCGTCGGCGTCTGAATGAAAAGGGACTGTATAGTAGGAGACCCAGGAAGACCCCACTTCTTACCCCGAGACATAAAAAAGCCAGGCTGGAGTTTGCCAAAACTTACCTGAAAAAGCCTAAAACGTTTTGGAAGAATGTTCTCTGGTCAGATGAGACAAAAGTAGAGCTTTTTGGGCAAAGGCATCAACATAGACTTTACAGGAGAAAAAAAGAGGCATTCAAATAAAAGAACACGGTCCCTACAGTCAAACATGGCAAAGGTTCCCAAATGTTTTGGGGTTGCTTTGCTGCCTCTGGCACTGGACTGCTTGACCGTGTGCATGGCATTATAAAGTCTGAAGACTACCAACAAATTTTGCAGCATAATGTAGGGCCCAGTGTGAGAAAGCTGGGTCTCCCTCAGAGGTCATGGGTCTTTCAGCAGGACAATGACCCAAAACACACTTCAAAAAGCACTAGAAAATGGTTTGAGAGAAAGCACTGGAGACTTGTAAGGTGGCCAGCAATGAGTCCACACCTGGATCCCATAGAACACCTGTGGAGAGATCTAAAAATGGCAGTTTGGAGAAGGCACCCTTCAAATAGCAGGGACCTGAAGCAATTTGCCAAAGAAGAATGGTCTAAAATTCCAGCAGAGCATTGCAAGAAACTCATTGATGGTTACAGTAAGCGGTTGGTCGCAGTTATTTTGGCTAAAGGTTGTGTAACCAAATATTAGGCTGAGGGTGCTAATACTTTTGTCTGGCCCATTTGTGGAGTTTTGTGTGAAATGATCAATGTTTTGCTTTTTGCTTCATTCTCTTTTGTGTTTTTTCATTTAAGACAAATTATATGAAGATAATAATACCAAAGAATTTGTGTTTGCAATCATTTTCAGGAAAAAACTGAGTATTATCTGACAGAACTGCAGGGGTGTCAATACTTTTGGCCACAACTGTATATATCTCTACTATATACATGTTCTCAGAAGTCAGTTTGAGTGAAGTTGAACCATTTGATATTAAGTTTTGTAAAAAAAACAATAGGGTGACATAGCAAAAATATTTCCAGCTCCATCATAGCACTTCAGACTAAAGCTACAGTAGTTCAAGTTTTATGATGAAACCAGTCCATATATTTCTCCTTCACTAGCATTCTGTTGATTACACAATACATACTGTTAAGCTTTATCACTCAACTAATACTCAAAGTAGATTAAACTTACCCAATGTGCACCTTCTCTTCTCAATATTTATTTAAAGTGATTAAGAAAACAAATTGTGCAAGCAAAGCAAGCTCTTTCTGACACTGTGTGGGCAGCTGACACTTGTACATTGGAGATAGAACAAAATATCTAAAGCATTGAAACCTGTTAATTATTGACAAAATGCTCTATATTAATCTGCCACTCTTACACAGGCTTACCCAACAGTGTGGAGGAGCATAAAATAATAAAGATGCAAGAAAAACTAAGAAGAAAATAACATGAACAAATCCAATATTCTAACGTGGTACACGTGAGTTCCCTCCCAATTCCCTCAACAAAGTGAATGGTTGCCTGCCATTTAAGTCAGCACCATGGTTCAATGTACTTTCATCTGACCTGGTCTAACTTGTTAGCTAAGTCCTACACAAAAATAGAAAGGAATTTGGTGCATGAGTAGCTATAGAAATATTGTGACGTGTGTAATATATTCTTTACCAGACAAGGGCAAGTTTAAAGAGTTTCAAACATATCAAGGTAAACAATTATTAATAATGCAGAATTCAAAATTTGCATGCATAAGGCACATTAAATACAAACTCCTTTCCAAAGTAGTGCGCTATAGTACCCTCATGTTGGACTCCCCTGTTTTGTGTGTGCTAAGCTCACACCTTTCTGGGCACATGACAACTGATCTATACAGCTGACATGTGCCCACAATAGCTGCGGGTGGAATCGCGGTCCACCTGCAGCTGTTATGTAGTTAAATGCCACTGTCAATCTCTGACAGAGGCATTTAGCTCATGCTTACAGGAAGCATGCCACTAATCCCGCCCATCAGTGATCCCATCACATGATCATGGGTCACGGATGGGTCATCATGACAACCAGAGGTCTGCAGCAGACCTCTATGGTTGTCATTGCCAGACTGCTATGAGCGCTGCCCCGTGGTTGGTGCTCATAGCAAGTAAGCATTTCTGCTACACACAGGTGATATGATCATTGCCTATGTGTAGCAGAGGTGATCAAAGTACTGCAGCTTTTGAGACTATTGAAGCATGCAAAAAGTAAAAAAAGTGTTTAAAATATTAAAAAAATATATATATAAAAGTTTAAATCACTCTCCTTTCGCCCCATTCAAAATAAAACAGTGAAAACATCAAATATAAACATATTTGGTATCGCCATGTTCAGAATCGCACAATCAATATAAAAATAGAAGTTAGGCCGGTTTCACATTTGCGCTTTATAGCGCAGCGACGGCCTGCGCGCGGCCGCCGCTAAGCCCCGCCCCTGCCGGCTCCCTGCCCGCCCCATCCAGTCATCGCCGCCTACTAGCGCACATGGACGCTTGCGATCTGCGCACCCTATCTTTAGCATAGGGTACGCAGATCGTGCGCTGGCTGTGCGCTAGCAGGATTTTGCCGTGCGCTGTGCACTTTTGAAGGTACGCCGTGCGCCGAAATGCAACATGCTGTGCTCGGCGCACATGGGCGCACCTTCAAAAGTGCGCAGCGCACGGCAAAATCCTGCTAGTGCATGGCCAGCGCACGATCTGCCCACCCTATGCTGAAGATAGGGTGAGCAGTTCTCAAGCGTCCATGTGCGCTAGTAGGCGGCGATGACCGGATGGGGCGGGCAGGGAGCTGGCAGGGGGCGGGGATTAGCAGCGGCCATGCACAGGCCATCGCTGCGCTATAAAGCGCAAATGTGAAACCGGCCTAACCTGATTGCTAAACTGCATAACTAGAAAAAAAATTAAAATGCCAGAATTACATTTTTTTTCATCGCCAATACATTGCAATAAAATGCAAAAAAGGGTGATCAGAAGATCGTATCTGCACCAAAATGGTATCAATAAAAACTTCAGTTTGGCACACAAAAAATAAGCCCTCACCCAACCCGAGATCACAAAAAATGGAGACGCTACAATGCTGGAGTTGATCTGCTGAAAGCCTGCGGAGATTTGATCTGACAAGACTTTTAGACAGTTCTGGAAAGATGCATTCAGATGCAAGAACTCTGGCGCATAAGTCTTTTCCTGACCCCTCTGCCGCTGCCGCCCAGTACCCGCAGGTGTACTAGAGGTGGCAGGGGCAGAAGGGTGGGGTAAAGGGAAAGCAATCTCCTCACCAGCAGCTTCATGTAATGTAGGCGGCCACGATGCTCCTGTGCTGGTGGATGGGACAGATGGGTCGAATGTGTGGGAAGGCTGGGAAGGTGCAGATGTACAGGGGCGGTCGAAGTGTCCCTCGGTGCCGGTCTCCTCAGGGATCGCCTCAGAAGGGTCCAATCGTGCAGGCTCCCAAGTGCTGCTCACCGTGCTGTGGAATAAAGAGAAAAAAAAACAATTAAAATAGTGACATGGCATGGCCCTGGCTGAAAAAAAATTGTTACATCTAAACATTTTTTTTCACATGTGGTGTGTAATATTTACCTTCTGGTGACCATTGTATCCCGGAGGAACGACAGGGCTCGTGCGTACTTGTACTTGCTCCTGCGTCCTCCAGATCCACTCGGGGCCCGCATCTCTTTATTGAACTCCTTCTTGAAAATATCCCTCACAGACCGCAACCGCTTCACAATTCTGTCCCCTGAAACGAGAAAGGACAAAGTGGTTAGTATACAACATCAGTGTTTCCCAAACTCCAGTCCTCATGGTCCCCAGGGGTCATGTTTTCAGGATTTCCATAGTAAATAGAAATCCTGAACACATGATCCATGGGGACCACGAGGACTGGAGTTCGGGAAACACTGGTTTACATCAAGCAACTGCTACTGTATATACTTACGCTCTTTAATCTGGGCCCGAGCATCGAGGTCCTCCCAGCGGTCCACAAGGAGCGAACAGATTTCCTCCCAGAGTTGTCGGGTAACGATCAGGTCAGCATGGCGGCGGTCAGCCATATTCCATAGCGGCTCCCTTTCTCTGACGAGATCGATGAGGTGGTCCACATCAATTCCTCCATCCTCACCGTCTGAGTCGGGAGCACGCTGTGATGGCTGTTAAAGTAAAAGAGAAAAATAGCAAAATTAGTCACCACACTTAAGACATGAAATAAAAAGTGTACCAAAATTTCACTTAAATATTATACTTACACGCTGGTGACCGCCGCGTTGCTGTCGCCGACGACCCTGGGAGGCACTGCGAGGACCTCTTGGCCGAGCACCAGATTGGGAAGACTAGAGAAGAAAAGAAAAAAATTTATGTGTTTGGATGTAGGCATTTGTTTGCTGTGTGTGGTCTGCAGAACATTGTTTTCTATGTGTTGTGTGTAGTGTGATGTTGTGTTTCTGCGTTTGATGCAAAAAACTTACCAATTGTGAGCCCACTCCAGGTGTCTGTCCACCCCTTCCTTCTTCTTCTGGGAGCTCCTCTTCAGCTTGTGATTCCTGTTTTGAAATAAAAGGCAATGAATAGACATATATTACAGAGATGATGGATTTTGGAAATAAAAACTTACCGTCAAACGCTGATGATGCGAGGGAGGGCTCCCAGAAGAAGATGTGCTGTCTTCCTGCTGGCCAGACTCCATGCCTGTGGGTGGTGCTGCTGCTGCAAGTGCTGCCAGTGCTGCCACTGCTGCTGCTGCTGCATCTCTTGGGTGGCTGTTGAATAAAGAGAAACAAAGGGCCAATGAATATCTTGATATTCCATGGCCCTAGTTTGGAGGAATGGGGGATTTGATAATTACCGTCTCTCATCTGCTGCTGGACTCCCCTCCCGTTGTTCAGCATGCTGCTCCATTTGGGGTGGTGGTGGTGGTGCTGATGGTGCTGCTGCAGTGGTCTCCTGCCTTCTCCTGCGCCTGGTTGCTGTCTTGGGTGGCATGTTGGGTGTGGCTGAGGGTCCCACTGTCATGCTTTTATATATGTGTCTTGTGGGCAGAGCTACTGAGCATGCTCAGACCCAAAAAACCGGATCCGGCGCATTGCGGCGCTCATAGGCTATCATTGTGTGAAAAAGCCGGACACGCCAGATTCGGCGTGTCCGGCTTTTTCGCCGGAGACAAAAACGTTACAGTAGCCGTTTTTTCCAGACGCCGGATTGCGACACATTGCCGGATCCGGCAAAAACCGGATGAAACGCATGGCCATCCGGCACGATCCTGCGCTAATGCAAGTCAATGGAGGGGAAACCGGATCCGGCATTGCATTTTGCCGGATCCGGTTTTTGTCAAAAGTGCCGGATCGCGCCTGACGGCGAAAACCTGATGTGTGAAAGAGGCCTTAGAAAAAAACCTCTTTTTGCGACTATCATTTGTAAAGTTTTTTTTTTCCTCTCCTCCTCTCTCTGCCTCTAATATTCGATAGAAGTAAGGATATTTATTATTTAGTCAAAAAGTGAAAATACTTTAATATCAACCTAATATCGTTCTTATTTCATGATATTGTGTATCCATAACTCCAGTGCTGGAGTGGAATATATAAATAAATAACGAATGAGCAAACAAATATTACTAGATCTTAAAAGATGCACTTTTTTATGGGAAAAACCCTTGACTATTATTAATTTTTACTTTCATATAAGCAAACATTTTTCATTTTCCACAACCTCTTGTCTATTTTTTTGTATATTTTTTCACTGGAGAGCCAGCAATTCAGAATTGGCTGATTAAATGACTTCACTGCATTCAAACAGGCAACACTCGCTTTCAAATCTGCCCTCATCTCTGCTAAACAGGCCTTTCTTCACAACCCTCGCATCTTCCCTATCCTACAATCCCAAACAGTTATTCAAAACTTTCAACTCCCTCCTCCGCCCACCACTGCCCCCTCCAACCTCCCTCATCTCTGCTGAGGACTTTGCCACACACTTCAAAAATAAGATCGACCAAACAAGGCAAGTCTTCATTGTTCAACCACAACAACCCCTATGTATAACAGACCAATGCCCAAACCCCATAACCTAACTCTTCAACATCACTGAAGAGGAACTTAATTGCCTCTTCTCCAAATCGCACCTCACAACCTGTGCACTTGACCCCATCCCATCCCACCTCCTCCCCAACCTCACCACCACACTTATCCCATCCCTAACCCACCTCTTCAACCTATCGCTAATGTATGGTACCTTCCGTTCTGCTTTTAAACATGCCACAATCACTCCTATCCTTAAAAAGCCAACCCTTGACCCAACGGCCAAGTCCAGCTATCGCCCAATATCACTGCTCCCATTCGTTTCCAAACTCCTGGAGCTGCTCGTCCACGCTGAACTTTCCTCCCACCTCTCATCTAACTTGCTCTTTGACAATCTACAATCTGGTTTCCGCCCCCATCACTCCACTGAGACAGCCCTGACTAAAATTACTAACGACCTACTTACAGCCAAAGCAAACGGACAAAACTCTATACTCTTCCTTCTAGACCTGTCCTCTGCATTCGACACAGGTGACCACTGCCTCCTACTACAGATCCTCTCCTCCTTTGGCATCAAAAACCTCGCCCTATCCTGGATCTCCTCATACCTTTCAAACCGCACATTCAGCGTCTCCCACTCCCACACTACCTCCTCATCCCACCCTGTCTCTGTCGGAGTCCCCCAAGGCTCTGTTCTAGGACCCCTACTCTTCTCAATTTATACCCTTGGCCTGGGTTAACTCATAAAGTCCCATGGATTCCATTACCACCTTTATGCTGATGACACTCAGAACTACCTCTCTGGCCAGATGTCACCTCTCTGCTATCCAGAATCCCAGAGTGTCTATCAGCCATATCCTCCTTCTTCTCCTCTCGCTTCCTCAAGCTCAATGTGGACAAATCTGAACTCATCATCTTTCCTACATCTCACAGATCTTCCTTACCTGACCTATCTATCACAATTAATGACATCACGCGTTCCCCAGTACCGGAAGACCGCTGCCTCGGAGTAACCCTTGATACTGCCCTGTCCTTCAAACCATACATCCAGGCTCTTCCTACCTCCTGTTGCCTCCAGATCAAAAATATTTCCAAATCCGTCCTTTCCTCAACCCTCAATCTACTAAAATGTTTGTGCACGCCCTCATCATCTCCCTGCCTCGACTCCTGCAACATCCTTTTATGTGGTCTCCCTGCTAACAGCCTCGCACCTCTCCATTCCATCCTTAACTCTTCTGCCCGACTAATTCATCTCTCTCCTCGCTACTCCTCTGCTTCTTCCCTCTGCAAATCTCTTCACTGGCTTCCATTCCCTCAGCGTATCCAGTTCAAATTACTAATACTGACCTACAAGGCCATTTATAACCTGTCTCCCCCACATGTCTGAACTAATCTTCCGATACCTTCCCTCACGTAATCTACGGTCATCCCAAGACCTCATTCTCTCCTTCACACTTATTCGCTCCTCACTCAACCACCTCCAACACTTCTCCCGAATAGCCCCCAACCTCTGGAATTCTTTGCCCCAACATGTCCGACTATCAACCACATTCAGATCCTTCAGACGGAACCTGAAAACCCACCTCTTCAAGATAGCCTACTGTTATGAATGAGTCGCCAAGGAAAAAAAAAACAACACAAGCTAAGTCTCAGAAAACCAGAGAGGTTGGTAACTATGCAGACTGCAAATCCCTGATTCTAACCACGCAACTAGCAGCAGTCGTGGAGCATTCCTTAGTTGGTCCTAGATGCCTCGTCACAACCGGAGAGCTACATAAGCCTAAAGCAGGAAAAGAGGAAAATTAACTGCCCCAGAGCAGACCCCAAAGGAAAGACAGCCCCCCACATGTATTGACGGTGAAACAAGATGAAAACACACACAAAGGCAGGAAAATAGGCTGAGCAAACGATGGGGCCCAACTAACTAGAAAGGACAGGAAAGGAAAGACACTGTCTGTAATCTGTCAAAAACCCTACCAAAAATAATGTCCAACACAACTGATAGCAAAATTAGCCCTGAAGTCACTAGACTTCTCCCACTATATCAGCACTCTGAAATATTCTGAGACAGAGCAAAAAGAGGCCAATCTAATAAGGGACAGAAAAAGGCAAATTGGCAAATACAGATAAATAAGAGTGGAAATTCAGCACAGCCCAGCCGGGCTGGCTGACCACACAAAAAACTGAATTGACCAACAAGAGCAAGTGTGAACATTAGCAAAAACAAACTTAACTTGAGAAGACTGGAAAAGAGCTGAGTCCAAGACCTGAAAAGCAGACTAAATCACCAGCGACAGGATAGGGCGTCGGCTGTCTTATATCCAGTCTGATACTTCAGAGATCCAATCGTTATCTTCCTCATCAGGTGGCAGATCACTACCAATTAAACCAACCTCACTACCTCCTGTCACCACCAGAGGGAGAACGGAAGGAGACCTCTCAACTGGTGGAGCAGAAAATGAGCTCATAACAGTATCCCCCCTTGAGGAGGGGTCACCGAACCCTCATCCATGCCACCAGGCCGATCAGGATGGGCCCGGTGAAAAGCACGAACCAATTTATTGGCATGAATATCAGAGGCAGAGATCCAAGAATTATCCTCCTGGCCATAATCCTTCCATTTGACCAAATACTGGAGTCTCCGTCTAACCAAACGAGAATCCAATATTTTCTCTACCTCATATTCCACATTGCCTTTAACCAATACAGGGTCAGGAGGTGCCACCACAGGAACTACTTGGCTCAACAAACCTCTTCAACAGTGATTTGTGAAATACGTTATGGATTTTGAACGTAACTGGAAGAGCCAATCGAAAAGAAACAGGATTAAGAATCTCCAAATTCCTATGAGGTCCAATAAATCTTGGCTTAAAATTTTGGAATAGGAATATTCTTAGACGACAACCAAACCATATCACCCACTTTAAACCGGAGACCACTGGTCCTATGCCGGTTGGAAAAACCCTGGGCCTTTTCCTGAGAGAGTGACAATTTATCCACCACTTGGTCCCATATCTGCTGCATTCTCACAACCACAGTGTCCACACCTGGGCAGGACGAAGTATCCACTTGCCCTGAAGAGAATCGAGGATAAAACCCAAAATTACAGAAAAAGGGTGACATCAAAGTGGCAGAACTAGCTCTATTGTTCAGCGCAAATTCGGCCAAGGGCAAAAATGAGACCCAATCATCTTGATCAGCAGATATAAAACATCTTAAATAAGACTCCAGGGTCTGGTTTGTTCTCTCTGTCTGCCCATTGGTCTGGGGATGAAACGCGGAGGAGAAGGATAACTGAATTCCCAGATTGGAACAAAAGGCTTTCCAAAATCTGGAAACAAACTGGACCCCTCTAATGGACACAATGTTCTCAGGAATCCCGTGTAACCGAACCACCTGTTGTATAAACAAGGGTACCAACTCAGCGGAAGATGGCAACTTTGGGAGTGGTACAAGATGGACCATCTTCGAAAATCTATCACAAATTACCCAGATAACAGTCATTCTCTGAGAGACAGAAAGATCAGAAATAAAATCCATTGAGATATGGGTCCATGGCCTCTTGGGCACCGGCAGGGGCATCAGCAACCCACTAGAACGAGAACAGGGTTTATACCGAGAACAAGTCCCACAGGACTGTACAAAATTCCTGACATCACGAGATAAGGCAGGCCACCAAAACGACTGACTCACCAAATGTCTGGTACCAAAAATACCTGGATGACCTGCCAATGCGGAGCAATGGACTTCAGACATCACTCTCTTTCTCCACTGGTCAGGAACATACAATCTTCCCATAGGGCAACGCTCAGGTTTATCCTCCTGAAATTCCTCCAGGGCGCATCTCAAATCGAGCGAAATGGCAGAAAGAACTACCCCCTCACCTAGGATAGTAGTAGGCTCGGTCACATTAAGAGAATCAGCAAAGAAACTCCTAGAAAGGGTGTCTGCCTTAACATTCTTAGTGCCCGGAAGAAAAGAGACCACAAAATTAAAACGCATGAAAAACAAGGCCCATCTAGCCTGTCTAGGATTCAAGCGTTTGGCAGACTCCAGATAAGTCAGATTCTTGTGATCGGTGAGGACCACAAATTGATGTCTAGCTCCCTCCAACCAATGTCTCCACTCCTCAAATGCCCATTTCATGGCCAACAATTCCCGATTCCCCACGTCATAGTTGCGTTCAGATGGGGAAAACTTTCGAGAAAAGAAGGCACAGGGATTCATCTTAGAAGTCACAGGGTCTTTTTGGGACAAAACAGCTCCTGCACCAATCTCAGAAGCGTCTACCTCCACTTGAAATGGAAGCGAGACATCAGGTTGCCGTAAAACTGGAGCTGAAGTAAATCTCCGCTTAAGCTCCTGAAATGCTGAGACAGCCTCAGGAGACCAATTCAGCACATCAGCTCCCTTCTTGGTCAGATCAGTCAGTGGTTTGACAATACTAGAAAAATTACCTATAAATTTACGATAGAAATTAGCAAAACCCAAAAACTTCTGAAGAGCCTTCAAAGAAGTAGGCTGAACCCAATCATAAATGGCCTGTACCTTGGCCGGGTCTATTTCAATAGTCGATGGAGATAAGATAAATCCCAAAAATGAAATCCTCTGAACACCAAAGAGACATTTTGATCCCTTAACAAACAGGGAATTCTCCCTCAAAATCCGGAACACAGTCCGGACATGTTCCACATGGGAATCCCAATCACTAGAAAAGATCAAAATATCATCCAGATAGATGATCAAAAACTTATCCACAAAGTCTCGGAAAATATAATTCATAAAGGACTGGGAGACAGAAGGGGCATTAGAGAGCCCAAAAGGCATCACCAGGTACTCAAAATGTCCCTCCGGAGTAATAAACGCCGTCTTCCATTCATCCCCGTGCTTGATGCGAATAACATTATACGTCCCCCTGAGGTCAAGCTTAGTAAACCAGCAAGCACTCTTAACACTGGAGAATAAATCAGACGTCAGGGGTAACGGGTACTGATATTTAACCGTCATCTTGTTAAGGGAACGATAATACACGGTCTTAATGAACCATCTTTCTTGGCCACAAAAAAAAAAACAGCGCCTAAAGGTGACGAGGATGGTCTAATATGACCCTTCTCCAACGACTCCTTAATATAGGATCGCATAGCATCATGTTCGGGTACAGATAAGTTGAAAAGCCGACCCTTGGGAAATTTACACCCAGGCATCAACTCAATTGCACAGTCGTAACTCCTATGAGGGGGCAAAGACGCAGACTTACTCTCACTAAATACATCAGAGAAATCAGCCAGATAATCAGGGATATCATGAGACTGAGGAGAGGTGGAGAACACAGGAGCGTCCCTAAGAACACACTGACAACCCCAACTCACCACAGACACAGATCTCCAATCCAAAACTGGGTTATGAGTTTGCAACCAGGGGAAACCCAGAACAATAGTATCATGCAAATTATGCATCACTAAAAATTTACAATTTTCTTGGTGGTCTGGGGCAACTCGCATTATCACCTGGGTCCAAAACTGAGGTTTATTCTCCGTCAAAGGAGTGGCATCAATACCCCTCAAAGGAATAGGCATCTGCAGAGGTGTCATGGACAAACCACAATGTTTAGCAAAGTCCAAATCCATCAGATTCAGAGCTGCTCCTGAATCCACAAAAGCCTTAGTGGAAAACGTGGACAAGGAGCAGATCAGAGTAATTGCCAAAAGGAACTTAGGTTGTACACTGCCCACAGCAAATGTGGGTGCAAAATGTTTCTCTCATTTAGGGCAGACAGAAATAGTATGAGAGGCGTCTCCACAGAAAAAACACAGCTTATTACGCCTTCTAAACTCCTGACGTTGCGCCCTAGACAAAACCCCATCACATTGCATAGGTTCTGACGTTTGTTCAAAAGGTGGCAGCGCCTCCCGTGTAGTTCTACGTTCACGTAAACGCCGATCAACTTGAATGGCTAATGACATAGAGCCATCCAGACCAGAGGGAACAGGAAATCCCACCATAACATTTTTTACGGTCTCCGATAAACCTTTCCAAAAAAGGGCTGGCAATGCACTATCATTCCATGTAGTAAGGACCGCCCACTTTCGGAATTTTTGACAGTATAACGCTGCAGGTTCCTGACCCTGGTTTAATGCCAACAGGGTTCTCTCAGCTTGATCAACGGCATTAGGTTCATCATACAAAAACCCCAAGGCCTGAAAAAATGCATCCACATTAGTCAGAATAGGTTTTTCAGGTGTCAGAGAAAACGCCCAATCCTGGGGATCGCCGCGCAGCAAGGAGATGACAATTTTAACCTGCTGCGCAGAGCTCCCCGATGAGTTAGGCTTCAAGGCAAGAAATAATTTACAATTATTCTTAAAATTCAAAAATTTAGACCCATCCCCAGAAAACACATCAGGAGTAGGGATTTTGGGTTCAACAGCATGTGATTGAGTGAGATAGGCGGAAATTCCCCGCACTTCAGCAGCGAGCTGCTCCACATGATCAGACAATTGCTTAATCTCCATTAAGGAAAAAATCCTCCTACGGCCCCAGAGAAAAAGAGGAAAAAATGCATATAAAAAAAAATTCTGACACTTTTTTTTTTCTCTTTTATTTTTTTTTCTTTTCCTGCTTTTGAGTACCCTAGAATCTGCGGTTTGGCTGGTGATTCTGTTATGAATGGGTCGCCGAGGAAAGAAAAAACAACACAAGCTAAGTCTCAGAGAACCAGAGAGGTTGGTAACTATGCAGACTGCAAATCCCTGATTCTAACCACGCAACTAGCAGCAGTCGTGGAGCGTTCCTACATTGGTCCTAGATGCCTCGTCACAACGGGAGAGCTACATAAGCCTAAAGCAGGAAAAAAGGAAAACTAACTGCCGCAGAGCAGACCCCAAAGGAAAGACAGCCCCCCACATGTATTGACGGTGAAACAAGATGAAAACACACACAAAGGCAGGAAAATAGGCTGAGCAAACGATGGGGCCTGACTAACTAGAAAGGACAGGAAAGGAAAGACACTGTCTGCAATCTGCCAAAAACCCTACCAAAAATAATGTCCAACACAACTGATAGCAAAATTAACCCTGAAGTCACTAGACATCTCCCACTATATCAGCACTCTGAAATATTCTGAGACAGAGCAAAAAGAGGCCAATCTAATAAGGGACAAAAAAAGGCAAATTGGCAAATACAGATAAATAAGAGTGGAAATTCAGCACAGCCCAGCCGGGCTGGCTGACCACACAAAAAACTGAATTGACCAACAAGAGCAAGTGTGAACATTAGCAAAAACAAACTTAACTTGAGAAGACTGGAACAGAGCTGAGTCCAAGACCTGAGAAGCAGACTAAATCACCAGCAATAGGATAGGGCGTCGGCTGTCTTATATCCAGTCTGATACTCCAGAGATCCAATCGTTATCTTCCTCATCAGGTGACAGATCACTACCAATTAAACCAACCTCACTACCTCCTGTCACCACCAGAGGGAGAACGGAAGGAGAACTCTCAACTGGTGGAGCAGAAAATGAGCTCATAACAGCCTACAGCCTGCAATGACCCTGCTACCTCCTCACCACTACCGGAGATATCACCTCAACCAACACCGGAGCTGCTGCAACCCACCAACCTACTGTCTCCTTCCCCGCCATCCTGTAGCATGTAAGCCCGCAAGGGCAGGGTCCTCTCTCCTCTATATCAGTCTGTCATTGTAAGTTTGTTTACTGTAAGTGATGTCTGTAATTTGTATGTAACCCCTTCTTATGTACAGCACCATAGAATCAATGGTGCTATAGAAATAAATAATAATAATTAAATCTTGCCTACTGTTCAGACCATTTGGTACATGGCTCTTCAGTGTGAAGATTCAACAACTTTCACAATTTAGTAAGATCCTTTTGCTGTTTCCTACCCAACTCCGTGTGGCTTTCTGGCAGTAAGTGGATCCCCTAAAGAGGAAAGACTGGGTGAGCTGGCTATAACTTTTGCTGTTTGTTCAAAAATACAACTAGTCCTGCAACAAACAAGCCCTCACATGGCCATATTGACCGAAAAATAAAAAAGTTATGGCTCTGGGAACAAGGGCAGCAGAAAATGAGAATTCAAAAGTGGAAAATAGCCTGGGGGTTTAGGGTCTAAATATTACCATTTAAGATATCTACCTTGCACATAGACTATTGATTTACAAATCATTTACATAAGTTAAGTATTATACTTTAACGAAAAATACATGAATGAAAATATGTTTATACAGCAGGAAGCAGTTCTTACCTCCCAAAAGACGTGGCTTCTTGTTTGCTAAATTGTAAAACTTCTACATGAATAAAGGTTGTTGTTGCCAGAATGCAAGTATAAGGCTACGTTCACACGTTGTGCTTTGCTTATGTTTGTTTCTGCAAGAAAACCTGCTCTTTTGACAGTAAAGAAGCTGCCTACAAAAAGAAAATTTTGCTTCATTTTTTTGCTGCGTTTTTTTGCTGTGTTTTTCAGGATCCCAAAGTTCAGCTTTGCTTCCACCACAGAAGCATGAACAATGCAAGGTGTTAGGTCACCAATGCAAGACATATGTGAAACCATAAAACCCTTTTGAAAAACAGGGCAAATTATTTCTTGGAAAATAATTTTTATGTCTGAAAAAATAGTGAACAAAAAGTTCATAAAAAATACACAATTACAAGTGTAACAGCAGGGGGAGTTGAATTGATCAGGGATAGTTTACCTTAGACATAAGGCCCCTTTACATTTAGCGATGCACCAGCGATCCTGACCACAATACGACCCGGTCAGGATCGCTGGTGCATCGCTAAATAGTCGCTAGTGAGTTGCCACACAGGCAGATCTCACAGCGATGCAGCGACGCAGCAGCGGTCGTTACTTACTTTTCAGACGTGGCGATCCTGACGTCCTCCCTCCCGTGTCCACACGTCGCTCGTCGGCTCCAGCAGGAAGCGCCCGACGAGAAAAGGAGCTGCATGATCTCGCGCGATCAGCGACAGACAGCGGGGAAGCCGGTCGGAGGTAAGTATCACACATAGAGATATCGCTAGCAATATTGCTGCTGCGTCACAAAATCAGTGATGCTTTAGCGATATTGCTAGCGATATTGCTATGTGTAAAACCCCCTATAGGCAGTGTACTGAGTTTGTAGGACACTGTTTACTTACTCATTTTGGTCAGCTCTTAAGTTGATCAGGTATTGCTCAATTTCACACCTTGATCAGACAAAGTTTATTTAACCCCTTTCTGACATAAGACATGCTATCCCGTCCATGTGCCCTGGGCCCATATGCCCATGGACGGGATAATACATCTTGGCGATCAGCTGCGCTCATGGGGGGAGCGCAGCTGATCGCGGCCGGTTGTCAGCTGATTATTACAGCTGACACCCGGCACTATGTGCCAGGAGCAGTCACAGATTGCTCCTGGCACATTAACCCCTTGCACACTGTGATCAAACCTGATTGCAGTTTTCCTGGGGGCATAGGAAAGGTGGGGGCCTTCCGGGTCCTGCAGGGACAATGTAATAAAGTAAAAAACAATCATGTGTAAAAATAATTTTTTAAAAATTCCTAAATAAATAAAAAAAATTCCCTAATAAATTATTTTTTTGTAAATTAAAAAAAACAATAAAAGTATGCATATTTATCCGTAACGACCCGCCCTATAAAACTGTCCCACTAGTTAACCCCTTTAGTGAACCTCTTCAAAAAAAAAAACAAGACAAAAAACAATGCTTTATTATCATACCGCCGAACAAAAAGTGTAATAACACGCGATCCAAAAGACGGATATAAATAAACATGGTACTGCTGAAAACGTCGTCTTGTCCCACAAAAAACGAGCCACCATACAGCATCACCAGCGAAAAAATAAAAAAGTTATAGCTCGCAGAATAAAGCGATGCAGAAATAATTATTTTTTGCATTAAAATGGTTTTTATTGTATAAAAGCGCCAAAACATAAAAAAAGATATAAATGAGGTATCGCTGTCATCGTACTGACCCGCAGAATAAAACCACTTGATCAGTTTTACTACAGTACACAGGGAACGGTGTAAATGCCCCCCCCAAAAGAAATTCATGAATTGCTGGCTTTTGTTTATTCTGCGTCTCAAAAATCGTAATAAAAAGCGATCAAAAAATGTCATATGCCTGAAAATGGTACCAATAAAAACGTCAACTCGTCCCGCAAAAAATAAGAGCTCACATGACTCTGTGGGTCAAAATATGGAACAATTATAGCTCTCAAAATGTGGTGATGCAAAAACGATTTTTTGCAATAAAAAGCATTTTTTAGCGTGTGACAGCTGTCAAACATAAAAACTTGCTATGAATAGTAAATCAAACCTCCCTTTATCACCCCCTTAGTTAGGGAAAAATAATAAAATAAAAAAATGTATTTATTTCCATTTTCCCATTAGGGTTATGGCTAGGGTCAGGGCTAAGGTTAGGGTTAGGGTTGGGATTAGGGTTATTGGAGTTAGGTTTGGAGTTAGGATTGGGGGGTTTCCACTGTTTTGGCACATCAGGGGCTCTCCAAATGCGACATGACACCCACAGACCATTCCATCAAAGTCTGCATTCCAAAACATCACTACTTCCCCTCCAAGCCCCAACGTGTGCCCATACAGACAGTAATTTTCTCCCACATATGGGGTATCAGCGAACTCAGGACAAATTGGACAACAACTTTTGGGGTCCAATTTCTCCTGTTACCCTAGGGAAAATAAAAAATTGTGGACTTAAAGATCATGTTTGTGGAAAAAATATGATTTTTTTATTTTACACCCGGGCGTTATGAACTTCTGTGAAGCCCTTGGGGGTTGAAAGTGCTCACCACACATATAGATAAGTTCCTTGGGGGGGTCTAGTTTCCAAAAAGGGGTCACTTTTGGGGGGTTTCCACTGTTCAGGCACATCAGGGACTCTCCAAACGTGACATGTCAGCTTCCTTTCCTTTCCGAGCTCTGCTATGCGCCCAAACAGTAGTTTACCCCCACATATGGGGTATCAGCGTACTTAGGACAAATTGCATTGCACAATAACTTTTGGGGTCCTGTTTCACTTGGAAAAATGAAAATTGTGAGTGAAAAGATAATTTTTGTGGAAAAAATATAATTTTTTAATTTTACGGCTGTACATTATAAACTTCTGTGAAGCCTTTGGGGGTTCAAAGTTCTCACCACACATCTAGATCAGTTCCTTGGGGGCTATAGTTTCCAAAATGTGGTCACTTGTGGGGGGTTTCCACTGTTTAGGCACATCAGGGGCTCTCCCAACGCGACATGGCATCCGATCTCAATTCCAGCCAATATTGGTTGAAAAAGTCAAATGGCGCTCCTTCCCTTCCATGCTCTGCCATGCACCGAAACAGTGGTTCCCCCCACATTTCAGGTATCAGCGTACTCAGGACAAATTGCACAATAACTTTTGCAGTCCAATTTCTCCTGCTACCCTTGGTAAAATAAAAAAAATTGGACCTGAAGTAATTTTTTGTGAAAAAAGTTAAATGTTCATTTTTTTTCAACATTCAAAAGATTCCTGTGAAGCACCTGAAGGGTTAATAAACTTCTTGAATGTGGCTTTGAGTACCTTGAGGGGTGCAGTTTTTAGAATGGTGTCAGTTTTGGGAATTTTCTATCATATAGACCCCTCAAAGTGACTTCAAATGTAATGTGGTCGCTAAAAAAAAAAATTGTGTTGTAAAAATGAGAAATCACTGGTCAACTTTTAACCCTTATAACTTCCTAACAAAAAAATGTTGGTTCCAAAATTGTGCTGATGTAAAGTAAACATGTGGGAAATGTTACTTATTAAGTATTTTGTGTGACATATCTCTGTGATTTAAGTGCATGAAAATTCAAAGTTGAAAAATTTTCACCAAATTTCATTTTTTTCACAAATAAATGCATGCTATACCAATAAAATTTTACCACTAACATGAAGTATGATATGTCATGAGAAAACAATGTTAGACTCACCAGGATCCATGGAAGTGTTCCAGAGTTATTACCTCATAAAGGGACAGTGGTCAGAATTGTAAAAATTGGCCTGGTCATTAATATGCAAACCACCCTTGGGGGTAAAGGGGTTAACGCATATCACTAATTTGATTTAACTGTACTAATCCTAACTGCAATTCTCAGGTGATAAGACCAAGACATTATAGTTTAAACTTGGGAAAATTACAAAAATAAATGTGTTTCCCACACTGCTGTACCTGCTCTTTGTTAATTAAAAATGCAGTAAAACTATTGCTTTTTGGTGTCTTTTGTACTTACTCATTTCTTTCTATGGGCAAGAAAAAAATGCAAAAATGATAAAAAATAGTGACATGCTGCAGTTTTCTCTTTGCCCTGGCCAGGGCTGCTGGCTATGTAAGCTCCTGAATTCCTGTTCCCCACTGCCAGTCATAAACTTAGCTTGTCCTTGTTCACACATGTATTTCCCATGGCCCTGCTAATTGATTCCCACTATTGAACACAGAACATATTTTGACCACTCTTCAGGCTGATGTTTCTGCTCTAGTTCCAGACTTCCAGGTATTGGCGCAGCAACCATCTTTCTACTCAACCCAACCTTGTGTAAGTCCAGATCCCTGTACAAATATTAGCAGGTGAATGCCAGGGCAGCGCCTGGGATCTGGTACACAGAGTGGCTAGGGCAAAAACTTCCTATAGAAGCTCTATTAATACAGTATCTACTAGACTACCACAAACAGAACCCTAGTGACACCTACTGCATAGAGAAGAGAATGAAGTACTGATTAATTTCTGTCTGTCAATGAATAATCTAAGAGAAAGTTTTGGTCTACAAGTCTGTCATTCTGGAAATTCGACTGACTTTGCATTTACAGGGTGTGGAGGGCACCTTCAAAGTAGCTAACTATACGAGTTACTAGTTAGACAGTTTTCTTCCTTCTACCAACGAGCAAATATAGGATGATATATAGACATAAATATACGGAGGGTCTCCTAGCTTCATTATAATTTTTTTGCAAGATTTATATTGTGAGGTGGCCATAGACAAATAGACAAATGTTTAAGCATAAATTCTCATTTTTTTAAATCATGGACCAAAAGTCCTCCATCTCATATCTCATACACTTTAATGTATTTTCATATGTGTTTTTTAATTTTTTTTTGTTCATCTGCACTTTCTACATACAGTCATGGCCAAAAGTATTGACACCCCTGCAATTCTGTCAGATAATACTCAGTTTCTTCCTGAAAATGATTGCAAACACAAATTCTTTGGTATTATTATCTTCATTTAATTTGTCTTAAATGAAAAAACACAAAAAGAATTGTCCTAAAGCCAAATTGAATATAATTCCACACCAAACATAAAAAAGAGGGTGGACAAAAGTATTGGCACTGTTTGAAAAATCACGTGATGCTTCTCTAATTTGTGTAATTAACAGCACCTGTAACTTACCTGTGGCACCTAACAGGTGTTGGCAATAACTAAATCACACTTGCAGCCAGTTGACATGGATTAAAGTTGACTCAAACTCTGTCCTGTGTCCTTGTGTGTACCACATTGAGCATGGAGAAAAGAAAGAAGACCAAAGAACTGTCTGAGGACTTGAGAAACCAAATTGTGAGGAAGCATGAGCAATCTCAAGGCTACAAGTCCATCTTCAAAGACCTGAATGTTCCTGTGTCTACCGTGCGCAGTGTCATCAAGAAGTTTAAAGCCCATGGCACTGTGGCTAACCTCCCTAGATGTGGTCGGAAAAGAAAAATTGACAAGAGATTTTAATGCAAGATTTTGCGGATGTTGGATAAAGAACCTCGACTAACATCCAGACAAGTTCAAGCTGCCCTGCAGTCCGAGGGTACAACAGTGTCAACCCTTACTATCCGTTGGCGTCTTAATGAAAAGGGACTGTATGGTAGGAGACCCAGGAAGACCCCACTTCTTACCCCGAGACATAAAAAAGCCAGGCTGGAGTTTGCCAAAACTTACCTGAAAAAGCCTAAAACATTTTGGAAGAATGTTCTCTGGTCAGATGAGACAAAAGTAGAGCTTTTAGGGCAAAAGCAACATAGAGTTTACAGGAGAAAAAAGAGGCATTCAAAGAAAAGTACACGGTCCCTACAGTCAAACATGGCAGAGGTTCCCTGATGTTTTGGGGTTGCTTTGCTGCCTCTGGCACTGGACTGCTTGACCGTGTGCATGGCATTATGAAGTCAGAAGACTACCAACAAATTTTGCAGCATAATTTAGAGCCCAGTGTGAGAAAGCTGGGTCTACCTCAGAGGTCATGGTTCTTCCAGCAGGACAATAACCCAAAACACACTTCAAAAAGCACTAGAAAATGGTTTGAGAGAAAGCACTGGAGACTTCTAAGGTGGCCAGCAATGAGTCCAGACCTGAATCCCATAGAACACCTGTGGAGAGATCTAAAAATGGCAGTTTGGAGAAGGCACCCTTCAAATATCAGGGACCTGGAGTAGTTTGCCAAAGAAGAATGGTCTAAAATTCCAGCAGAGCATTGTAAGAAACTCATTGATGGTTACCGGAAGCGGTTGGTCGCAGTTATTTTGGCTAAAGGTTGTGCAATCAAGTATTAGGCTGAGGGTGCCAATACTTTTGTCCGGCCCATTTTTGGAGTTTTTTGTGAAATGATCAATGTTTTGCTTTTTGCTTCATTCTCTGTTGTGTTTTTTCATTTAAGACAAATTAAATGAAGATAATAATACCAAAGAATTTGTGTTTGCAATCATTTTCAGGAAGAAACTGAATATTATCTGACAGAATTGCAGGGGTGTCAATACTTTTGGCCATGACTGTAAGTTTTTTTGGTGCTAATTAAGTTCTGAACCCAAGCAAACACAGTGGCATGTTGCAGGTGCTTGCTTTTTTGTCACATACATCTGGTAAAGGTCCAGGGGTGTTACTTCAGGCAACTCCTCTGACAGGTAGTATCATCCTGTCTCCAGCATACCTTACTTAAATCAAAACCTCTAAGACCAGTATATGTGCATCCAGGTCTGCTCTACTGTACAGGGCTACTCACAAAATTCATCATTTTGAGATGTTCTCATACCTGTTTACTAGACGTGGAGCTAATGCACCAAGCTGGCAGACAGCCGTGAGCCCCAATTCATGGGATTGCGAGCCACATGTGGCTCCTGAGCTACAGGTTGAGAACCCCTGACCTAAAGTTAAAGATGCAGCCTTTCAAAAAACTTTAATCGGCATTGAATCTGAAAAATAATTTAGACTTCTGGGAAAAAGTTTGAGTTTGGAGTTCAGCAATGGACACCAGTTTTCTGGTAAGAACCCCAAACTTTACAGTTCAGGTTCACTCAACCCTTTGCGTAGCATTTCTGGATGACTTTATATTTTCCAAACTTAAACAAGTGTATTAAAAATATTTTGTAAATGTTATACTTGTATCCAAAATGTATGTTAAAGGGAATTTGTCACCAGGATTTCAAACCACTAACTATTTATTTGTACATGAAGCTTGACTGACAGCCTCTATACTGTGTAACTTCAGACAAAGGAGCCATCAGTCAAGCAGGAGGAGGCGGCACTGTGTGGGGAATAGAACTGGAGTGCCAGAGGCTTCAGATCTAAAGCCTCACTTGCATAATAATTAAAATGCTGATTTCTCAGTAACAGAGAAAAGGACTGGTCATGTAAAGGTATTGCTGCACCTGTGTCATTATTCCTCCACTCAATGTGTCTTGGATGCAGTGAGTGACAGCTCATTCTTCCAAATTAGTTCAGGGGCGTACTGAGATGTCAGTATTTTAATTGACAGCTCGGTCATCCAATCTAGTGCAGGGTTGTGCTGAGCTGTTGGTATTTTGATAAACAGCTCGGCCTCCAATCTGAGACTGGGAGGTGCTGAGCTTTCTTCAGGTGTTCCCTGATCTAAGTGATTACCCAACTACTTAGCTAAGCTGTAAGTTCCAGATCTCTGACAATCGAATCAATTGCTCGTTGATACATGTTTGCCTTGAATTCCTGTGTTCTGTTTGTTAATCTCAGAAGGAGATGGACGGCTTTCCTACTCTGCTGTCAATATTCCAGCACTTGTTCATTCGTATTCATTGTTGCAATTGCAACAAAATAAAGTGAGCTTACATCTCCTGTTTATTCACCCTTTGTATTATGGGTATTACCCTATTCACGCTATTGCTCCCTGGTTTCTTCACTGTTTGTTGATCTTTTTGCTGCCTGATCTTTGATCTCATTCTGACCATCAGTTTTGCCTAACCCCTTTGCTATGATCCGCTATCTTCCTGTTGTTCTGACCTCGGACCGTGACCTTACTAGTCTTTGTCTTTACCTTTTACGACGTGCTCTTTTAGTATTTGATCCTGGAACATTTAACCAGTCTGCTTCATGTCTTGTCTGTGAGTAGTGACTAGTGTCACACTTGTTTTTGAAAGAGTTGCATGTACATATAAATATTATAAGTGTGAATTGCTGCTGACAGACTTCCTATAAGCAAAAAAATGGCACTGGTAAAATACGTGGCAGTGTAAGAGTGTTGCTGTATGTTATTAAACAGGTTACTTGTTACCAACTCTTCCTCCATAGCCAGTTTTGTTGAGGTCACTGACATTTCGAAGACTGTGATTACAATTACAATAGAGGGCTAGACAACGGTTCAACGCAGTCCTAAGTCTCCTCACAGTGTTTCTGGTATTTTCTGGGCAAATAGTTTCTCTACAAATTAAAACTTGGGGAAACATTCATTGAAGCTGGAAAATCTGAATTGTAAAAGATTCAATCATCTGTTATACACATTGTACATTTTTAAAAATTATACAAAAAATAAAAAAAAGAAGCATAAACATATGAACTTGAAAACTTGTGAAAATGTTTGTAAAACTGACCTCCTTTATATGCTTCATGCTTTTTAGCATTTTGTGCTACTTATAAGCTAATTGAATAAACATGTGTGCCTTAACTGTATGTTTTTTGTGAATATAAGCGTAAATGGAACCTGTCATAGGGGTGGTGCTGGCACTGTTCCAGTTATCGCTCAGTGCATAGAATGGTGGTTGTGGCTGTAACAGCATCAGAGCCGGCTGTCAGTCAGTGCAGGGGGCATGGCTACAGTTTCTATCTACTGAGCGGTGACTGAAGTCACGCTTGCGCCTCCTCTATGATTAAACGCCAAATGCAACTGGGGGAAATAAAGTTCATTTCCTCTTGGCAGAGGGGCTATCAGGGTGAGCTCTGCATGGTTTCAGAATGCTATTTTCCCGCAAATTAACCCCTTCTCTGAAGGTTAAAAGTGTTATTTTACATGATAGGCTGCCTTTAACACCTCACAATATGTGCTTTTTTTATGGCTATATTACTTACAACATAAATCTACTATCAGTAATATATTTCAGATAGTGGCAGTTACCTCTCAGAAACTGACAGCATCCTGTCACCTGAAAGGGGTATTCCCCTCTCCAAGATCCTATCTTAATATGCAGTAAGTGTAATAATAATGCCAGCAAATACCTCAAATTAGAAATGTAGTATAGTTCACTATGTCACTCACCCCATGTGCAGTGTATTGCAGTAGCTTAGGAATCCATGGTTACGGCCACACATATATTGACAGTTAATTAGCTGTTAGTTGTCATAACCATGGATAACTAAACTACTACAAAACCCTGCACATGAGGCAAGTGACATAGTGAATCAGAAGAACTATACTACATTTGTAATTGGAGGTATTTGCTACTATTATTATTACACCTACTACATATTAGGACAGGATCTTAGGGGTGGGAATACCCATTTAACCACTTACTGAGAAAATGAAACTATCAAATGTTAAGAGTCCAGCTGTCAAAATTTTAAATTTATTCTGCAGATGTAAGCAAAACTTGAGCTATTCCTTAATAAAAAAATATATATATTTCAAGTTATACCCATCAATATTTGCTCAAAGCTGTGATTTGGCATTAAATGGCTCCCTTCTTTCCAAAGAGATTGCTAGCTACACTATTTAAAGACAACATTTAAATGATTCACAGATATTCAATACAATGATTACTACATTGATTAAGTATCTCACTTGAAAGCATAAAGGTTATCTGTCACTTATATCTGCATATACACAGTAAAAATAAAATGTAAAGCAATACACAATCAATACATTTCTAACATATGGCTGATTTCCAGCATTGACTTTAGAAAAGGCCAATATATTCACATGAATAATTGAACACCAAACTCCCAATATACATATAGCGTGTGTCTGATGTGTCTAAGACTACATAGACTGAGAAATGAAAAATTTCTTCCCATTCTTATTCTACTCTTACACGTTCTTCTTTACTTTCTCCTGCAGAGAATGAGTGCATTCCTGCATTATACTGTAGTACAATCTAATATTTCAAGCATGATTACAAAATATTTTTCAATTTTACAAACGTTAGTTAAAAAACAAATTAAAGGAACTTGAAAAATATATAATGATAGATACTAATGAAGCAAAAAATTGCATTTACTTTAAGGATTGTTCCCAGAATCATAGGTTATCCCTTTTCTATTAGTTAAGGGATAACTACCTGATCTCTGGGTATCCAATCATTGATCACAAAATAAGGGCTCTGGAAACCAGAGAACAAGGCTCTGCAGGTCTATCTTGAATGAATCAGAGGTGTTTATGCTCTTCCTTTTAGTGCTATATTCGGCTATATGCGGCAGTCCCATTGACAATGAATGGAGCAGAGCTCAAGCATGCGCACATACGCTCCATTCAAGGTGTGGGTTTCAAGACAGCCAATTTCTTCACCCTTCCATCTCTTTGAGTTTCTTAGCAATCTATAAGTTGTCAATAACGCTCTGCTCAGCCCTTTGCCGTATAGTACAATCCAATCCAAATTTGGTTTGTGTGGGGTCTTGCTGCTTGGGGTCCTTAGCAATTAATCTGTGAGAGAACTGTATAATTGTAAATCTCATGCAGTGTTACAACCAAAAGGCTAAAAAATGAAAACATAAAAAAAAAAGATGTGAAAGATCCTTTAGGTCAAGAAATGCTCTTCATGGTTTCTCAGCTCTCTGGATAAAAGACGAGATTCCTTAAAGTCAGTTTCCATCTATTATCTCAGAATTCCTTAATAGGAATTAAAAGATGAATGGTTTTTAACTTTTCAACCAATTAAATAAAAGAAATGTTAAAAAAAATACAATTATTGTAATCTGTAAAATAATTTTTTTTAATGTAAAATATTTTTGATTTCTTTTGCGTACTATGTAAAAATGTATTTTTTTAGCATACCGTATATTTTCATTTGTGTATATGTTTTTATGCAAACCATATATTTAATCATGGAAAATATCTTCATTTATTTGCAGTGTAAAATGTTCTTTCATTTTGTTAAATTATTTGTAATTCTCCATGTACTACAATTGACTTCGGCTCCATTATTTCCCGTGCTTCACTATGTTTGTATAGTACAACTAAACAGAATGCAAAGCATTTTTCAGATTACATTAACAAAAGCAGTCAGCCTTGAAACCTAAAATATTTTTCAAAAGTAACCAAATACTCAATTAAATATTCAGCAATGCTCAAGAACTGCATGCATTTCTAAAGTTGTATTAAACAATGATCAAGTCAATTATTATTATAAAGTGTTTGCTTTACACCTTTGGCAAAAGGGATGGATTCACAATAGCTCATACGTGAAAAATTCAGTCTTTAATCATAATTAATAAAAGCCTAAGGCAAGAAATATTCATCAGGAATGTCATAATACAGATGAAAAATAAAAGTTTCCTTTGGGGTCTTACTAAATAGAAATTGTAGCAACGCTATAGAAAGATACCACTTGGCCACCATGGGAGGAAGGAACAGTGTAACATTTTTAATAGAGAAAACTTTACAGACATTTTAATTTTTGCACTTTGAAAGAAAAATCATTAACTAAGTGAAGGGCATTGAAAAATGTAAATTACACAACTTTCCATGAATAACTGCTATTTGATCATTTCATTATATTATCCCTATAATAATTATTACAAAGTTGTGCACTTATAGTATAGCTATCTTCTTAAGAAAAAGTCTACCTCTTTATACTATCTTAGAAAGCCATAAATTATTGAATAATATATTTAACAAAATCATAAGTAGAGCCATCTATTTGTTATCTGCTAACATTGCATACACTGGTCAAAGTTTCGTGTTTTAAATGCATATTCTGATTGCCTAATTTGCTACAGCTATCAGTGCCTCCCGCAATCGGTGATCACACTGTACATAAAAAACACCATATCTGTGTTCATCAGTTGAGATGAGCAGATCATTTGACATTTGAATTTGTCGGCTTAAAGGGAATCTGTCACCCCTTCTTTGAGATATCAATTGTGTGTCACATAAGGATTCTCTTAGTACTTTTGCTTCCCCCCGACCCCGCACCTTACATGCATAAATACCGTTTTTATATCGGTTCAGATGTATGTAAACTGCCGCGGTCCGGTCCGATGGGTGGGGTTTATTCACCTGCTCCCCACTTCCCTGTCTTGCTCTATGCATTTCTTCTGTCTTCCTTGTTTACAGCTTGTGATGAATAAAAAATGCTGAGGATACATGTACAAAACTTCACTATATATCACTTGAATCTTTGTATTAGTATTAACAGACAGAGGCTAAATATCCCGTTTCACATAGCGACGCACCAGCGATCCCGACAACGATATGACCTGGTAATGATCACTGGTGCGTTGCTACATGGTAGCTAGTAAGCTGCCAAACAGGCAGATCTCTTCAACGACGCACCAGCGATCCCGACAACGATGCGACCTGGTAAGGATCCCTGGTGCATTGTCACACAACAGCTATTCTGAACGATTCCAGCCTGCGCCCTGAGTTCTGCGTCAGCAACGAGGTCGATCGTCGGCATCAAACACAGCAATGCATGCTGGCCAGCGGGATGCCGACAATGAAAAAATGGCCCAGGACATTCAAGCACAATCAGCGATATCCAGCAGGGGGGCCGGTTGCCGCTATGTGTCGCATGTAGCGAGATCGCAGGCAAGATCGCTGTTGCGTCACAAAATCGGTGACGCACCAGCGATCTCGCTATGTGAGACGGGGCCTTAACGCTCCCATTTCAATTTGCTTGAGCACTGAGAGTAGTACATCACAATCAGATTAGGCCTTTTTCTATCCCCAGGGAAAATAAGCTGTGCCTTTGACTTCCTATCACTACACTGTATAAGCATACAATGTCTCCCATCTTTCATATTGCCTGTTATAGACCCCTGATTGACTGCACTAGAAAGTGGGGTGTGATAGCGGCAGGGCATTATGTGAAAGCACACACTGCAAAATTGAATTGCAGAGTGTTCGAATTCACAATGACCTGCAAATTAAAAGAAGTTTGACATAAAGTTGATCCTCTGTGAATCACTTGTCACCGGTAGTTGGAATCAAAAATATTTTCTATATAAACTATACTTAAAATTTTACTAGAGTGTCCAGAAAGCTCCTGGACAAAGATGAGAAATCCTCAAATAGTTGACAATTCTCCTAGGCATAGGTAAAGCTTTATTTAGCAATGATGACCAAGTATTGCCTTTTAAATGAAAAATGAACTTTTTCCAACTGAGCTTCCCAATTAGTGATCACATCTTATCCGAGCATGCTGGGATGTTATCCGACCATCTGGGAGTTCTCGCATATGTTCCATTCTCTGCGGCTGCATGATTTGCGTTATACAGCCTCAACACATGTTGGGATTGAGTAACAAACAGGCAATCCCAACATGTGTTGAGGCTGTCTAACAGCTGCAAATCATGCAGCCACAAAGACTGGAACATAATATGCAAGCATGCCCAGATGCTCAAATAAGAAGTAATCTGAGCACGGATTTGGGGGACCTATTGAAGACTAAATTTATAATGTACTGTACATTTTTTATACTTGGGAAAAAAATGTTTGATTCAATTTAAATTAGTCGTGTTTAACAAACCTTGCAAAAAGATGTGTGTCCTTGGCAGGTCAACCTGTGAAACCATTAATATATAGTAATAAATAATTTTGTAGATATAGACATTTTAGTAAAGTTGATCACTTCACTCAACCCTGGATCACAGTTCAGGTTATTGCTCTCTGGCCATGTACAGGAGCTGCGTGAATTTCCTTACCTTCTGGGAAACTAGGCTCAGATTATTACTTGCTGGGCTGGTGTGTTGTTACCTACGCGCCTCACACTAAAGAGATGACGTCATGTCAGGTTGTCAAATCATATGCCATGCCAGGACATCTGGAAGCTTAGGGAATTTGCGTAGCTTATGTCCATGGCCGGAGAGCATTGACATGGACCATGAACCAGGGTTGAGCAAAGCAATGTAAATAAAGGTATATTCTCTGCCTGCCATAAACATGAGTAGACTTTTATGTAACGTCGTCTGAATCAATCTTACATATTTTCTCTCCTATTTAAAAACAAAATGAGATATAAGAAAATGCCTTGAGTGATTGTTTGCTGTATGGAATAAACTGCAAACATCCAGTGAAGACTTGTGCACCACAGGGCAGATTAATCAATCACTTTTTTAATCATACTGGCAAGAGTGCAAGTCTATAAAAATAAAGCAACTTGCTTTTGGCTGTGGGTGATTCATTCTGCCATTAAAACGAGAGTTGCTCTTTCTGTGGCCTTTTTATTGTCTGTATTAATTTCCTCAGAAGAGCAACTCAGGTAATCTGGGAAGGCGACATTTATTCATTAGTGACTTCAGGTTCCACATTCATTTCAACTGAGTCAGTATAAACTCATTTTAGAACGTCAACTTTTTTGTTAAGTGACTACGTTTCAATAGAAATTGGTGTATCTAAAACATATTTATATGGATTTTTTTTCTAATGCCTTAGATTACCTTGACTTAAATGAAAATAGCAATAATTTATCTACTCTAAACATTTTTTGCACATTTTTTCAGCCTCCCTCAATCTAGTGAAAGGGGTTATCCACTACAAGACAATAGCTTAATAAATTCAAGACCCTATATAAAAAAAACATCCCTGTAACATTGCCACTGTAGGAGGTGAGTATACATTGTTTTTATTTTATATGGGCTCCTGAATTGATTAAACCAGTGTTTTCCAGTACTGAACAACCCTTTTAACTGTCAACCATTTACAGATAACCATAGCAAACAGTGCCCAAGTAGACATCATAAAGTGTGGTGCTCACATACTGTAGTATGCCCATAAAGTTGGCTAAATCACAATGCAATATATTGCTATAACCACCATTTCATTCAGTAATAACATACAGTACAGTGCCTAAATAATTAGAGCCACACAAATCATTAAATTACAGTTGTCATGTCTAACCTGCTGAGGTACCTCCTTGAAGCCCATGGTCCAGATGAGAAGTTGTTATGCAGCACGGCCACATGATGTTGGTGCAGCAACAAAATCCAGATGGAGCAATGGAAGTTTTTGTGACATATCAGCAACATGATGAGCAAACGGAAATTGTGAGAGCTGATGAAACAGAGTTGGGATAATGAAACAGACATCACTGATGTCATGATCCCAGTGCAGGTTTTTGAGCTGCACGTCAGGGGTTAATGTCTGGAGCTCAGTGCAGGTTTTGACCTGCACACCTGGAGTTAATGATTGTGGCCTCTTTCTGGTTCTGGGAGAGCTTCTTAAACCCCTGGGAAGCTCCAATCCCTGCCAGTTATACTTTTGCCTTTGGCCGAGTGTGCTGACCTCTGTGTGCCTGTGCCTGTTCGTTGTTATAGCTTGTTTATATGGTTCTGACCTGGTTCTGTTTCCCATTGTGAGTTTGCCTGTTGATTCTGTACTGTGCTATCCTTTCTGTGTATGACTCATTGCCTGTGATCTGACTACTCTCTGCTCGCCCCTTTTGTACCTTGCAGCTATCTCTGTGTATGACTCATTGGCTACATCCTGACTATTCTCCCTGTCTATGCCCCTTGGTATCTCTGTCTCGCAGTTACCCTGCTAAGAATTCTCTTGCAGCTCCTAGCTCTCTGGAGTTTAGGCCATGCCCCTAGCAGTCACGTGCTTCAGGTCCTGCAGCTCTGAAGTACGCATCTACTCGGCTGCTGCCCGCTCCACAGGTATCTTTGAGCACAGTTCGCTTTACTCAGGACACGCGCACTGGTTCAGTGAGCAAGTTCAGTGCGGTGTTTCTGACAACTGAATTGTACATCACAAGTCACTCAGAGATTAATGACCAGTGGAACAGAGCTTGGTTCACTCAGTGATATAGTAGAGCTGAGTTTGTCACAAAGTCTGATGCAGAATTCACAGCTGTATATGAAACTATAAAGAGTTGACTCAGCAATAGAATAGAGCTCAGTTTGTCATAGAGTGGAAGGCAGAATTACTACTGTGTACTGAAGCTGAGGTTGTCAAAGGGTCTATGGCATTGAAGAAGTCCTTAGTAGGTAGTGTCAAGGATGCTAAATCCTTAATGCTTAGGCCTTATAAATCGTTCTGAGTAGACTTATAAGGACTGAGACCATGATCTCACAGGAACATGCTTGGTTATTGAAGAGATGGCTGGGGGTACCACCACAATGCAGGGAGACTACGGCACACAAGATGAGGTGCAAACAAGAAAGAGTTAATTTATTTACAGGCCAGGAATGCAGTGTTAGGAAAGTGTAAACAGGGGTATGCAATGACATAAAACAATTTACAAAAGTGATATCCTCTAGCTGGGCCGTACAAATGACACGGTGCACCAACTATTACAGATCAGTGTATTTTTCAAAGGCAAAACAATGCAATAAAGTACAGTATGCTGCTACTCTAACTATAGCCTGACTGGCCGCTGCTACTCCGGCCGCACGGCTACCATGTTCTGTCTATTGCAGCCTATCCTAAGCCCTAAAAATGTGCGCACATGGGGTTAACACTCACAGTAAAGTTGGTATCTCAGTTCCTTCCCGGGGGGCCCCCAGCAGTTCTCTGCAAGATGATGCGACGTCCTCCCTGGAAGCTCTGTGCAACATGGTCTTGTCCTTCTGTGAAGATTCCGAGCTTGTTCCTAGAAACGGTGAATTCCCTCTTCTGGATTCCTTCCTTGTATATCTTCGTGACTCCTTGCAGCAACACACGAAAACCACCTTCATTATCCCCAGAAGGGTCTACACAATCCCACAAGTTCAGTCAGTTACAAGCTGCACGTTTTTCTCCTCACAGAATCCAGCACGCCAGCTTCCTGCAGACTCCCAGCTCAGAACACTCACAGGAAAAACAGCCCCTCCCCTCTCATAGCTGGCAGAACAAACCAAAACAGTCTTATTGCAGGGAGAGCCGAATGTCCCTTTGCTCTATCCAATGGGGTTCTGTCTCTTAAAGTGACAGTTTGTCTCTACTGTCCATAGCAATGCCACCCCCTTACATTATCATGGTGACCCGATGCACAGTATACAGTATAAGGGAGAACCCGCCAAGCCAGGAGGTACTGGAGCCAAGAATGTAAGTTACAACAGTGATCATACATAATCTACCTACTTATAAAGATCTATTAATAATATATACAATTAGTAAAGACATGACCCTCAGAACAATATCAACCACAGGTAATGGTCAAGATTCAAAGATGAAATGAAGCCCTTGGGACCTGGTGAGCAATACCAGGAGAAAAGTTCCACTCAGTTGTCACACCACACACGCACCCTCCCTTCTGAAGCCCCAGCCACACAAAACTGAAGCTCTTGCTAAGATTCTCCCTTGTGCCCTTCAAGCACTTGCCATAAGTTTGCCACCCAATGCCTACAACAAACAAACTTCTATCTCTGATTGATTGCAATGATGGACAAGTCTACTTTTTTAATCTGTTTTGATACATGGGACTTTCTCTATAATATCTATAGTAGCATGATTTCAATAAATATTTTCATTAACTTTTTTCTGCTTTTTCTTTAGGTATACACATAGGAAAAAAACATTACACCACTTTATACATTATTTTTTTATACTACCACGTCCCAACATTACCTTCATTATTCACCTTATTTTTAGGATCTGACATCACTTAATGATCACATATCTGCTACAGCTTGGTTCTGTGCAAGTGAAAGGGGCTACCTGCAGTTCCCTGCACAGCCTAGTAGCTGCAAGTGAGGAGCTTTATTCTGCTTCATTCTCAGAGTCAGAGACGGTCCCGGAGGTCACATCCCCGTAATCATTAAACAATGCCATCACTTACTGAAATGGCAATATCCCTTTAAGAAAAATTAATTCTTTTGAATGCAAAATTTACAGATGTCACATAAATGTGGACGTGCTTTATTGTACAATGAGAAAGGCCTTTTAGCATAATATCTGGAGGTCATTATGGGAGCCTAGAATACAACATCAATATTGTAATTATTCTGCATGAGTTGTAATGAAACCTAAACTTCAAAGTAGCAAAAACAGTATAGTGCAGCAAAAGGCGTGCTGGTTTGGCACCCACTTGACAGGTGTGATATAGGAATATAACTATTGCTCACAGCATCTGCTTGCAACTATCAGAAATCACCATAGCAACTACTAAAAATTTTGAAGTAAATACTAGCGTCTTACATCAAATTGATATTTATTGTTTTCAGATATACATTTCAGAAAATGTCACACGGTGGTAAGGGATATGTTTGCAGTTAACAATTTATTTTTTGAAGCTATTGTGGTATGGAACAAAATTACAACACAGTTTTGATTAAGTAAGGACTTATTAAAGTATTATTAAGTTTAATAACAAGACTTCAACTCTTGGTTTTATTTTTCATGTGCTTTTTTCAACTTATTTCCTAGTTTTTCTACTCATTAGCATAGAACCTTCTCTTGTTCACGTTGATGTCTGTGTATGGACTGTTGCCTACCACTAGATTCGACTCTATTTCTTACAGCACAGTATTAAAATTATAAAGGTCTATGAGCCCTTTTCAGGACTTCAGTATAGTATCGCAAGCAGGCTGTATAGGAAATTCTCCCTTCTATGGGTTGCTTTTAACCTTGTCTAGAGATGGGAGAACCTGAACTGTCACGTTTGGGGTCCATACCAGACACTTAGTGTCTGGGCACAGATCCAGAACAAGGACTTCTCACGGAAGTGCATGTTACTGTTAGGATTCGGCAGCCCAAACAAAGCTTGTTGAAAGGTTGCAGGGCAGCCAATCAACAAGCTTTTCCTGTGTAGCCACTTCTGGCCTCATCACAGCCATGTCAAGTATTGCCATGGCTGTGACTGGCCGCCGAACCATGTAAAAAAAAGAACCCCTCAGATACCTTACTGACGTCATCTCAGTTCACAGCAGCTGGGTGTGGCAGTGGCTGATGCTCCAGTCTATGGAGCTGTGATCTCTAAACAGAGCTCCATAAATTGGATGAAGAATACTGGGACTTCCATTTGGACTACAGTGGACTAGTTTGCATTTTATTTTTTATTTCTATGTAATAAACGGGGGAAAGAGAGAAATTGTTGGGGAGTTTTTTCAAATGTTCACATTTTTCTGTGTGTTTTTTCTCTTTATACTTATTGGATTAGTAATTAGAGTGTCTGATAGACGCTGTCCCATAACTAACCTCTGGGTTTGATGTCAGCGGTCATTACACGGCTCATATCAAATCCACAATATTACCTTGATTGCCAACACACCAGGGCAAGCAGGAAGGGCTGAGACCAAGTGCCAGAATTGGCGCATCTAATGGATGCGCTATTTCTAGGGCAGCTGCGGGCTGGTCTTATTTGGCTGGGAAGGGGCCAATATCCATGGCCTCGCCCAGCATAAGACCAGCTCTCAGCTGTCTACTTTCCCTCTGCTGGTTATTAAAAAATAGGAGGGACCACACATAGTTTTTTTCATTTATTAATTAGTATTTTTCATTTATTAATTAGTACCCTTCATGACCAATGACGCCACATAGGCATCATGAAAACTGGTACCAATCTGACCAGTGACGCCTATGTTGTGTCATGACTTTAAAGTCTCCCTGCGAGTCAAGTGACCTAGGTCACTGAAAAGTCACCTGACCCGCAGATACAGGGGGCTTTGTACTTCACCACGGGGGGGCGTGGCTTTGCCCCCACATGGCTATGATCACTCTGATTGGCTGTTAAAAGTGAAACAGCCAATCAGAGCTATAGTAATATTTCATCAATGAAAATTGATGAAATATTACAATCCAGCCATGTCCGACGCTGCTGTAGCATCGGACATGGCTGCTGACACCGATCCGACCCCCCCACCGGTTAAAGGGGGCGATTTGGCCCCTGCCACTAAATGACAGTGGCAATGTGCTGCCGCTGTCATCATCTGCCCCCCTGCCTTCCCTCCGCTCCCTCGCCTTCCGATCGTCCCCCCTCCCACCCCCCGGTACTCACCGAGTGCCACTATGGCTCCCGGTGTCCCGCGGTCCCGGACCATGGGCGCCGCCATATTGGAAAATGGCAGGCGCATGTGCAGTGCGCCCGCCGGCTGCAATTTCCTTTCATTTATTTTTATCACTGTGATAAGCTTTCACAGTGATCAAAATAGAATGAAAAGTAAATAAACCCCCCATTTATCACCCCCATAGGCAGGAACAACTAATAAAATAAAGAAATTATTTTTATTTTTATTTTTCCATTAGGGTTAGGGTTGGAAAGAGGGTTAGGGTTAGGGTTAGAACGAGGGTTAGGGTTGGAAAGAGGGCTAGGGTTAGGGTTGGAAAGATGGTTAGGGTTGTAAATAGGGTTAGGGTTAGGGTTGTAAATAGGGTTAGGGTTGAAATTAGGGTTAGGGTTGGAATTAGGGTTAGGGTTGGAATTAGAGTTAGGGTTGGAATTAGGGTTAGGGTTGGAATTAGAGTTAGAGTTGGAATTAGGGTTAGGGTTGGAATTAGGGTTAGGCTTGTGGTTAGGGTTATGGTTAGGGTTGGGATTAGGGTTAGGGTTATGGTTAGGGTTGGGATTAGGGATGTGTTGGGGTTAGGGCTGTGGTTAGGGGTGTGTTGGGGTTAGGGTTAGAGTTAGAATTGAGGGGTTTCCACTGTTTAGGCACATCAGCGGGTCTCCAAACGCGACATGGTGCAACCATTGATTCCAGTCAACTCTGCATTCAAAAAGTCAAACGGTGCTCTCTCCCTTCCAAGCCCGATGTGTGCCCAAACAGTGGTTTACCCCAACATATGGGGTATCAGCGTACTCAGAAAAAATTGCACAATAACTTTGGGGGTCTAATTTCTCCTGGTACCCTTGGGAAAATAAAAAATTGGGGGCTAAATATTATTTTTGTGGAATTTTTTTTTTTTATTTTCAAGTCTCTGCGTTATAAACTTCTGTGAAGCACTTGGGGGTTGAAAGTGCTCACCAGGCATCTAGGTAAGTTCCTTGGGGGGTCTAGTTTCCAAAATGGGGTCACTTGTGGGGGTTTCTATTGTTTAGGCACATCAGGGGCCCTGCAAACGTAATGATGACCGTAGACCATTCCATCAAAGTCTGCATTTCAAACCATCACTACTTCCATTCCGAGCCCTTACGTGTGCCCAAACAATGGTTCCCCCCATATATGGGGTACCAGCGTACTCAGGACAAACTGGACAACAACTTTTGGGTCCAATTTATCTTGGTACCCTTGTGAAAAAAAATTGCTGGCTAGAAATCATTTTTTTGAGGAAAAAAAATTATTTTTTATTTTCACGGCTCTGCGTTATAAACTTCTGTGAAGCACTTGGGGGTTCAAGGTGCTCACCACACATCTAGATAAGTTCCTTGGGGGGTCTAGTTTCCAAAATGGGGTCACTTGTGGGGGGGTTCCACAGTTTAGGTACATCAGGGGCTCTGCAAATGTAACATGATGCCCGCAGACCATTCCATCAAAGTCAGCATTTCATAATGTCACTACTTCCATTCCGAGCCCTGACGTGTACCCAAACAGTGGTCCCCACCCACATATGGGGTACCAGCGTACTCAGGACAAACTGGACAACAATTTTTGGGGTCCAATTTATCCTGGTACCCTTGTGAAAATAAAAAATTGCGCACCAAAAAAAATAATTTTTGAGGAAAAAAAATATTTTTTATTTTCATGGCTTTGCGTTACAAACTTTTGTGAAGCACTTGGGGGTTCAAAGTGCTCACTATGCATCTAGATAAGTTCCTTGGGGGGTCTAGTTTCCAAAATGGGGTCATTTGTGGGGGAGCTCTAATGTTTAGGTACACAGGGGCTCTCCAAACACAACTTGGTGTCCGCTAACGATTAGAAGTAATTTGCATTTCAAAAAGTCAAATGGCGCTCCTTCCATTCTGAGCCCTGCAGTGTGCCCAAACAGTGGTTCCCCCCACATATGGGGTACCAGCATACTCAGGACAAACTGGACAACAACTTTAGTGGTCCAAGTTCTCCTGTTAGCCTTGTGAAAATTAAAAATAGCGTGCTAAAAAATCATTTTTGAGGAAATTTTTTTTTTATTTTCACTGCTCTGTGATATAAACTTTTGTGAAGCACTTGGGGGTTCAAAGTGCTCACTACACATCTAGATAAGTTCCATAAGGGGTCTAATTTCCAAAATGGGGTCACTTGTGGTGGCGATCCAATGTTTAGGTGCACAGGGGCTCTCCAAACGCGACATGGTGTCCGATAACGATTAGAAGTAATTTGCATTTCAAAAAGTCAAATGGCGCTCCTTCCATTCTGAGCCCTGCAGTGTGACCAAACAGTGGTTCCCCCCACATATGGGGTACCAGCATACTCAGGACAAACTGGACAACAACTTTAGTGGTCCAAGTTCTCCTGTTAGCCTTGTGAAAATTAAAAATAGCGTGCTAAAAAATCATTTTTGAGGAAAATTTTTTTTTATTTTCACTGCTCTGTGATATAAACTTTTGTGAAGCACTTGGGGGTTCAAAGTGCTCACTACACATCTAGATAAGTTCCATAAGGGGTCTAATTTCCAAAATGGGGTCACTTGTGGTGGCGATCCAATGTTTAGGTGCACAGGGGCTCTCCAAACGCGACATGGTGTCCGATAACGATTGGAGCTAATTTTCCATTCAAAAAGTCAAGTGGTGCTCCTTCCCTTCCGGACCTTGCCGTACGCCCAAACAGTGGTTTATGACCACATATGAGGTATTGGTGTACTCAGGAGAAATTGCTCAACAAATTTTAGGATCCATTTTATCCTGTTGCCCATGTGAAAATGAAAAAACTGAGGCTAAAAGAAAATTTTTGTGAAAAAAATACTTTTTTTTTTACAGATCAATTTGTGAAGCACCTGTGGGTTCAAAGTGATCATTATGCATGTAGATAAGTTCCTTGGGGGGTCTAGTTTCCAAAATGGGGTCACTTGTGGGGGACCTCCAATGTTTAGGCACACAGGGGCTCTCCAAACGCGACATGGCAACCGCTAAATATTCCAGCATATTTTCCATTCAAAAAGTCAAATGGCGCTCCTTCCCTTCTGAGCCCTGCTGTGCGCCCACACAGTGGTTTATGACCACATATGAGGTATCGGTGTACTCAGGACAAATTGCCCAACAAATTTTAGGATCCATTATATCCTGTTGCCCATGTGAAAATGAAAAAATTGATGCTAAAAAAAAATTTTGTTGGAAAAATTAAAATGTCCATTTTTTCTTTCCACGTTGCTTTAGTTCCTGTGAAACACCTGAAGGGTTAATAATCTTCTTGAATGTAGTTTTGAGTAGCTTGAGGGGTGCAGTTTTTAGAATGGTGTCACTTTTGGGTATTTTCTGCCATATAGACCCCTCAAAGTGACTTCAAATGTGGAGTGGTCCCTAAAAAAATGGTTTTGTAAATTTTGTTGTAAAAATGAGAAATCGCTGGTCAACTTTTAACCCTTATAACTTCCTAACAAAAAAATTTTGTTTCCAAAATAGTGCTGATGTAAAATAGACATGTGGGAAATGTTATTTAGTAACTATTTTGTGTCATATAACTCTCTAGTTTAACAGAATAAAAATTCAAAATTTGAAAATTGCGAAATTTTCAAAATTTTCGCCAAATTTCTGATTTTTTCACAAATAAACGCAAAAATTATCGACCTAAATTTACCACTAACATGAAGCCCAATATGTCACGAAAAAACAATCTCAGAATCGCTAGGATGCGTTGAAGCGTTCCAGAGTTATTACCTCATAAAGGGACACTGGTCAGAATTGCAAAAAATGGCCAGGTCATTAAGGTCAAAATAGGCTGGGTCATGAAGGGGTTAAGTTAAACAAATCAAAGAATTCTGACCTTGTAAGTCATAGAATCAAAGAATGATAGAATAATAGAGTTGGACGGGATCTCAAGGGTGATCGTGTCCAACCCCTTGCTCAGTGCAGCACAGGATTCCCTAAACCATCTCAGATAGATGTCTGTCCATACTTTGAAGACTTCCATTGAAGGACCACTCACCACCTCTCGTGGCAGCCTGGTCCACTCATTGATCGGTTGCTCTAATTGTCCAGTATGGCTTATACCTTTATGGTTTTCTCTGGTTGACACTCAAGATATACTTTCACCAGACATATCTTTTGGACGGGAGTTGTCCCATAGGTCCTCTCCACAGGTCTGTGCATAAAGAAGAAACCATTGTAGAACTTGCAGCTTTGATCCTCCCTGCCATGCTTTGTGGTGAGAGAAGGCGCAAGCGGTGCAGAGTTAGGTTGGATGGATGAAGTGCTTGTACATAGCCCTCACTGTCACATTCTAAACACTTGTAGAGTGGGTATTGGTGTGCACTCAAGGTCACTGTAGAAGCGAGGTGCTGGTAGAACGGACCGTGGTGGTCCCTGAAATAAGTAGCAAAAATTCACCGCACAATCAAATGGAATTATTTGCAACCATCAGTGGAATTTTATTTTAGACAAACAGATAAGTGCCAAGTTACGAAAATTGGTCCAAAACCCAGTAAAATAGAAACACCAGACGTTTTGACCCTCCCAGGTCTTAATCATGGGGTTTACTAAAAGACAAAGAATAAGTGAATAAAAATCATGTACATATATACAAGAAAAACACTAAGAACATACAGAAAAATAATCAGTATAACAATAATAAAAAAATGATAAAAAACGAAGAAATTCTCAAGGTGCAAATAGAGTTGCAACCAGGTCTAGTACAATAGTCAATATCTAGCTACATAACAGAACCATATGAATAGGAATAAGGTAGGGAATAAGCCATAACCACATCAACAAGTTTATTGGCTTGCTTGAGGCCTAAATAGGCTAGAAAATAAGCTACACGGTATCATCAAGTTTATGGGCATGCTTGAGTCCTAAAGAGGTAGGTGTAGGACATAAAAGACCTAGGAGGTTCAAATAATTAAGAGAACCAGGAAGCAAGGACAAGGGAAATAATGAAAAATAGCATTTGTATGGTAAATACCTTGGGTTCAAGGGGAATGGGAGCCAGGGTTAGGGAATAGCCATATATAAGCTTCTAAGACAACTATTAAGATTGTATATTTAGATGGTGACTTTGGTGTGTAGCAGTGCAAAGCATAGCAGATCTGGAATGGGGTAAGATAAGAAACCCTGGAGCTTGAAATACTGCTTTGGTGTGATTTCAGGGGAAAATCTTTGGCTGCCATTATACCAGCAATGGGGGCTCTAGCTGTCCCTACTGTGAGTGGGGCTGGAGCTGAATGTGACTCGTGACACTCTTTCAGAGTTAAAAGTGGCTTGCGACCCTCTTTCATATCTGAATGTGGCTCTCAAGGTCAGAAAGGTTGGGGACCTCTGTTCTATTCTCTCCCGTGCAGCCATGAGACCAGCCACTGGATTATTGATGTGCAAAGATTAGAGGTTCATGTCTTGCTCTGTGGATTGTGGTCCAAGCCACCTGATCAGCAGATCTAGCTTTTCAGCTGCAGTAATGCCGAGGTCACTAATTACAGTTCTAAATGCACATTTCCAACCTCTGTTGTACAGAGCGTTGACTTCAGTCAGGTTATCGCAGTTCATAGCCGATGAACTGAGGTAAACGTACTGACATCACTGCTCTCAGTGTGAGAAATTTCTCAAGCTGCAAGTGGTGATGCCAATAAGATTACCGTAATTCATAGGATATAAACTGTGATAACCTTACTTATGTCAGCGTTCATCACAGAAGCCAAATTCACATGCTACTGTCAGCGTGTTCGGGCTGTCTTGCTGAGCAGTCTCATTACTGATGTCACCACTCAGCACTGCACCTGGATGTAACATAGTTGGTGATTGTCGTGGGACAATGGATGGATTTACGGTGAACCCCATTGGATGATTTGATTTTTTAAAAGTAATAAATGGGTAAAAGAGTGTTAAGGAGTACTTTGTACAAATATAGGACTTTTCTCTGTGTGTGCTTTTTGCTTTAAAGTTACAAATATAGTAATGGGGGTGTCTGCTGACATCAACCCCAAAATATTACCCTGATTGCCAATGCACCAGGGCAAGCGCCTTTTCTGGGGCAGCTGTGGGGATGCTATTTTTAGGCTGGGGAGGTCCAAAAATCCATTGATCTACCCAGCCTGAGAATACCAGCCCACAGCTTCTTTACCTTGTTTGGTTATCAAAAATAAGGGGTACCGCAAGTCGTTTTTTTCATTTATTTATTTATTTAACCCTTTCATGACCAAGCCTATTTTGACCTTAATGACCAGGCCATTTTTTGTAATTCTGACCAGTGTCCCTTTATGAAGTAATAACTCAGGAACGCTTCAACGGAATCTAGCAATTCTGAGAATGTTTTTTCGTGACATATTGGGCTTCATGATAGTGGTAAATTTAGGTCGATAATTTTTGCGTTTATTTGTGAAAAAATCAGAAATTTGGCAAAAATTTAGAAAATTTCGCAATTTTCAAATTTGAAAATTTGAAGTCACTTTGAGGGGTCTATATGGCAGAAAATACCCAAAAGTGACACCATTCTAAAAACTGCACCCCTCAAGCTACTCAAAACCACATTCAAGAAGATTATTAACCCTTCAGGTGTTTCACAACAGCTAAGGCAATGTGGAAGGAAAAAATGGACATTTTAATTTTTCCAACACAAATTTCCTTTCAGCATCAATTTTTTCATTTTCACATGGGCAACAGGATAAAATGGATCCTAAAATTTGTTGGGCAATTTCCCCTGAGTACACCGATACCTCATATGTGGTCATAAACCACTGTTTGGGCGTACGGCAGGGCTCAGAAGGGAAGGAGCACCATTTGACTTTTTGAATGGAAAATATGCTGGAATATTTAGCGGTTGCCATGTCGCGTTTGGAGAGTCGCTGTGTGCCTAAACACTGGAGCTCCCCCACAAGTGACCCCATTTTGGAAACTAGACCCCCCAAGGAACTTATCTAGATGCATAGTGATCACTTTGAACCCCCAGGTGCTTCTCAAATTGATCTGTAAAAAAAAAAAAGTACTTTTTTTTCACAAAAATTATCTTTTAGCCTCAGTTTTTTCATTTTCACATGGGCAACAGGATAAAATGGATCCTAAAATTTGTTGGGCAATTTCTCCTGAGCACACCAATACCTCATATGTGGTCATAAACCACTGTTTGGGTGCAGGGCAGGGCCCGGAAGGGAAGGAGCGCCATTTGACTTTTTGAATGGAAAATTAGCTCCAATCGTTATCGGACACCATGTCGCGTTTGGAGAGCCCCTGTGTGCCTAAACATTGGAGCTCCCCCACAAGTGACACCATTTTGGTAACTAGACCCCTTAAGGAACTTATCTAGATGTGTAGTGAGCACTTTGAACCCCCAAGTGCCTCACAAAAGTTTATAACATAGAGCAGTGAAAATAAAAAATCATTTTTTTTTCCTCAAAAATGATTTTTTAGCACGCTATTTTTTATTTTCACAAGGGTAACAGGAGAAATTGGACCACAAAAGTTGTTGTCCAGATTGTCCTGAGTACGCTGGTACCCCATATGTGGGGGGGGCACTGTTTGGGTGCACGGCAGGGTGCAGAAGTGAATGAGCGCCATTTGACTTTTTGAAATGAAAATTGGCTCCAATCGTTAGCGGACACCATGTCGTGTTTGGAGATCCCCTGTGTGCCTAAACTTTGGAGCTCCCCCACAAATGACCCCATTTTGGAAACTAGACCCCCTAAGGAACTTATCTAGATGCATAGTGAGCACTTTGAACCCCCAGGTGATTCACAGAAGTTTATAATGCAGAGCAGTGAAAATAAAAAATCTTTTTTTTTCCTAAAAAAAAATTTTTTAGTCTGCAATTTTTTATTTTCACAAGGGTACCAGGATAAATTGGACCCCAAAAGTTGTTTTCCAATTTGTCCTGAGTACGCTGGTACCCCATATGTGGGGGGAGACCACTGTTTGGGCACACGTCGGGGCTCGGAAGGGAAGTAGTGACATTTTGAAATGCTGACTTTGATGGAATAGTCTGCGGGCATCATGTTACATTTGCTGAGCCCCTGTGTGCCTAAACAGTAGAAACCCCCCACAAGGGACCCCATTTTGGAAACAAGACCCCCCAAGGAACTTATCTAGATGTGTGGTGAGCACCTTGAACCCCCAAGTGCTTCACAGAAGATTGTAACGCAGAGCCGTGAAAATAAAAAATCATTTTTTTCCCTAAAAAAAAATGATTTTTAGCCCGCAATTTTTTTTTTCACAAGGGTAACAGGAGAAATTGGACCCCAAAAGTTGTTGTCTAGTTTGTCCTGAGTACGCTGATACCCCATATGTGGGGGATGACCACTGTATGGGCACACGTCAGGGCTCGGAAGGGAAGTAGTGACGTTTTGGTATGCTGACTTTAATGGAATGGTCTGCGGGCATCATGTTACATTTGCAGAGCCCTTGATGTTCCTAAACTGTGGAAACCCCCCACAAGTGACCCCATTTTGGAAACTAGACCCCATAAGGAACTTGCCTAGATGTGTGGTGAGCACCTTGAACCCCGAAGTGCTTCACAGAAGATTGTAACGCAGAGCCATGAATATAAAAAATCTTTTTTTTTCCTCAAAAAATGAATTTTTAGCTCGCAATTTTTTATTTTCACAAGGGTCACAGGAGAAATTGGACCCCAAAAGTTGTTGTCCAGTTTGTCCTGAGTACGCTGGTACCCCATATGTGGGGGGAAACCACTGTTTGGGCACACGTTGGGTCTCAGCAGGGAAGTAGTGACATTTTGAAATGCTGACTTTGATGGAATGGTCTGCGGGCGTCATGTTACATTTGCTGAGCCCCTGTGTGCCTAAACAGTAGAAACCTCCCACAGTTGACCCCACTTTGGAAACTAGACCCCCCAGGGAACTTATCTAGATGTATGGTGAGCACCTTGAACCCCCAAGTGCTTCACAGAAGTTTATAACGCAGAGTCGTGAAAATAAAAAATCATTATTTTCCCTAAAAAAAATGATTTTTAGCCCGCAATTTTTTTTTTCACAAGGGTAACAGGATAAATTGGACCCCAAAAGTTGTTGTCCAGTTTGTCCTGAGTACGCTGATACCCCATATGTGTGGGGGAACCATTGTTTGGGCACACGTCAGGGCTCGGAATGGAAGTAGTGACGTTTTGAAATGCAGACTTTGATGGAATAGTCTGCAGTCGTCATTACGTTTGCAGAGCCCCTGATGTGCCTAAACAGTGGAAACCCCCCACAAGTGACCCCATTTTGGAAACTAGACCTTCCAAGGAACTTATGTAGATGTATGGTGAGCACTTTCAACCCCCAAGTGCTTCACAGAAGTTTATAATGCAGAGACATGAAAATGAAAAAAACATTTTTTTCCACAAAAATAATTTTCTAGCCCCCAATTTTTTATTTTCCCAAGGGTAACAGGAGAAATTAGACCCCAAAAGTTGTTGTGCAATTTTTCCTGAGTACGCTGATACCCCATATGTGGGGGTAAACCACTGTTTGGGCACACGTCGGGGCTTGGAAGGGAGTGAGCACCATTTGACTTTTTGAACGCAAAATTGGCTGGAATCAAAGGTTGCACCATGTCGCGTTTGGAGACCCCCTGATGTGGCTAAACAGTGGAAACCCCTCAATTCTAACTCCAACCCTAACCCCAACACACCCCTAATCCCAACCCTAACCCTAACCCCAACACACCCCTAACCCCAACACTAACCATAACACTAACCACAAGCCTAACCCTAATTCTAATCCTAACCCTCTTTTCAACCCTATCCCTCTTTTCAACCCTAGCCCTCTTTCCAACCCTAACCCTCTTTCCAACCCTAACCCTCTTTCCAACCCTAACCCTAATTCCAACCCTAACCCTCTTTCCAACCCTAACCCTCTTTCCAACCCTAACCCTCTTTCCAACCCTAACCATCTTTTCAACCCTAACCCTCTTTCCAACCCTAACCCTAACCCTCTTTCCAACCCTAACCCTAACCCTCTTTCCAACCCTAACCCTAACCCTCTTTCCAACCCTAACCCTCTTTCCAACCCTAACCCTAACCCTCTTTCCAACCCTAACCCTAACCCTCTTTCCAACCCTAACCCTAACCCTGATAGAAAAATAAAAATAAAAATATTTTCTTTATTTTATTAGTTCTGCCTACCTATGGGGGTGATAATTGGGGGGTTC
Source organism: Dendrobates tinctorius (assembly GCF_039654945.1). Classification (NCBI taxonomy): domain Eukaryota; kingdom Metazoa; phylum Chordata; class Amphibia; order Anura; family Dendrobatidae; genus Dendrobates; species Dendrobates tinctorius. The sequence goes on from NW_027361692.1 coordinate 22,594,697, forward strand.
ATTTACTTTTTATTTCATTTTGATCACTCTGAGAGTGATCAAAATGAAATAATGCAATCTGCAGCCGGCAGATTCGGGCGGGCGCACTGCGCATGCGCCCGCCATTTTCTAAGATGGCGGCGCCCATGAACCGGACCCGCCGGACACCGGGAGCGACGGGGGGACTTGGAAGGTGCCGGGGGCGGTGAGAGTGGGTGAGGGGGGGATCGGAAGCTGGCGGGGAGTGGAGGGAATGGGAGGGGGGGCAGATGATGACAGCGGCGGCAGATCGCCGCTGTCATTCAGTGGCAGGGGGGGCGATCGCCGGTGGGGGGGTCAAATCGGTGTCTCCAGCCATGTCCGATGCTACTGCAGCATCGGCCATGGCTGGATTGTAATATTTCATCAATTTTCATTGATGAAATATTACTATCGCTCTGATTGGCTGTTTCACTTTTAACAGCCAATCAGAGCGATCGTAGCCATGTGGGGGCGAAGCCACGCCCCCAGTGGTGAATTACAAAGCCCCCTGTATCTGCGGGTCAGGTGACCTTTCATTGACCCCGGTCACCCGACCCGCAGGGGGGCTTTGAATTCATGACACAGGGTATGCGTCATAGGTCGGATTGGCACCGACTTTCATGACGCATACGCTGTGTCACAGGTCGGGAACTGGTTAAAAAGAAATGCTTTCCCTTCCACCTTGGGTACCTGTAGTGAAGTTACTGAGGTCCCTGTTAGAACAGCCAGTGGACATAGTAGCATCTCTTGAGAACACTGTGGTTAGACACTTATCCTCACTTATCAAGTGCAACCACATAATATCCAATAGAGAGGAGATCCCAGCACCAGAGGTTGCTCTTCATCACCCTCATCTAAGGAGTATAGCCAACAAGATACCAGCTGTAGAAGGGAAGTGTCAAAGAATATGTGTATATATATATATATATATATATATATATATATACAAATGGAGATTCAGTGGCGCTTGTGTATGAGTGTAATTCCAGCAGCAAACACTAAAACACCTGTCACAAGGGTGTCAAAGAAATAAGGTAAAATAACTAATAATATTAGTGTGCGCTTGGAACACTCAAGAGGGAAATCTAAATTGGGTGGTTATAGAAAAAAAAAAAAAAAAAAACTCTTATAAGTGCTCTTTATGTAGCTGGATAATAGCGAGAAAATAGCAATTAATAATAGTCAATTGTAAGACCTCAGAAGAAGTGCTTAAGGGAAAAAGAATATATATAGATGCTGGTGGCAATCTTAGTTCCAACCTGAACAATCACAAACTAAAAAGGCATGAGTGAGGGTAAAAACCTGAAATCACTGAACAGGTTATATACTGCAGGGTAATTCTCCCTGATAGTAGCTTAAAAAAAAAAAAAAAAAAGTCAAAGTCAAACTGCAGCCTGTGAACGGCTGTGCAGAGTAGCCGCAATAGTAAATGCACAAGTCAGAGAGCGGTACCTGTAAAGATAATGCGATGCGAAGTCCTCACTCCAGTAAGCGGTGCAGGTTAAAATAGCGCTTTTTGCTCCAGCGCTTGGAAAAAGAGGGGGGGTTTGTACACTGGGGTATAGACGAATTACAGGGCCTGCCCCGGCCGGTGGCAGCCTCCTGTCAGTGTACCTCCAACTGTGGAGCAGACGTGAGCGGCCTCTCGTGCTCCCGGTGTCTGTGAGCTGCTCCAGGTATACAGGACCTTCGTGATGTGAGTCAACACATGACCACGTCAGTTTCACTTGCTGGTGGTTGCGACGGGGACCAATGGACTTTCCAACATGTTTCAAAGACTAACTGTCTTCTTCCTCAGGGATCTTTTACTATTGCGGCTACTCTGCACTTTTTTTTTTCTATAACCACCCAATTTAGATTTCCCTCTTCTTTGAGTGTTTCAAGCGCACACTAATATTATTAGTTATATATATATATATAGCATGTTAGCCCATGTATGCAAATATATATATGCATACAGTGGTTGCTATTTTTAGGCTGGGGTGCCAATATTCATGGCTCCTTACCAGTCTGAGCTGTCTGAGAATACCAGCCCCAGCTGTCTGCTTTAGCTTGGCTGGTTGTCAGAAATGGGGGGACACCATACCATTTTTTTTACTTATTTATATAAATATTTTAAAAAACAGCATATAGACCCCTCTATTCTTGATAACCAGCCTTGCTAACACTGACAGAGGCACCTACGACAATTTTTGTTTTATTATTTATTTATAGCGTAATAAGGGAAGCAAAAGACCAGAAAAAGCCATACACCTGACAAATGCTATTGAGAACTCTGCTATTAGAAGTGGAAAGGAAGAACAAAGACGAAAGAATCTAATAAATAAAAATATTGGAGAAAGAGAAACCAATCACAAACTAAAATGTTTCTATACTAATGCACAAAGCATGGGCAACAAACAAGGAGAATTGGAACTACTAACACAGGAAAAGAAATATGATGTCATTGGAATCACTGAAACTTGGTGGGACAATACACATGATTGGAATACAAGACTAGAAGGATACAAGTTATTTGCAAGAAACAGACTTGATAAACGAGGAGGGGGTGTTGCATTGTATGTTAGAAACGCGTATATCTGCACAGAGATTGAAGCTTCAGAGACTGGGAGTTCTGTGGAAACTGTTTGGGTAAGAATACAAGGACAGAACAATGGAAAGGACACCATTGTAGGCATTTACTACAGGCCGCCTGTGCAAGCTGAAGATATGGATGAACTCTTTATGCATCAAATAGCCAAGTTCTCCAAAAAATATGACATAGTTGTTATGGGAGATTTCAACTATCCAGACATTTGTTGGGAATCTCTCTCAGGCAAAACTAACAGGTCAAGGAAATTCTTATCCTCTCTTGCTGACAACTTTATCTTCCAAAAGGTAGGGGAGAAAACAAGGGGAACTGCTACCTTGGATCTAATCCTTATAAACAGGGAGGAAATGGTTGAGGAGGTAAAAGTGGCTGGAACCCTAGGAGGTAGCGACCATGCTATTTTAGAATTTTGGATAACTAGAGGCGGAAGACCTGTGAAGACTCAGACATCAAGGTTAGATTTCAGAAAGGCAGATTTTAAGGGATTCAGAAAGATAATTGGAGGGATCCAATGGCTGGATATCCTTAAAGACAAAAATGTCCAGGAAGGATGGGAAATCTTGAAAAATGAAATTCTCAAAGCACAGTTGTTAACAATTCCGAAAAGAGGGAAGAATAGGAAGCATTTAAGGAAACCAGGATGGGTGAACACAGAACTTAAGCACATGCTAAAAAGGAAGAAAAAAATGTTTATAAAATGGAAAGAGGGAGGCATATCTAAAGAAGAATATAATGCTGTCTGCAGAACCTGCAGGGCACAAATCAGATTAGCTAAAGCTGAAAATGAATTGAGGCTTGCAAGAGATGTCAAAAGCAATAATAAAGGATTTTGGGGATATGTCAAAAGTAAAAGAAAAGTCAAAGATGCTATAGGATTTTTACAGGATGAAAATGATGAAATGGTAAGACAGGATGCTGAGAAGGCTGAACTTTTAAATTCCTATTTTGCATCTGTTTTCTCTCAGAAAGGAAATGTAACACCAACTGTTATTCACTGTCCTATTAAGGGAATAGAAGAATCCAGGATATCTATAAACAGAAAGATTGTGAGGAAACACTTAGCTAACCTAAATGAATTCAAGTCTCCAGGTCCAGATGAATTACACCCCAGAGTACTGAAGGAGATAGCAGAAGAAATTTTTGAACCCCTCTCCATAATCTTTGAAAATTCTTGGAGAACAGGAGAAGTGCCAGAAGACTGGAGAAGAGCAAATGTTGTTCCTATCTTCAAAAAGGGGAAGAAGGTGGACCCAGGCAACTATAGGCCGGTGAGTCTGACTTCTATACCAGGAAAGATCTTTGAACAAATTATTAAACAACATGTATGTCAATACCTGGATAAGAATGAAGTGATCAAACAGAGTCAGCATGGGTTTGTAACTAATAAGTCATGTCAGACTAACTTAATTTCCTTCTATGACGGTATCACTGATTGGGTGGATCAAGGAAATGCTGTAGATATAGTATATCTTGACTTCAGCAAAGCATTTGACAAAGTCTCTCATACAATCCTTATTGAAAAAATGACTAAGTATGGAATGGACAAGGCAACTGTTAGGTGGATTCATAACTGGCTTAGTGATCGGACCCAAAGAGTGGTCGTAAATGGCTGCACATCCAGTTGGAAGAATGTCTCAAGTGGGGTACCACAGGGCTCTGTCCTGGGCCCTGTATTGTTCAACATCTTTATCAACGATTTAGATGAAGGAATTGAGGGTAAACTGATTAAATTTGCTGATGACACAAAGCTAGGAGGGATAGCTAATACTAGAGAAGAGAGAGAGAGGATTCAAAAAGATTTAAATAAACTGGAGAAGTGGGCAGCAAATAACAGAATGGTTTTTAACAGGGAGAAATGCAAAGTACTACATCTGGGCAATAAAAATGAAAAAAGCATATATAGAATGGGAGGAATAGGGCTAAGTGACAGCACATGTGAAAAAGACTTGGGTATACTAATAGATCACAGACTGAATATGAGTCAACAGTGTGATGCAGCAGCAAAAAAGGCAAATGCAATTCTAGGATGTATTAACAGAAGCATACAGTCTAGATCACGTGAAGTCATTATTTCCCTCTACTCCTCTTTGGTCAGACCTCATCTGGAATATTGTGTCCAGTTTTGGGCACCACATTTTAAAAAAGACATCAACAAACTGGAGCAAGTTCAGAAAAGAGCGACCAGAATGGTGACCGGTCTGCAAACCCTGTCTTATGAGGAAAGGTTGCAGGATTTGGGAATGTTTAGTTTGCAAAAGAGAAGACTGAGAGGAGACTTAATAGCTGTCTACAAATATCTAAAGGGCTGTCACATTGTAGAAGGATCAACTTTATTCTCATTTGCACAAGGAAAGACTAGAAGCAATGGGATGAAACTGAATGGGAGGAGACACAGATTAGATATTAGAAAAAACTTTTTGACAGTTAGAGTGATCAATGAGTGGAACAGGCTGCCACGAGAAGTGGTGAGTTCTCCTTCAATGGAAGTCTTCAAACAGAGGCTGGACAGACATCTGACTGGGATGATTTAGCGAATCCTGCTTTGAGCACGGGGTTGGACCAGATGGCCCAGGAGGTCTCTTCCAACTCTACGATTCTATGAATTGATGGATCAGTTGATGTAGTTCTTCCTGGTGTCTGCCCCTAATTTGAGCTTTTTTACCACCCCCTGAAGGTATTATCTATGCATTTGGTTTTGCCTGCTATTGAATTCAATTGGGTTCGGATATGTTATTCGAACCATTCACTGAACGTGTTCAGTGAATATCTGGATGTTTGCCGAGCCGAACTGAACCGAATCTTGAAAGGTTCGCTTATCTCTAGTAACTACTTCAATAGGTGCAGAATAGGAGGGCTTCTTAAAGAAAAACTAACAGGTCTCTGAGAACCAGAATCCTTGCTGGTTGGTAGGTGATCAAATACTTATTTCATGCATAAAAATGCAAATTAATTGTGCAAAAATCATACAATGTGATTTTCTGGACTTTTTAAGATTCTTTCTCTCATAGTTCAAGAGTACCTACTATAAAAATTACAGACCTCTCCATTCCTTGTAGGTGGGAAAACTTGCAAAATCGGCAGTGTATCAAATACTTATTTTCCCCACTGTATAAATAATCTCCCCCCATGTATTTCACATGAATATGTCTCCTCTGATGTTTACCTCAGTGTGGCTGCTGAGGGAGGGAGGAGGGAGACAATAGAATGTTCATTCCATGTGCAGGAACTGGTTTAATCAGGATGGGGGGATGAACCAAAGCCAGTGGGTGGGGAATAATAAAATAGACTGGTGACATCATTCCCTACACCTGGAACTGGGACATGCCCCTCTTGGCTGCTAGACTTAAAACCCCAAGAAACATGTGCTCTAGTTCTTACTTCATTTTGGCAGCATGATGAGCACATTGGCCGAGTATCCACTTACCCCCTGATCCCCTGTAACCCCTTTCTTACTAGGCCCTGCTTACCCTGTACTACTGCATTAACCCCAATATCCACATATACTGTATATATATCCCCTTGTTTTATATATATATATATATATATATATATATTATAGTGACAGTTGATAATGTTAGACGGAAGGGCTGATATTGAATGTGTTTTATTAGATAGCATGGGTAGTATATTATTAGGCAGTTGTAGGTTTGAATGTGTGGTATTGTTGTGATATCACTGTATTACTGTTGTAGCATCAATATATGTGTGTTGTGAGGCAGTGACCGGTGTCATATGTGAGGGTCGCTATGTGTCCCCCAGGATGTGCTCTGAAATATATTAGATCCGCTGGAGTGCCTTGTGATCACAGCAATATGTCTGTGACTCGCAGGGCAGAATAAAAGTAAGTTCAAACCTGGTCAAGCTATTTGGACCAAGGAGTTTGTTTAGGAAAACCCGGTATGAGCTTTTATTTTTGAAACGGACTGCAGGAAGGTAGTGGGGTCCGGTCCGTTTCCTCCAGCCCAGGTCTTATGAGTGGCCTATGGCCACAGGTTGGAAAAGGAAAAAACCCTACAGGGAGGGTTGATTTGTTCAGTGTTGCTCTGATGAGGAAACAGAGCAGGTGATCTGCAGAGTACGCCCTACAGTATGTGAGTTAACACAGGGCCAGCAGAGCCAAAGGTACTGGCAACCCTCCCTGCATACCCGGCAGTACGTCGCTCATGGCAACTGCCCTGGACTGGCGTTTTGTTTACCCGGCTGTGATCAGGAAGATACAGCATGCTGTGCACTGAGTGAGTTTTGTTGGACATTAAAAATCCTTTCTGTTTTGAACTTGCTGCGTCACTGCCTCATAACTGCACAGCGCGAACACCGCTGCTTTACACTGTATATACATACATACAGTGCCTTGCAAAAGTATTCGGCTCCCTGAAACTTTTCAACCTTTCCCACATATCATGTTTCAAACATAAAGACACCAAATGTAAATTTTTGGTGAAGCATCAACAACAAGTGGGACACAATTGTGAAGTTGAACGAAATTTATTGGTTATTTTACATTTTTGTGGAAATTCAAAAGCTGAAAAGTGGGGCGTGCAATATTATTTGGCCCCTTTAACTTAATACACAGATTAAGTTAAAGGGGCCATGTTCTGATTGGAGGCTGGCTGCCTCATCAGGTATTTTTGCACCTGTGCCATCTCAATGGGTCTGCTGCACCTTGTTTAGTGCATTTGTTCTGTGGCCTTGGCAGGTAAGCATCTCTGCCTGCATTTTGGTGTTTTTATCTAACCTAGTCTTTTTTGGTGTTTTTTGTTAGAGTAGGGACACGCAAAAGTGGGGACCTTTGACGGAGGTTGCGAGCTTAAGTATTGTGGCCATAATATAAACTAATACCTCACATATATCGCCATGTGTTTTTTGCACTGTATATTTTTTTTCAGGGTGCAGCTGGGCACAGATGGCTCTGTAAACTGTGGCCTCTGTTCACAGGGTATGCATCTTTTAGCACTGGCTGGCCCGCCTGATCTAATGGTATGGGCGTCACTAATAGGTTCAGCCAGACGCTTTGCATTTTCTGTGTGAACACTGCCACATACAGATTCTATTTTTTGTGCATTGTCATACCAAGCGGCCATGTCCTGATTGGAGGCTGGCTGGATCACCCCCAGGGCTGTGGGATACTCTGTATCGGGCCGGCGTCTTAAAGGGATAGGTCGCAGTGGCAGTGACCAAGTCCATGGCCCTGGGTGTCCATATAAAAATGGGTGTAATGGAATAGAGTTTATAGGTAGATAATTTGTGACGCCACCTGTGGTGCTCGGCAATGAAGGTGTTAAGCCGACGCTGCGGTGCAGATCCTCTGGGACAGATGGTATAAGGCAGCAAAGATGGAATAGCTCTTCACAGGTAAAGCTGTAGTCCCAGGGCAGTAGTAGTAGGTGTTGTGGTAGATGTAGTGTTAGGCACAGCGATGTAGCAGTGCTGAGTAGGTTGGCGCAGGAAGGAGGCAATGACACAGCTGAGTGCAGTTCCAATTCTTTTACTCACATTTCTGGCACAGACAGGTGCCCGCTTCAGTGCCGCAGCCTCCAGGTCAGGGACTCAGCCAACTTCCAGGCAGATGGAATTAACCATTCCAGCACTCCCTTTCGTGTGCCTGTTCTGAACGTCTCCTTTCTAGCGCTAATCTGAAGTACTTGTAGTTCTGAATTACACTCAAGTTCCTCCTTCTTGATGTTACTTAAACTCCACTCAAATGACAGGTGGCTGTAGCCTGCTTTGGGGACTCCATCAATCAAGTCCCGGCTCACACATAAGTTGCCACTGTGTCTTCGAGTCTTGGGTGGGAATAAAGTGGTTGCAACTTCTATTCCTCCGGTTTCTGCTGTAGGATCATTAGCATCACACACAGCCTCGGATACCAGCGCCCGGCCTTGGCGCATTAAACTTAGGAAAGGGCTCTGCACTAGCCCCAATCCCTAGTCTCTCTGCTCCTCACTTTCCATTCTTATCTAGCTTCCTTCTGAACAACTGATCCTTCTTTCTTCCTCTTTCCTTGCAAACAGCTCCAGCTCACAGGGAGCTGCTGCAAACACATCCTCTCTCCATCCCCCTCTGGTGATCTTCCTTTCTCTCTCCCCTCTCTGGAGATTCTCCCCTAACTTCCTGTCAGCTTTCCCCTCTAGTGTTTCTAAGATCCACCCACCACCCAGCACCCTTCTTGAACCAAGGTAGCTGCCATAAAGGGTGCTCTGCTGATCTAAGGTGTCTGTGCTGGATGTAGGTGCTGGAGCCTGGTCAGGTGTTCCATCTCACCTGGGAAGTGGGATACTACACCTCAGGAGGAGGTGCAGTACCTCTGTGGTGACTGAACCCTCAGGGGCACCACACCGCTGCACTTTGTTTAGTGCATTTGTTCTGTGGCCTTGGCAGGTAAGCATCACTGCCTGCATTTTGGTGTTTTTATCTAACCTATTCATTTTTGGTGTTTTTTGTTAAAGTAGGGACTCTCAAAAGTGGGGACCTTTGACGGAGGTTGCGAGCTTAAGTATTGTGGCCATAATATAAACTAATACCTCACATATATTGCTATGTGTTTTTGTACTGTATACTTTTTTTTTCAGGGTGCAGCTGGGCCCAGATGGCTCTGTAAACTGTGGCCTCTGTTCACATGGTATGCATCTTTTAGCACTGGCTGGCCCGCCTGATCTAATAGTATGGGCGTCACTAATAGGTTCAGCCGGACGCTTTGCATTTTCTGTGTGAACACTGCCACATACAGATTCTATTTTTTGGGCATTATCATACCAAGCGGCCATGTCCTGATCGGAGGCTGGCTGCCTCGTCAGGTATTTTTGCACCTGTGCCATCTCAATGGGTCCACTGCACCTTGTTTAGTGCATTTGTTCTGTGGCCTTGGCAGGTAAGCATCTTTGCCTGCATTTTGGTGTTTTTATCAAACCTAGTCTTTTTTGGTGTTTTTAGTCTCAAAAGCTTGCAATTTGTTATCACCTTTTCAGTTAGCCATTAAAAGGTATCAACCACTGAGGACTCTCAATTATAAATATTTTTTTACCTACTGGCTAACCCGTGCAAAGATTTATATCTTTCCTGTAGAAGGATTCAATCAATTTTCAATCATGTGGTGTCATAGAACTAATGAAAAACAGAAGATGATTATTACAATATATTAATAGGATAAACATTTTTGTGGGAGTGATTCTTTAATAGAAAACTGATCCAAAACACTGATAAACAACAGTCTGTGTTTTATTATAAATGTCACTGATTTCTGAGTTAGACTTTACTAATTTCAGTGGAAGAGCATAGGGCCAGATTTTGGGCCTGCTATGAATAAGCCAACCATACTTGGTTATAACATATATTATCTTATTCCAATATTTTGTAACTACCTACTGTACATAAAACAAATCAATAATTCTTGTTCCAAAAGTTAAGTCTAATCATAAAATTTAAACTTGTAATAAAGTGTTGTTTCTAGAAGTTTAGCTTTGATTGATTACATTTGTTGTCTGTGTTGCACAGGAAGCGATGATGAACTATCATATTTCTTCCCTAGAATAGTGTCTTAGTTAATTGTAGATCATCAATTTAAAATTCCAATCTTTCCCTCTGCTAAGGTAGTCTAATTTCATGATAAATTACTTCTTTTTCATGTACTACCTAGACTCATGGCTGAGTCTGATCCCAGCGGTGTATGTGTTTAGCAACCTATATGTAAACTTTAGTAGAAAAGATTGTTTTAATACAGTATGACAAGATTAAAACGTACTAACCAGTTGAAACAAACAGGTAAGATGGAAATCTCAAAGCTTGACACAAATTACTTGGAGCCATTTTCTAGCACATTTTTTTAAAGGATGCAATAGAGGCAATCAACAGAGAAGAATGCAAAATTAATGAGAGAGACAAACAAAAAAGGTGAACTGAGAAGGTCAAGCAAATGGCAATATAATGCAGTTGAAATGATAGGAAAGGAAGTATGAAACTCAGACATTCAATATTCTTGACACATATTGGAGTTGATTCATCTACAAGTTTTTGCCACAATTCTCATGTAAAACAGTTTGACATGTTGCAAAATTTTTCCATAACTTTTATTTGCACACAAATGTTGTGACTTTTGGCTTTCTTACGCCAGTTACAGGCAGGTTCCAAACCTTTTGAAAGTGGATAGAATTTAGCTGGAAGGGGATATGGCTGAAGACGGCTGGTAACTTCATTATAATTTACACCACAAAAGTGAAATATACTCCCATCCATGTGTTCATTCTTAACGAATTTGACGCATCTTTCTTCAGCGCAGTTTTCAGCATGACTGCTGTTTTGTATTCCAGTCGTGATGGATCGGGGCCATTCTCATTTTTCATGCCAACCACTGCTTGTTGTTTTCATGTTAATGCTTGTGTAATCAATACCATGCTATTTTTAATCATATGCAATGTATTGAATTCTATGTTGTTTTGGAGCATATGGAAAATAATAATCCACAAGTTACAAAGTCATTTTTGCTATAAATCATAGAATCGTCAAATTCACAAGGAGCAGATTGAGTTGTCTAAGAAAACATTTGCAGCTGTCAGTACTTCATTGCATGTGAAATATTTTACCATTCATCTTATCACACTATGGTGATGAAATATATCAGAGCTGACCTTCAGTCTGCATTCATACATCCATGTTTCGAGAATATGGACTTGGGTACAAGGATTGGTCACAGGTCTCTTCACCCAAAACTCATATGCACATATGAGAATAACAAGTTTTGTTAAAATGAGTGTCTGATAAGACACAGATGTGTGAATTTAGTCTTAAACGCAGCGTAAGTGTCACACGCGTCGATCATGGGTCCACTGTGCCACGAGCTGCGCTTGCCCAGCAGGGGCATGGCTAAGTAGCTACCTGGTTTTCACTAGAGCTCCTGAAGGTGGAGTTAGGCTTGTGCTGTAGGTAACCATCAGGTACCACTCCTGGACAGTCTCCGGTACTGCAGGAACTGACCCCAAGGTCAGGATCGCAATCATGGATATGGACATGGACTCAGAGTCACTGGCAGAACAGGATCCTGATACTAGTATAACAGACATGAGCCGGTACAGGCGGTACGGCTTCTGAATCACCAAACAGGACAGACAGTAGTCCTAGTTCAGACAACACAGGTTTCAGGAACAGGTTCTGGTTCTGACAAAATGGACTCAAAGACAGGTTCAGGTTCAGACAACACGGGTTTCAAGGACAGGGACCTCGCAATATTCTAGTTTCAGGAATAGGTTCCAGTTCAGACAACATGGATTTCAAGGACAGAGACCTGGCAACATTCTAGTTGCGCACACACTATGTAGGGAAATACAGGGTTTCTCAGGCACCTCCCTACTGGGGAGGGTACCTTATATATCTGATCCCTCCCAGCTATTCACTGGGGGCATTTCCAAAGTGCAGTCTGCCCCTTTAGGAATCAGGGAGTGTGGGCTCACTAGGCACCACACTGGGAGACTTGCACAGTGTGCACAGGCCAGAGAAGCAGGAAGCTACAGCAGGTAACAGGGCTACTGCCACACGGACGCATGTCAGCGTCCCTGCCAGGAGGAGGGAGTGGTACCACGCAGGAACACTGGCATTTCCGTTACAATAAGGTGTCCTTTTTGACGTGGCAACTCTATAAAAATGTTGAGAAAATAGATGCCCTATTTTCTTCAAGGAGCTGTTTTAGACTTCCAATTAATTTCCATGGCTGGATTGGTCATTGGACAAATCTGGCAAATGCAAGATGGGGCAGTCTGGTCATGGGCCACAACAGACTGCAAAACTTTTAACAGTATTGGTGACAGGTAGCACAGCAGAGAGCCATTGGTTCCCTCCTCTGTCACACACTCTGGTAGGCCACAGATACTTCCAGCCTGTGGGTTGTTGGAGGCCAGCATCAAAGAAGGGAAATCAAGTGGTTTAATCCACACAGGGACACTGGTATTAGCATTACAATACGGTGTCCTTTTTGGAGTGGCAACTCTATAACACAATACACATGAGGTAAAACTCATGTGAACCCACCAATTTAAAGGAGGTCAGCCGACCATCTAATGTGCAGGGTGGTCCCTGGGTTCATCCCCACAGATGATTTCAGGGGCGATAAGGATCTTATAGTATGCATTCAACATGAGCTGAGCATTTATATTGTATGTACAAGGGAATCTGAAGAGATAGCTGTTGACTGACAGTTATTTAAGCAAGTATCCAAGAGAGAAGAACCGCGCCGCTATCACTCCAGAGCCATTTATCTGCTATACTCAATCACCTCGCTTCCAGCTAAATTGCATGAACTCACGGGTGCCAACCAAATGGGGACAGTCCAATGCATATCATTCAAAAGAAGAAAAAAGGGGTGGCACTCACCATTCTTAAAAATCCAATCTGTATTTAAGTAACGTTAAAACATCTCCATACAGGCAGGCAGAATTAGAACCAGTGGAAGATGATCGGACGGTGGCCGTTTCACACACCTGCGCTTCTACTGGTCCTCAAGGCCAATTTTTGATTATGTTTCAAGCCAACAAATTTTCACCCAAGGCAAGTTTTACAGTATGTATGACACTAGTGAATTTTTGGAGCAAAAATATTTTGTGAACTGTACTAGCCCAAGCAGTTTATAAACATTTTAAATCACCATAATTTTACACAAAGCAGGTTAAACTGTATGGATGACTAATTGAATCTAGAAAAAATAAATTGAACAGTTTTTTTGAGTGTTATATAGTACTGAAATAAAACACCAAGTAAGTAATACTCTATGGATGACTAGTTGAATCCATAACATTTTTCAACACTTTTTTGGAATGCTATATACAACTGAAATGTAACACAAAGCACATAATACTCTATGGATGACTATTTGAATCCAGAAAAAAAAAATCTTTTTTTGAATGCTATTTACCACTGAAATTTAACACAAAGAATGTAATACACTATGGAAGACTAACTGAATCCATAAATAATTTTTAACATTTTTTGGAGTGTTATAAACTACTGAAATGTAACACAAAACATTTAACACTCTATGGATGACTAATTTAATCCAGAAAAATGTTTTAATGATTTTTTGGAATTTTATACACAATTGAAATGTAACAAAAAGTACGCAATACTCTATGGATGAATAATTGAATCCAGAACATTTTTGAACACTTTTTGGAATGTTATATAACACAGAAATTTAACACAAAGCACTTAATACTCTATGAATGACTAATCGAATCCAAACATTTTTTTCAACTCCTTTTAGGAGTGTTTTATACCATCTAAATGTAACACAAGGCACATAATACTCTGTGGATGACAAAATAGTCAATTTTTTCACCCCCCAAAATACAATGTGGTCACGTGCAACAGATAAATATTAAGCACCAGACTGCAAAGCCCTAAGCCTTGCCTAGAGACTGTATTCTGCTACTCTTCCTGCTCCTGCAACTGTCCCTTCCTAGGCTAAATGCAGACTGTATCAAGCAGCAAAGCACAAGATTAGCCCTTTTATTATTAGTATAATGGTTCAGCATCAGCACCAGTATCAACATTAGAAAACTGATTCATTAAACTGTGCACACACAGGTCTGAACAACCGCCCCCTTCCTCCAATAAAAACTGTACCTGAGCTATGCACTGGTGTCAATGTGCTGAGTGTGATGTCACCTACCCTTTTATAAACTCTAATGAGGTAATGAGGCCACAGCCAATCTCAGAAATGCCACTACCAAGATGGCTACGACATTACAGTTACTGGCAGGCAATCCAATTATGTTTATGGTTGAGTAACAGATGCAAACATGCGGGGCAGGGATTCCGAGCTTCAAATCCGTGCACCAGCCAATGCTTGTTGAGTGCCGAGCACCCAGATACTCGAGTATCCAAGTATCACGGAGCATGTTCACACATCCCTAGTTAAATTCCTGTATCTAAAACTAAATGCTATTACACTTAGTATTTCTGTATCTATTTTCCTTCACAAAGCACAGATAAAAAGATTTTTTAGGTTTGTCTCCTTTAACCTATTTTCAATTAAAGAAGAGTGATTCATTAGTTTTGTTTTGCCTAGACTGTATGTCACCAAGTTCTAATCAATCTTCGCAACTGAAAGCATGACAGCAAAGCTATTGATCTTCTCTATTAGATAAAATCTGTAAAAGTTTTCTTTCTTATCAGTTAATTTAGCATGCATGAAATCTTGAAATTGGCAAAAAAAGAGAGCTGTGGTAGTGATTAAAAAGTAAATATATGTTTTCTGGCATCACTAGTGAATGTAAGAAATGATTATATATTTTTAAGTAATATAAGAAAACAATTCTTAATTAATATTTTATTTATTAGTGATATGCTGTATTTAGTGTATGCCTATATAGTATATACAGTCATTGCCGAAATGGGTGTTGGCACCCTAAAAATTGTTCCAGAAAATGAAGTATTTCTCTCAGAAAATTATTGCAATTACAAATGTTTTGTTATACACATGTTTATTAACTTTGTGTGTATTGGGACAACACAAAAAAACAGAGAAAAAAGGCAAATTAGACATAATTTCACACAAAATCCCCAAAATGGGCAGGACAAAATTGTTGGCACCCTCAACATAATATTTGGTTGTACACCCTTTGAAATAAATAACTGCAATCAATCGCTTCCTATAATTGTCAACAAGCTTCTTAGTGATATCAACTGGAATTTTGGACCAGTCCTCTTTTGAAAACAGCTCCAGGTCTCTCATATTTAAAGAATGCCTTCTCCGAGTTCCTGACTCATTGCTGGCCACTTTCAGGGTGCTTTTTGAAGTATGTTTGGGGTCATTGTCCTGCTGGAAGACCCAGATCTAGGACACAAACCCAGCTTTCAAACACTGGGGACTACATTGCGACCCAAAATTCATTGGTAATCTTCAGATTTCATGATGCATTGAAAAAACAAAGATGGAAAGCGCACATAGGGTGTATTGTCTAGAAGAACCACAATAGCAAGCAAGCCCAATCAGTTAGACTCACCTGCTGAAGTTGTGTGAGTCACAACAAACTGGGAATCACTCATAAAAGTCCGGTCATCGCTGGTATCCCGCTGGTAGTAAATGAAACAAATCCAAAGTGGAAAAAAATCCATAGTGGAAAAAAAGAGCCGGGCTGAATAAACCGCGCTGACCAGAAAAAAAAACGCACCTTCGGCAGTCCATATAATAATAAACTTCTTTAATAAGCCTACGCGTTTCATGGCAAAACCAGCCACTTCATCAGGGCATAAAGAGCAATCACAAATTCAGGATATAAATACAATCACAAACTGTTTCAATACACCTTTTTTTGACATCATTTCCTGTGGAAACGCCCATATATCATATAAAACCATGTATATAAATAAAAAATGCTTAAATATTGTGATTAAAAACCAGTATCATTTCTATCAATATCATGGAAATATTATACACCAAAATAACAAAAAATATATATTAAAATAAAATGCAAAAAAATATAAACTCAAACCCACCACTTCAGAACAACTCAAAAATGTAGTTCACGTGTCTTAGCCCACTAGACCACACCTAATCCATACAGGTGGTATGTGGATTTGGTATGGTCTAGTGGGCTAAGACACGTAAGCTACATTTTTGAGCTGTTCTGAAGAGGTGGGTTCGAGTATATATTTTTTTGCATTTTATTTTAATATATATTTTTTGTTATTTTGGTGTATAATATTTCCATGATATTGATAGAAATGTTATTGGATTTTAATAACAATATTTAAGCATTTTTTATTTGTATACATGGTTTTATATGATATATGGGCGTTTCCACAGGAAATGATGTCAAAGAAAGGTGTATTGAAACAGTTTGTGATTGTATTTATATCCTGAATTTGTGATTGTTCTTTATGCCCTGATGAAGTGGCTGGTTTTGCCATGAAACACGTAGGCTTATTAAAGAAGTTTTTTATTATATGGACTGCCATTGGGGTGTTTTTTTTCTGGTCAGCGCAGTTTATTCAGCCTGGCTCTTTTTTTCCACTTAGGATTTTTTTCCACTTTGGATTTGTTTCATGATGCATTGAACACAGTCAAGGCACTCAGTGCCATAGGCAGCAAAGCAACCTCTTTTTTTAAAACCACCACCATATTTGCCTGTAGGCACTGGTTTTTTTTTCTAGACCTCATTTCATTTTTGGTAAACATTAGAATTATGTTCTTTACGAAAAAGCACTATTTTGGTCTCATCTGTCCACAAGATGCTTTCCCAGAAGGATTTTGGCTTACTTATGTACATTTTGGCAAACTGCAGTCTAGATTTTTCATGTCCCTGTGTCAGCGGTGTGGTCTTCCTGAATCTCCTGCCATAGCATTTAATTTCATTCAGTCCACGTCCATGGAGATTAGCTACTGGGCCATGGGTTGTATCTTCTTGATTATGTTGTGCACCATGTACAAAGGAACATCAATATCTCTGGAGATGGTCTTGTAACCTTGAGATTGTTGATATTGTTCAACAATTTTGGTTCTCAAGTCCTCAGACAGTTCTCTTCTTCTCTTTAAGTTCTCTATGTTTAGTGTGGCACATACACAGACACAATGCAGAAATTGAGTAAATTTCTCCCATTTTTATCTGGTTTCAAGTGTGATTTTCATATTGTGAATTCTAAACACTGCACTAGCGCTCCCACTCAAATGCCGATGTTCAAAGCTGCATATACTTGAGCGTCTGTTTGCCTTTGCATGTAATGAGCTACATAGACAGGGAAAAATGGATGATATGCTGCACCTTGACAAAGCGAAAGCGAAATGCGCTTCTGGGCAGCGTGGGGCATTCTATCTCCGTACACCATGGGAAAGTTGCAGGTCCTATTATTGAATTGCAACTAGCTGTGACTTAGGCTACATGTATGAGAACTTGTGCTCTGTGATTGGCTTTATTTTCCTTGATGACATGATGTAATCAGCATAACTTGCAGTTGGCATTATGATGAAACATTTAAAGTGAGCACATCTACTCTCTTTTTCTACTCTTTTGCCTCTCTGCACTGAATATTTTCATAAACTATAACTAATCCTGAAACCAATCTACTCTTGTTCCTCACCACCCAGACATTACCGTATCATTTGCTGATTTTGGTCCCACGGAGCTACTTTTTGATGGAGATAAACACTCCCCTCGTACTTGTTTTTTCTCCTTTGCTACAAGACCTATTGTTTTGTAATGTTACTTTCATGTTTTATGTATTTGTATTGAATAAACTTTATTTTCTTTTATTCCATTTTTGTGGTTCATGGCTACTCCATTTCTTCTTTCTTCCTATGTTAGTGATTAATAGGGATTCCCTTGACATTTAATTTACTTTTTCATTTATTTCTCTTAATTTGACCTAGTTATATCGTTTAAGGACAAATTTGGTGATCGTTTTTTGTGATTCTTCTTTTGTGCAATTTTTTCTGATACGCATAACCTGTCCCCTCGGAACATTTTCCAGCCAAATTGCTAAATGACAATAGTCCAATCAAATCTAGCTGTTACTGTCTGTTGGCTTACTGAATGTTTTGGTGGCTATATCATTTCTGTCTATAAACACTGTGATGTTCCAAAAATTAATAGATGTGGCGCTGGTGATTGAGATGTAATGTAAGTTAAAATCATCAAGGTGGACAATAACTCTGAAATGCATTGGATCAACCAGGAATCCAGGACTCTCTCTTTTTTGCCACAGAAGAGTGCCCGTAGCCAAGAGACGTTAAGCAGACACAGGGTGGTAGTTTTTTATAATTTCTAAGGATGTGTCAAGTCCAGCGTGACTGGCCAGAATGCTGCATATGCTAAACATCAGGTACAGAGCGAGCCTAAGGATTAATTTCCATGCACTTTCATAGAATGTATCATCGTCCAGCACGGAAAATCACAAACACATAAATCATAGAACCATAATTACTTACAAGGTAGGCATTTAGCCACATGCATGCATTTATGCTTTTAAGGTGTTTTTAGTGCATATCATCCATGATTTTCATATTGCCCACACCTGTTACTTGCCACAGGTGAGTTTGTATGAGCATCACATGCTTCAAACAAAGTTGTTTAACCACATATTTGGGAGGGTGGCAACAATTTTGTCCAGTCAATATTTGGGGTTTTGTGTGAAATCATGTCCATTTTGCCTTTTTCCCCTCTTTTTTATGTTGTTACAATATACACAAAGGAAATAAATAAGTGGATGACAAAATATGTATAATTTCAATAATTTTCATAATTAATATTTCCTGGAACAATTTCAAGGGTGCCAACACTTTCAGTCATGACTTTAGTATCAAACCCATATGCAGCATGACTGCCTATAAGTCAAAGCCCTTAGGAGCTAACAAAATATCAGTACCAAAAAAAAACCACTATGCAGGCCAAATACAAATATGTAAAAAAAATATAATTTATTATACACAAATAAAAATATTCTTAAATATTAAAAAAATGCATGCAAAGAAACAGATAACAAATGGTGGGTAGAACAGAATAATTGAGAAGGAAGAATGCGTATATACATAGGCCCAGAATAATCAAAGTAATTACGCCTGAATCGGTGTAAATTGCTTTGAAAAGTCACAAAATTTTAGCAAATTGTGGAATAGCACAACATTTCTACGGTTTTTGGTGACCTTTCAAGACAATTTCGCAGTTTTGCCGAAATAGACAGAGCTGTGGCAGGAAAGGGGTGTGACGCCATAGGTTGTTTAATTTTTGATGAGCTGTGACTTTCCTTATGCCAGAAAATTTACTTTAGTCCCTGACTGGAGTAAGATTAGTTATGAAGCACATAGAGATGGATGCCACTTGTCAAACGCTCTTGATTCATTAAACGGCACACGCGTCTAACTCCAACATGCCTTCTCATCAAGTCTGGCAAGAAAAATTTTGGTCTTCATGAATCAGTGCCTCAGAGTTTACTATGTAGCAATCAAATGCAAAACTCAAGTAAAACGATAAATCACATAATATATTTCAAATATTTGAAACATCAGGATCAACAAGGACATTGAGTTATAGAGTCAAATGCACAATAGGAAAGCTTAAGGAACATAAAAACATTGAAAGGGAAGAGTTCCAGAGTAAAAGATTAATATACTGGCATCAATCCAGCTGTCTGTTCCCCACCTATCACACACTTGATTTATGATTCGAGTTCAGTTTTGCATGTGATTGTTACATAGTAAACATTGTACATTTACTCATTCTTGCTTCTCATTTGTTCTTTTCTACACACCATTTTTTAGCACTGTCTTTTTTTAAATTATATTTAGCAATATTTTGATTGGTCTATAATAAAGGATATATTTTTATTGCCTTGTAATTGCCTGCACTGTGTTTTCTGTAGGTATTAGAAGCATATAAAGCAGTTAAAGTTTTTGTCTAGGGTCTAATATTAGATAGGTCATCAATATGAGATTCATGGAGGTCCAATACTTCACACACCCACTGATTGATTAAAAACTGGTGTGACTGTGGCCAGAACTTAGCAATGTTTAGATGTGTAACACGGCAGCACAGTACATTGCTTAGTGACTGCCACAAAGTGTACTGCATCAATAAGGCTAGTTTCACTGTTATGATTGGGTCACCGAGGAGGAAAACAAGACCAAGCAAAGCCACTGAAAACCAGAGAGGTTGGTAACTAAGCGGATTGCAGACCCCTGATCCTATCCACACAATTAGCAGTAGCCGTGGAGCGTACCTACGATGATTCTAGACTCCTCGACACAGCCGGAGGACTAAATAAGCCTAAAGCAAGAAAAGGGGAAATCTAAACTGCCTCAGAGCAGACCCCAAAGGAATAGATAGCCCCCAAACATATATTGTCGGTGAGACAAGATGAAAACACAAACACAGGTGGGAAAATAGGCTGAGCAAACGTTGGGGCCCACACTAACTAGAAAGGACAGGAAAGGAGAGATACTGTCTGCAATCACGCCAAAAATAAACCCTGCAAAAATGTCCAACATTTCTGATAGCAAAAAAACCCTGAAGTCACTAGACTTCACCCACTATATCAGCACTCTGTCATATTCTGAAAACAGAGCAAAAAGAGGCCAATCTAATAAGGGACAAAAAGCAAGCTGGCACAAACAGTAACACAAAAATGGAAATTCAGCACAGCCCCAGCCGGGGCTGGCTGACCACACAAAACTGAATAAACAAAACCAAATCAAATGTGAACAATAGCAAAGAACACTTAGCTTGAGAATGCAGGGACTGAACTGGAAACTAAGACCTCAGGAGGCAGGAAAAATCACCAGCAGGGATAGAGGGAGTCGGCTGTCTTAAATCCAGTGAGAGACTCCAGATGTCGGCGACTTTAGCACCAAAGTCGCGTTTCAAAAGATGCTTTAGCGCCCTTTTTCAGCCAATCTGGAAAAACGGACACTGTGGGCAACGTGATGACATAGGCAGCGGTCACCACCATCTTGGAGACGGGCATGCAAGTGATTGGCTTGCTTTGTGGGGCGTCACAGGGGGTATAAAAGGGCGTGCACGCCGACCGCCATGTTAGTCATGCTGATCTCAGAATAGGGAGAGCTGCTGCTGCTGCTGATTCTGTAGGGAGAGCGTTAGGGAGGTAAAAAGAAAAAAAACTGCTTCTGCTGATAGCGCTTTTAACTGTAGTTACTGTGCAGTGAAAGGTGAAGATTTTTGCTTTTGTGCAGCAGCACTGGTGGTGATTAGCCTGCCTTTTAAGGCTAGCTGCATTGCTGTGTGCACACTGGTGTTCAAACTGCTTTTTTAAAAGCAATCCAAATTGTATTGTTTTGTCCTGGTGAGGTAGTGAGCGTTCATTTTTTCACACACCGTACAGCGGTGTGTGCTCCTCACACAGTACCGTTTAACGGCTGTTATCGCGGCCAAATTGAAGCTATATACGTGTGTGACTCTGTAAGGAAAAGTCGAGGAGTTTGTCCGTTCTTACAGACCTACACCTTATAGTTTTGTCCGTTTTTCAAACAATTTAGTATATTTGCTGCTTGATTACATTCAAAACTAGAGAGAGACAGCGTGCGTCTGTCCGTATACAAAAACACGGAGCTTGACAATTTTACATACACCGTACAGCGGTGTACGTGTACGCTCCTCTCTCAGTACCGTGTAACGGCTGTTATCACGGCCAAATAGAAGCTATATACGTGTGTGACTCTGTAAGGAAAAGCCAAGGAGTTTGTCCGTTCTTACAGACCTACACTCTAGGGAGATTCCAATTCTGCACAATTCTATATACACCTTATAGTTTGTCATACACTAGGCAATTTCTGCCTGTCACATTACGGTGTAATATACACAGGGCCTGACAGAATCCTACTGTGTCCTGAAGTCTAGATAGATTCCAATTCTCACCAGTCCTCTATACACCATTCTTACACCATCCAGAATCTGCCTGTCACATTGCGGTGTAATATAAACAGGGCCTTACAGTATCCAACTGTGTCCTGAAGTCTAGAGAGATTCCAATTCTCACCAATCCTCTATACACCTTTCTAAGACCAACCAGAATCTGACTGTCACATTGCGGTGTAATATAAACAGGGCCTGACAGTATCCAACTGTGTCCTGAAGTCTAGAGACATTCCAATTCTCAACAGTCCTCTATACATCTTTCTAAGACCATCCAGAATCTGACTGTCACATTGCGGTCTAATATAAACAGAGCCTGACAGTATCCAACTGTGTTCTGAAGTCTAGAGAGATTCCAATTCTCAACAGTCCTCTATACACCTTTCTAAGACAATCCAGAATTTGACTGTCACATTGCAGTGTAATATAAACAGGGCCTGACAGTATCCAACTGTGTCCTAAAGTCTAGAGAGATTCCAATTCTCAACAGTCCTCTATACACCTTTCTAAGACCATCCAGAATCTGACTGTCACATTGCGGTGTAATATAAACAGGGCCTACTATATACACCTTGTACCTTGTTCTACAGGACCATGGAGTTGTTGGTTTTTTGGGGACATTTTCCCCAAAAATGAGGAAGTGTGGTGGAAGAGTCTGTGGAAGTGGGCGGGGGTTGACAGCTGGTAATGATGGTGTTGTTGGTGGATCTGCTGGTAGTGGCAAAAGCAAAATAGCACCTGATGCAGGAAGTGTTGAGCCTGCGTCATCGTCTGCCTCCACAAGGCCTCAAAGACTCCCTTTTCTGGGAGTAGGTAAGCCGCTTTTAAAGCAGGAGCTTCAAGAACAAGTTTTGGCTTACATTGCTGACTCAGCCTCCAGCTCTATCGCCTCCTCTTCTGAAATTTTAAAAAATAAAAGCACTGAGTCGTCATTGGAGGCTCATGGTCATGAACCACAACTTTCCTTGTGTCCTTCACCCCAACCAAAATCGAAGGATGCGGCAGGCCACACTACAGATTACTCCATGGAGCTGTTTTCACATACCATGCCTGGGTTATCAAGTCAAATCGTGAATTACCCAGGCCAAAATGAATCTGACATGGGTGTGGGTGGCCAGCCAGGGCAGTGGGGTTAATCGGTACCGGGCCGATGTCTCACAGGGATGTGTCACAGTGGTGGTGACCCGTTCCGTGGCCCTGGGCATCCATGCAAAGGGGTGAATTATGTTTATAGGTGAATGATACGTGACGCCACCTGTGATTTCTGATTAGATTGACCAGCGCTGCAGTGGCGCTTCTCTGGGACAGATGTTGTGGTGCAGGTAAGATGTAGAAGCCCTGCACAGGTAGGGTCGTTGTCTCAGGGCAGATAAAAGAGTTGGTAGATGGTGTGCAGTGCAGGATGTAGCAGAGCCATGCGCCAGGCGCAGGAGACAGAGGACAGACACAGTCGTGCAGTTCCTTTACCTGGACTTGGTAAATGCCATCCAGGACCCAGAGTACAGATGGAGAAGGAGTTGGACAGCCTGGAAGCCAATTTGGAATTCTCTCTCTGCAGATAGGTAGTGTGGCCTCCGTTCTAGCGCTTATCTGAGGTACTCACAGTGCTGAGTTCAATGAAGTTCCCCCTGTTGACTCTCTCTTGGAACTTTCTCGTATGGCAGGCAGCCGTAGCCTTTTCCTTCTGGCTCCCACTCGTCGCTGCTGGGGCCTCCGAGCCTTAGTTGGGTACAGAGCATTTACAGCTGCTACTTCCTCCGGTTTCTGCTGCAGGAACGTCAGCGTCCCTACAAACTCTGAGACCGGAATCTGGACCATGCGCTCCAGCTAGGAGTGAGCCTTAACTCTGCTCATCCTCCAGCTCCCCTTCTCACATCCACCACATCCACACACTTCCCCTTCCCTTCACAGACTGCCCTAGCTTACCTCCTCCCGACCACAGAGAGCAGCTCCTCAGCAGTCAGGTTCAGAGGTCTCCCTGCTGGCCTGGAGTGGGAAATGTGTTGTGTGTTGGTTCAACTGCTAGAGAGATCCTTCATTGCTCCCAAGCATGACATCACACTCTCTAGGAGGAAGGTAATGACACTGTGGCGACCGTATTCCTGGGGGCACCACAAGTGCACTGATGCCCAGCCACTGCTAGATGATTCTGCTGGTAAATTGACCAAGACCACTACATTCCCTCTCTACCGTATCGGAGGATCATGAGTTGTGCTATGTGTTAAAGGGGCGCTCTTTGGCCCAGGGCACATGAAAACTTGGAGCCAGCCCTACCCCCCCACAAATGTAGCCAAATAACCACCATTTTTCAGTGCGTAACTAGTATTATGAAGTAAATTAAGGTTGACAAGCTTCAGTAATAAGAATTGATGTTTTTGGCATTCAAAAGGGCACTGTAGGTGTGTTTCCTGTCCTCCACTCCCTGCCCACTTTGCTTCCCCATTGACTTGCATTGGGTTTCGTGTTTCAGTCGGCCTTTGACTTTTCACAATAATCGTCCGATTTCTTTCGACCCGACTTTCGCAAAAGTCGGATTTCATGAAACCCGACTCGACCCAAAAAAAGGCAAAGTTGCTCATCTCTACTCGCAAAGGATTACTGAGACCGGAGCGTGGAGAGAGGCGGGAATGCTGCGCGGGACGTCGGAAGGTGAGAATAACAATATTTTTTATTTTAATTCTATTTTTGACATGGCATCAGCGCTGACAAACACAGCGATGCCGCGCGCTCGGCATCGCTGTGCTAATCGCTGGTGAAGCTGTTTGTTTGACAGCTCACCAGCGATCATATAGCGACACACCAGCGATCCTGACAAGTTGATATCGTTGTTGGGATCACTGGTAAGTTGCTATGTGTGACTCCAACTTAACGCTGAAACTGCACTTTGCAATGATGCCAATAATGCAATAATGCAATAATGCCAATGTGTAATGTCCCAGAGGAGATTCGTTGTTTGTCGCTGCTTTCTTTCAGTAAGTGGTGCAGTCATTCTAAGCATTTTACATAGATTCCCCATAGAAAGATGAAAAATATGGTAACTTTCAAATCTTTGCAAAGCACCACTTGCACATGATTGTCATAAACCTGCATAGCAGTTATTCGTTTTCTACTTATTTAATGTGATTTAATTATTGTATCACTTTTTTTTACTTTGTATATACTTTTTTTGTTAGATTTATTTATTTAATGTAAATGTAACATGTTTTTTGTTCTGTGAGCTAGAATTTACCCAAGGGTATTTAGTGAAGCTATATTTTTTATTTACTATTATACATTTATTTTTCACTGACCCTTTTACTTTACTGTGTAGTCACATTCCCTGAGGCTTTACATGTTTTATGGCTGAAATATATTTTTATATATTTTGTGTCACCCTTTCCTTGCACCTTTCCTTCAATTTATTCAGTGGTTCTAGCTCCTTTTTCTTATCTTACATGCTGTTCTTAATAATAATGTAGAATAATTAGTAGCTTTACCAGTTTTAGCAGAAAAATATCAACAGTAGGTTTTAATGTTAATTTTACTACCAAGTGCTCCTATTTTAATGATATCTCCACATTATAATCAAATAAACAAATTTCCTAATAATGAGCATTCTCAGTTAAATCCAATCATGCTGTGTCATCACTGTGTTCTGCAGATCAAACCCATTAAATGAACATAACTGTTTACTCGTGGGACATATGCTATCTGCATCAGCAGATGCATGCTGATTTTACTGTATATTCATAGGCCACTAAACTCATATTATATTGTACAAATTTGTGATGTGAAAAGCTAAGATTAAGGGAAATTTTATATTTATAGTTTTCTATAGACAAGATAAATGGACAATATAACGCATAGAGTATATGATAATATAACAGTATGATAGTAATATTAACCCCGTAAGGACTGAGCCACTTTGTACATTAATGACCGAGCTTCATTTTCCAATTTTGACAAGTGTCACTTTATGTGGTAAGTAGTGTTGAGCATTCCGATACCGCAAGTATCGGGTATCGGCCGATACTTGCTGTATCGGAATTCCGATACCGACTTCCGATATTTTTTCAATATCGGAAGTCGGCATCGGAATCGGAAGTTCAAAGTTGATTGACAGCCTGACGTCATCATGATGCGCGGTGTGTGCGCATCATGATGCGCCGTCATTTCGGGCCTTCCGGGGGTCTCTGCCGGCCTGCCGGGGGGCTGTGTGGACTGCCCGGGGTCTGTACCGGCCTGCCGGGGGGCTGTGCCGGCCTGCCGGTGGTCTGTGCACCCTGTGGGGGTCTGTACCGGCCTGCCGGGGGGCTGTGCCGGCCTGCCGGTGGTCTGTGCACCCTGTGGGGGTCTGTACCGGCCTGCCGGGGGGCTGTGCCGGCCTGCCGGGGGGCTGTGCTGATGTCCGGGGGTCTGTGCAAGCATCGTCTGATGGGACTACAAGTCCCATCTGGCGATGCCTGCTACAATGACAGTGATTGACACATTAGCCAATGATGGGACAGTAGTAGTCCCATCATCCGGCTAATGTGTTAAATGTTAAAAAAAAAAAAAAATACTACATACATACTACATGCATGCTACATACATACTACATGCTACATACATACTACATACATACCACATACATACTACATACATACTACATACATACTACATACATACCACATACATACCACATATATACATACATACTACATACATAACACATATATACTACATGCATGCTACATACATACTACATGCTACATATATACTACATACATACTACATACATACATACTACATATATACTACATGCATGCTACATACATACTACATGCTACATACATACTACATACATACTACATGCTACATACATACCACATATATACTACATACATACTACATACAATACATTCATACAATACATACATAGACATACAGTACATATAACATAGAGTAACATACTTACCAATACTTGTCACATTGTTCCCCGAAGCCATTGTCTTTTACGGAATAAATATTAACATAACAAACCACAAAAATACTCACCCACGATCCGAAGCAGTCCACGAGTGTGTCCCACGACGATCTTGGGTAGAGAACTGCAGCATCAGCTGTTGCTGCCGTTCTCTACGGGCTGCAGGAATCCAATGACGGAAGGTAGGTATCCTTCCGCACTGTATTCCTCCGCCACTTAAAAAAAAAAAGTCCCTAGTCTCACTTTATGCCATTGCTGTGTGGGAATTTCCCACGCAGCAATGGCATAAAGTGAGACTAGGGACTTTTTTTTTTTTAAAGTGGCGGAGGAATACAGTGCGGAAGGATACCTACCTTCCGTCATTGGATTCCTGCAGCCCGTAGAGAACGGCAGCAACAGCTGATGCTGCAGTTCTCTAGCCAAGATCGTCGTGGGACACACTCGTGGACTGCTTCGGATCGTGGGTGAGTATTTTTGTGGTTTGTTATGTTAATATTTATTCCGTAAAAGACAATGGCTTCGGGGAACAATGTGACAAGTATTGGTAAGTATGTTACTCTATGTTATATGTACTGTATGTCTATGTATGTATTGTATGAATGTATTGTATGTAGTATGTATGTAGTATATATGTGGTATGTATGTAGCATGTAGTATGTATGTAGTATGTATGTAGCATGCATGTAGCATGCAGTATGTATGTAGCATGCATGTAGTATATGTGTAGTATGTATGTAGCATGTAGTATGTATGTAGTATGTATGTGGTATGTATGTAGCATGTAGTATGTATGTAGCATGTATGTAGTATATATGTAGTATGTATGTAGCATGTAGTATGTATGTAGCATGCATGTAGTATATATGTAGTATGTATGTAGCATGTAGTATGTATGTAGCATGCATGTAGTATATATGTAGTATGTATGTAGCATGTAGTATGTATGTAGCATGCATGTAGTATATATGTAGTATGCATGTAGCATGTAGTATGTATGTAGCATGCATGTAGTATGTATGTAGTATGTATGTAGTATGTATGTGGTATGTATGTAGCATGTAGTATGTATGTAGCATGCAGTATGTATGTAGTATATATGTAGTATGTATGTAGCATGTAGTATATATGTAGTATGCATGTTGCATGCATGTAGTATATATGTAGTATGCATGTTGCATGCATGTAGTATATATGTAGTATGTATGTTGCATGTAGTATATATGTAGTATGCATGTTGCATGCATGTAGTATATATGTAGTATGTATGTTGCATGTAGTATATATGTAGTATGAATGTAGCATGTATGTAGTATGTAGTATGAATGTAGCATGTATGTAGTATGCATGTTGTATGTATGTAGCATGTATGTAGCATGTAATTTTTTTTTTTTTTTTTTTACATTCAACACATTAGCCGGATGATGGGACTACTACTGTCCCATCATTGGCTAATGTGTCAATCACTGTCATGGTAGCAGGCATCGCCCGATGGGACTTGTAGTCCCATCGGACGATGCCTGCACAGACCCCCGAAGCCTGCACAGCCCCCCGGCAGGCCGGCACAGCCCCCCGGCAGGCCGGCACAGCCCCCCGGAGCCTGCACAGCCCCCCGGCAGGCCGGCACAGCCCCCCGGCAGGCCGGCACAGCCCACCGGAGCCTGCACAGCCCCCCGGCAGGCCGGCACAGACCACCGGAGCCTGCACAGACCCCCTGGCAGGCCGGCACAGCCCCCCGAAAGGCCCGTACAGACCCCAGAGAGGCTGTACAAGGGAAAAACAGGATTTTTCTTATTCCGATACCGGAAGTCCCATAGACTTGAATGGGACTTCCGGTATCGGAATCGGCGATACCGATACTTTTTTTTAAGATCGGCCGATCCATTCCGATCCGTTACTTTGAAGTATCGGACGGTATCGCTCAACTCTAGTGGTAAGAACTCTGTAATGCTTTAACGTATCCCAGTGATTCTTAGAAAATGTTTGCATGACATGTTGTACTTTATGCTAGTTATAAATTTTGGTCGATATAGTTTGTGCTTATTTATTAATCTCTTTCTGCCATGAGACATACTATCCCGTCCATGTGCCCTGGGACTTAATTCCCAGGGACGGGATAGTACGTCATAGCGATCAGCGGCGCTCACGTGGTGAGCGCCGCTGATCGCGGCCAGGTGTCAGCTGATTATCACAGCTGACACCAGGCACAATGTGTCAGGGGCAGTCACGGACTGCCCCCGACACGTTAACCCCTTGTACACCACGATCAAACACGATCGCCGTGTACAGGGGGTTAAAGGGAAGCATCGGCAGGGAGGGGGCTCCCTCCGTGCTTCCCTGAGACTCCCGCAGCAGCTTAATGTGCAGCGCTGCTGTGGGGGGCTCTTTCCCTACAGGCCCCCGGATCCAAGATGGTGACGGGGACCTTCGGGGGCCTGTAGGGAGCTGACTTCCTCACTGCCTGCAAAGCGCAGGCATGAGGAAGTCTGCGTCTATGCCTGTGACAGATCGCTGATCTGTCACAGTGATCTGTGATGTGACAGATCAGCCATCTGTCACAGGACAGTGATGTCCCACCTGGGACAATATAATAAAGTTAAAAGAAAAAAAAAAAGTGTAAAAATAATATTTAAAAAAATCGCTAAACAAATTAGTGAAAAAAAAAAAATATTCCCCAATAAATTCATTTTTAGAAAATAAAAAAAAGCCCAAAACAATAAAAGTACACATATTTGGCATCGCCGTGTCCGTAACGACCCGCCCTATAAAACTGTCCCATTAGTTAACCCCTTTAGCGAACCCCTTAAAAAATAAAAAACGAAGCAGAAAATAATGATTTATTATCATACCGCTGAACAAGAACTGCAATAATGCGCGATCAAAAAGACGCATATAAGTATGGTACCGCTGAAAACGTCAGCTTGTCCCGCAAAAAATGAGCCATCATACAGCATCATCCGCAAAAAAATAAAAAAGTTATAGCTCGCAGAATAAAGCGATGCAAAAATAATTATTTTTTATATAAAATAGTTTTCATTGCATAAAACCGACAAAACATAAAAAAAGACCTAAATGAGGTATCGCTGTAACCGTACTGACCCGAAGAATAAAACCGCTTTATCAATTTTACCGCAAGCGGAACGGTGTAAACGCACCCCCCAAAAGAAATTCATGAAGCTCTGGTGTTTGTTCATTCTGCGTCCCAAAAATCGGAATAAAAAGCGATCAAAAAATGTCACGTGCCCGAAAATGGTACCAATAAAAAAGTCAACTCGTCCCGCAAAGAATAAGACCTCACATGGAAAAATTATAGCTTTTAATATGTGGTGATGCAAAAACTATTTTTACAATGAAAAGCGTCTTTTAGCGTGTGACAGCTGCCAAACATAAAAACTGCCATAAATAGTACATCAAACCCCCCGTTGTCACCCCCTTAGTTAGGGAAAATAATAAAACTAAAAGAAAATGTATTTATTTCCATTTTCCCTTTAGGGTTAGGGCTAGAGCTAGGGTTAGGGTTAGGGCTAGGGCTATGGTTAGGGCTAGAGCTAGGGCTAGGGTTAGGGCTAGGGTTAGGGCTAGGGCTGAGATTAGGGTTAGGGGTGTGTTGGGGTTAGGGTTGGAGTTAGAATTGGGGGTTTCCACTGTTTGGGCACATCAGGTGCAACATGGCGTCTTGTTATGAATGAGTCACCGGAGGAGGAGAAAACAAAAATACAAGCTAAGTCCAGAAAACCGGAGAGGTTGGTAGCTATCGGATTGCAGACCCCTGATCCTATACACCACAAATAACAGTAGCTGTGGGGGGTTCCTACGGTGCCCTATACCCCTCGTCACAGCCAGAGAACTACATAAGCCTAAAGAAGGAAAGGGGAAATCTAAACTGCCCCAGAGCAGACCCCAAAGCAATAGACAGCCCCCAACATATATTGTCAGTGAAAAACAGATGAAAACACAAAGACAGAAAGACAGGCAAATGATGGGGCCCAACTAACTAGATAGGACAGGACAGAAAAGATGCTGGCTGCAATCCGCAATAAAACCCTACCAAAATTGTCCCAACCGTCTGATAGGGAAAAAGGCCCTGAAGTCGCTAGACTTCAAAATCACTATATCAGCACTCAGGTATATTCTGAAAACAGAGCAGAGATCAACTGATCAGAGACAAAAATGGAATTCAGCCAGTCCCAACCAGGACTGGCTGAATACAAACACTAAGGAAACCAGACAAAATCTCATGGAATAATAGCAGGGCAAAAACTTAGCTTTTAGTAGACAGGAAATAAGCTGAATGCAAGAGCTCAGAGGAGAAAGGATCACCAGCAGCCCTGCAGGGCGTCGGCTGCCTTATATCCACTCAGAAATTCCAGATGTCCAATCACACTCCGCCTGTTCAGATGACAGGTTCTTCCCATCCCAATCAATTTCACTACCTCTCTTCACCAGCAGAGGGAGTTCATCAGACATCAAAGGTGAAGGGGAGAATGAACTCACAACAGTACCTCCCCCTTGAGGAGGGGTCACCGAACCCTCATCCACGCCACCAGGGCGATCAGGATCGGCCCGATGAAAAGCACGAACCAATCTTTCGGCATGAATATCGGATGCAGGGACCCAAGAATTATCCTCCTGGCCATAACCCTTCCATTTAACCAAATACTGGAGTCTCCGTCTAGCCAGGCGAGAATCCAGTATCTTCTCAACCTCATATTCCACATTACCTTCAACCAATACAGGGTCAGGAGGTGCCACCACAGGAACTACTGGCTCAACAAACCTCTTTAACAGAGACTTATGAAACACGTTATGGATCTTGAATGTAACAGGAAGAGCCAATCGAAAAGAGACCGGATTAAGAATCTCCAAAATCTTGTAAGGTCCAATAAATCTAGGTTTAAACTTTGGAGAAGCCACCTTCATAGAGATATTCTTTGATGACAACCAAACCATATCAGCCACCTTAAACTGGGGACCAATGGTCCTATGCCGGTTGGAAAACCGCTGGGCCTTTTCCTGGGAGAGAGACAACTGATCCACCACTTGGTCCCAAATCTGGTGCATTTTCTCCACCACAGTGTCAACACCTGGGCAGGCAGAAGACTCCACCTGCCCTGAAGAGAATCGAGGATGAAACACAAAAATAGGTGACATCAAAGTGGCAGAACTAGCTCTATTATTTAAAGCAAATTTGGCCAAGGGCAAAAATGAAACCCAATCATCCTGATCAGCAGAAATAAAACATCTCAAATACGACTCCAAAGTCTGGTTTGTTCTCTCCATCTGCCCATTGGTCTGAGGGTGAAACGCAGAAAAGAAGGACAACTGAATTCCCAGCTTGGAACAGAAAGTCCTCCAAAATCTAGAAAGAAACTGAACTCCTCTGTCAGATACAATGTTCTCAGGAATCCCGTGCAAGCGAACAACCTGTTGCAAAAACAAGGGCACCAACTCTGAGGAAGATGGCAACTTAGGGAGTGGTACAAGATGGACCATCTTAGAGAATCTATCACAAATCACCCAAATAACAGTCATTCTCTGAGAGACAGGCATATCAGAGATAAAATCCATTGAAATATGGGTCCATGGCCTCCTGGGCACCGGCAAAGGCATCAACAACCCACTAGGGCGAAAACAAGGTTTAGACCGGGAGCAAGTCCCACAGGACTGCACAAAATTCCTGACATCACGAGACAAGGCGGGCCACCAAAAAGACCGACTCACCAAATCTCTAGTACCAAAAATACCTGGATGACCAGCCAATGCGGAGCAATGAACTTCAGACATCACTCTCTTCCTCCACTGGTCAGGAACATACAATTTTCCAATGGGACAACGCTCAGGTTTGTCCTCCTGAAACTCTTCCAGAACACGTCTCAAATCAGGCTAGATGGCAGAAAGAACTACCCCCTCACCTAAGATGGTAGCAGGCTTGGTCACAATAGGAGAATCAGCAAAGAAACTCCTAGAGAGGGCGTCTGCCTTGACATTCTTAGTGCCCGGAAGACAAGAGACCACAAAATCAAAACGTGTGAAAAACAAGGCCCACCTAGCCTGTCTAGGATTCAAGCGTTTGGCCGACTCCAGGTAAATCAAATTCTTGTGGTCAGTGAGGACCATGACTTGATGTTTAGCTCCCTCCAACCAATGTCTCCACTCCTCAAATGCCCATTTCATGGCTAACAGTTCTCGATTCCCCACATCATAGTTACGTTCGGATGGGGAGAACTTTTGGGAAAAGAAAGCACAGGGATTCATTTTAGATGTTACAGGATCTTTTTGGAACAAAACAGCTCCTGCACCAATCTCAGAAGCATCCACCTCTACCTGAAACGGGAGTGAGACATCAGGTTGCCGCAAAACCGGAGCAGAAGTGAACCTTCACTTCAGCTCCTGAAAAGAAGAAACAGCCTCCGGAGACCAATTCAGCACATCAGCCTCCTTCTTAGTCAAATCAGTCAATGGTTTGGCAATACCAGAAAAATTAGCTATAAATTTGCGATAAAAATTAGCAAAACCCAAAAACTTCTGGAGGGCCTTCAAAGAAGTGGGCTGAACCCAATCATAAATGGCCTGTACCTTGGCCGGGTCCATTTCAATAGTTGACGGAGACAAAATAAATCCCAAAAATGAAATCCTCTGTACCCCAAAAAGGCATTTCGATCCCTTGACATACAGGGAATTCTCCCTCAAGATCCGGAACACAGTCCGAACATGTTCCACATGAGAGTCCCAATCCTTGGAAAAGATCAAAATATCATCCAGATAGATGATCAAAAATTTATCCACAAAGTCTCGGAAAATATCATTCATGAAGCACTGGAAGACAGAAGGGGCATTAGTGAGCCCAAAAGGCATCACCAGGTACTCAAAATGTCCCTCCGGAGTATTAAACGCCATCTTCCATTCATCCCCCTGCTTAATGCGAATAAGATTATACGCCCCCCTGAGGTCAAGCTTGGTAAACCAGCAAGCACCTTTAACTCTGGAGAATAGATCAGAAATCAGGGGTAACGGATACTGATATTTAACAGTAATTTTGTTGAGGGAACGATAGTCAATACAAGGCCTTAATGAACCATCTTTCTTGGCCACAAAAAAAACCAGCACCCAAGGGTGAAGAGGATGGTCTAATATGACCCTTCTCCAACGACTCCTTAATATAGGATCACATAGCCTCGTGCTCGGGTACAGATAAATTGAAAAGTCGACCCTTGGGAAATTTACACCCAGGGCTCCGCTCAATTGCACAGTCATAACTCCTATGAGGAGGCAAAGACGCAGACTCATTCTCACTAAATACATCATAAAAATCAGCCAAATAGTCAGGAACATCATGCGACTGGGGAGAGGTGGAGAAAATAGGAGCGTCACTAAGGGCACACCGACAACCCCAACTCACCACAGACACAGATTTCCAATCCAAAACTGGATTATGGATTTGCAACCAGGGAAACCCAAGAACGATGGTATCATACAAATTATGCAACACCAAAAATCTGCAATTTTCTTGATGGTCTGGGGCGACCCGCATTACCACCTGGGTCCAAAACTGAGGTTTATTCTTCGCCAAAGGAGTAGCATCAATACCCCTCAAAGGGATAGGCGTCCGCAGAGGTGTCATAGGAAATCCACAACGTTTAGCAAAATCCAAGTCCATCAGGTTCAGAGCTGCTCCCGAATCCACAAAAGCCTTAGCGGAAAATGTGGACAGAGAGCAGATCAGAGTAATTGCCAGAAGAAACTTAGGTTGAACACCACCCACAGCAAATGTGTGTGCAAAACGTTTCTCACGTTTAGGGCAGACAGAAATAATATGAGAGGCATCTCCACAGAAAAAACACAGCTTATTACGCCTTCTGAACTCCTGACGTTGCGCCCTAGACAAAACTCTATCACATTGCATAGGTTCAGAAATTTGTTCAACAGGTGGCAACACCTCTCGTGCAGTTTTGCGTTCACGCAAACGCCGATCAACCTGAATGGCTAATGCCATAGAATCGTCAAGACCAGAGGGAACAGGAAATCCCACCATAGTATCTTTTACGGTTTCTGACAAACCCTTCCGAAAGAGAGCTGCCAAGGCATTATCATTCCAGGTAGTAAGGACCGCCCACTTTCGGAATTTTTGACAGTGCAACTCTGCAGAATCCTGACCCTGGCTCAATGCCAACAGGGCCTTTTCAGCCTGATCAATAGCATTAGGTTCATCATACAACAACCCCAAGGCCTGAAAAAATGCGTTCACATCAGTCAGAATAGGATCATCAGGTTTCAAAGAAAACGCCCAATCCTGGGGATCGCCGCGCAGCAAAGAGATGACAATTTTAACCTGCTGCGCGGAGCTCCCAGATGAGTTAGGCTTCAAGGCAAAAAATAATTTACAATTATTCTTAAAATTCAGAAATTTAGACCGATCCCCAAAAAACACATCAGGAGTAGGGATCTTTGGTTCAGCAGCATGTGAATGAGCAAGATAGGCGGAAATTCCCCTCACTTCACCAGTAAGCTGCTCCACACGATCAGACAATTGCTTAATCTCCATTGAGAAAAAATTCCCCCTACGGCCTCAGAGAAATAGAGGAAAAAATATACACCAAAAAAAAAAAAATTCTGACACTTTTTTTCCTTTTTTTTTCTTCTTTTTTTTACAATTCTCTCCTGCTATTGAACACCCTAGAATCTGTGGTATGGCTGGTGATTCTGTTATGAATACGTCACCGGAGGAGGAGAAAACAAAAATACAAGCTAAGTCCAGAAAACCGGAGAGGTTGGTAGCTATCGGATTGCAGACCCCTGATCCTATACACCACAACTAACAGTAGCCATGTGGGGTTCTTATGGTGCCCTAGACCCCTCGTCACAGCCGGAGAACTACATAAGCCTAAAGAAGGAAAGGGGAAATCTAAACTGCCCCAGAGCAGACCCCAAAGCAATAGACAGCCCCCAACATGTATTGTCGGTGAAAAACAGATGAAAACACAAACACAGACAGAAAGACAGGCTGAGCAAACGATGGGGCCCAACTAACTAAATAGGACAGGACAGAAAAAATGCTGGCTGCAATCCGCAATAAAACCCTACCAAAAATGTCCCAACCGTCTGATAGGGAAAAAGGCCCTGAAGTCGCTAGACTTCAAAATCACTATATCAGCACTCAGGTATATTCTGAAAACAGAGCAAAGAGATCAACTGATCAGAGACAAAAATGGAATTCAGCCAGTCCCAACCAGGACTGGCTGAATACAAACACTAAGGAAACCAGACAAAATCTCATGGAATAATAGCAGGGCAAAAACTTAGCTTTTAGAAGACAGGAACTAAGCTGGATGCAAGAGCTCAGAGCAGAAAGGATCACCAGAAGCCCTGCAGGGCGTCGGCTGCCTTATATCCACTCAGAAATTCCAGATGTCCAATCACACTCCGCCTGTTCAGATGACAGGTTCTTCCCATCCCAATCAATTTCACTACCTCTCTTCACCAGCAGAGGGAGTTCATCAGACATCAAAGGTGAAGGGGAAAATGAACTCACAACAGCGTCTGATCTCAATTCCAGCCAATTTTGTGTTGAAAAAGACAAATGGTGCTCCTTCCCTTCCAAGCTCTGCCATGCGCCCAAACAGTGTTTTACCCCCACATATAGAGTATCAGCCTACTCAGGATAAATTGCAAAACAACTTTTGGGGTCCAATTTCTCCTGTTACCCTTAGGAAAATAAAAAATTGGGGCAAAAATATCATTTTTGTGGAAAAAAATGATTTTTTTATTTTCACGCCCAGGCATTATAAACTTCTGTGAAGCACTTGGGGGTTCAAAGTGCTCACCACACATCTAGATAAGTTCCGTGGGGAGTCTAGTTTCCAAAATGGGGTCACTTGTGGGGAGTTTCAATAGTTTAGATACATCAGGGGCTCTCCAAACGCACATGACACCCGCAGACCATTCCATCAAAGTCAGCATTCCAAAATGTCACTACTTCCCTTCCGAGTCCCGACGTGTGCCCATACAGTAGTTTTCTCCCACATATGAGGTATCAGCGTACTCAGGACAAATTGGACAACAACTTTTGGGGTCCAATTTCTTCTTGTACCCTTGGTAAAATAAAAAAATTGGTGACTAAAAGGTCATGTTTGTGGAAAAAATACGATTTTTTTATTTTCACGCCCGGGCGTTATAAACTTCTGTGAAGCACTGGGGGGTTCAAAGTGCTCATAACACATCTAGATAAGTTCCTTGGGGGGTCTAGTTTCCAAAATGGTGTCATTTGTGGGGGGTTTCTACTGTTTTGGTGCATCAGGGGCTTTCCAAACGCGACATGGTGTCCGATCTCAATTCCAGCCCAAAACTTCAAATGGCGCTGCTTCCCTTCCGAGCTCTGCCATGCGCCCAAATAGTGGTTTACCCCCACATGTGGGGTATCAGCACACTCAGGACAAATTGCACAATAACTTTTAGGGTCCTGTTACTCTTGGAAAAATAAGAATTGAGGGTGAAAAGATCATTTTTTTGGAAAAAATATGATTTTTTAATTGTACGGCTGTATGTTATAATCTTCTGTGAAACCCTTGGGGGTTCAAAGTTCTCACCACACATCTAGATAAGTTCCTTGTGGGGTCTAGTTTCCAAAATGGTGTCATTTGTGGGGGGTTTCCACTGTTTTGATACATCAGGGGTTTTCCAATCGCGACATGGTGTCCGATCTCAATTCCAGCCAAAAAGTCAAATGGCGCTGCTTCCCTTCCGAGCTCTGCCATGCGCCCAAATAGTCATTTACACCCACATATGGGGTATCAGCGTACTCAAGACAAATTGCACAATAACTTTTAGGGTCCTGTTACCCTTGGGAGAATAAAAATTGGGGGTGAAAAGATCATTTTTGTGGAAAGAATATGATTTTTTTATTGTACCGCTGTACGTTATAAACTTCTGTGAAGCCCTTGTGGGTTCAAAGTTCTCACCACATATCTAGATAAGTTCCTTGGGGTGTCTAGTTTCCAAAATGGGGTCACTTGTGGGGTGTTTCCACTGTTTAGGTACATCAGGGGCTCTCCAAACTCGACATGGCGTCCAATCTGAATTCCAGCCAATTTTGCATTGAAAAAGTCAAACGGCGCTCCTTCCCTTCTGAGCTCTGCCATGCGCCAAAACAGTGGTTCCCCCCCACATATCAGGTATCAGCGTACTCAGGACAAATTGCACAATATCTTTTGCAGTCCAATTTCTCCTGTTACCCTTGGTAAAATAAAAAAAATTGAACCTGAAGTATTTTTTTGTGAAAAAACGTTGAATGTTCATTTTTTTTAAATATTCAAAAAATTCCTGTGACGCACCTAAAGGGTTACTAAACTTCTTGAATGTGGTTTTGAGCACCTTAAGGGGTGCAGTTTTTAGAATGGTGTCACTTTTGGGTATTTTCTATCATATAGACCCCGCAAAGTGTCTTCAAATGTGATGTGGTCCGTAAAAATAAAATGGTGTTGCAAAAATGAGAAATCGCTGGTCAATTTTTAACCCTTATAACTTCCTAAGAAAAAAAATTTTGGTTCCAAAATTGTGCTGATGTAAAGTAAACATGTGGGAAATGTTGCTTATCAAGTATTTTGTGTGCCGTGTCTCTGTGATTTAAGGGCATAAAAATTCAAAGTTGGAAAATTGCGAAATTTTCAAAATTTTTGCCAAATTTCGTTTTTTTTCATAAATAAACGCAAGTTATATAAATGAAATTTTACCACTAACATGAAGTACAATATGTCACGAGAAAACATTGTCAGAATCACCGGGATCCATGGAAGCGTTTCAGAGTTATTGCCTCATAAAGGGACAGTGGTCAGAATTGTAAAAATTGGCCCGGTCATGAACGTGCAAACCACCCTTGGGGCTTAAGGGGTTAAAATATCAAAAATTTCACATCAAATTAGAAAATTTAGCAGTTTTCAAACTTTTCATTTTTATGCCCTTAAATCAGATAATTATAGGACATAAAATAGCTAATATATAACATTTCCCACATGTCTACTTTACATCTGCATCATTTTTTAAACATAATTTTTTTTCGTTAAGGCCTGTTTCACACTTACATTGTCGGCGGTCAGCTGAAATCCGCCACAGGTTCAAAACAACTGATCCGTCTCCGTTTCATGACGTACGGATGACAGCGGACCACGTTGCAGTACGGATCCGTGGAAGATGGAAAGCGGTGGGATTTAAAGTGACTGCGGGCTGGAATGTTGCCGTGATCTTGTGACATTGCCCAGCGTTGCGATATCTTAAGGCCGCGATCTCGCAGCACTGAAGACATGGCCGCGATAAGAGCGGGATTCATTCCTCATGGCTGCGATCTCGGGGACGCGGTATGGAGAGAGAGATTTTAGCGGATTCCGGAACGGCATTTATGGGTTAAAATTCTTCCTGGAGTTAAAATTCCGGGCATGCATGGTTCAAAATAGCGGCCCGTCAAAGAAAAAAACGTTGCAGGGTCCATCTCGTCCACCCGGGAGCCGCTAACATCTTGGCGGATCCGTAAAAAAATGGGTGTGACGGATGACCATCAGTCAAGATCCGCCAATAATGTAAGTCTATGGGGGAAAAAAACAGATCCGTACCTTTTTTGGCAGATCCGTTTTTTAAAAAAATTGGCGGATTTTAACTGACGGGGAAAAACGGAAGTGTGAAACAGGCCTAAGAAGTTAGAAGGTTAAAAATTTATCAGCAGTTTCTCATTTTTCCAACAAACTTTACAAAACCTTTTTTTTAACAGATCACATCAGATCTGAAGTGATTTTGAGGGGGCTAGTTCACAGAAAATATCCAAAAGTGACACCATTCTAAAAACTGCACTCTCAAAGTGCTCAAAACTAGCGATGAGTGAATTTGTTCGGATTCGGTTCTGAATACAATCGGAATTTAATATTGTTTTTGCAATATTCGTCTAACACTGCCGAACGTCATTAGAGTCAATGAGAGTAGAAATTACCGAATATATTCGGAACCGATCATTGAGCATACACTCAGCATGGATAGTGTTCAAATATGGCACGAATATGTCAAAATCAAATCCTGGGACAAAATCCGAACAAATTCGCTCATCTCTACTCAAAACCACATTTAAAAAGTTTATTAACCCTTCAGGTTCTTCACAGGATTTAAAGGAATGTGCAAGGAAAAATTGAATATTTTACTTTTTTCACAAACTTTTATTTTAGCCCCAATTTTTTTATTTTATGGCCGGGGTCACACTAACCGACGCAAAATACGGTCAGTATTTTACATGCATAATACGGATGAATGGCCCCTAAACAGTGCTCCGTATGTCATCCGTAATCAAGGTGTGGTCGCGTATTTTGCGCATGTAAGCATCTGTATGTAATCCGTATGGCATCCGTATAGCGAGATTTTCTCGCAGGCTTGCAAAATGGACATATAATGGAGCCCTATGACAGGGTTTATAACAGAAACCAAAGAATATAGACACATAGAATGCATATATATATGTATATATATATGTATTCTATGTGTATATATCTATTCTTTCGTTTCTTTATTAAACCTGTCAGTGTGAGTCCGTGTGTAATACGCATTACGTGGTCCGTGTGTAATACGCATTTTGCGCACCCATAGACTTGCATTGGCGTACTACGGTCGTAGTACGCTGACAATCGCAGCATGCTGCGATAGGCACGGAGCGTAGAATATGGATGAGAACTATACGGCTGGTGCGAGGGACCCCATAGAGAATCATTCGTCCGTGTCTAATGCGTGCTTTTAGCGCCTCTCACTCGGCCGTATTCCTCGCCAGTGTGACCCCGGCCTAACAAGAATACCAGGAGAAAATAAACCATACAATTAGTTGTGCATTTTGCTTTGAGTATACCGACTTTTTGAAAGCAAAATTAGCTGGAATTGAGAACGGGCGTTATGTAGTGTTTGAGGGGTCTTGATGTGCTTAAGTAGTGGAAACCTCCCCATACGTGACCACATTTTGGAAACTACATCCCTGATGCAACATATCTAGATGTGTAGTGAGTACCTTGAACCCACAGGTGCTTCACAGAATTTTATAACGTTGGGCCTGAAAAATGAAAAAAATAAATTTTAAATGGAAAAAAGTTGCTTCATTCACAAATGTTTCATATTCAAAAGGCTAAGAGGATAAAATAGTCTATACAATCTGTTGTGCAATTTGTTCTGATTCCCCATATGTGGTGGAAACTACTGTTTGGGTGCACACAGGGCTTAGAAGGGAAAGAGCACTATATGACTTTTGGAATGCAAACTTCTGTGGAAAAGAGACTCCATGTCGCATTTGTAGAGCTCCTGATGTACCTAAAAAGTGAAAACCACCCACTAGTGACCCAGTTTTGGAAGCTACACCCTTCAAGGAATTTATCTAGAGGTGTGGTGAGCAACTTGAACTCACAGGTGCTTTGCAGAATTTTAAAATATTGGACTGTGAAAATTAAAAATGAAGTATTTCCCCAGAAATGTTGTTTTAGTCCCACATTTTTCATTTTCATAAAGGTAACAGGAGAAAATTTGTTAAGCAATGTTTCCTGAGTAAAATAATTCCTCATATGTGGTCAAAAGCTACTTTTTAGGCACAGTGGAAACCTTTGAAGGAAAGGAGCACATATCAGAGTGCAGATTTGCCTGTAATGGTCTGCGGGTGCCATGTCACTTTGGCAGGGCTTCTGAGCTGTCAGAAGAGCAATACCCCCATAAGTGATCCCATTTGATAAACCACACTTCTTAATGAAATTATCTAGGGGTGCAGTGATCATATTGACACTGCATGTGTTTCACCAAATTTTATACCATTGAGCTGTGAAGAAAAAAATATTTATACCACTATAATGTTGTTTTAGCTCCATATTTCACTTTTTCACAAAAAGGACTAGGTAAAGATGACCACATAATTTGTTACACAATTTCTCATAAATGAGGCAATATCCCATATGTGGCTATGCAGTTCTGTTGGGCCACACGGTGAGACTGGGGAAGGAAGGAGCGCTATTTGATTCTTGGAGAACAAGTTTTAGTATAAAAGTTTGCAGACTCCATATACAGAGCCCTCCAGTGCCAGAAGAGTAGAAGCCCTCTCAATTTACCCAAATTTGGAAATTAAACAACTCCGGGAATTTATCTACAGGTGTAGTAATGATTTTTACTTCACAAGTTTTAGTAGAAAAGTAGACAGAATAATAGACAGAATAACATTTCTCAGATAAAGAGAAGAACATAGGCAGATTTAGCTTAACCATCAAGAAAGAGAAGATCTAGAATATATAGAGAAGAACCTGTATACCATCTTTTCAAAGAAATGAATCTACAAACACCTCTTTTCATTCTCACCTACCTGTTTAACACCTTATCATATCCCTGCCACTATAGCACCCTATAGGGTGAGCAGGGAGAGCCTTCGAGGAGCGGGGACGCCACTGCACAGGTTTTAGGGTGCCATCCTCTGCTGTCAGGTAGGCTTAGACAAGCCAGCATTGGGACAGGTGATCATTTCTTGGGTTGATATGATGCATTGTTGTAAATAATTGGGACTTGTTGTGTTATACTTTAACATTTGATAATAAAAATTGTTGATTTTATTATATAAGTAAGGGAATATGGTGAGCAGATTTACATTTTTCTCTTGCAAACTCGTTTTGCGAAAGCTGTGCCTCTGTACAAATCCCTCATTAGCCCGCACATGGAGTACTGTGTACAGTTTTGGGCACCGGTGCTCAGGAGGGATATAATAGAACTAGAGAGAGTACAAAGTAGGGCAACAAAATTAATAAAGGGGATGGGGGAACTACAATACCCAGAGAGATTAGCAAAATTAGGATTATTTAGTCTAGAAAAAAGATGACTGAGGGGCAATCTAGTAACCATGTATAAGTTTATAAGGGGACAATACAACTAACTCTCCGAGGATCTGTTTATACCAAGGAAGGTGATGGTCACAAGGAGGCATTCTCTGCGTCTGGAGGAGAGAAGGTTTTTCCACCAACATGGAAGAGGATTCTTTACTGTTAGGGCAGTGAGAATCTGGAATTCCTTGCCTGAGGATGTGGTGATGGCGAACTCAGTCGAGGGGTTCAAGAAAGGCCTGGATGTCTTCCTGGAGCATAACAATATTGTATCCTACAGTGATTAGGTTCTTTAGAAGGACGTAGATCTGGGGATTTATTCTGACGAAATATAGGCTGAAGTGGATGGACAAATATATTTTTTTGGCCTTGCTAACTATTTTACTATGTTACTATTCTGCATATGTCCCCCAGTAAATACATTGCTGAGGCTATGAAGGGTATGCAGTATTGTCAGCACAATTACCCTTCATTAAGTAAAGATACAATATTCATGAATCTTGCAAGCCCCAGTTGTCAATGTTCCCCAGGATTCAACCACAATAAGGAAACTTCACTCAACTTCCATAACTTCTCAAAGGGAATCAACCCCCCTAGACCACATATGTGGGCATGCAGGTCTTTGAAATGTA
Source organism: Dendrobates tinctorius (assembly GCF_039654945.1). NCBI lineage: Eukaryota > Metazoa > Chordata > Amphibia > Anura > Dendrobatidae > Dendrobates > Dendrobates tinctorius. Next base: position 22,638,061 of record NW_027361692.1, read on the forward strand.
AATCTATCTGCACCTTTATATCTATCTGCTGCCGCATCCTGAGAAATTAGCATTTTCATTCATATGCACAAGGCTGGTTAAACACTGTGGGTGTGACAGAGCACTTCCTGAGCCTCTGCCTACTCAACTTATTGCCCCACCCAGGAACAGCGTGACTACCAATAGTGTGATTGGTAGGTCACAGGCCAGTGCTGGGCAGAGAAACAACCTAGGGAGGCATTCAAATTTCTTGTCGCACTGCAATGTATTTCATGCCTTTATATACTTGTCACAGAGAATACTTCCAGTAAAGAGAATTTTAAAATAAATAGTCTTGACAGATATTTTTTAAAAGCATACTGGCAAACTATCATTTTTTGTTATACAGCCTGCTGACAAAGTATTAGAAGTCCCCTGTTCTACTAGATTTAATGTATAATGCAAAATCTTTGCAGCTGCATTGAGCTTTTCATAAAGCACTAAAGTAAAAAAAAACACTAAAATGCTAGAAGCACTAACATGATACCCCCCTATTATTCCTCTTCTTGATTTGAATGGCAAATTCGGGACAAAGATATGTGGATGGGAAATTCAGAACAGAAGTTCGGAAGCATAGGTTGGAATTTTGTGATTTCTGGCTGTAACTCGGGCCATAATATTATATAGCACTAAATACTTACAATTGCTAATTTTGCTTTTCTATCCAGTTAATTCTTTTCGTTTCTCTGTTCTCTGTAGAAAGAGGAAGTCTCTTTTCCCTGCAGAAATCATTCCCCTCCTCAACTCCTGACCCAGCTGCCCCACTCCTTCCTGTCAGGGACTTTTGCAGTGACTCATGAGTCATACAGGGAAAATTGACTTCCAGTTTCTACATAGAGCTTAGAAGGATTGAGCTCTATGTAGAAACAGTTTAAAAACAGTCAGTTTTTAATTATGTGATGTCATAGAGCCAGTAGAGTAGCTACTGGGGAGGACAGAGGCTGCGGCTGCCCCAAGCTCAAAAGGGACCACTCCGAGCTGCGCTACTTTGAACTATATCAGCATGCGCTAAGCGCTGATACAGTTAAAGGGAACCTGCCACCAATTTTGTCACAGAGCAGCTAACAATATCACCATACTCAGTGTCGGCCCTGCATTCCCTAAGTGTTTAGGGTATGTGCACACGTTGCAGATTTGCCTACAGAACTTTCTGCATGGAATCTGCATCTCTTAGCAGAAAAAGCAGGTAAAAATCTGTGCTTTTTTGCACAAGCGATCGGATGATTACAGCTATAATCTCCCATGGAGACTATTGAATCAAGTAAAACGTAAAAAGAAAAACGTTTTGAAAAATATAATATAACTATTTTTTTGTTTTATTTCGAAACTTTGGATTTTTTTCTCACCATGTAAATAAAAAAGAACCTAGACATGTTTGGCATCTCTGAACTCATAATGACCTGGAGAATCATAATGGCAGGTCAGTTTTAGCATTTAGTTAACATGGTAAAAAAGCAAAACAAAAAACAATTGTAGAACTGCACTGTTTTGCAATTTCATCGCACTTTGAATTTTTTTCCCATTTTCCAGTAAGTTACAGTATACGGCAAAACCAATTATGTTGTTCAAAAGTAAAACTTGTCCTGCAAAAAACAAGCCCTCACATGACCATAGTGACAGAACGATAAAAAAAACTTATGGCACTGGGAAGAAAAGAAGCAAAAAATGGAAACTCAAAAATGGAAAATCCAAGGTTGTGTGCATTACCCTGTGGACGCTATGTAACCCATTAGCTGAGGGGGCCGGCCCCCACCCCCCACAAGTTCAACTGTATTGGCATCTGCAGATACAGTTGAAAGCAATGTTGGAAATGAGTGTCAGCTGAATTTTCCTCCCCCATAATTCTTCCTCAGTGTCTGATGTCTTAGCACGACAACATCGCTACATGGCATTCTGTGCGATGCTTAAGAATACGACGAGCAGAGACTGGAGCATCGGAGGAACGAGAAGGAGCTGTGAGTATTGTATTTTATTTTTTTAGAACATTGAGGTGGTCATAAAACTGTATTGAGGACTATAGGATGCATTATACTGTATGGAATGGACGATGGGATGCATCATACTGTATGGACTATATGATGCATTATACCATATGAACTATGTGTTAGGAACGGCAGAACGCACTAAATAAAATAATAATAAAGTGCGTTCGCCGCTCGGGGTCCACCGTGCAGTAGGTGGTATAACTGCTGCTAAGTGGTGGCAGACAAGCAATATGGCGGTATGATGCACATGGGTTAAATTTAATCCAGAGTGCGCAGAGTGGCCTCTGTTCACACACAGAGGTGCCGCAACAAAAAACATACAAAACTCTGAACCTGTTAGTGACACAGGCTTCAGGTAGATGAACACACGGTATCTGGTCACAGGAGCAGGACCCAAAACAGAGGAGCTGCGTCCCTCTAGACCTACCATGTGTGCAGCGTCGCTTCTGCAGACGCCAAGGAGGGCTGCAACTGCAGCGCGGCGTAGGACACTGCCGCTCAACGACAAAGCAGAAAGCAAGCGCGATGTCGGACGGTAGCGTAGCGGTGCGGTGAGCACAGTGGCTTAAGGCTTGCCACTGACTGGCGCTGACTCCAAAACTAATTCCCTATCCACATGCGTATTATCAGAGGGAAGGGATTTCAAATGAGTCAGTCACCAGAATCATGCATCTGTCAACATTCACACATAGCAAGTATAGTCTATACTAGTGCATGGCGGAATGTCCATGCACGCTTTTTATAGCCGTGCGGGACTTTCCAGATCTCCGAGATGGACCAATGAGATCTGGAACAGGACCTGGGCACATGACTCCCGATCTCCAATGGGAGATCGTCTTGTGAGCATGCCCTGTAGGAGCACAGAGGGACTTAGTCTCTGGAGCGCTCTGCTGCAAAGCAATCTCCTCTGCAGTAGAAAGACAGCAGAAGACCGCAGAATGTGAGGCTCTGGATTCCTGCAGAGCAGACGCAGAAACCTGATGCCTAACACTATGGAGTGCATTATACTGTATGGGCTATGGGTTGTATTATACCGTATGGGCTATGGGGTGCATTATACTGTAAGTGCTGTGGGGTGCATTATGCTGCATGGAAGACTATGTGGGAGCTATTATGATATTTGGAGGGCTATGTGTGAGCCTTTAAACCACATGCAAGCAATTATACGGTGTGAAGGTTTGTGTGGAGTCCATCATACTGTGTGGAAGGCTATGTGGGGGCCATTATACAGTGTGGAGAGATGTACGGCCATTATATTGAATGTAGACCCATTATACTGCAGGGAGACCTGTGTTGGGGGTCACAGTTGGGGGATCATACTGTATTGGTGTTCTCCATGCTTTTCCGGGGTGCGATACTGTAGGGTCATCATATTGTGCATGTGGAGAGTACTGTGGAGGAATTCACTGTAGGGGTATCTTGGTGTTTGTGGGGCACTTTTGTTGACAATACTTTACAAGTGCAATGAAAGGGGAATCTAGGGCTTCAGTATTAGGAAATTTACAGGGCAAACATTATCACACAGTAGGTGCAGTAATAGGGACACATATGGCAGCAGCGCCTCAGCATTGGCGTATGAGCAGGAGAAGGAGTTTGTGCAGGTTAAGGACAGCTGGTGACAGTGCCTTAAATGAGAGAAGTGATATGTGTCTGCTGTAATCTCTGCAGAGGAGTCCTGGTTGGAAGAAGTTGCCATGTTGGTCTGGTACAGAAGGAAAAGATCGGAAAAGTGAATGACTCCATCAGAAAGAATGTCAGCTGTAAGTCTCCATTAATAACTGTACTGTAATCTCTTATACTGTATGTTCTGCAAGACTGGTATCTACCACCATTTGTCACCTTATGGAGGTGATGTCAGTGTTGGTCTTTGTTTGCTTCTTTAAGTAGGAAAAGAGGGCGGCTGCTCTGATGAGTTTAATTAGTAATGGGGAAGGCAAAACAATGAATAGATACGCTGCAGTGAATACGTAGTTGTACTACATATAAACAACATAGGTGCTTAGTTAATATAATTTTGATCAAAAGCCAGAGTGTAAAAGCCACATCACCATGACATTGTGTACCCAAACAGGATGGTCCCTATTTATACATTTTTCGACCAAATTAGAAGAAGTAGCAACATTTGACTAGTGAGTCTTTGCACATTGAGCTGTGCTAGCAGTTGTATAAACTAATTATTTTTGTGACTGTGGAACTTGAGATTAGGGAAAGCATTTGTAGCATTGCCCTAGGGTTTGCATTGTATTAATCAGGTTTATGATAATAGAGAAACATAGTTTTTTTTTATATGTGAACAAATGCAGGTTAAGGAAACCGTGAGTTCTTTTATGACTTGAGGACTTTGTATTAATGTCTCATTTAGATGCCACGGCCATGTTCGAGGATGTAGGAAAGAAAAAACAAGGAAAGTGTGATCATTTCATGGTCACAGAATGAGATGAAATCAATCAATGCTGATGAGTGGGTCAAAGTTGAGAGTAAAGGAGGATGAGTAAATCAGTGGAGCAGTATGTATTGTGGGTCTGTAAAAAGAATAAATAATTCTGTTCAAATCAGTTGATATGCATGGACTCCTCAGAATTGGGAAAAAAGTCTGCAGTATGACTATATGACTTCAAATTTCTGAATCATCACAGGGTGCTATGTAAATCACATATAGACCACACAAACCTGACTAAAGAACTGATGCGGGCTTCCAGGGTTGCTGAGCGGAAATGGAAAAGATCCCATTCCAACGAGCACTTCATTGCATTCAAACAGACCCTTACTACTTTCAAGTCCACACTCACTGCAGCAAAACAAACCTACTTATCATCTCTCATTTCCTCTCTATCTCAGAAGCCTAAACAGCTATTCAGTACTTTCAATTATCTCCTCTGTCCCCCAGCACCAGCTCCCTCTCATCTCATCTCAGCAGAAGACTTTACCTCATCTTCACGCAGAAGATTAATATCATTAGACAAAGTTTTTGCCTAAAATCCCCACAGCCCCTCCTCATAACTACTCAGCCCTCCTTCTCCAAATTTAGCTTCCGCCATTATAGAAAGATCAAATTTCCTCTTTACTCTTCAGATCACATCTCACCACCTGTGCACTTGACCCAATCTCATCCCAAACCTCACCACAATCTTCATCTCAATCCTAACCCATCTCTTTGACCAGTTACTAGCAACTGGTGTCTAACCCCTCATGCTTCAAACATGCCTCAATCACACCTATCCTGAAAAAGCTCTGCCTTGATCCATCCTGTCTATCTATCAGTGGCGTATCCAGGGGGGGTAGCCGGGGCAGTTGCCCCGGGCGCAGGCAGCAGGGAGGCGCAGTCGGGCCGCCCGGCCGCCTAATGCAGCGGTCCGCAGTATGCCAGTATCTCCCCCTCCCCCCGGCGGCTGCGCTCTGCCGCTACCAGTCCTGGGAGTCGGCGGTTCTCTGTGTTTTAGCTGTCAAGCTGACAGCCGACGCAGAGAAGGAGGCCGCGCCGACTCCCAGGCAGCAATTGTACTTGGCGTCTATGCAGACGCCAGTACAATTGAAGCTCTGACCGCCGGGTCAGAGCGACGTCAGCAGCGTGATCAGGTCATGTGATCACGCTGCTGACGTCACTCCCGGCGCCCAGAGTGAACACTGGTGGTAAGTGTGCTCCTCTGTGGAGCTGAAGAACCATCGAAGATGGGGGATGAGGGATGGGGGTGTGTGTTCATGAGCGGAGATGGGGCTTAATGTGGGAATGGGGGTTAATGAGTGAAGATGGGGGTTAATGTGTGGGGGTTAATGAGTGGAGATGGGATTAATGTGGGGATGGGGGTTAATGAGTGGGGGGGTTAATGAGTGTAGATGGGGGTTAATGAGCGGAGATGGGGCTTAATGTGGGAATGGGGGTTAATGAGTGGAGATGGGGGTTAATGTGGGAATGGGGGTTAATGAGTGGAGATGGGGGTTAATGTGTGGGGGTTAATGAGTGGAGATGGGATTAATGTGGGGATGGGGGTTAATGAGTGGAGATGGGGTTTAATGAGTGGAGATGGGGGTTAATGTGTGGGGGTTAATGAGTGGAGATGGGATTAATGTGGGGATGGGGGTTAATGATTGGAGATGGGGGTTAATGAGTGGAGATGGGGTTAATGAGTGGAGATGGGATTAATGTGGGGATGGGGGTTAATGAGTGGGGGTTAATGTGTGGAGATGGGGGTTAATGAGTGGGGGTTAATGTGTGGAGATGGGGGTTAATGAGTGGGGGGTTAATGTGTGGAGATGGGGGTTAATGTGTGGGGGTTAATGAGTGGAGATGGGATTAATGTGGGGGGTTAATGAGTGGGGGATTAATGTGGGGATTGGGGTTAATGAGTGGAGATGGGGGATTAATGAGTGGAAATGGGGGTTAATGTGTGGAGGGGTTAATGAGTGGGGATGGGGGTTAATGTGTGGGGGGATTTGGGAGTAGGGACGAGGGGTTATTGAGTGGGGATGGGTGTACTTAATGTGTGTGGGGGATTGGGGATGGGGGGATTTGGAGTGGGGGGTACATAATGTGTGGGGGGATTTGGAGTGGGGGTACATAATGTGTGGGGGGATTTGGGAGTAGGGACGAGGGGTTATTGAGTGGGGATGGGGGGTACTTAATGTGTGTGGGGGATTGGGGATGGGGGGGATTTGGAGTGGGGATGGTATTTAATGTATGTGAGGAGATTTGAGGACACAAAATGAAGAGTATGTATGAGGAAACAGTATGGGGGATGGGTGCAGACAGTAAGGGGTGCGAACGGGTGAATGCATGTGGACACAGTATGGAGAGTCGGGGATATGTGTGAGCAGACAGTATAGAGAGTGAGGGGGTAAATATATGAGGAGACAGTATGAGGAAGGAGGGGAATAGTGTGAGGAGACAGTATATTGCAGATATTTGTATTTAGGGGCATTATAATGACACTTCTATCTTTAAGGGCATCGTGTGGGGATTTGCTGCAGAAGACCGGAGAAGATGGAAGTCTACAGAGATGGCTGTGGATGAGAAAACTCATCATGGGGTCTGGACAAGAAGAAGAAAAGGAGACCGACTGCAGAGACGACGTCATCTATAAGGTACCTGGATGTAAATGTTATTTGTGATACTGACTAATTCTCATGTTTTTATTTGTTAGGAACATTAAAGGGGTTGTCCAGGTTTGCGCTGAGTCTGCAGTCATTCTATGTGACTGCAGACTTCTGAATTCTCACAGTGCTCACTGAACGCTGTCAGGATTCTCTCGAGCCGGTAATTTACATACATACGGTCACATGCTGACTAGACACGTGTGGCCTCACTCAGTGAAAATGAACGGAGCAAGGCCGGGCACGTCTAGTCGGAATGTGGCCAGTATATAAATCACATACTTGTGCTGACATGACTGTATATCGACAAGGGAGAATCCTAAATGTGTGCAGTGCATTAGTTGTGAGAATTCAGAAGCTGCAATGTCAGGATTCAGCTCTGCAGGTTCCAGTACTCATCACATGGACACTTCACTCATATGCGATTTTTATAGTTATGGTCCTGTGACATCGAGCTTCTCTTCCTGCTTTCAGTTTTTTACTGAACATTGAGAGCATTAGGGAGAGCAGCTCGTGGGTACATGACTAACTGTGCAAGTCGCATATGTACTTGGGGGGGGGGGGCGCCGAACCAAATTCTTGCCCCGGGTGCCAGAAAGCCTAGATATGCCTCTGCTATCTATTGCCTCATATCACTTTTCATCTATGTGTCAAAATTACTGGAACAATATGTCTAGTTTGAATTATCCTCCCACTCCCTCTTCGACTGCTTACAATCTGGCTTCTGACTTAACCATTCCACCAAAACTGCCCTGACTAAAGTTGCCAATGACCTACTAAATCCAAGCAACACTACTCTGTCCTCCTGCTCCTGGACTTGTCCTCTGCCTTTGACACAGTGGACCATTCCCTCTTACTACAGATTCTTTCATGTCTTGGCATCACAGACTTGGCCTTATCTTGGATCTCTTCATGCCTAACAGACCGGATATTTAGTGTTTCCCACTAACACACCACATCCTCATGTCTCCCCCTATCTGTTGGTGTCCCCCCAAGGTTCAGTTCTAGGACTCTTGATTTTTTCCATCTACACCTTTGATGTGGGACAACTCATAGAGTCCCATGGCTTTTAGTGTCACCTCTTTGCTGATTATGTAGAGCAATGAACCGCGGTCAGGAGGGCGCCAAGGACAAGAGGGGAATCTGTTTGATGTCTTTATTCCACAACGCGTTTCAACAGCAGAAACGCGTTGTGGAATAAAGACAACAGATTCCACTCTTGTCCTTTGCGCCCTCCTGACTGCGGTTCATTGCTCTACAGTTACTGTCCCTCAATGAGGGTCTGCGGCTGGCGCTGCCTTGGGCTTGTCATCAACCGTCCTCCCCACTGGTGTGGCTCATGCCAGCGCTCCATTGAGACCGCTTTCATTTTATCCATTCTCTTTGCTGATGAAACAATTCATTTTATCTATTCTCTTTGCTACCTCTCTGGACCCAATATCACCTTTTAATTACCAGAATCTCACAATGTCTGTCCGCTATTTCATCTTCTTCGCTGCTAGATTTCCAAAACTTAACATGGATAAAACAGAGTTCATCATCTTTCCCCCTTCTCATTCAACCTCCCCCAAAAGACCTATCCATCAAAGTAAACGGCTGCTCACTCTTCCCAGTCACACAAACTTGCTGCCTCAGGGTAATCCTTGACTCTTATGTCTCCTTCAAACCACCTATCTAAGTTCTTTCCACTTCCTGCAGACTCCAACTCAAAAATATTTTTTCTGAACAGCACATTCCTTAATCAAGAATCTGCAAAAACAATTGTGCATGCCCTCATAATCTCCCGCCAAGACAACTGCAACCTCCTGCTTTGTGGCCTCCCCTCTTACACTCTCTGACCCCTCCAATCTATCCTAAACTCTGCTTCCTGACTAATCCACCTGTCCTCCTGCTATTTCTCAGCCTCTCCTTTCTGTCAATCCCTTCACTGGCTCCCCATTGCTCAGAGACTCCAGTTGAAAACCCTAACACTGACATACAAAGCAATCCACAACCTGTCTCCTCCATACGTCTATGACCTATTCTCCCAGTAATTATCTGCACGCAACCTCCGATCTTCACAATATCTCCTTCTCTACTCCCCTCTTATCGCCTCTTCTCACAATCGCATACAAGATTTCTCTCCTGCATCCCCCTACACTGGAAGTCTCTACCCCAACACATCACCTACTTTCACCTCACCTACTGTAGAAACCTTCAAAAGGAACCTCAAGACCTATCTCTTCCGACAAGCCTACAACCTGCATGACCAGCTCTCCCCTCACCTACTGTATCCTCACTCATCTCTTGTAGATTGTGAGCCTTTGTTGGCAGTGTCCTCTCTCCTCCTGTACCGGCCGGTGACATGTATTGTTTAAGATTATTGTACTTGTTTTTTATTATGTATACTCCTTTTCGCAATGTATACTCCTTTTCGCATGTAAAGCGCCATGGAATAAATGGCGCTATAATAATAAATAATAATACAGTAATATACATGGTGGCATGACCACCCACTTGCATCAGTAAAACCATGGAATTGTGACTCACTCACATCAATTGTGCCCACTATAGGTTATCCTGATTCTGCATAATACAGTCACATAGAGTGGGTGGGGATTTTTGTCTCAAGCCATGACAACCCATTTAAATATGACATAAATGATGGGGGTATGATTAGTTGTGTCCTTGAGCTACCAAGAGTAGGCTCCAAGGGTGTATTAGAATCTCTCAACCTACCTATTTCAGGGTGTTCTGTTGAAAAGTTAGCTTGCTTTTAGGAAGATGCAAGGTTTCAAAAGTAAGCAGGGTATCTACGATGTTATCTTTCACAATGAAGGACGTGTCTGCTCCTCGGGTGCAGGTCGTGAATAACACCCATAGAACGGGAGAAATGTATGAAGATGCCCTTAGCTCAGAGTTGGATGAAGTATTGGCCAGCTGCAAAAATATTTTTGCTGTGCTGTGCTCTAGAATAATATGGCGGACTACAACATGTTAAATGTGTATAAATACTTGTGTTGTTTTCTGCTAATCATTTATGCTGAACACATTGAGGTCTACAATCGGTTGTTTTATTAGAGTCTGCATTTTATTCCAGAAACAGCGCCACCGTTGTCCTTGGGATCGGTCTAGTATTGATATTTTTCTTGCTTTTTAGCCAATTTTACTTTATTTTGATAATGTAAATTAGATTTCTTCTGTAATTTATGCTTATTTTTATTGTATATGCATTTTTTTTATATAAAGTCTTACCGGGGGTATTTTTTCTTATTAAATTTAACAGAGGGAAAATAGAATAAAAACGTAACAGTCCCTGAGATAACCCGAACTTACAAGACTCCCAGTTATGTGTAATGGTAATGTCCTTTTAACCAGGACTAATATGCATAGAAAAAGCCCATTTTGGAATGGAGGGCATAGAGTTTGATAATCTGGATAGCCTGAAAGCATTTGACTTGTGGTGTTTAGCAATTGGCATTATCCTAACCTTCAGTCGTAGCTGATGTGTGGGTCCTTATTGTCAGACAGCTATCTCCGACTCAGCCACTTAGCGTTCCTCTCAGCACCTCGGACAGCTCCTGGCTCATCCATTTCTGTCGCTCTGTGGACGTGACGAGACAGCACAACCAATGTACTTGCATTAATGAAAGTAACATAATTTGCAGTGAAGTCTATATAAGATTGCTTATTTTCAGATCTGTGCATTAATAAAGGTTTTGATTTTAGCACCTGAGCTCAGTTCCTGCGGTGAAGTCACATGTGTGCCTTGTTCACACTACAACTAGGTTCACACTGAGTGTCTTTTACAGTGTTTGAATTTGAAGGCAATAAATGCCATTATCTTTTCTGCAGTGACTACATAGATTATTAAATTTCACATTTTTCCAGAAATAGTGTCTATATAAAACGATACATCTCAAGTTTTCTGGCCCCAGCGGAGCTCTTCTGGCTTTCATGTCTCATCCCAGATAACCCTCTCCTAATTCCGATGGATCTCAACTGGTCCTGCCGGCAGGGAAGAGCTCAGAAACCCTAAGTGTAGTGCAACTAGTAACGCAACCAAGACATTGCTAGCTTTACCTTCTGACAGTAGAAGGCAGCATAATTGATTGCAGTATACGGGCTCGTTCACACAACCGTATTTTCGGTGTGAGTGTGAGTGCTGTCTGTATAAAAACGGACATCACTCAGACGAATGTTGCTCAATGGCGCACAGCAGATATGCAATTTTTTTTGACTGTCCAGATCTATATGTGACAAAAAAAACAAAAATCAAAGCATTCACTGGTGTCCGCCATAAATCAGATGAGACTCGTCCTTTCAAGTCTGTGGGTGCACAGAAAAAATTTGATGCCACAGTATAGGATCTGATTTTCTACGGATACAATTCTGTCACATATAAAATTGGAAATGGTCTTGTAAGTGATTAATAGCTGCTCCTGTAAAGAAAAAAACAGATTGTATACGGATGACATAGCGAGAAAAAAAAACATCACCCTTTTCTGGATGAAACTCTTGATGATTTTTTATACACTCATGTCAAACTACCCTGAATGTGAAAAAAAGGAAAAAAAAAATCACTCGCTGTAGTTATTGATAGAGGGACTGTTGGCTCTATATAGCAATATTTATCTAGACAATGTCTAAAAATGCATGCCTCTAACTGGCTTTGTGTAAGCATAAGTCACAATGTGGGTACTGTGGGTGGTGGTAACAAACATGGAACTCTGAAATGTTTGGAACTATGTGAGCAAAATAGGGCTCTACATTGGCGGCCAAAACGGTTGAGACTGACCCAAATCTGCAGTTTGTTTAGACCCTTTAGTTAGATGTTTCTATGTTTACTGACATACAAAATCAAAAACAAATATAAGTATGTCATAAGTTTTTATACTTTTATGTACAAATACATCGCTAATAATGTAAATAATTGTACTTCATTTGTACTTAATCTGCGGCACGAAGCTTCTTTGACCAATCACTGTGTCTACAGTCCTCAATGGGGCCCATTTCTTGGTGCTTCTTCAAAAGAGCTTGAGCAGCAGATCTTGAAACCCCAGTTTGCTTTAAAATCTTTGGCTGGGAGAGACCTTGCATTATATCTACCTAGTGGCTTGATGCTATGCCCAGTCTTGCCAAGGTGGATGACCTGTGACATAAAACTGTATTCACCTTTGTAGCAGAGTTCAGCTGTTCCTCACCCAGTTTTAAGCCTCCTACACATCTGTTTTTGTATAATTTGTGTTTCAACCTACATAGAAAATAATGACCACTATCACCTCTTCGGTATAATTGGTCACTGGCAATAATCCCATAAAATCCCTTCTCTTTTCTTCATTCACTTTGCATTTTGCTCATTGATAAAGTCAACATCTTTCCCCACCTGCCTAAAACGTTTGCACAGTAATATACAGTGTGTCCGTAAAGTCATGGTGCACTTTTGACCAGTCACTAGAAGGCAACAAAAGACGATAGAAATGTGAAATCTGCTCCAAATAAATCTCTCCCAGCTTCGTACCTATTCAATGATGTTCAATGTGGGCTCCATTTGTTGCCCTATTTTCTAAGCAAACATATTTCTATTTTTTCTAAAGGTGCTATTGACTTGAAATTCTCAAGAGATGTCCGCAACAACTCAACCAATCCACAAAGGCTGAAATGTCCTCCCTCATTTCATTTTCTTCATCCTGGTAGAGAGAAGCAAATTTTTTATCAAGAATGCTGAAAAACAGCACCATGCCATGATGTTCCCACCTCCAAACTTCACTGTTGGTATGGTGTTTTTGGGGTGATATCCAGTGCCTTTTGACCTGCAAACATGCATCCAAAGAGTTCAATTTTGATATAATCTGACCAGTCTATATTCTCCAAGTATTTCACAAGTGTGATGCTAGTCACTACTCATGGACAGACTGTAAGGCAGAAAAGTCAGAAATTCCAGGGTCAGCACCAAGAGATCGTGTAGATAACCAAGGCAAAAGACAAAGGCATAAGTCAGGTCATGGTCCAAGGGTCAAACTACTATGAAATAGCGGATCAAATCAAAAGGACAATTCAGGAAATGGTCCAAAGGGTCGAGCAATAGAAGATCAGAACTCAGAACAATTGAATCAGGCAAATACTCACCAGGAAGTACAAACTACGTCAGGCATGGATCGGGGGCAGGCAGCTCAGTTAAATAGCTTGGACAATCTCCAGAACACAGAACACCTGGAAAAAGTTCTGCACCACCCAGTCACAGATTGGACAGCTGAGCTGTCAATCAAAACAATGACAACTCAGCATGACCCAGATTCCATAGGACAGCATAACAATCACTCACTGAGTGGAGGAATCATGACAGCAAGCTTGCTTAAATGTTGCTGACCAAACTTTAAAAGGTCTTGAACATGCTTTTTGTTCAGCAATTGAGTCTTATTTTGTGAGCATGCATACTGGTCATGGAGGTTGAGTACATTACTTATTTTCTATGAAACAATCATAGTTGCTGATTCTAGGTCTTTCTGTAACTCTCCACAGATGGTTACTGGCTCTTGGACAACTCTTCTGATAATTCTTTTCACTCCTCTGTCTCAAATCTTGTGGGGAGCAACTGGTCATCACCAGTTTATGGTGAAATGAAATTATGTTCTTTAACTTCTGGATTATGGCCCGACAGTTCTCACTGGAGCCTTCAGTAGATAAAAAAAATTCTGTAACCAATACCATGAGTATGATTTGCAACAATAAGGTTGTCATGGTCTTGAGACAGCTCACTGGTTTTACCCATCATAAGATGTTCCTTGCGAGGCATATTGGTAGTGAGACACCTTTTTATGGACCATCAGTTGAACCTGCTGATATTATTTATCACTAATTGCAGATAGATTTCAGCTGGTGTCAAGACTTTCCATGGCTTTTTGCACCTTTCTTCAGGTGTTCAATACTTATTCTGTGTGTCATTTCTCATTATTACACAAAACTTTATTTAGGGATGTCTATGGTTTGATATCTTTGACTGTGTGGATTGTATGCGTGCTACCGACATCTGTTGAGAATTTCATGTCAATAGCACCTTTAGAAATATATTTACTTAGACAATTGGTGAATGGTGACATGCTCAATACTTATTTCATCTGCTGGATATATGTATACAGTTGTGCTCAAAAGTTTTTCAGAGAATATGAATGATAACACCAAAACTTTTTCTCCACTCATGGTTAGCGGTTGGGTGAAGCCATTTATTGTCAAACTACCGTGTCTTCCATTTTTAAATCATAGTAACAACTATGGGTTGTCATTATGATTTAAAAAGAGAAAACACAGTAGATTGACAATAAATGGCTTCACCCAACCATGAGTGGAGAAAAAGTTTTGGTGTTATCATTCATAGTCTCTGGAAAAAGGCCAAAAAAGCAAAAATTCTGCCAGGGTATGTAAACTTTCCAGCACAAATGTTATAGAAAAAGAAAAGGTTGCACTCCACACTTGAGAAATGCTCAAACCTTGAACTAAAAGATTGTGTACCTTTGGAATGGAATAAAGCAAGTGCAGACAACTGTATTTTTGGTCTGAGTGCGATTGTGGATTGCAATCAGACCATTGTTATGCTATGGGACCATGCACATGTCAGATTTTTTCCTTGGACTACGTCGGTCCAGGGAAAAAAATCAACGCACACACAATTTGCACTCAATATTTGGATCACACTCGGCCATGCAAGTTAATGAGTCTGTGGAAATCATCAGACTGCACTCGTATGACATCTGAGTGTAGTCCAATTTCCACAGACGAAATGAAGATGGAGAGATTTTCTTCTCTATCTCCTCCTCTTCTGAGAAAATCGGATTGCACTATGCTGACACTCTGATCAAATGTTAATCAGAGATTGATCAGAGTGTGAGTAACATAATAGACTTTATTTTCTTGGACGAGGGAAAACATACAGTTGTCTGCACCTGCCGCAACACTGCTATATGTACAGAAATCACGCTTTAAGTCAGCTGTGAGAAAAGCACAATACAAATGTTTATTTGCTGCAGATAAACACATTATCTACTTTAACTTAATTGTATATTTGAAGTTGATTTCTAGGTAGATGAATAGATAGATAGATGGATAGATAGATAAATAGATAGATAGATATGGGATAGATAGATAGATAGATAGATGGATGGATGGATAGATATGGGATAGATAGATAGATAGATAGATAGATGGATGGATGGATAGATATGGGATAGATAGATAGATAGATAGATGGATATGGGATAGATAGAAAAATAGCTTTATAGATAGCCAAGAAGTGATGCATAAATCTGAGATATATAATTATGAGCTGGCTGCATAGTTCGCTTCCTCGTACACACTGTACTTTCACCTGCTGCCTGTGAATCTTGGGATCGCTCATTACTCCCTGTACCTGGCAGAGATGCAGAACACAAAGGTGACTTGCAGAGCCTGTAATTACAGTTAGCAGGGCCGCCAGCAGGGGGAGCGCTTATGTTCTGGCTGCCACAATGGTTCCCCTTGTGCTTCTCACTCACTCCCGAGGAGACACACAGTGAAGGCAGAGGAGAAGGGGCTGTGTCCAGGGCTGCTGTGCTCCGGAGCGCCGGCTGCACCTCTCCCCTCCTTCCTAGGACTTCTCGGTTCAGGGGACTCGCACTTCACAGTGACGGCGTTAGGTGGAAGCTGTGTGATGGAAGAGGAGCAATATCTGCCAGAGCTGATGGCAGAGAAGGACAGCCTGGACCCATCCTTTGTGCATGCAATGCGCCTCCTGGCTGAAGGTAAGAGGAGCCCTGAGTACCTGGCGTGCCCTGCCCCGCTGCCGCAGCCCTCACACACACATACCGCTGCCTGGCCACACATATCCCTGCCTGGCCACACATATATACCTACCTGACCACACATATACCTGCTGGGGCACACATATCCCTGCCTGGCACATAAATACCTGCCTGGCCACACATATACCTGCCTGGCACATAAATACCTGCCTGGCACATAAATACCTGCCTGGCCACACATATACCTGCCTGGGCACACACATATCCCTGCCTGGCACATAAATACCTGCCTCGGCACACATATACCTGCCTGGGCACATATATACCTGTCTGGCACATAAATACCTGCCTGGGCATACATATACCTGCCTGGGCACACATATACCTGCCTGGGTACATACCTACATGCCTGGCCACACACATATACCTGCCTGACCACACATATACCTTCCTGGGCACATATATACCTGCCTGGGTACACACATATCCCTGCCTGGCACATAAATACCTGCCTGGCCACACATATACCTGCCTGGCCACACACATATCCCTGCCTGGCACATAAATACCTGCCTGGCACATAAATACCTGCCTGGCCACACATATACCTGCCTGGGCACACACATATCCCTGCCTGGCACATAAATACCTGCCTGGGCACACACATATCCCTGCCTGGCACATAAATACCTGCCTCGGCACACATATACCTGCCTGGGCACATAAATACCTGCCTGGGCACACATATACCTGCCTGGGCACATATATACCTGTCTGGCACATAAATACCTGCCTGACCACACATATACCTTCCTGGGCACATATATACCTGCCTGGGCACACATATACCTGCCTGGGTACACACATATCCCTGCCTGGCACATAAATACCTGCCTGGCCACACATATACCTGCCTGGGCACACATATACCTGCCTGGGCACACAAATATCCCTGCCTAGCACATAAATACCTGCCTGGGCACATATATACCTGCCTGGGCACATATATACCTGCCTGGGCACACATGTACCTGCCTGGGCACACACATATCCCTGCCTGGCACATAAATACCAGCCTGGCCACACTTATACCTGCCTGGGCACATATATACCTGCCTGAGCACACATATACCTGCCTGAGCACATAAATACCTGCCTGACCACCACACATATACCTGCCTGGGCACACATATACCTACCTGGGTACATACCTACATGCCTGGGCACACACATATACCTGCCTGAGCACACATATATTCCTGCCGGGACATATATACCTGCCTGGCACATATATACATGCCTGGGCACACACATATACCTGCCTGAGCACACATATATTCCTGCCTGGACACATATATACCTGCCTGGGCACACATATACCTGCCTGACACATATATTCCTGCCTGGGCACACACATATACCTGCCTGGCACATACACTGCTGTGCCGCCTGATGTAGGCACAGATTGGGAGCCTTTACTTGGCACACAGCAGGTTTCAGGTTAACTCTGTCCTTGCTACATTCCTCTTTTCTTCGTACCATTCCCTCACATGTGTCTGGCTACATACAGTAACCCTATGTATGCCAGCATCTGCCTCCTGTTATTCTGGGGAAATGGCAGCAGCAGGTTTGGGAATGGTCCTCACTGTTACCCTAATTTGCCATGAATGTCAGTTTGCCTACCAATTAGCAAATATTGCCCCCAGAATGGGCAGAGCAGGCTTCTGGCACTGAAGTTGGTAAATCAGATTTCAGAATCATTTTGTCCAAGTGTTGTAATATCCACCGGTCTGAAAATTCATCCTGAAACTGCAAATAGTGAAGTTAGAGAATGGTCCTAGCTAGAAGACCATGTTGTGCTGTGTATGATTTGGGTTGGGGGAGGGGGGGCCTTTTAGTTGCACATTTTATCTACATTCACATTATATTCTATCTAACCTTGTGCTGACTTAATGTCTAATGCCTGCCTTGCCAACTTCAGATTAATGTTTGCTGCCTTGAAGGGCATGTATGCACATCTTTTATGGAAAACTGGTTGTTAACAGCTTGGACTTTAAAAATCCATAAGGTCTAACCTTACAGTGATGTTGATTGCCAAAATCGCCAAGAAAAGGAAGCATAGATGGGTTGTAATGGCCATCGGGACCCCATTACTATCCTCTATGGTACAGTTTACCAAGTTGGTACGGCCCCCCATCCGCCGTCCCTGTAATAAAGTTCTGCATCGTGTTGGATCCTAGCACCTTTGGGTTTATGGGCACCTCTCGTTGTCCTGGTTGAGGAGCTTATATGGCAGTGTTGCATAAATGCATTTAAAACCGTTGCGTTGCGTGCCACAAAGCTGTATACTGGTTTACATGTCTGGATTTAACATGATACTTTTCTCTTGAAATGTGCTTTGGATTTCTTGCAAGTTTGCAAAGTTGATAACTAGGTATGAGCTGTTTTATTATGGTTTAGTCGATGAACTATTTTTTTTCTTTATTTTTTACCTATAAAGTAAAATTACTTTACATCTTCCTTGTGTCCGTTTTTAAAATTGACATGAATCTCTTTATGAATGCAAAGGCTCGCCACCCATAACCAGCGACACATATTTATACACATACAGTATTGTATTTATAATTATACACAATGACCTTAAGGATTTACTTATAATTAATAAATATACCCAAAGTTAGTCCAAAAATACATATAATATCTGGCACTTCTAAATAATATCAAAACAAGGCGCTTTCGGATCTATATCCCATAATGGAACCGAAAAACACGAAGAGATCCAGTATTGGAACAAAAAATCATATTTTATTGAAAAACATTAAAATTCTTTTAAAATAACAAAATTATAATTAATAATAAATAATAATAATAATTAATTCTCCATGTTCTTGTATTTAGTGGTCGACTTGTGCTAGATTTCCAGCAGGGGGAGCAGGTGTTTTCCAATTCTTTCCATGTGTTTGTCATGTTAAACTGATCAGATGAACATTAGTGAATCGATGGTATATGTCATTATAGGATTTTTCTTTATTATTATGTACTGATGAAGGACACAATATTTAAAGCTCAATACAAGGTCACAGTGATCCAATTCTAACACTATGGACCTACAGAGACAATATGTTCTGTTAGCAGAACATTTGGGTGACATCCATTCATCCCGAATCTAGAGCATAAAAATGTACTGTAATATTGGCTGAGCGTGCATGATCGTTCAGTAAGGAGAGGGAAACAAGCCACTGGCAGAAGTGTCTGACAAAATTCTGCATGATAGAGATTCCACGAGTTTTTAGATAGCTGGCGGATACCACGAAAATTAGGATAATTTAGTGTGTGTGGCTAACTTTGCTAGTAAAAATAAATTACCTGCTATGAAAGAAATATTCTCAAGTTTGGAAGTTATCCACCATTCATGGGATTGGGATAACATTCCGAGTCCTGGGGTCCGACCGCTAGGACCCGATGCTTTGTAATATGAATGGATCTGAGATGGATCAGTTGCGCTGCCTCTCTATTCATTTTTAATGGGACTGCTAGAGATAGCTGAGAACAGCGCTCGGCCGGTCTTCAACACTCCCATCCGCATAAACAGAGCAGCAGCGCACATCATCAACCTCCGCTCTATAAAGACAGGGTCTTCAAAGCCCCTGTTCTTGGGTGACCCCCCCCCCAGCAATCGGAAATGTATCCCTATCCCTCGGACAGGGTATAATTTCCAAACTTTATAAGCTTCCTCCCATCATACCAATATCTCATCTTCATAAACCCTGGATAGTGTCATATATAGTGATTATAAAAGTTTACAGGCCGCTGCTAAAATTTCATTTATTTCTCATGTAAAAAAAAAAATCATACCAGAAAGAATCATTTCAGAACTTTTTGTACTTTTAATGTCATCTATAATCCGTGCGATTCTATTGAAAAATAACCTAAAACCTTTTTGGGTGGAAAAATAAAAACAAAGAGCTAAAATAATGTGATTGCATAAATATACTCATGCTTAATTTAATACTTTGTTGATATTCCCTTTCAATTTATGACAACATCCGGTCTTTTAAAGTAGGTGTATAGTAGTTGGTATGGCATATTTAGAAATTTGCCCACTCTTCCTTGCAGTAGCGCTCCAAATCTTAGATTGCGCTGGAATCTCCTGTGTACAGTGCCCTCTTCAGGTCAGACCACAGATTTGGATTCAAGTGTCTTGCTACCCTACCTCACAGTCCAGATATATGAAGATCACATGCAGTACACAACCAGTACTTGCCATAAATTGGAAATCTAAAAGCTCTTCAGTAACACTAAAGGGCTTTTAGATTTCCCAGACCATTTTCTTTTTCATACATGTTTGAGGAACTTCCAGTTCTAGGTAATGTCACTGTTGTGCCAAATTTAAGCCATTTCTTGATGACCATTTGAAAGGGAACCTGTCACGTGAGAAAACGCTATTAACCTGCAGATGTTGGGTTAATCATCAGGCTAATAGTATCCTGAATCTGCCCAGTGCTAGCATTTAGATCTCTGCTACTGGGAGGAAATTAATTTTATTACCCCCGGCAGAGTTCAGGTAACTGCAGTCACAGGAGTGGTGCCAGCACAGGTTCAGTCACCGCTCTGTGTATAGAGAGCGGCTGTAACCGCACCCCTGATTGTGACTGACAGCAGCTCAACAATAGAACTAGCTGTCAGTCAATGTCAGGGGCGTGGTTACAGCTGCTTCTCTCCCATACACACAGAGATGACTGAACCTGTACCGACTCCACCCCTATGACTGAACTTGGAATGCTCCTTGGAAGAATAAAATTAATTCCTCTTGGCGGCGGCAGTCTAAGTGCCGGCGCCGGGTAAGTTCAAAGAGCTATTAACCTGCAGATTAACCCAACATCTGCAGGTTAATAGCGTTTTTTTCACATGACAGGGTCCCTATAACAGTGTTCCATGGTATATTCAATGCCTTGTAAATTCTTTTGTACCCTTCTCCTGACTGATAACTTTCAACAATGAGATCCCTTTGCTGTGTTGTAAGCTGTTTACGGGCTATGGCCTTTTCTGTAAATTGAAACTTGCAACTAAGAAAATATCAGGAAAACTCTACTAGGACAGCTTAGCTTTATATGGAGTTAATCAGAATCACTATACAGTAAATGATGGTAGCTGTGTACAGACTACTATTTAACTTGAGTTTATATGGCATTGGCTAATTCTGAACAAAATCATGTCCCCAATTATAAAAGGGTGTTCACACTTAAGTAACCACTTTATTTTAAGTTTGCTAAGTGTATTCACCCCCCTCTCCTCAACATTAATTCAGTTTGTTTCTCAGTGGATTTGTACAGATTATGGGAGACATTAATGGTGGGAAAAGTTCTGAAATTATTCTTCTTGGTATGATTTTTTTGCATGACAAAAAAGTGACATTTTAGCAGGGGTGTGTAGACTTTTTATATTCACTGTAGGACGAGTAGAATACTGAGACATTAAATGGATGGAGTTAGGCTTCACTTTACTATACTGGAATGGAATAAGGTTTTAGTTAATTAATCTAATATTAGAACCTTTACCAGATATAAAACTATTAATGTTTGACCAAGTCATATATTCCTGAAATGTATTCTACAACTTCAGTAATTATGAGTACTTCCCATATTTGTTGGCGTTCCCATGTAACATAGTCCCTGGAAATTAAATTCTAAACCAGAGATGTTTGATCTTCACTATTGTGACCTCGTTGTTCACTTGCACAGCTGCACATCGCAATCTATGCCATTAGAATAGTGTTGATTATCTCTATAAGTCTCTGAGATTCCACATAAGAAACTTGATGTGTATTTCAAATCTGTTCCAGAAATATACTCCAAGGGCATAGAAAGCACATCAAGGGAGATAACAAAAATTAATGAAATAAAAAATGCATATGTTCAGCAGGAATATGTGCTCATATAATCAGTGGTAGATGAAAGCAAGCTGGAACCGTAGCATTTCACAGAAATTCACTGGCTAATAGCAAAGCCCATGTATTCTGCATGTTTCTAGAGCAGGAGACACAGCATGAGAAAGCTGAAATGTATTCACTTATTGCACAAATCTGGCTTCACAGCTTGGAAAGGGTAAAATCCAGAATTTATTTATCAATACATTAAAACCTTCACAAGGTGCATATGATAAAAAAGGACCTCAAAGATCCCACCAAGGTGTTTAGAACTTATGAGCCCTTGATTACCATGATTAATGTCTCATAAGTTCGAAAAACGTTGGTTGAAACTTCGCAGTCGTTTTGTATCCAATGCGTTATGTGAAGATATTAATGTATTGATAAATAAACTCTGGATTTTATCCTTAGTAGGTGGAGAAGTCAGGCATGTACAATTAATGGAAATGACATTGTCTAGATATATCACTGTGGCTATTACACCAAATCATATATATATATATATATATATATATATATATATATATATACATACAGCTCTGGCTAAAATTAAGAGGCCACTGCACAGTCTTATAAAAATCAGCTTCTCTACCTGTCTGACAGCCATTCCATTCCAGTGTCAGTTGAATTCCAACCAGAGTACACCTCATTCTACTTAATGTGCTTCTAATTAGGTGATCAACTGAACCAAATCTTATTTAAGGAAGGAAAGTATAAAAAAAACCCTGCTGTGGTGTTCACAAATACTCTTGCAATAGAACAAGCTGGCTGGCAAAACAAGCGCTAGTAATATCCCAAAAGTAATAGGAATGAAAAAAAAACTTTTAACCATGGCAAAGGAGTTGAAAAGAAAAGTCTTGAATGAGGAAAAGAAAGGTTCATTTCTGGCTTTACTAGCAGAGGGAAATGGTGAGCATCATGTTGCCTCTATCCTTAAAATTTCTAAGGCTGGTTTCACACTTGCGTTGGGCCAAGCTGCGGAGGGCTGCGTACTTCCTCCGTTAAGCCCCGCCCACTGCTGCACCTCTTCCATTCAGCTCCGCCTACGTCTGCCTGCGTACCTATCTTTAACATTGGGTACGCAGGCCATGCTGATGTATTGAGATGCCTCCGCTTGCGTCGTTTTGACGCTGCGTCGACCACAGCAAAATGCAACATGTTGCGTTTGACGCAGTTCGGCGCACCGTCAAAATGGAACAAGCGGAGGCATCCACATACATCAGCATGGCGTGCGTACCCAATGTTAAAGATAGGTACGCAGGCAGACGTAGGCGGAGCTGAATGAAAGAGGTTCGGCAGTGGGTGGGGCTTAACGGAGGAAGTACGCAGCCCTCCACAGCTCTGCCTGACGCAAATGTGAAACCAGCCTAAGATGGCAGTCCTTTACAACAATGTCAAGCAGCAGACACTGGGGACAACAAAGCTACAGACCGGAAGAGGGCAAAAAGGACCCCTCACTGACTGGGATGACCGTCATCTTATTCAAATATCACTCAGTATCCGCAGGATGACATCAAGTGACCTACAAAAGGAATGGCAAATGGCAGCTGGGGAGAAGTGCATGGAAAGAACAGTTCGTAACAGGCTCCTAGAGGCAGGGCTCAAGTCATGTATAGCTAGAAAAAAGTCTTTCATCAATGAGAAGCAAAGGAGTGCCAGGCTGAAGTTTTCCAAAGACCATAAGGATTGGACCATAGAGGACTGGAGTAAGGTAATCTTCTCTGATGAGTCTAATTTTCAGCTTTGCCCAACACCTGATTGTCTAATAGTTAGACGGAGACCTGGAGAGGCGAATAAGCCACAGTGTCTTGCACCCACTGTGAAATTTGGTGGAGGTCGGTGATGATCTGGGGATGCTTCAGCAAGGCTGGAATTTGGCAGGTTAATCAAGCGGCATACAAGGTTATTCTGGAAAAACAGTTAAATCCTTCTGCTCAGGCAATGTTCCCCAACTCTGAGGACTGTTTTTTCCAGCAGGACAATGTGCCATGCCACACAGCTAGGTCAATCAATTTGTGGATGAAGGACCACCAAATCAAATCCCTCTCATGGCCAGCCCAATCTCCAGACCTACACCCCAATGAAAACCTCTGGAATGTAATCAAGAGGAAGATGAATAGTCACAAGTGATCAAAGAAAGAAACTGCTTAAATTTTTGTACCAGGAGTGGCATAAGGTCACCCAAAAGCAGTGTGAAAGACCGATGGAAAGCATGCCAAGACGCATGAAAGCTGTGATTAAAAATCATGGTTATTCCACAAAATATTTATTTCTGAACTCTTAAATTTACCTATAAAGAGAAAAAGCTGAGAAAATGAAAATGTTGCAGTGGTCTCTTAATTTTTGCCAGAGCTATATATATATATATATATATATATATATATATGTAAAGTGGGTTACTCATGTGTGTAGCTAAGCCTTGGGATTGCTACCTTAACCTCTACTAAAGTGGTAATCGAGTTTTAGGGCTCATATTCACTATTCACTTGCGAGAGTCTCCACTTTTCGTGATCTCGAACTGGGTGAGGGCTTGTTTTTTGTGTGCCAAGCTGACATTTTTAATGATTCTATTTTGGTACAGATACGATCTTTTGTTCGCCCGTTATTGCATTTTAGTGCAGTGTTGCAGTGACCAAAAAAATGTAATTCTGGTGTTTTGACTTTTTTTCTCGATTGGGTTAATTCTTTTTATATATTGATAGATCGGGCGATTCTGAATGCGGCGATACCAAATATGTGTATGATTATTTTTTATTGTTTTATTTTGAATGGGGCGAAAAGGGGGTGATTTGAACTTTTATATATTTTTGTATATTTTTAAAAACTTTTTTTTTTACTTTTGTCCATGGGAGACTAAAAGCTGCCATAACCCGATCGGCTCTGCTAGATACAGACAATGATCAGATCAAACATATTTTTTTTATCTCTGACAGCCACAATGTTATTGCTGTTCCTACTGATCATCAAAAAGTAGCACAAAGCTATAGTATGGTATCAGCAGTCTGATAATATACAGCACGGCAGTGCCATTTTTCAAATCTTATAAATATTAGATGTAAAATGCTGAAATGTATATAGTGCTAATGAAATTCTGTGCACTAACCCAAATCCAGGGATATTCCAGGAAAGTTAAAGCAATGTATTTACCAAAGTCTAAGTAAATGGAAATAATTAAAATTGTTTGCACATAAATGCCCACAGCTCAGATTCTCCATGTATTATTTTAGTTATCATCAAGGGTTTCAGTATTTGCAGAACTTCTAAGTACATAGGATTTATCAGGATTCATTGGGAACTGCTGTAAAACAGATTCTGTATAGCTGCCATGGTTCTCTGGTGGAAAATTAAGATGCTGTTGATCAATTCTGTTGTAAACCTTATACAACTGTTATATGGATTTTTGTCCTGATAATATTGAGACAAGTTATTTCTTTATAAAGTACCATATATACTCGAGTATAAGCCGACCCGAGTATAAGCCGACAGCCCTAATTTTGCCACAAAAAACTGGGAAAACTTATTGACTCGAGTATAAGCCTAGGGTGGAAAATGCAGCAGCTACTGGTGAATTTAAAAAATAAAAATAGATACCAATAAAAGTAAAATTGAGGCATCAGTAGGTTAAATGTTTTTGAATATCCATATTGAATCAGGAGCCCCACATAATGCTCCATACAGTTCATGATAGCCCCATAAGATGCTCCATACAAAATGCACCCCATATAATGCTGCACAAAGGTTAATAATGGCCCCATAAGATACTCCATAGAATAATATGCCCCATATGCTGCTCCATAAAGGTTATGGCCCCATAAGATTTTCCCTAGATTATGCCCCCATAAGATGCTCCATAGATTATGCCCCCATATGCTGCCCCCACAAGATGCTCCATAGATTATGCCCCCATATGCTGCCCCCATAAGATGCTCCATAGATTATGCCCCCATATGCTGCCCCCATAAGATGCTCCATAGATTATGCCCCCATATGCTGCCCCCACAAGATGCTCCATAGATTGTGCCCCCATATGTTGCCCCCATAAGATGCTCCATAGATTATGCCCCCATTTGCTGCCCCCATAAGATGCTCCATAGATTATGCCCCCATGTGCTGCCGCTGCTGCTGCATTTAAAAATAAAAAAAATGATATACTCACCTCTCCATCGCTGGGGGCCAAGTGCCG
Source organism: Dendrobates tinctorius (assembly GCF_039654945.1). NCBI lineage: Eukaryota > Metazoa > Chordata > Amphibia > Anura > Dendrobatidae > Dendrobates > Dendrobates tinctorius. Next base: position 22,664,014 of record NW_027361692.1, read on the forward strand.
GTGTCACTGCTGGCACCTGAGATATTCACCTGTCCGGGGTCCCTCGCTGCTGTCTGGCACGTCATCTGTCAGTGACGTTCAGACTGCAGGAGGCGCGGCATGCACTAACCACGTCACCGTGCCCTCTGCTGTCTGAACGTCCCTGACAGATGATGTGCCAGACAGCAGCAAGCAGCGATGGACCCCGGACAGGTGAATATCGCTATACTTACCTGTCCTGGCGCTATCTCTGCAGCTCCCAGCCTCTCCTCGATCATCCTTCCTTCCTTCAGCGGTCACGTGGTACCGCTCATTAAACTCATGAATATGCGCAATATTGCCAAGAAAAATTTGAAATGTTGAAGCATGTATACTTGGTTTCTAAAAATTAGATGAAATCATGCCACTTGGTGTGGAAATTTTGAGCTTTCACGGGACTCTAAGATGGCACCTGAAGGGAGGATCTGATACCTATTTCTTAGTTTTATAGTACATACAGTGGTATAATTCTTGTTCGGCACAGACAGCATAGTAAAATAACCTGTTACATCTAACTCAGCTATTTGAGCCATGTGCAACTCAACAAATCAGAACTGATGGCAAAACTATAACACTAATGGAAAAATACATCAGTTTCCATCAGGCTTTTTCCACTATTAACTTCCAGGTTCTGTGGGAGGAATAGAACTAAGTGTCAACACGTGTGAGAAAGACTTGGGTATACTAATAGATCACAGACTGCACATGAGTCAACAGTGTGATGCAGCAGCCAAAAAGACAAACACAGTTCTAGGATGTATTAATCAAAGCATAGAGTCTATATCACATGAAGTAATTATCCCCCTCTACTCCATGGTAAGGCTTTATCTGGAATACTGTGTCCAGTTCTGGGCACCACATTGTTAAAAAGACATTGAAAAACTGAAGCAAGTTCAGAAAAGAGCTACCAGGATGGTGAGTGGACTGCAAAGTATGTCATGCGAATCTGGGAATATTTAGCTTACAAAAAGGGAAGGCTAGTAAGAGACTTAGCTTTCTATGAATATCTGAAGGAATGTCACAGTGTAGAGGGATCATCCTTATTCTTATTTGCACATGGAAACAAGAAATGCATTTGAATGAAACTGAAAGGAAGAAGATACAGATTAAAAAAAACTAAAGATATTAGAAAAAACTTTTTGACAGTGACGGTGATCAATGAGTGGAACAGGCTGCCAAGATAGGTGGTGAGTTCTCCTTCAATGGAAGTCTTCAACCAGAGGCTGGACAGACATCTGTCTGAGATGGTTCAGTGTATACTGCGCTGCATTGAGCAGGGATTTGGACATGATGACCCTGGAGGTCCCTTCCAACTCTAATATTCTATGCAGTGGTTTACTGTACCAGAAAATTGAATGAGATTTCTGAAATCTCATGCACATGCTGCTTATTTTTCCTCATAGATTTAAAACTTACAAGTGTTTTTTCAAGTCTGCAGGATTCTTTAAGTGTTTTTACAGCATTTTTCATGAATGGGAAAAAAAAAATTAACACTTTTTTGTGGCAGAAGAAGCTTCTGCTGCAAATATTTAACCCCTTCATGTCCTTGCGATTTTCCATTTTTGAAACATTTCCACATGCGGTGAAATTGCAAAAAAAAGTGTAATTCCACAAATTTGACTAACAAACAGAAACAGTAGCAAGACGTAAAACCATATGTGGAAATACATATGTAAATTAAGAAGATTTTGTAGTTATGACATTCTGTTTTTTTAAGGACTCAAAAGAGATAATTGAAAATTAAACCGTCAACAGCCAAGTCTGATAATTTACTGAGAAATCCCAAATTGGAAGATTGCCGCTCTGATGGAGAGATGTGCACTGTGTGCTGCAACCTTTTGATTTACTCGGAGTTTCTAGAGATCTTTATAAAATGATTGCTGGTACAGTAGGTCAGACAAACACTCCTGGAGTTGCGTCCACCCACATAAACACTTGCCCACAGAGAATTGGAGCCATTCATTAAGCTTTTTATTTCCCTGAACTGACATTTCATTCTTATGTGGTTTCCCAATTATTGATTTCCACATTCCCTACCTACAATATATTGGATAATGCGTTATGCAAAATATGTGTTTTGTGTAGAATCAATGCATACTTAATTGTTTCCTTCATAAGTCAATGAAGATTTTTTTTTTAAAGAAATGCTGTTTTATAAATTGAAAGAAAACACATTTTTAGCACACATTAATAATGGTATACTTAATTTCCCTAGATACTTAATTTCCCTAGATGGAGGATGGGAGTAAATGAGATACAATATGTAAAATGCAAAGTGCATTTGCTCAGATATAATATAAATACATTTAGAATTTTACTGCTAATAATACAAAGTGACATAGGACTTTTGCTAGCATATTCCATTTTCTACTTAGATCATATAAAACTGTGCATTAATGCAATGTTGGGCAATAATGAAGAGCAAAACTATTCTAACACCTGGGCACTGGGGCTCCAGAGGGCCAAATGCTCCCATATCATGTAAGAAAACTCTTGTGTTATAAATTGAGTGTGGTGGCAAGGGGGCAGGATACAAATTTGGCATCAGATTATGCCTCTGTTGGAATAATGCATATGTATGAAAAAAATGAAAGCTGTTTGTAGGTGTGATAGAAGAACCATCTATAGGGTCACTGTCATACCTTTTTCATTGGATTTGAAATTACTCCAGAAAAACCTTTTTGAAACATGTGAATATAGGATATGATTATGCCTCTGCTGTATCATGATGTGCATATATATGAAAAAAAAGGGTGTTTGTAGGTGTGATAGAAGATCCATCTATTGGGTCACTTTCATACCTTCTTCCTTGGATTTGAAATGAATTACACTAGAAAAACTTTTTAAGATATGTGAATATATTTCTTTCTAATATATCATACTCCTAGGAGGTTACATATTCCTCACCTTTCAGAGGCCCACAAATCCTCTTCTTGTTGATGTAAAATGCATACAAAGATAAAGTCCAATTTGGGACATTTAATCCCTGGCCCCCAAGTAGTCACCTTAAACGGTCAAGATTCACCAGCACATCTAGAAGTTTGGGAATTGTTTGCGTAAACTTGGTCTTTTTTATGTCAAGTTGGAATTGTCCCGGCAAAGTTATGATTGTTGGAAAATATGGTTAAGAATCTTCTGCAGTGACTTTTATAATGATGTAGCGCAAATGTGCCCATACACCCTACATAGCTGTTGGCCAAACGCTCATTGATCTGACAGCTATCTCTCCAGACGTCCCCAAAAACATGAACGCAGGGCTTGGCCGAGCATTCCATATAGGACTCTAAACTGCTCCAAGGCTACTCTGTTAGAAGCTAATTTACCTAATTTAAGACAAAATAATTGGCCATTTGAATTTAAAATCCCTGATTTTAGAGACTCCAAATGTACATTACAACTTCCTCCTCTTACTGGAAATTTGACTTTTTCAATTCCGTGAACTTTGAAAAACGATTTATCCTTGTTATGCATGTTCACAAAGTGTTTATGTGCTCTGGAGTAGGAGACAATTTGGTCTTAATATTTGTAACGTGTTCGGCTATGCGTCTTTTTAGCTTTCTGAGTTATGTTGGTTGCACTACTAGTAAGCTAAAAAGACGAATAGCTTGGCAGGAGTTGTCAGAAGCACCTAACCACACGTGAGGCATTTTGGATTCTAAAACATCTTTATGGTATGAACTTCAAGAATGACTTATTTTACATTTATTGATTACTATGCTTATATATTTTGTTACTTTAAGTCTATTGTTTTTTCAGTTTCTGATAATTGTATGTATGTTGGTTTCTAATTGGTTGTTCCTTTATTCTTTTGTGATGTGTTCCCTAAGACTTAAATATAACCCTGTGTTAATCATTGTTTTATACTATGACTAAGAGCAGTTTCTTAGGAAATGCTTTAAATTTGTGCAACTCTTCCATGGTTTTTTTCATGTCTTAATGAATTCCTAATACAAATGAATATTTTTTACATATTTACCAGATAGATGTGCTGAATTACTTGTTTCTCCTCTGGTTATCATTGTGCTTCACCAGCAGAATACAGCACCCTCCGGTAATTGTACTTCTCAGCTGACTACAATTTCAGCAAAGGTGGGGAGCTCCCCATTTTCTTTTTTTCATCATTCCTTCATTCTTATCTCTCTCACTCACAAAGCTCTACACAGTTCTGTGCATCCTAAGGGCCCCGTCACACATAGCGATGCACCAGCGATCCCGACAACGATATCACCTTGTCAGGATTGCTGGTGTGTCGCTACATGATCGCAGGTGAGCTGTCAGACAGGCAGCTTCACCAGCGATCAGGACCAGTGACACAGGGGTAACAAGCAACGCACGTCGCTTAGTTACCCGCAGTGTATCTTTGTTACCAGCGCGCTGATGCAGGGAGCAGGTAACCAAGGTACACATCGGGTTTCTAAGGGGCGCGGCACTTAGAAACCCGATGTGTACCTAAGTTACCAGCGCGCTGATGCAGGGAGCTTGTAACCAACTTAGGTACACATTGGGTTTCTAAGTGCCGCGTGCCCCTTAGAAACCCGATGTGTACCTTGGTTACCAGCTCCTGCTCACTGGTCTCCCACCTGTCACACGCAGCGATGTCCAGATGTTTCAACAACGATCAGCGATACCCAGCAGGGGGGCCGGTCGCTGATAGCTGTTGTGTCACAAAACTTGTGACTCAGCAGCGATCTTGCTAGCGAGATCGCTGTGTGTGAGGGGGGCTTAAGTCTCCTCCCTTATCTCTCTCTATCACTATACCCATGTTCTCTGTTCTGCAACTGATCTATGACTAACATCCTCCATAATCATGAACCTCCCATTTCCATCTCCAAGACTTCTCACGTGCTGCAACAGTTTTCTGGAATGCACTACCTCGGACAATTTGATTAATTCCTAGCCCTCACATTTTTAAATGTACTTTAAAAACACATCTCTTTAGATAGGCCTGTCACCTGACTTCACTAATCTATCACTTCCCTGTGCATTGCTTCTAAATTTTCTCAGAATCTTGTCCCTCCTATTCAAGTGTCCTTTCATCCTCCATGCACTCATTAGCACTTGTCAACTGTATTTAAATAATGCTGCATAAACCAGTCATCAGTCAGTTTTTGAAATGCTCTTTTATAATGATGGCTGGACTGTACATGACAAGCATTTTTTACCTGTTGGGTCCCCCTTATTTCCTTATAGATTGTAAGCTTACAAGCAGTGCCCTCACTCCTCCTGCAACCGTTGAACTGTGTGTTACTTTTTATTGTTGTTATTGTTTGTTCATGTCCTCATCTAATTGTAAAGTCTGGCAGAATGTGTTGGCACTATATAAATAAAATTATTATTACTATTATTGTTATTATTAAATGTGAACATTTACTTTAACCCTTATTTTTGTTGTATTCCATTGAATAACTAATATAACCTTGTAAATTCATATACTTAGTGCTCTCTTCTTACTGCCTGCAACCATTTTCTGTCTGCGTTGTAATTTTAACGTGCATTATATTCGCTCCCGCCCCAACATACACTGCCTTGTGGAGTATAATTACAGTAAAAATAATGACATTGCTAAATATAGTGAATTATTTATGTCACCCATCTGGTTATTTTAGCAATTATGAATTTATCTAAATATTGTAGTACAGACATGGACGAAAGTGTTTGCATTCTTGAAATTATTCCAGAAAATGAAGTATTTCTCCCAGAAAATTATAGCAGTTACACGTTTTTTTATACACGTTTATTTCCTTTGTGTATTGGAATAACCCTCCCAAAAAAACAGAAAAAAAGGGCCTGACAAAGTTATTGACAAAGTTATTGACCTTTTCAAAATTATGGGTAAACGTCATGTTTGGAGGAGACAGAATGCTTTGTTTCAAGCATTTAATGCTCATTCAAACTCACTTGTGGCAAGTAATAGGTGTGGGCAATATGAAAATCACTCCTTAATCCAGATAAAAGAGGAGAATTTGACTCAATCTTCGCACTGTGTGTCTGTGTGTACCACACTAAACATGGAGAACAGAAAGAGAAGATAACTGAGGACTTGAGAGCAAAAACTTTTGAAAAATATGAACAATCTCAAAGTTACAAGTCCATCTCCAGAGATTTTGATGTTCCTTTGTCCACGGTGCGCAACAAAATCAAAATGTTATGGAATGACCTGGGTTTGAGTAGTGGTATTGCAACCACTAGAGGCAGCATAGGCAGGTAGCATTATCATGAATAGCCAGAGGGCGGTAGAAGGGAGCAGCAGTATAGTTGAGGGATCAGCAGGTTGCGTAGTCAGGAATAGACAGAGGTCGGTACACGGTAGCAATAGTAAGTATAGTTAAAAGATCAGCAGGTTGTGTATTCAGTAATAGCCAGAGGTCGGTACACAGGAGCAACAGTATATTTTTGGATGAAGCAGCAGCTGAAAGGAGAACTTGACTAAAGGCTGGGAGCTCAATGATCTTGCAAGGAAGGAAATGCAATGCCAAGTTTAAAAAGGGTGTTCAGTCAGGAGATTTACAAGGGTGAGCCAATCAGAAACTTACAGGGTGGAGCAATTTGGGAATTGCACAGGTACTAGCATCTGGGTTAGCAAGAAACTGTCCGGAGAGCTGAAATAGCTGAAAGGGAAGAGCTGTTACCTGGTGCACCAAAGCGGCTGGGTTCAAATCCTTTCACGAGAAGTTTACAACCCATGGCACTGTAGCTAATCTCCTTTGACATGCACATCAGAGAAAAATTGATGAAAGATTGCATTGCAGAATAATCTGGATGATGGATAAGCAGCCCCAATGAAGTTCCAAAGCAATTCAAGGTCTCCTGCAGGTTCAGGGTGCATCAGTGTCAGTGAGAACTATACATCAACATTTGAATGAAGTGAAATGCTATGGCAGGAAACCATGGAGAACCCCACTGCTGACACAGAGACATAAAAAAGTTACCGCACTTTGCCAAAGTGTACATGAGTAAGTCAAAATCCTTCTGGGAAAGCATCTTTTGGGCATATGAGACCAAGATAGAACTTTTTGGTAAGGCACATCATTTTACTCGTTACCCAAAATGGAATATAGCCTACAAAGAAAAGAACACAGTACCTACAGTCAAATGTAGTTCAAAGATGTTTTGGGGTTGTTTTGTCTCTGGCACTGGGTGCCTTGACTGTGTGCTAGGCATCATGGAATCTGAAGATTACCAGCGGATTTTGTTTGCAATATAGTGCCCAGTATCAGAGAACTGGGTTTGCTTGCTAGGTCATAGGTCTTCCAGCAGGACAATGACCCCAAATGACCTTAAACATACTTCAAGAAGCACTAATAAATGGATGGAAACAAAGCACTGAGGTTCTGAAGTGGAATAGTTTGCAAAAGAAAAATAGTGGTCAAAAATTCCAGTTGTGAATTATAAGAAGCTTATTGATGGTTACTACAAATAATTTAAACTGAATTCTTAGATTTAAACAAAAAATTAAATGTAATATCCATTAAAAATACTAGAAATACCTGACATTCATGTAAATGAGAAAATACAAAAAAAATAAATCAAAATAATTAAATTATGTGGTCACTGTTGTTTTGCATAAATCAATGTTTCAAAGCAAATACAAGATATTTTGTAATGTGTCTTAGCAAACAAATACAGTGAGGAAAAAGTATTTAGTCAGCCACCAATTGTGCAAGTTCTCTCACTTAAAAAAATGAGAGAGGCCTGTAATTGACATCATAGGTAGACCTCAACTATGAGAGTCAAAATGAGAAAACAAATCCAAAAGATCACCTTGACTGATTTAGCAAGATTTATTTTGAAAATTATAGTGGAAAATAAGTATCTGGTCATTAACAAAAGTTCAACTCAATATTTTATCTAGTATTTGTTGGCAATGACAGAGGTCAAATGTTTACTGTAAGGCTTCACATGGTTGGCACACACTGTTGGTGGTATGTTGGCCCATTCCTCCATGCAGATCTCCTCTAGAGCAGTGATGTTTTGGGCCCATCGCTGGGCAGCACGGACTTTCAAATTCCTCCAAAGGTTTTCTATGGGGTTGAGACCTGGAGACATGCTAAGCCACTCCAGGACCTTCAAATGCTTCTTAAAAGCCACTCCTTCGTTGCCCTGGCAGTGTGCTTGGGATCATTATCATGCTGAAAGACCCATCCACGTTTCATCTTTAATGCACTTGTTGATGGAAGGAGGTTTGCACTCAAAATCTCACGATACATGGTCCCATTCATTCTCTCATGTACACAGATCAGTCGTCCTGGTCCCTTTGCAGAGAAACAGCCCCAAAGCATGATGTTGCCACCCCCCATGCTTTGCAGTAGGTATGGTGTTTTTTGTATGCAACTCAGCATTCTGTCTCCTCCAAACATGATGAGTTTTGTTTCTACCAAACAGTTCTACTTTGGTTTCATCAGACCATATGATATTCTCCCAATACTGTTCTGGATAATCCAAATGCTCTCTAGCAAACTTCAGACTGGCCTGGACATGTACTGGCTTAAGCAGGGGGACATGTCTGGCACTACAAGATCTGAGTCCCTGGCGGCGTAGTGTGTAACTGATAGTAGCCTTTGTTACGGCGGTCCCAGCTCTATACAGGTCATTCACTAGGTCCCCTGTGTGGTTCTGAGATTTTTGCTCAGCATTCTTGTAATCATTTTGACCCCACGGGGTGAGATCTTGCGTGGAGACCCAGATCGAGGGAGATTATCAGTGGTCTTGTATGTCTTCCATTTTCTTATTATTGCTCCCACAGTTGATTTCATCACACCAAACTGCTAGCCTATTGCAGATTCAGTCTTCCCAGCCTTGTGCAGGGCTACAAATTTGTTTCTGGGGTCCTTCAATAGCTCTTTGGTCTTCACCATATTGGCGTTTGGAGTGTGACTGTTTGAGGTTGTGGACAGGTGTCTTTTATACTGATAACAAGTTCAAACAGGTGCCATTACTACAGGTAATGAGTGGAGGACAGAGGAGCCTCTTAAAGAAGAAGTTACAGGTCTGTGAGAGCCAGAAATCTTGCATGTTTTTAGGTGACCAAATACTTATTTTCCACCATAATTTGCAAAATAAATCTTGCCAAATCAGACAAGGTGATTTTCTGGATTTGTTTCAACATTTTGACTCTCATAGTTGTGGTCTACCTATGATGTCAATTACAGGCCTCTCTCATCTTTTTAAGTGGGAGAACTTGCACAATTGGTGGCTGACTAAATACTTTTTTCCCCACTGTACATTATGTTTATTTATCTACTTATCTGTTCCTTTCCCCCACCAACTGAACTAATTATTCAGTTAAATACAGCTAAAAATGATCTTAATAAAGACCAGACAAGATGCCAGCACACTGAGGGATCAGACTACATACTAAGGTGCTTTGGGTTAGGGGTGGGAGGGAATTGTAGAATGAGAGAATCAGAAAAACAGTAAATATTTTTTCCATCACAGTGTTGGCTTCGATTCACAGCTGCACAGTTCAGATTTGCTCAGTAATGTCCTCCATGCTGCTGCTTCTAAGTATGTGCTACAGTATATAGAGACAGAAGTACAGGAATCCCTCATGTATGTGCATGCTGTGTATTAGATATATCATAGTAATTAGTTTCTAACCTCTGGATCAAACATGTCTGAAAATTAGAGAAAGAATCTACAGAGAGGGCAGATGGTGAAACATGCAATGTACAAGTCATTAAATAGTCAGAAATTGTCTTTTTCTTCATATGTTCCCACACAAAATAGTTTATTCTGATGCTACAGGTACAATTTAAACCTTGCTTTTTTGTAGTATTGCATGTATCATGTAAATGATTGGTTTTGCTATGTATGAGCTACCATAATAGGCTTTAATTTGTTTTTCTGATTGAAAGAGTGCCATCTACATTTTATTTGCATCAAAACTACTATCTTTGTATGTGGGCTGTTACAACACTTACATGTACTGTTAACAGCATGTTAATTTGGTTATTTAACCTTAATTGGCTGTGAAGTGTAGTGAGCCAAAACAAATTTGATGAGTATACCGTCGGTTATAATGACAATGAAAGTAGGTGTCAATCTACAGTAGTGTAAACAGACTAAATATAACTAATAGTATCTGCCATGCACTACAAGCTGCGGATACATTTTCTGGTTAGAAATGAAACACTATGATGATTTTTAATGCGTTTTTGAGAATTAGGATATAACTAATGCTAAATTTGCCTTCATATAAAGTATAGATAAAGTATGCAATGGTTTGTATTTTGAGATTTTGCTGAAAACTCTCCAAAGCTGTTCCAATGAAAATCTAACCACCATGGTGAACAGTGTTGGACCGGTCAAGAGCCCACCAGTAACATTGACTCCAGGTTCCCATTGTTCATTTACATCCAAATATTACATTATTTGCCTATGCTTCCATATAATAATGCACTGGGTAGTTTGTTAATTGAATGATGAGATACGGCCTTTGTCTGTAAATAGTGAACTACGTGTATTGTGTCAACTGCTACACATATAGAGGGATGGAGAGCCAACTCCTGCACAGGGGTCCACCAGGGTTTTCTCCTCTTGCCCTGTGGACCAGTCCGGCATGGAATTACCACTGTTAGATCTCCCTAATGTGTAGTGAATGTTGCTGGAAGAAGCACTGCATGTGAGTCCATTTTATTGCAGCCCTGTTGTAAGTTTGATACAGTTCACTGTACCAATTAAAAGCAGTTTATACCTGTTGATTTATGTCAGTGTTGGTTTCGCTCCTGAGTTCTAACTCCTGTGGTGCACTTAGAAGAGTTTCCTAATGCTCAGTGTGGTGGTCTGTAAGAGAATATTGAAATGCATGGTCCCCCTCCAAATTAAAAGGTATCCATTCTCTCTGTAACCCATGACATTGATATACAAATATGTGCCATATGGATAAGACTGTCCAGATAATGCAATAATTTGAACTCTAGTGAGATTCCGACAGATTTTGCCATGGACCATTTCACTATTTCGATTCTAGCTGTAACTCCTAAACCATACAAAGTGTAATTATATGATCAAGTGCATTTAGTCATTTGGCAATAGACACAAATTTGTAAGAATTACTGCAACACAATGAAAAATCTTCTGTCTATTAATGCAGAAAATGAAAATTTTTAAGAACAGTGAAAGTGGATCTGTCAGTCTAACATGCTGAAAGGGCAACATATTACAGCTGCAGATCCAAACTCCTAGTAAGTAAAATGGTGCAATGATGTTTTGCAGTTTGGTTGCTATGAGCGCTGAAAAATATACCAGGCTTTTTCAGTGTTTTTATTTTTAAAAAAATGTATTTAGAAACCAGACGGGAAAGTCCATTTTCATTAACCTATTTATTTTTCACCCTACTAGTATATTAAATTCATTTTTTTGTAGCAATCACATTTGAATCTGATAAATTACACTATTGAAATGCATGTCACTACTTATATATGTTGATAACTGGAGACATTCAGGAGGGAGTGTTACAACATTAGATTTTCTATGGGTTTTCAGAAGCAAGAATTCCCACAATACACTATGAAAGGGCAAAATTTTATGAAAGGGCAAAGTAGAATGTGAAGTCTGCTTTATTATGCTTTGGTTAAGATTTTCTTGCTTTCTTACATTCTTTAATATAAATATATTGCAACGTTCACATGTAAGATGGAAGGAATTAGAAGAACGAGTTGATATTTTGAATATACTGTATTTCTATATAACTATAAAAAGTAGAATTTTATAGTGTAGGAAATTGCAGGGCTCTATAGCAACATTTATACATGAGGTTGGGATCAGGAACACAACAAATTAATCATATAGAAAATCTTGAGCATACGCAATGAATATAAATAAATATATATTAGATATGTGTTCTTTTTTTACTTTATTTTGCGTCACTGGGGCTTTGTAGTTTTTTCATAGTGTAAAAATGCAATCAGATGAATGCGTTAATTCACTGGTCAGTCATGTCCACAAATTGCTCATGTGACTATGCCCATGTGCATCTCCATGTATTCGTGATCTGGAATATGTTGAAACTAGCACTGTATCTTCCAGAAAATTGATGCAATTTTTCACACATGAACCTTTGGTGGAGTGTTCATGTGTTTTCATTAGGCACAGAAAAGAAGTCACTACCCGACACCTTTCGCTGAAGGCTGTTTGTGAAAAAAAGATGATCGGGTATTTACATTTCCTAATTCTTATCTTCTCTGACAATAAGGTTACATTCAGACATTCGATAAACCACAATTTTTTTCTAATGTGTCATCCTAACTGCTTCCATTGTTTTTTGGTATCTTTTTTCACTAAAGGCCCTTTTACATTTAGTGATGCACCAACGATCCCGACCACGATACGACCCGGTCAGGATCGTTGGTGCATCGCTAAATGGTCATTAGTGAGCTGCCACACAGGCAGATCTCACAGCGATGCAGCAGCGATTCAGCGGACGATACTTACCTTTCACACGCGGCAATCCTGACGTCCTCCCGCCTGCCTCCACACATCGCTCGTCGGCGCCACAGGAAGCCCAGCAGGAAGCGCCCAACGAGAAATGGAGCTGGCCGATCTCTCGCGATCAGCGACAGACAGCGGGGGAGCCGGTCGGAGGCAAGTATCACACATAGCGATATCGCTAGCAATATCGCTATAATGTCACAAAGTCGGTGACGTTATAATGATATTGCTAGCGATATCGCTATATGTAAAACCCCCTTAAAGCAAGTAGACTGATTTTTTTTTATCTGCTGACTTTTAGCGCTCGTTCAAATGGATGTATTATATGGACAAATTAAAATCGGATGGCAGACTGACCAATATAGCTCAATAGGACAGAGCGTGTGAAAAAAAAATCACAGCATGAATTAGTCTCTTCCATATTTTGGATAAGGCTCACCAATACAACTATATTGGTGTGCAGAAAAAATCCAACATATCTCATACAGAACATTCATATAGTGCCCAGTTTTTACAGATAATAATAATAATAAATTTTATTTTTATAGCGCCGACATATTCCGCAGCACTTTACATTTAAGAGGGGATTTATACAGACAATAGACATTACAGCATAAAAATAATCACATAGATCATAACAGATACCAAGAGGAATGAGGGCCCTGCTCGCAAGCTTACAATCTATGATGAAAGAGGTAGACATGAAAGGTGGGTGGTAACAGTTGCCCTGATTGTATGAACCAGCCATAATGTTAAGTGTGTAACAGTACAAACACAGAGGGCTAATGGATGCATAAAGCATGTGGGAACATGATGCGGGGAACCTGGTTATGGTAAAACTTTTGGATGTGCCACACAGGGATAGATTAGGTTAATGTGTTGAGGCGATAGGCCAGTCTGAATAAATGAGTTTTCAGGGCACGCTTAAAATTGTGGGGATTGGGGACTAATCGTATTGACCTGGGAAGTGCATTCCAAAGCATTGGCGCAGCACGTGTAAAGTCTTGGAGATGGGAGTGGGAGGTTCTGACTATTGAGGATGCTAACCTCAGGTCATCAGCAGAACGGAGGGCGCGGGTAGGGTGGTATACTGAAACAAGGGAGGAGATGTAGGGTGGTGCTGAGCTATGGAGGGCTTTGTGGGTGAGGGTAATAAGTTTATACTGAATTCTGGAGTGGATGGGTAGCCAGTGTAATGACTGGCACAAGGTAGAGGCATCGGTGTAACGATTGGTGAGGAATATGATCCTGGCTGCAGCATTCAAGACAGATTGGAGAGGGGAGAGTTTGGTAAGAGGGAGACCGATTAGAAGAGAGTTACAATAGTCGAGACGTGAATGAATAAGAGAAACAGTAAGAGTTTTTGCAGAGTCAAAAGTAAGAAGAGGTCGAATTCTAGAAATGTTTTTGAGGTGCAGATGACAAGAGCGAGCCAGTGATCGAATGTGGGGGGCAAAGGAAAGCTCGGAATCAAGTATAACCCCAAGACAGCGGGCCTGTTGCTGGGGAGTAATAGTGGAACCACACACAGAAATGGCAATGTCGGGTATAGGTACATTAGTAGAGGGAGGAAACACCAGGAGTTCAGTCTTTAACAGGTTCAGTTTCAGATATAGTGAGGGCATGATATTAGACACAGCGTTTAGACAATCGCCGGTGTTTTCTAGAAAGGCTGGCGTGATGTCAGGAGAAGAAGCGTATAATTGGGTGTTATCAGCATAGAGATGGTACTGGAAACCAAATCTACTGATTGTTTGACCAATAGGGGCAGTGTACAAGGAGAAGAGGAGGGGGCCTAGAACCGATCCTTGAGGGACCCCAACAATAAGGGGAAGGTGAGAGGAGGAGGAACCGGCAAAAGATACAGTAAAGGAGCGGTCGGAGAGATAGGAGGAGAACCATGAGAGAACGGTGTCCTTGAGGCCAATGGAATGGAGCATAGTGAGGAGGAGCTGATGAATCACAGTGTCGAATGCTGCAGAGAGATCCAAGAGAATTAGCATGGAGTAATGACCATTTGATTTAGCTGTTAGCAGATCATTAGAGACTTTAGTGAGGGCAGTTTCAGTGGAGTGTAAAGAGCGGAAACCGGATTGGAGAGGGTCGAGAACAGAGTTTTCTGAGAGATAACGGTTAAGACGGGAGTGGACCAGGCGTTCCAGGAGTTTAGAGATGAAGGGAAGATTAGAGACAGGTCTATAGTTAGCGGCACAGTTTTGGTCGAGGGATGGTTTTTTAAGTAGTGGATGTATGATGGCATGCTTAAATGAGGAGGGAAAAATACCAGAAGAGAGAGAGAGAGGTTAAATATTTTAGTTAGGTGAGGGGTCACAGCAGGGAAAAGGGACTGGAGGAGATGTGACGGAAATGGGTCACTGGTGCAAGTGGTTGGGCGAGAAGATGCAAGGAGCCTGCTTACTTCTTCTTCTGTGACTGGTTCAAAATCAGAGAGTGAGCTAGATGCAGTGGGAAGGGAGGACAGTGCATGGTATGAGATGATTGGGAGATAATTTCCTGTCAAATCTGGTCAATTTTTTCTTTGAAGTAATTGGCCATATCATCAGCTCGGAGTTCCGTGGTTGGGGCCTGTACTCTTGGATTGAGTAGAGAATGAAAAGTGTCAAAGAGACGTTTCGGGTTATTGGACAGTGAGGTGATGAGGGTGTTGAAATAGGTTTGTTTTGAGAGGTGAAGGGCAGTATTGTATGTTCTAAGCATAAACTTAAAATGGATGAAATCTTCGTGTAGATTGGATTTTCTCCACAGACGTTCGGCGCACCTGGAGCACCGCTGCAGGAAACGTGTTTGCACCGTGTGCCAGGGTTGTCGCCATCTGCATTGTGGTTTTCTATTTATAGGGGGTGCAAATTCATCCAGGGCACTTTTAAGTGTTTCATTGTAATGCTTCAATGCAGAATCAGGACATGAGAGGGAGGAGATAGGGGCCAATGAAGATTGCAAGTTCTTCATAAGTTTCTGGGTGTTAATGGCCTATATGTTTCTATAAGTCTGGACAGTGGGGGTGACCTGAGCAGCCTGGCAGTTCTTGATAGAGAATGAAAGAAGATTGTGGTCAGAGAGCGGGAGAGGGGAGTTTGCAAAATCATCCACTGCACAAAGCCGAGAAAAGACCAAGTCGAGGGAGTTTCCGTCTTCATGCGTTGGAGAATTAGTAAGCTGCGAAAGGCCAAATGAGGAGGTTAGAGATAAAAGGTGAGTAGCAGATGGTGAGAGGGGAAGAGCAATGGGGATGTTGAAAGATACATTGTCATTATTAAACAAAGGAAACTGTATTTGAGCAGGTTCATTCTAAATGTTTATCAATAAGTATGAATGCCACATGGACGTAAAAAGCAGTCGCATAAATGTAAAATACCAAGACATGAATGGAACAAGGAAAATAACATGGCTGAAAATCGTTCAAGTTTTCTGGATGAAAATCTAATGATTCCACGCTTAGCTAAGATTTAAGTCTGAAATATTAGGATCCTGATAGACTTTAAGACATCTGAAAACAGATGAAAGTAGAACATCCTTTTGAAATCACAAACCGGAGACATGGATCCATTTTAAAATTGATTTGTGTATGGATTAATGAAGCTCTGAGTCTTTGTGCTGTCCGAGAAAGAAAACGGGCAGCCTTAGTGTCACATGGATGTGGTAATGTAGCCTAACTGTCGGAGAGAGCGTTGGGGGCCCCATACAAATGAATTGGTCAGCAGACTTTCATGTAATGACTGTTGGGCCTTTAGACCTGTTCAGAGCTTCTGCTCTTTACTTTATTGCCAAATATCAAAAGACTGATCATCACTAAATAAACAGAAATCAGATGTGAACAGGTGCTTATTAAGTGTAGCCATCTCCATATATAGAAGAAAAAAAAAAGGGTAGTCAGTTTACCGGTATGTAGTTAAATCCCCCAGCCTGCCAATGCCCAGCACGGATTGTGGTGAGCATCCACATCAAATAGGAAAAGGAAAAAAAACTGTGATCCAGCTCAGGACAAAGGCAGCTCCAGCTTTACAAAATTTTATTGGACCACTTGAAAATATATATGTGCTTTAAAAAAATATGTGCATAGCAAACACCAAGCACACCAGTAGGAACGATCTACGCGTTTCATGTAAACAGTCTTATTCATGATCTCCATATATAACCAACAAATAAATGGCACTCTGTAATGCTATAGCATGCAAACATGAAATATATGAACTTTGAATTGCATTACTGCTTTTGAAAATTAGAAAAATTGAGACTACTTAGCGCATGAAATGGCCAATTCATATGTAGACGGCAACCATGATGAGGCGATTCTCGTTGTGGTGACCTGCCTAATGTGAATCCTTTCTTAGGCTAAAGCCTACATTTATATGGGAAGGTAGCATCTTGCTGTAATTAAAACTGCCAGAGGCTGAGGGGTGGAGTGCTCAGTCAGAGAGCCTAAGTATACTAATTTCAAAAAACTGACCGTCACTTTCAAACAGAAATCAGGTGTGAACAGCTGCTTAATAAAAGTAGCCATCTCTATATATACCGTATTTTTCGGACTATAAGATGCACCGGACCATAAGACGCACCCCAATTTTCAGTAGGAAAGTAGGGAAAAAAAAATAATGTGTCAAATGGGGGTCCGTCTTACAGTCCGAATTCAGCTTACCTGGGAAGGGATCCGGCGCCGGTGGAGAAGTAGTCACAGGGGTCATTCAGTGGTCCGGGCTCGTGCGGTGGCAGCTCTGTGCTAGGGCAGGTTGGTTGTGCTGGGGCAGCTGCGCTGGGGTAGGGGCAGCTGTGCTGGGGCAGGGGCAGCTGTGCTGAGGCAGGGGCAGCAGTGCTGGGGCTGGGGCAGCAGTGCTGGGGCTGGGGCAGGGGCAGCTGTGCTGAGGCAGGGGCAGCTGTGCTGGGGCAGGGGCAGCAGTGCTGGGGCAGGGGCAGCAGTGCTGAGGCAGGGGCAGCAGTGCTGGGGCAGGGGCAGCTGTGCTGGGGCAGGGGCAGCTGTGCTGGGGCAGCTGTGCTGAGGCAAGGAGAGCTGTTCTGGGGCAGGGGAAGCTGTGCTGGGGCAGGGGCAGCTGTACTGGGGCAGGGGCAGCAGTGCTGGGGTAGGGGCAGCAGTGCTGGGGCAGGGGCAGCAGTGCTGGGGTAGGGGCAGCAGGGCTGGGGCAGGGGCAGCAGGGCTGGGGCAGGGGCAGCAGGGCTGGGGCAGCTGTGCTGAGGCAGGGGCAGCTGTGCTGGGGCTGGGGCAGGTGGGCTCTGCGGTGGTGGCAGCGGGCGGCGCTCTGCGGTGCAGTGGTGGCAGCGGGCTGTGCTCCGGTGCAGGGGCCGCGGCTCTGCCGGCATTTCTTCGCAGCCCGGAGGCCCCCGCAGTTCCCTTGCTGGCCGCCGTCGTGTTGCGGTGGCCTCCGGGAGCATGGACGCCGGAAAGATGGACGCCGGACCGGGGACTGAACATGCGCGGGATCAGATCTCAACCCGAGATCTCGGGGGACGAGATCTCGGGACGAGATCTGAAGCTGCGCATGCGCCGACCCCAGACCGGCGGCCATCTTCCTAGCGTCTATGCTCCCGGAGGCCACCGCAACATGGCGGTGGCCAGCAAGGGAACTGCGGGGGCCTCCGGGCTGCGAAGAAATGCCGGCGGAGCCACGGCCCCTGCACCGGAGCACAGCCCGCTGCCACCACCGCACCGCAGAGTGCCGCTCGCTGCCACCACCGCACCGCAGAACCCCGCCCGCTGCCACCAGCCACCAGGTTAGTCCGTGTATTGCGACCATAAGACGCACCCCCCACTTTCCCCAAAAATTTTTGGGGAAAAAAGTGCGTCTTATGGTCGGAAAAATACAGTAACCAACAAATAATTTATGGCCAGGCTGCATGAATAGTAGCACATACTCAAAAGCAAGACTGGATATGCCAAAAAAGTAATATTTAATAAAACCTTTCAATTATTATAGTCATGTTGGAATACTTCATGTTGCAGGAGTTATTTTTTTATTACTAATTGTCTCAGTTAATGTGTGGAATGTAAAAAAAAAACCTCCGAAGTCTAGAAAATGCATATGGATAAATTGGCTACACCAATTTTCTTCACTTTATGATAGATGAATGGGTTGATCTCTTAAGGCTAATATGTGGTGGTGTGATCTTCCTCCGAGTTATAAATAGAGTAGCTGTGAGAAAAGGGCATGCCTAGAACAGGGATAATTGAGGCATGGTAGGAAATGACTGTAAGATGGAGAAAGCTGCTTTAAATAAGGTTATTACTGCAAGCACTTTCAACGTTTTAACAAAATGTGGTCCAGAATCTGTCATGAACATTTTAATAATTTAAATAATTCCTCAGTCGGAGGAGGGAGATTGTAAAAAGAAGTATGCTTTGTGTTCTTTATGTTGTACATCTTTCCAAAGCATATGTCAGAATGCAGAAATAATGGCATACATCCTTTCACATGGATAACTTCCTACCCCAATTCCTATTGCAATGCAAATAGTGAATAATCTCTAGAAATCACCTGAATTTCGAGGCTTACTTTGGCAGATTATACATAGCTTTTAAGAACACTGTTTTTTTTTTTTTTCTATTTTTTAACAATTTGAACTGTAATTCGCAGTACAGTGGCATGTGGCGCTTTGTCAAAGAACAGTATGTTTTTTCTCAATGGATGATTAATTAAGAATTGCTCTATGGCTATAAATGACTTTCTCAATAGCCCTTATGCGTTCATGGGAATTTTCTACAAATGCGAACCTTGAAATGCTGACAGATAGATAGCTGTAGCAATCTCCAGCTATTGCCGTTCTTCATTTCTGCCCTTGCCTGGTTAAAAATGTTAACTGGATGTAGCCTACTACGGCCAGGCTGTCCATGAAGTCGCCACGGCTCGAGATAAAGCTGAAGGCCATTAAATAAAATAAAAATAGTTTTGTAGAAATAAGTGCAAAAAAAAAAGTGTTGGCGTTTGTAACTAAAATACAGTGGGGCAAAAAAGTATTTAGTCAGTCAGCAATAGTGCAAGTTCCACCACTTAAAAAGATGAGAGGCGTCTGTAATTTACATCATAGGTAGACCTCAACTATGGGAGACAAACTGAGAAAAAAAAATCCAGAAAATCACATTGTCTGTTTTTTTTCATTTTATTTGCATATTATGGTGGAAAATAAGTATTTGGTCAGAAACAAGCAATCAAGATTTCTGGCTCTCACAGACCTTTAACTTCTTCTTTAAGAGTCTCCTCTTTCCTCCACTCATTACCTGTAGTAATGGCACCTGTTTAAACTTGTTATCAGTATAAAAAGACACCTGTGCACACCCTCAAACAGTCTGACTCCAAACTCCACTATGGTGAAGACCAAAGAGCTGTCAAAGGACACCAGAAACAAAATTGTAGCCCTGCACCAGGCTGGGAAGACTGAATCTGCAATAGCCAAGCAGCTTGGAGTGAAGAAATCAACTGTGAGAGCAATAATTAGAAAATGGAAGACATACAAGACCACTGATAATCTCCCTCGATCTGGTGCTCCACGCAAAATCCCACCACGTGGGGTCAGAATGATCACAAGAACGGTGAGCAAAAATCCCAGAACCACGCGGGGGGACCTAGTGAATGAACTGCAGAGAGCTGGGACCAATGTAACAAGGCCTACCATAAGTAATACACTATGCCACCATGGACTCAGATCCTGCAGTGCCAGACGTGTCCCACTGCTTAAGCCTGTACATGTCCGGGCCCGTCTGAAGTTTGCTAGAGAGCATTTGGATGATCCAGAGGAGTTTTGGGAGAATGTCCTATGGTCTGATGAAACCAAACTGGAACTGTTTGGTAGAAACACAACTTGTCGTGTTTGGAGGAAAAAGAATACTGAGTTGCATCCATCAAACACCATACCTACTGTAAAGCATGGTGGTGGAAACATCATGCTTTGGGGCTGTTTCTCTGCAAAGGGGCCAGGACGACTGATCCGGGTACATGAAAGTATGAATGGGGCAATGTATCGTGAGATTTTGAGTGCAAACCTCCTTCCATCAGCAAGGGCATTGATGATGAAACGTGGCTGGGTCTTTCAACATGACAATGATCCAAAGCACACCGCCAGGGCAACGAAGGAGTGGCTTCGTAAGAAGCATTTCAAGGTCCTGGAGTGGCCTAGCCAGTCTCCAGATCTCAACCCTATAGAAAACCTTTGGAGGGAGTTGAAAGTCCGTGTTGCCAAGCGAAAAGCCAAAAACATCACTGCTCTAGAGGAGATCTGCATGGAGGAATGGGCCAACATACCAACAACAGTGTGTGGCAACCTTGTGAAGACTTACAGAAAACGTTTGACCTCTGTCATTGCCAACAAAGGATATATCACAAAGTATTGAGATGAAATTTTGTTTCTGACCAAATACTTATTTTCCACCATAATATGCAAATAAAATGAAAAAAAACAGACAATGTGATTTTCTGGATTTTTTTTCTCAGTTTGTCTCCCATAGTTGAGGTCTACCTATGATGTAAATTACAGACGCCTCTCATCTTTTTAAGTGGTGGAACTTGCACTATTGCTGACTGACTAAATACTTTTTTGCCCCACTGTATGTATGGTCATTGCTAATGAGTTAAAAAGAAAAAAATATTTTTTAGAATATGTCCTTAATTTAAAATTGCACAAAATAAGTAGCAATACAATGTTACCTTATTGTAACATGATAATATAATCAAAATAACATTTAACTAGATGCAATCTCTTACAATAACGGCAGCATAGTAAATCACACAAGCCCCAAACCAAATGAGAATTTATTACACAAAAATAAAATAATCACACAATATAAATGCATACTGAGCCCAGAGGCTGGCTGTGCCTGACTCGTGTTTCACGCTGAAATTTCACTAAATATTTTCACTATTAAACTTCCCTTTTTAATGGGATTATTCTATTATGTTACAATAAAATATATACAGTATACAGTATATATTCTTTAAAAAATGATAGTTTTGGTTTGTACCATTTTCTGTATAGGTATGCTGCTTTTTATAAGTATGTGATGTAATTGTTTTCTAGTGTCGAAATGTACTGTTGACTATAGTGCAAATTGTGTAAAATTGCACCCCAATTGGCTTGTCCCTAAGCCACTGAGAGCACTTGGCTTTTTTCCTATCTGCAATTTAGTTTGGTAGTTCGCATGGATCCAATGGAAAGGCTTGTGAGGGAGACGGAAGAGCCACAGTACTCTTAGCAGTGGGGTTCATAACAATCTAAAATTGAATCCTGCAGTGGTGTTTGCATGACAGAATTTTTTACTTAAATTTTAAAAACTTTTTGCTTTAAAAAGGCACAAGCAAATGTTAAAGAAGCACTCCCATCAAAGTTTTTATCCTCTTAATATATTGCAATCATCATGTTATATAGTACAATGTATTTACAATTGCTCATTTTGCCTTTCTATCCAGTTAATTATTTTCTTTTCCACACTGACTAGCTGAAGCCTTCTAAGTTCTATGTAGAAACAGGAGGTAAATTTTCCCTCTATGAGTCATAAGTCACTGCAAAATTCTGACAGGGGGGAGCGGGAGCAACTGGGTAAGGAGTTTTGAGGAGGGAATGATAAATGCAGGGACAAGAGACTTCTTGTTTCTACATAGTGCAGAGAAAAGAGAAGAATTAGCTGGGTAGAAATGAGCAATTGTTAGTGCACAGTGCCATGTAATATGATGACTGCAATATATCAAAGGATAAAAAAATTATGGGAGTTCTTCTTTAAAGACAAAAATAAAGACCAATTTTGTCTGAGGAGAATTTGGCACAAAGAGTGGTATTGAATATCATAAGACAAAAATGAAAAGTGATTTAAGAATAAACATAATTCATGAATGAAGCCTTATTGTTCAAGTTTGGTATTCAGGAGTTCATGTGTTTAGTAATGTGTTATGTGTCTGATAATTCTATGTTATAATGTGGACAGCAGTGTGCTGTGTGGTTTCCCAGCATGGGTCGGTATAGCATACAACTGTCAATCACACAGCACCAGTCCCACCCACACACAGATAATTTTCATTGCAAACACCAGTACAAAATACATAGTTCACATTTCATTAATTCAAATGCACAGCTGTCCTTATTTTATTATAATGTGTCCTAATACAAGAATTTTCATAACGATTTAAATAGAGCCCTTTTTGCTCTAATTTTAGTGAGATTGATGGAAGACTAACCGCTGTGACCCCCATGATCTCCGGAAAAAAAATGCAGCATTGCTAATTAAGCGCTGCTTCTTCACTGACATTCCCTGAGCATTAACCATTCTGAGAACCACAAAGCGGCCCATTCACAGTGTTGTGGAGCAAAAAAGAAGAAAATCAAGGCGTTGTATTTCCCTGCCATAGCATTAAATGGCTGACATATCCCTTTAAAAATACAGTAATTAGTACAGTATATTTTTGACCTAAGGTTTACTTTACTTTCCTCCCAGGCATTGAAGAATGCGTAAATATTCATTAGTGTTACATATTTTCCCAATTACTAAAAACTTACTCCATAAAAAGCAAGCAGGCAAAGTAGTAACCAATAAAGTAGTAACCAACAATTGATTTGTCAATTCAACGTTTACAGAGTTGTGTACACTACATTTTATTACTAATCTTTCACAGTACAATAGATTTTTATAGTATCATATCTGTATGTGTCAAATATTACATATTTGGAAATAGAGCAGTGAATTATTTGTATCTAATAACCGTAAAAATGTTCTAAATTGTTCAGTACATTGTGTTAGTGCTGTGTAGTGTGGTGTTTGTTTGCAGTTTATCACTTGATGTCATAGCAGTTAACCCCAAAGCTCAGTTTCCTACCACTATTCTACACTCACAGAAGTTGGGCAAATTTATGTATTATGAGTTTTTTAGATAACCCTTTAGAACTAAACATTGCAGGTGATCATTTTGTCCCCTAATAACATAATGACTCTTTGGGTTCAAGAGAATATTGTTGATTCCTTAAAAGGTGTACCAAGATTTACAGTTATCCCTTTTCTTACAATAGCTTCCCGATCACTGGGGGACCAACCGCTGAAACACCTAGCAATCCCAAGAATGGGGCTCTGAATAGCCAACACTGAATGGGCAGAGGTCAGTCATGCTCACCTCCGCTCCATTCATTCTCGGCGGGATTGCTGGAGATAGCTGTCATAAGTTACCCCATTCACTATAGATAATAAATTAAGCCCTAACTTGGTATAAACCGTTGCAGCACTCCAGACTAAGCTAATACACTGTTTTACCAAGTGCTGGACCTAAATATGAGGTGCATGACTTAGAGAACAATAAAGACAGATGTCATGCATTCTCTTTTGAGTCTTGTATTTGGATACAGGAAAGATGTATATCTTTGTACCGTGTTAGCCAGTGGATAGAAAAATATTCAGGATTGAGAGTCCTCAGTAGTTGATACCTTTTAATGGCTAACTGAAAAGATGGTAATACATTGCAAGCTTTCGAGACTGTCCCAGTTTCCATCCAAAACACATAAAGAACTCTATTATCTATAGCCAAGCCATCAGATACAATCGTATATGTTCCAACCCCATGGATAGAGACAAACACCTTGGTCGCCTCAAAAAGACCTTTTTGAATCAGGGTTACCATCCAAGAACAATTGAAAACCAAATTACAAGAGCCACCAGATTGTCAAGGAATCACCTGCTACATTACAAAGCTAAAGAAGAAAATAACCGAGTGCCTCTAGTAGTCACCTACAACCCAAATCTGGAGGTGCTAAGGGGAGCTGCACGGAAATTACAACCTTTACTACAAAAAGATGCCCGATTAAAATCCATTTTTCCAGACCCCCCACTACTGTGTTTTAGGCAGCCCCCAAATTTAAGAAGCATCATTGTCAGAAGCTCCCTGTCCTCTCCAACAGCTGCAGGAACCTTTCCTTGCAACCAGAAAAAATGTAAAACCTGTCCATTTATAATGACCACGGACAAGATAAAGATCCCCAACTCACATCAGGACTACAAGATCCCAGGTACTTTCACCTGCATTACATCTAATGTGGTGTACTTAATTATTTGTACTAAATGTCCAACTGGGGGTCTGTATGTGGGGGAGACAGGGCAAAAGCTTAGAACAAGGATGAATGCTCATCGTCACACAATAAGAGAAAAAAGAATGGATCTACCTGTGGCAAAACATTTCTGTATCCCTGATCACAGCAGCATGGATATGAAATTACTGGTATTGAAAGGTAACTTCACATCTCAGAGAGAGAGACGAGTTTGGGAGTACAAATTTATGACGAACTTTGACACTCTCAGTGCTGGAATGAATGTGTCGCATGGATTTATGTCTTTTTACATCAATTAAGGAATTTCCTTTTAAAACCTTGCGGGGCAACACAGAACTAGACCCCAATCAGAGGACCATAAAACATCCAGACTCCTTATCTATGAACTGGTCCAATGTTTATATTTGTTTCTCCCTCTCCCATATTGATAGTTCTGCTTCACGTCACTTGTCTTATCTATTGCATTTTTTCTAGGCTGTATTGTGCATAAATATGTGACTTCAGATTTTGTATTAGTCTAGCCTGATGAAGAGACCTGAGTAGTCTCGAAAGCTTGCAATGTATTACCATCTTTTCAGTTAGCCATTAAAAGGTATCAACTACTGAGGACTCTCAATCCTGTGTATTTGGATAAACACTGTGTATATATTTTGCAAGGCTTCCATAACAGCAGACAGAAAAGTTTGAGAAAATTATTACAAAGCATCCACTATGGAATCATGTTTCCTGTTTTTAAGAGGGTTGGACCACAAACAACATTTCACCCATTGACAGATGATAAGTGTATGACCACTGGAGGGTCGAATACTGCATCCCCACCAATCACAAGTTTTTGTTTTGAATAGTTACCCATTACCAAAAGAAAAAAATCAGCATTAGTGTTTCTTAAAACAGGTAGCAAACATATTTAAAGACAAATACTAAGAACTAGAGTAGGAAGACCTGTGAAGACTCAGACGTCAAGGTTAGATTTCAGAAAGGCAGATTTTAAGGGACTCAGAAAGAGAATTGGCGGGATCCAATGGCTGGATATCCTTAAGGACAAAAATGTCCAGGAAGGATGGGAAATCTTGAAAAATGAAATTCTCAAAGCACAATTGTTAACAATTCCGAAAAGAGGGAAGAATAGGAAGCATTTAAGGAAACCAGGATGGATGAACACAGAACTTAAGCACATGCTAAAAAGGAAGAAAGAAATGCTTATAAAATGGAAAGAGGGAGGCACATCTAAAGAAGAATATAATGCTGTCTGCAGAACCTGCAAGGCACAAATCAGATTACTAAAGCTGACAATTAATTGAAGCTTGCAAGAGACGTCAAAAGCAATAATAAAGGATTTTGGGAATATGTCAAAAGTAAAAGAAAAGTCAAAGATGCTATAGGATTTTTACAGGATGAAAATGATGAAATGGTAAGACAGGATGTTGAGAAGGCTGAACTTTTAAATTCCTATTTTGCATCTGTTTTCTCTCAGAAAGGAAATGTAACATCAACTGTTCTTCACTGTCCTATTAAGGGAATAGAAGAATCCAGGATATCTATAAACAGAAAGATAGTGATGAAACACTTAGCTAAACTAAATGAATTCAAGTCTCCAGGTCCAGATAAATTACACCCCAGAGTACTGAAGGAGATAGCAGAAGAAATTTTTGAACCCCTCTCCATAATCTTTGAAAATTCTTGGAGAACAGGAGAAGTCCCAGAAGACTGGAGAAGAGCAAATGTTCCTATCTTCAAAAAGGGGAAGAAGGTGGACCCAGGCAACTATAGGCCGGTGAGTCTGGCTTCTATACCAGGAAAGATCTTTGAACAAATTATTAAACAACATGTATGTAAGTACCTGGATAAGAATGAAGTGATTAAACAGAGTCAGCATGGGTTTGTAACTAATAAGTCATGTCAGACTAACTTAATTTCCTTCTATGACAGAATCACTGATTGGGGGGGATCAGGGAAATGCTGTAGATATAGTATATCTTGACTTCAGCAAAGCATTTGACAAAGTATCTCACACAATCCTTATTGAAAAAAATGACTAAGTATGAAATGGACAAGGCAACTGTTAGGTGGATTCATAACTGGCTTAGTGATCGGACCCAAAGAGTGGTCGTAAATGGCTGCACATCCAGTTGGAAGAATGTCTCAAGTGGGGTACCACAGGGCTCTGTCCGGGGCCTTGTATTGTTCAACATCTTTATTAACAATTTAGATGAAGGAATTGAGGGTAAACTGATTAAATTTGCTGATGACTCAAAGCTAGGAGGGATAGCTAATACTAGAGAAGAGAGAGGATTCAAAAAGATATAAATAAATTGGAGCAGTGGGCAGCAACTAACAGAATGGTTTTTAACAGGGAAAAATGCAAAGTACTACATCTGGCCAATTAAAATGAAAAAAGCATATACAGAATGGGAGGAATAAGGCTAAGCAACAGCTCATGTGAAAAGATTTGGGTATACTAATAGATCACAGACTGAATATGAGAACAGTGTGATGCAGCAGCAAAAAAGGCAAATGCAATTCTAGGATGTATTAACAGAAGCATACAGTCTAGATTACGTGAAGTCATTATTGCCCTCTACTCCTCTTTGGTCAGACCTCATCTGGAATACTGTGTCCAGTTTTGCGCGCCACATTTTAAAAAAGACATCAACAAACTGGAGAAAGCTCAGAAAAGAGCGACCAGAATGGTGACCGGTCTGCAAACCCTGTCTTATGAGGAAAGGTTGCAGGATTTGGGAATGTTTAGCTTGCAAAAGAGAAGACTGAGAGGAGACTTAATAGCTGTCTACAAATATCTCAAGGGCTGTCACATTGTAGAAGGATCATCTTTATTCTCATTTGCACAAGGAAAGACTAGAAGCAATGGGATGAAACTCAATGGGAGGAGACACAGATTAGATATTAGAAAAAACTTTTTGACAGAGTGATCAGTGAGTGAAACAGGCTGCCACGAGAGGTGGTGAGTTCTACTTCAATAGAAGTCTTCAAACAGAGGCTGGACAGACATCTGTCTGGGATGATTTAGCGAATCCTGCTTTGAGCAGGGGGTTGGACTAGATGGCCCAGGAGGTCCCTTCCAACTCTACGATTCTATGATTCTAAGCACTAGTGACAGGATTGTAATCAGATACTCTACACACAGGTCGGCTATTTTTAAGCAACCTTTGGGCAGTTTCTCTAAGGATGATAATCTGTTATACATATGTCATTCGTTGTTGTAGTATGAAAGCTTACAACTACCTTAATGCACACGTCCTTACATTAATGTTATCACACTATGTTTTGTGCTCTGCTTTTCTTTTTACTCATTTGAATAGAGGAATGATGGGCCTGCACACTACCTCTCCACTCACAGTATATGGGAATGACAGAAAAGTCGAGAATTATACTCAGACCCATAGACACTGAAAGGATCATTGTGTGCATACGTGACCATTGGTTGGTTCACTCAAATTGGGGACTTGCGACCCCATTTTTTATAATTGATAGAGACCCCTATCAACTCTGTATTTATCACCAATCCTGTGGAGATATCAGTTTTTTGTTCATCTAACTTCCCCAGGTCCATTAATTATGAGTTTTCCAGTAGAAGAGTCTATAAACATGTAGGGAAGCATATTTAGGTTGATCACTCTAGTCATTAGTGATTTATCAGTAACCTGGCTCCTATGACAAAGACTGAGATAGCATCTAGATCAGCATTAAGAGAAGCTCCATACAACACTTATGCTGCTTATAATTAACTCTCTTTAGCAATGTCTGAGAGACTCTGCCTCTCTAACATGCTCCTTTTATACATAATTATGTGGTTTAGTTGGAAGTTGACTCTGTAGCGGTTTTTCATTAGTATCACTTACTTTTCCAGCCTTTTTGATAACCCTGTCCCCGCTTTTTGGAGATGCGTTTCTGCTATCAAGTTATAAAAGAGCTATTGTTTTACAAATGAACTGGAAAAAATGTATGACTTTCAACTTTTGACACGTGTTCTATGTTCAGTTGTGAATAAAATATGGCTATATGAGATTTTCAAACCATTCTTATTTCCTTCACATTTCAGACAGTGTCCCAACCTTTTTGGACTTGGGGTTGCATAAGTTTTAGATATTAGTCCCTAATTTGATCAGTGAATCACTAATGCTGAAAAACCAGAGTGTTATTAATGGTGTGCATTCTGAAGATAGACTGGCAAAGAGTGATGATCAGAAGGTTGTGTTGTGGGTTCTAATCTTTTAAATGTGTTTGTAAGTCATGTGTTGAAAGGTTTTGTTGTGTCTCACGAATGGGAACAACCTGTAATATATATATTCTCTGTGTTGAGTTTTTCCTCCAATCAGCAAATTCCCTGTTGTTGCTAGGTAGAATTAGATTCTGTGAAGATTGTCCCTATGTCCCTCCCATAGTTGATCTCTGTATTGGGTTGCTCCTCCCTTCTTCTTTAGTTTAGCTTACAGCAGCCATTACTCAAGATGCTTGTGTACTCCCCTGTACAGATTACTCCTTTTTACCTACTGTTCATTGTAAACTAATACAAGATTGTGTAAGAAAACAGCATAGTTTCTCCTGGTCTTTCTACAGTTTCATTGCCGGTGGAGTTAAAATATCTGCGGACGCCTGGTGGTGTGAGTACGAGGTATACAATTATCTAAGGAGCTGATATTTAGAACACTTGGGATTTGCAGTCATCAGGAAGAGGCAGAATAGGTTTGCTAGATAAGGTTTGCCTGTTGGCTGATGATACAAAATGTTTTAATAGGAATAATATTAATGCAGATGACTAACAAATTATTTAGCTTTAGTGGAAAAATGGATGAAACTATGTAAACTGCATTTCAATATTGTCTAATAATATTAACCCCTTCCTGACATCAGACGTACTATCCCGTCCATGGGACCCGGGCCCCTATGCCCATGGACGGGTTAGTACGTCTACCACGATCAGCGGCGCCCACGTGGTGAGCGCCGCTGATCGCGGCCGGGTGTCAGCTGATTATCACAGCTGACACCCAGCACAATGTGTCAGGGGTGGTCACGGACCGCCCCCGACATGTTAACCCCTTGCACACCGCGATCAAACATGATCGCGGTGTACCGGGGGTTAAAGGGAAGCATCGGCAGGGAGGGGGCTCCCTCCGTGCTTCCCTGAGCCCCCCACGGCAGTGCAATGTGCAGCGCTGCTGCCGGGGGCTCCTTTCCTGCAGGCCCCCGAATCCAAGATGGCAACGGGGGCCTTCGGGGGCCTGCAGGAAGCTGGCTTCCTCAGTGCCTGCAAAGCGCAGGCATGAGGAAGCCTTGTGCACTGCCTGTGACAGATCGCTGATCTGTCACAGTGATCTGTGATGTGACAGATCAGCGATCTGTCACAGAACAGTGATGTCCCACCTGGGACTATTTAATAAAGTAAAAAAAAAATTAAAAAAAGTGTTAAAATAATTTTAAAAAAATCGCCAAATAAATTACAAAAAAAAAAAAAAAAATTCCCCCAAATAAATCCATTTTTTGAAAATAAAAAAACAAAACAAAACAATAAAAGTACACATGTTAGGTATCGCCGCGTCCGTAACGACCCGCCCTATAAAACTGTCCCATTAGTTAACCCTTTAGCAAACCCCTTAAAAAATAAAAATAAAAAACGATGCAAAAAATAATGATTTATTATCATACCGCCAAACAAAAAGTGTAATAACGCGCGATAAAAAAGATGCATATAAATATCCATGGTACCGCTGAAAACGTCATCTTGTCCTGCAAAAAACGAGCTGCCACACAGCATCATCAGCGAAAAAATAAAAAAGTTATAGCTCGCAGAATAAAGCGATGCAAAAATAATTATTTTTTATATAAAATAGTTTTCACTGCATAAAACCGACAAAACATAAAAAAAACCTAAATGAGGTATCGCTGTAACCATATTGACCCGAAGAATAAAACCGGTTTATCAATTTTACCGCACGCGGAACGGTGTAAACGCACCCCTCCAAAAGAAATTCATGAAACGCTGGTTTTTGTTCATTCTGCATCCCAAAAATCGGAATAAAAAGCGATCAAAAAATGTCACGTGCCCAAAAATGGTACCAATAAAAACGTCAAATCGTCCCGCAAAAAATAAGACCTCACATGACTCAGTGGGTCAAAATACGGAAAAATTATAGCTCTCAATATGTGGTGATGCAAAAACTATTTTTACAATAAAAAGCGTCTTTTAGCGTGCGACAGCCGCCAAACATAAAAACCACCATAAATAGTAAATCAAACCCCCCGTTATCACCCCCTTAGTTAGGGAAAAATAATAAAATTAAAAAAATGTATTTATTTCCATTTTTCCATTACGGTTAGGGTTAGGGCTAGGGTTAGGGTTAGGGTAGGGTTAGGGTTAGGGCTAGGGTTAAGACTAGGGTTAGGGCTAGGGTTAGGGTTAGGGTTAGGGCTGAGATTAGGGTTAGGGGTGTGTTGGGGTTCGGGTTGGAGTTAGAATTGGGGGTTTCCACTGTTTGGGCACATCAGGGGCTCTCCAAATGCAACATGGCGTCTGATTTCAATTCCAGCCAATTCTGAGTTGAAAAAGTCAAATGGTGCTCCTTCCCTTCCAAGCTCTGACATGCGCCCAAACAGTGTTTTACCCCCACATGTAGGGTATCAGCCTACTCAGGACAAATTGAAAAACAATTTTGGGGTCCAATTTTTCCTGTTACCCTTAGGAAAACAAAAAAATTTGGGGCAAAGATATCATTTTTGTGGAAAAAAATGTTTTTTTTATTTTCACGTCCGAGCGTTATAAACTTCTGTGAAGCACTTGGGGGTTCAAAGTGCTTACCACACATCTAGATAAGTTCCGTGGGGGGTCTAGTGTCCAAAATGGGGTCACTTGTGGGGAGTTTCAATAGTTTAGGTACATCAGGGGCTCTCCAAACGCACATGACACCCGCAGACTATTCCATCAAAGTCTGCATTCCAAAACGTCACTGCTTCCCTTCCGAGCCCCAACGTGTGTCCATACATTAGTTTTCTCCCACATAAGGGGTGTCAGTGTACTCATGACAAATTGGACAACAAATTTTGGGGTCCAATTTCTCCTGTTACCCTTGGGAAAATGAAAAAATTGGGGACTAATTGATCATGCTTGTGGAAAAAATACGATTTTTTTATTTTCATGCCCGGGCACTATAAACTTCTGTGAAGCCCTTGGGGGTTCAAAGTGCTCACCTCACATCTAGATAAGTTCCTTAGGGGGTCTAGTTTTCAAAATGGGGTCATTTGTGGGGGTTTCCACTGTTTAGGTACATTAGGGGCTCTCCAAAGGCAACATGACACCCGCAGACCATTCCATCAAAGTCTGCATTCCAAAACGTCACTACTTCCCTTCCGAGCCCTGACGTGTGTCCATACAGTAGTTTTCTCCCACATATGGGGCGTCAGTGTACTCAGGACAAATTGGACAACAACTTTTGGGGTTCAATTTCTCCTGTTACCCTTGGGAAAATAAAAAAATTGGGGACTAATTGATCATGTTTGTGGAAAAAATACGATTTTTTTATTTTCATGCCCGGGCATTATAAACTTCTGTGAAGCCCTTGGGGGTTCAAAGTGCTCACCTCACATCTAGATAAGTTCCTTAGGGGGTCTAGTTTTCAAAATGGGGTCATTTGTGGGGGGTTTCCACTCTTTAGGTACATTAGGGGCTGTCCAAAGGCAACATGACACCCGCAGACCATTCCATCAAAGTCTGCATTCCAAAACATCACTACTTCCCTTCCGAGCCCCGACGTGTGCCCATACAGTAGTTTTCTCCCACATATGGGGTATCAGCATACTCAGGACAAATTGGACAACAACTTTTGGGGTCCAATTTCTCCTGGTACCCTTGGGAAAATAAAAAAATGGTGACTAAAAGATCATGTTTGTGGAAAAAATACGAATGTTTTATTTTCACGCCCGGGCGTTATAAACTTCTGTGAAGCACTGGGGGGTTCAAAGTGCTCACCACACATCTAGATAAGTTCCTTGGGGGGTCTAGTTTACAAAATGGTGTCATTTGTGGGGGGTTTCCACTGTTTAGGTACATCAGGGGTTTTCCAATCGCGACATGGTGTCCGATCTCAATTCCAGCCAAAAACGTCAAATGGCGCTGCTTCCCTTCCGAGCTCTGCCATGCGCCCAAATAGTGGTTTACCCCCACATGTGGGGTATCAGCGTACTCAGGACAAATTGCACAATAACTTTTAGGGTCCTGTTACCCTTGGAAAAATAAGAATTGAGGGTGAAAAAATCATTTTTGTGGAAAAAATATGATTTTTTAATTGTACGGCTTTATGTTATAAACTTCTGTGAAGCCCTTGGGGGTTCAAAGTTCTCACCACACATCTAGATAAGTTCCTTAGGGGGTCTAGTTTCCTAAATGGTGTCATTTGTGGGGGGTTTCCACTGTTTTGGTACATCAGGGGTTTTCCAATCGCGACATGATGTCCGATCTCAATTCCAGCCAAAAGCGTCAAATGGCGCTGCTTCCCTTCCAAGCTCTGCCATGCGCCCAAATAGTGGTTTACCCCCACATGTGGGGTATCAGTGTACTCAGCACAAATTGCACAATAACTGTTAGGGTCCTGTTACCCTTGGGAAAATAAAAATTGGGGTGAAAAGATCATTTTTGTGGAAAAATTATGATTTTTTAATTGTACCGCTGTACGTTATAAACTTCTGTAAAGCCCTTGTGGGTTAAAAGTTCTCACCACATATCTAGATAAGTTCCTTGAGGGGTCTAGTTTCCACAATGGGGTCACTTGTAGGGGGTTTCCACTGTTTAGGTACATCAGGGACTCTCCAAACGTGACATGGCGTACAATCTGAATTCCAGACAATTTTGCATTGAAAAAGTCAAACGGCGCTCCTTCCTTTCTGAGCTCTGCCATACGCCGAAACAGTCGTTCCCCCCCACATATCAGGTAGCAGCGTACTCAGGACAAATTGCACAATAACTTTTGCCGTCCAATTTCTCCTGTTACCCTTGGTAAAATAAAAAAAATTGAACCTGAAGTATTTTTTTTGTGAAAAAAAGTTAGATGTTCATTTTTTTTTTAAATATTCAAAAAAACTCCTGTGACGCACCTAAAGGGTTAATAAACTTCTTGAATGTGGTTTTGAGCACCTTAAGGGGTGCAGTTTTTAGAATGGTGTCACTTTTGGGTATTTTCTATCATATAGACCCCTCAAAGTGGCTTCTAATGTGATGTGGTCCGTAAAAATAAAATGGTGTTGTAAAAATGAGAAATCGCTGGTCAACTTTTAACCCTTATAACTTCCTAACAAAAAAAAATTTTGGTTCCAAAATTGTGCTGATGTAAAGTAAACATGTGGGAAATGTTAGTTATCAAGTTTTTTGTGTGCCGTATCTCTGTGATTTAAGGGCATAAAAATTCAAAGTTGGAAAATTGCGAAATTTTCAAAATTTTCGCCAAATTTCCATTTTTCTCACAAATAAACGCAAGTTATTTGAATGAAATTTTACCACTAACATGAAGTACAATATGTCACGAGAAAACAATGTCAGAATCACCGGGATCCATGGAAGCATTCCAGAGTTATGACCTCATAAAGGTACAGTGGTCAGAATTGTAAAAATTGGCCCGGTCATGAACGTGCAAACCACCCTTGGGGGTGAAGGGGTTAACGTAAAATAATATTTGTTTACTTTTCTTCAGTTAGCCATAAAAGTTATCAACCACTGACTGAGGACTCTCAGTTTTTAATATATTTCTATCTATTGGCTAACACTCTACAAAAATATATTTTTCCTGTAATTATATTGGTTGTTCTGTGTTAGCTGTCGCTTTAGAAGAGAAAGCTTTAGGGTTACTGTGTGGGCAGGCAGTGAAAGCAAGTACAATGCTGGCTGCTGGATGAGAGGTATAACCAGTAAAAATAAGAATGTGGTCTGACTGCATCGAGTTCTTATGAGGATAAATTTGGAATATCATTCCGCTCATGAAACCTTTCGTTCAAAAATACAATGACAAAATAGAAAGAACCTTGAAAAATGTCAAAGATTTAAATAAGATAAATGGGGAAGTATTTTACTAAAAACTAAACACAATACCATAGGGCACAATCTGAAATTAGTTGGGGGAGATCAGAAGCAATGTTAGAAAATATAACTTCCAACAGTTGTAGTTGGAAAATCAACCGTAAGTAATATTATAGAGGTTTTCCACTTTCAAAATAATTTTTTCCAAACAATTCCATACCTGTAAAACAACAGTCACAGATAATTTGCACATTTCTCCACCACTGCTCCGGTCTTTGCATTTTGCCTGCAGCAGTGATGTTACAACTACATCATCATTGCAGCCAATCACTGAGCTCCTGATTTGCTGTAGTCTTGTGCGCTGTAGTCATGACATCTCCAATGCAGCCAAAACTCATAGATCGGAGCAGTGGTGGAGAGCTGATGCTGGATGTCGGGAGGTTGAATGCTATCTGTGTTTGCTGTTCTGCAATTATGATTTTGGCACAAGTTTTTTTAAATGATTACCTTTAAACATTTCTCAATGAGACAAACACTTCTAGGATTAAATTTGGAAAGAAATAATACAAGAAAGGACCAGGTGGACCATGAGAAATGTTCTGGCATTAGTTTGTATGAGGGTGGTAAGACATGAAAAAGAAAACTAGGTATGGATTTACATTTTCAAACTTTTTTCATTAGTTTAAAGTTATTGTGCAATTTAAATGTAGCTGTACTAAAAGATCAGTAAATGCTTGAAATCTCCTGTAATCTGGAGCAATGGAAGTTAATGTGGTTAAAGCCTGCAGCAGTTTCCAAGTGTCTTGCAGTTTATCTATCATAGTTTTCTGACATTATTGATGCCAAGCAATAGAGCTTTTAATATTTATTTTGACAAATTGATGTGTTACAAAGATTTCCTTGTCCAGCTGGTGAATTCATAGCTATTCTGTCAAAAAAGATATTATATACTGATATCTAATCACTTCAAGTAGCACATTTAACAAACTGTAATAGTTTATCGTTGCCAGATCCATTGATATTCTTTGACACATGGTAAGATTTTAATGATAGAGACAGGTTAGGACCATCCCAATTTGTACACCTTGTCGTGATGAGATGGCTTTTCGGCTTTTTTTTTTTTTTTTTAATAAAAATAGCATTAAGTAAGTACCCTATGTTATTTACATGTATTATTACTATTTACTTATTTTCTTGCTTTTGGGGTATATGCTCATTTTGTTTTGTTCTTGGCTTTTGTTTAGATCACTGATTAGATCATGAGTGAGAGAAATGTCTTGACAGCAATTCTGAATTATTTTTTAACCACTTTCCCCTTTTCCTTTTCAATAAGAATGTTTGACAGCTGCTCTCTGTCTTCCTTTTTCATAAGCATTACCATTCACATCTGAAGCGGTTCAGTTTATCAGATGATATGAGTAATTCTATATCACCCCAAGGATCCCAGTGATCATGGCTCTATAATGTTTCTATTTTGTGCATATTTATAACTAGATGGTGGCCCGATTCTAACGCATCGGGTATTCTACAATATGTATGCAGTTTATTTAAAGGGAATCTGTCACCCCATTTTTGCCCCATAAGCTGGGGCCACCGCCATCAGGGGCTTATCTACAGCATTCTGTAATGCTGTAGATAAGCCCCCGATGAAACATGAAAAATAAGAAAAACACATTAGATTATACTTCCCAGTTGGCGGGGGCAGGTACGGTCCTGCACCTCCCATCTTCATACGATGATGTCCTCCTCCTTGCTTCTCCCTCGGCTCCTGCACACGCGTACTTTATCTGCCCTGTTGAGGGCAGAGCAAAGTACAGCAGTGTGCAGGTGCCGGGAAAGGTCAGAGAGGTCCGGCGCCTGTGCATTGCAGTACTCTGTTCTGCCCTCAACAGGGCCGATAAAGTACGTGTGCACAGGAGCCGAGGGAGAAGCAAGGAGTAGGACGTCATCGTATGAAGATGGGAGGTGCCGGACGGGGAGGCGACACCCATCGGACCGGACGTTGGGGTGACTATAATCTTACTCTTTTTTCTTTCAGGTTTCATCGGGGGCTTATTTACAGCATTACAGAATGCTGTAGCTAAGCCCCTGATGGCGGTGGCTGCAGCTGATAGGGCTAAAGTGGAGTGACAGATCCCCTCTAAATTCCGTGCCAGTATCGCTGATTGCGGCAACTCCGTGCAGCAGGAGATGACCCGCGGCAACCGTAGATCTCCCAACGGTAGCGGTGGCGTGCGTCAATCGAATTCCACGCCAATTAGCGGCCGGACTGTGCCTGTCGCTGATTGGTCGAGGCCGGCCGGGCGGGACCAATCAGCTACGTGGGATTTTCGTTACAGACAGACAGAATTAGAAGATTATATAGTAGATAAGGAAGGCTAATGGTTTGTTCAGTGCTTTATAAAGGAATACTCTACTGAATATTGAAATGGTAGCACCAAGAAGGAAAAGTCGTAGAGTTATAGAAATCACAATATCAACAGACATGTTAATAATATGAAAATGGAAAATGGAAAAATGGAAATACATTTTTCAAAACATCTCGATTTACTGTATTCATAATTGAACATGCCACACACAAAATTAGATGCACTCATGCAAGTTGGCATGCTATCATATAAGTTATTAATGGTTGCTTGAGGAATGTTGAAAAAACACCTACTGGGAAACTATGTAGAAATGGCCATACTACTGGTTCCACAAACAAAAATGTCGGGAAACTACAGAGGCTCCTGCGGGTGGCAAATTAACTGCATCAGAAAGATGTTTTCTGATCCTTTTTTTTAAAGTATTCATAGTGCAGCCTACATACTGTTTGTTGCAAATTTCACAATTAATTAAATAAATAACATTGGCGGTATTACAACTAATATATGAAAGAATATGAAAAGTCTTATTATTGTGCATAGACATAAATGTTTTAGATTTTTTATCATGCTTGCAACATTTGCACACATTAGCTCCACACCCATAGAAACCTTTGGTTTTTAACCAGTTGGTGTCCTGTGTGTTAAGAGACAAGGGATCCCTGAAAAGGCTAGAAGATAAAAGTGAACTTAGAGTGAGGGCACGTTTAGCAACAAACAAAATAGATTCACTGTCTACCAGTGTTTTTAAGATTTTATCTTGACACAGAATGGGCAGATATTTCTTAATAATCGCAACAATATTGTGATACTGGGGACTAAAAGATGTAGTAAAAGTAGTAAAAGTAACTTTATTTGAACCACTACCAATATTATTGCATTTTGTCTTTTTATTTTTAGAATACAGCAAATGGGCTCTATCCATATTATCTACCAGTTTTTTTGCTCTTTCCAAATAACTGGGATAACCTCGTTCACTTAGGCTACTTTCACACATCAGGTTTTCGACGTCAGGCGCGATCCGGCGTCGTGCCGGAACGCCGGATCCGGCAAATGTTTTGTAAAACCGGATGTGACGGATCCGGTTTTCTGCCGGATCCGTCTTGTTCTTGACAGACAAAACTGGATCCGTCTCATCCGGTTCATCCGTTTTTCTATCCGTTTTTCGACGGATTACGCCGGATCCGGTTTTTAAAATTGACCCTTGTGGCCTTCCGAACGGGATTGGCTACTGGAAAACTATATATAGCGTGTTCCTACAGCCCTTCTTTGACAGGTTGTAGAGGAGAAAGTGCAGGTTGGAGAGAAGAGCAAGTTACTGGCGAAGATGGATGTTGTGATTGGAAATATTTTGAAGAATTTGGCAGATTTTACAGCGGAGGCGAATCGTTTGAGGGTGATTGTTCTGGAGAAGGAGAGAGCGAGACAGCAGCGCATCAGGCATCGTAGATGACGTTTGTGGATCCACCCCATCACAGCCAAGAGAATGACGCGTGGGGTCTATTCTACACTCTGCATGGACCTTCGACGAAACCCGGATAAATTTTTTGGATATGTTCGGATGAAAATGGAGAATTTTGATTACTTGGTGGAGCGCATTGCACACCTCATAAGAAAAGCGGACACCTATTGCCGCTTCTCTGTTTCAACTGCAGAGCGTCTGATGGTGACTTTAAGGTAAGCCACATTTATTGGATGTGCTCGCATCAGAGCACACTTTCACTGCAATCTTGTTGGTGGTAGTTTGTATCTCCAAGTGTTATAGCTGAGTTTTGGTATGTAATGCTGTGATTTAAAACTAATTGATTGTTTTTTAATTCCCCACAGATTTCTTGCAACTGGAGAATCCCTTTCGTCAGTGCATTTCCAGTACAGACTCAGGATTTACACCATATCTGGAATAGTGAAGTACACATGCCGTGCACTGTGGGACTCCTTAGCTGAAGAGTTTTTACCAGAGCCCACAACAGAGAGGTGGATTGAAATTTCAGAAAAGTTTCAACAGATATGTCAGTTTCCCAACTGCTTGGGCGCTGTGGACGGGAAACATATCCGCATTGTAAAGCCAGCCGGATCGGGATCGGAATATTTCAATTACAAGAAATATTTTTCAATTGTCCTCATGGCCATCGCTGACGCGGAATACAAATTTATTGCTGTTGATATTGGGGCCTATGGCCGCTCCAATGACTCTCAAGTTTTCAAACTGTCTGCCATGGGGCGTAAACTGTATGGAAACACCTTCCAGTTCCCACCACCTAGACCGCTGCCGCAAACATCTGGTCCACCTATGCCATTTGTTTGTGTAGGGGATGAAGCCTTCCAGCTGTCAGAACACCTTTTGAAACCGTACGGTAGCAGAGGATTGACAAGAACAAAACGCATTTTTAATTACCGCCTCACAAGAGCAAGAAGAATGGTTGAATGTACCTTTGGTATTATGACAGCCAAATGGCGGGTCCTATTGACTGCGATCAACCTCAAGACAGAAACTGTGGACGAGGTGATCAAAGCGTGCGTGGTACTCCACAATTTTGTTATCTGCAAGGAACCCATTTCCATTGAGGACACCTCTGAAGAAACCACCTTGCAAGATTACCATGACATTACCACTAGAAGTTCTGTGACGGTTTCAGTAATGAGGGACAATTTTGCACTATACTTTATGTCACCTCAAGGCAGAGTACACTGGCAGGATGACAGAGTGTGAAAGATTTGTGCCCTAACCAAACTTGTGTACCTTCTGTACCAACAGTATATACCTTTGCCAACCAAAGTTGGCTATCTTGTCATGGTCTCTATTTTTAGCTTTAGGCCACAGGTGTGTACCTGGTTGTGTTTTATGCAAAGTATTTCACCTTTTAACAAAAGTTGTGTACATTGTTAGGAAATCGCCAACAATAAAC
Source organism: Dendrobates tinctorius (assembly GCF_039654945.1). Taxonomy (NCBI): domain Eukaryota; kingdom Metazoa; phylum Chordata; class Amphibia; order Anura; family Dendrobatidae; genus Dendrobates; species Dendrobates tinctorius. Next base: position 22,703,793 of record NW_027361692.1, read on the forward strand.
ACAACTTTTTAGGTGAAATACTTTGCTTCAAACACAACCAGGAACACAACTGTGGCAAAAAGCTAAAATGTACCCACAGTTATATACCTGGTTTTGAATACCTTTTTACCTTTTAAATACCCTGTATTTAACCTTTTTTTTTAACATATTTCGCCGCAGAAAGAAATGACAGACAACCAGTGTAAACAATAATTTAACTTTTATTTAAAATATTTTTTTTTTGTAAACTGTTTTTAAAGTTAAAAAAACTTTTTTAATAAAGGTTTGAAACCAACAGGGCATTTTTATTACAAAACACATCATAAATCTGTGTAGTGTGGGGTGGAAATACTGCTGGAGGGGCTGCGGGACACTTCGACACTGGGAGTGTGGAGAGAGGATTGGGATCGTGGTGGGGAAGGAACAGTTAGAGGTGATGGTGTGGAAAAAGCTACAGAATGGGTGGACATGTGGGAGGCAGAAGAGGTGGTGGGCGGTGGAGTGGAGGGTTGGGCAGGGACTGTAGGAGCAGATGATGTTGATGGCAAGTTGTATGGTGAAGGAGTTTGGTATGTGGAAGGAGTTTGGTACGGGGCAGGTTGCTGGAAGTGGGGAGATGTCTGGTACTGGGGAGGTTGCTGGTACTGGGGAGGTTGCTGGTACTGGGGAGGTGGCTGGTGCTGGGGAGGTGGCTGGTGCTGGGGAGGTGGATGGTATATTATAGGAGGGGGAGGATGGAAAGTGGCTGGAGGGGGTGCAGGTGGAGGAACTACTGTGGTGGGAGGAGGAGGTTGGGAGGTAACGTGCTGGAGAGCACCGTGGCATGAATGCATTACATGCATCTGCTGGGTAGGAGATAGCGTTTCCATGCGCTCCACAACAGACCTGAAAAAGGTGTGGTTTGGCGAAGATCTTGCTTCTGAATGCATGGTTTGCAGAAGTGTCTTCACCTCCAGAATGCTGGAGTTGATCTGCTGAAAGCCTGCGGAGATTTGCTCTGACAAGACTTTTAGACAGTTCTGGAAAGATGCATTCAGATGCAAGAACTCTGGCGCATAAGTCTTTTCCTGACCCCTCTGCCGCTGCCGCCCAGTACCCGCAGGTGTACTAGAGGTGGCAGGGGCAGAAGGGTGGGGTAAAGGGAAAGCGATCTCCTCACCAGCAGCTTCATGTAATGTAGGCGGCCACGATGCTCCTGTGCTGGTGGATGGGACAGATGGGTCGAATGTGTGGGAAGGCTGGGAAGGTGCAGATGTACCGGGGCAGTCGAAGTGTCCCTCGGTGCCGGTCTCCTCAGGGATCGCCTCAGAAGGGTCCAATCGTGCAGGCTCCCGAGTGCTGCTCACCGCGCTGTGGAATAAAGAGAACAAAAACCAATTAAAATAGTGACATGGTATGGCCCTGGCTGAAAAAAAAAGTTACATCTAAACATTTTTTTGTCACATGTGGTGTGTAATATTTACCTTCTGGTGACCATTGTATCCCGGAGGAACGACAGGGCTCGTGCGTACTTGTACTTGCTCCTGCATCCTCCAGATCCACTCGGGGCCCACATCTCTTTATTGAACTCCTTCTTGAAACGATCCCTCACAGACCACCACCGCTTCACAATTCTCTCCCCTGAAACGAGAAAGGACAAAGTGGTTAGTATACAACATCAGTGTTTCCCAAACTCCAGTCCTCATGGTCCCCAGGGGTCATGTTTTCAGGATTTCCAAAGTAAATAGAAATCATGAACACATGATCCGTGGGGACCACGAGGACTGGAGTTCGGGAAACACTGGTTTAAATCAAGCAACCGGTACTGTATATACTTACGCTCTTTAATCTGGGCCCGAGCATCGAGGTACTCCCAGCGGTCCACAAGGAGCGAACAGATTTCCTCCCAGAGTCGTCGGGTAACGATAAGGTCAGCGTGGCGGCGGTCAGCCATATTCCAGAGCGGCTCCCTTTCTCTGACGAGATCGATGAGGTGGTCCACATCGATTCCTCCATCCTCACCGTCATATTCGGGAGCACGCTGTGAAGGCTGTTAAAGAAAAAGACAAAAATAACATAATTAGCCTCCACAAAAGAAATGAAATAAAAAGTGCAAAAAAAAAGCAAAAATATTTATACTTACACGCTGGTGACCGCCGCGTTGCTGTCGCCGACGACCCTGGGAGGCACTGCGAGGACCTCTTGGCCGAGCACCAGATTGGGAAGACTAGAGAAGAAAACAAAAAATGTTATGTCTTTGGATGTAGGCATTTGTTTGCTGTGTGTGGTCTGCAGAACATTGTTTTCTATGTGTTGTGTGCAGTGTGATGTTGTGTTTCTGCGTTTGATGCCAAAATCTTACCAATTGTGAGCCCACTCCAAGTGTCTGTCCATCCCTTCCTTCTTCTTCTGGGAGCTCCTCTTCATCTTGTGATTCCTGTTTTGAAATAAAAGGCAATGAATAGACATATATTCCAGAGATGATGGATTTTGGAAATAAAAACTTACCGTCAAACGCTGACGATGCGAGGGAGGGCTCCCAGAAGAAGATGTGCTGTCTTCCTGCTGGCCAGACTCCATGGCTGTGGGTGGTGTTCCTGCTGCTGCCATTGCTGCTGCTGCTGCTGCATCTCTTGGGCGGCTGTTGAATAAAGAGAAACAAAGGGCCAATGAATATCTTGATATTCCATGGCCCTAGTTTGGAGGAATGGGGGATTTGATAATTACCGTCTCTCATCTGCTGCTGGACTCCCCTCCTCAGCATGTTCCATTTGCTGCTCCAATTGGGGTGGTGCTGATGGTGCTGCTGCAGATGTCTCCTGCCTTCTCCTGCTCCTGGTTCTTGGCTTGGGTGGCATGTTGGGTGTGGCTGAGGGTCCCACTCTCTTGCTTTTATATATGTCTTGTGGGCAGAGCTACTGAGCATGCTCAGACCAAAAAAAACGGATCCGGCCACCGGATCCGGCTGTCGCCGGATCAGGCGCATTGCGGCGCTCATAGGCTTTCATTGTGTGAAAAAGCCGCCGGCTTTTTCGCCGGAGACAAAAAACGTTACAGTAGCCGTTTTTTCCAGACGCCGGATCGCGACACATTGCCGGATCCGGAGAAAACCGGATGAAACGCATGGCCATCCGGCTCGATCCGGCTCTAATGCAAGTCAATGGGGGGGAAACCGGATCCGGCATTGCATTTCGCCGGATCCGGTTTTTGTCAAAAGCGCCGGATCGTGCCTGACGGCGAAAGCCTGATGTGTGAAAGAGGCCTTAATCTGGTGCAGGCTAAGTCCGCTTCTTTTTTATAGATGGATTCTTGCGTGCTATTTCTTTTTAGCCGAATCAGTTCACCAAGAGGAATGTTTTTAATAGTATGTTTGGGATGATTGGAATTAGCCGTTAGAATACTGTTACAATATGTATTTTTTCTATATGGTGAAATATTAATCTGATGTGTGATCAAATCACCTGTTAGAGTCAAGTCCAGAAAATTGGCCGAAAAATTATGTACTGAGCAGGTAAATTTAAGGTTGTAGTCATTGGTATCTAGATAGTTGAAAAAAATCACTAATAAAAGTATCTCCCAAAACATTTTTATCCCAAATAAACACCAAAACATCAATATATCTTCCTAGCCAGACAATACCATCTTTATAAGGGTTATCATCACAAAAAATGAAATTTTCCTCCCATGTAGCCATAACTATATTATCAAGGGACGGAGAAAAACGTGCTCCCATGCTAACGCCCTGTGTTTGTAAGAAAAATCTATTGTTAAATGAAAAATAGTTGTGTTCAAGGAGAAACACAAATACATGGGGGTGATGTCAAGGGTTTTTTTTTATAGGCATTGAACAGGTTAAAAAAACAGAAAAGGGGGGAATTATCATGAAAAAATTCTTGCAAGAGAAAGCAAATGGACGTTTCTTTTAGATACAAGGTTACCGCATGGATTCAATAATACAGTGAATCTAGCAATACATTATAAATAATTTCTGATATCATGTTTTTCCAAGTAGTGCTATTATATCTCAGTCATAATGTTTTCATTATATAACACTGTTGTATTAATGTAATAATGTGTGTTTTTAATTATTTCGTTATCCTGGTCAGATAACTTTGTTAGCGCAGGTACTGTTCATACTGATGCTTTTTCTCTCTCCTTGTTTCCGGAAGCTATAGAAGTTAACATTGAAGGATGTTATCTATACCTGTTGCTACTTCTTGATTATGAGGTTAAGAAATGTTTTTTCTACTTAAGAATGTTGGAGTATTCCAGAAGCAGTTTGAGACCGTGAAGAAGGCGACAGTTGTTACCGCCGAAACGCGTAGTCTGTTCAGCATTATGTCGGCATCTTGTTACTGAACTCTGGATTTTTAAATAATCTGCAATAAAAGTTCTTGGATCTTATTATACCACCTGAAGTTTCCGCTTGTTGGACTTTTCTGCCTTGATTTCTACATTGTTGGGCTTGTTCCCAGTCTTGGTCCGTGCAACACAGAGGAAACAGGTATTTACCATCCAGAGCTCGGAGGTTAGCTGGTCTATGTATTATTTTGCTACATATATATATATATATATATATATATACAGCGTCGGACTGGCCCACCGGGGAGCCGGAGGACTCTCCGGTGGGCCCTGGCATCTGGTGGGCCCTGGCCCCTGGCACCTGCTGGCATACAGGGCCAGCAGTTGCCTTGGGCCCCCACTGCTCCAGGGGCTCCCAGCCAGTGCCACACAGCTGCTATGGGGGCCCGTGCCAGCGCTGCTAAAGAGAAATGAATATTCACTGTGAAGCAGTGAATATCATTTCACTCTCGGTCTCCACTCCCCGGGGCCCCGCCCCCCAGCCTAGGCAGCCGGCCCCGCCCTCAATTGCAGTGGAAGAGAGAGCGTCTCTCTCCCATCAGTCCCCTCTGCTCCTGACTCACAGCCGGTGCGCGATGACGTCACCATCGTGCACCCGCTGTGTGTCTGGCAGATGGGACAGCTCCTGAGTCTGAAGCCGGCATCAGCATGGGAGTTAGGAGGAGAGGTGAGTATTGTGATTTTTTTTTATCTATCTATCTCTATATCCATCTATCTCTATATCCATCTATCTCTATATTCATCTATCTATCTTATCCATCTATCTATCTATCTCTATATCTGTCTATCTCTATATCTATCTACAGTATCTCTATATCTATCTATCTATCTATCTATCTATCTCTATATCTGTCTATCTCTCTATCTATCTCTATATCTCTCTCTATATCTATCTATCTATTTCTATCTGTATATCTATCTCTATATCTATCTATCTATCTCTCTATCTATCTCTATATCTGTCTATCTATCTCTATATCTACTGTATCTCTCTATCTATCTCTATATCTACAGTATCTCTATATCTATATCTATCTATCTCTATATCTATCTCTATATCTATCTCTCTATCTCTCTATCTATCTCTCTATCTATCTCTCTCTATATCTATCTATCTATTTCTATCTGTATATCTATCTCTATATCTATCTATCTCTATCTCTATCTATATCTAGCTATATCTCTCTATATCTATCTATCTATTTCTATCTGTATATCTATCTCTATATCTATCTCTATTTATCTATCTCTATATCTATCTCTCTAGTTATCTATCTCTATCTATCTATCTATCTCTATATCTATCTATCCCTATATCAATCTCTCTATCTCTCTATCTCTCTCTCTATCTATCTCTATATCTGTCTATCTCTATATCTATCTATCTCTATATCTATCTTATATCTATCTCTATCTATCTATATCTCTCTCTACATCTATCTATATCTCTCTCTATATCTATCTATCTCTATATCTACCTATCTCTATATCTATCTCTCTATCTATCTATCTCTATGTATCTATCTCTATATCTATCTATCTCTATATCTGTCTATCTCTATATCTATCTATCTATCTCTATATCTATCTATCTCTATCTATCTATATCTCTCTCTCTATATCTATCTATCTCTATCTGTATATCTATCTATCTCTATATCTATCTATCTCTATCTATCTCTATATCTATCTATCTCTATATCTATCTCTATCTATCTATATCTCTCTCTATATCTATCTATCTCTATCTGTATATCTATCTATCTCTATATCTATCTATCTCTATCTATCTATATCTCTCTATATCTATCTATCTATCTATCTATCTATCTATCTGTCTGTCTGTCTATCTCTATATCTATCTATCTCTATATCTATCCCTATAGCAATCTCTCTATCTATCTCTATCTATCTATCTCTATCTATCTCTATATCTATCTATCTATCTATCTATCTATCTATCTATCTATCTCTATATCTATCTATCTCTATCTATATCTCTCTATATATCTATCTATCTCTATCTGTATATCTATCTATATCTATCTATCTATCTATCTCTATCCCTATATCTATTAATCTCTATATCTATCTCTCTATCTATCTGTCTATCTCTATATCTATCTCTATATCTATCTCTATATCTATCTATCTATCTCTATAGCTATATCTATCTCTATATCTATCTATCTATCTCTATATCTATCTATCTCTATCTATTTCTATCTCTAGCTATCTATATCTCTCTCTATATCTCTCTCTAGATCTATCTATCTATTTCTATCTGTATATCTATCTATATCTATCTATCAAGATTCAAGATTCAAAGAAGCTTTATTGGCAGGACTAAATACACATTAGTTTTGCCAAAGCAGGTGTACAGAAGGGAATAGGGATAGGGACTGTAGGGATGTTGGGAAGGGGCTGTAGGAAAGGTGGATGGGGCAGATCCAGGTTGGGGCTATAGAAGTCCATGGCATAGGGAAGGTGGATGGCGGCATGGGGGCAGATCCAGGATGAGGCTATAGAAGTCCATGGCATAGGGAAGGTGGATGGGGGATTGGGGCATATCCAGGGTGGGTGCCATAGAAGTCCATGGCATATCAGAGTTCTCTTTCTCGCAGTCTATGGCATTCGTTCACATATTGCGCTGCTATCTCCACTGCTCTCTCTTCTTCCCCCAGCAGGATGTATGTTTTCTCTTCCTCCTTCATGGTGGTGAAATCCGGGAAGAGATGTGAGAGTCTCCTGAAGTGAGTGTCCCTCACTGCTGAGTACTTGGAGCAGTGTAGCAGGAAGTGGGTCTCATCCTCCAGGGCCTCCTGGTCACAGTGTTGGCACAGTCTTTCCTCCCTGGGCTTGTAGCTCTGCCTGTGTCGGCCGGATTCGATGGCCAGACTGTGGGCACTGAGTCTATACCGGCTCAGGATCTTGCGGTCTTTGGGGTCCTGGAGTTTCTCCAGGTATGGAGCCAGTCTGTAGTCTCTCTGTAGACTCCGGTACATGGTCAGTTTCTGTGAGCTGATGATGTCGTTCTTCCAGTCACTTACGTACCTCTCCTGGCCTTCGTCTACCATCTTCCTGATTCCGGCTTTTGTCAGGTTGTTGTGATTGGTTTTCTGGTCAGGTTGGGTTTGGGTGAGCTGTTCCGAGGGTCCTGGTTTTTCTGTTTCCCCTACATGTGTCAGGGCTTTATGGTGATGGGAGCTTGGATTGCTCCTACGTAGGTGAGCCCGGAATGACAGTGCCCTCTTTAGAACCGATAGGTGTAGAGGGAATCTGCCCAGCTCGGCCCGGCAAGCACTGTTGGAGGTGCTCCGATGGACTTGGAGAAGGTGCTTGCAGAATTCCAGGTGGAATATTTCTGTTGGGCTTGAATCCCACCTTGACCAGTCTGGGTAGGTGTGAGGACCCCAGACTTCGCTGCCATACAGGAGGATTGGGGCGATGATAGAATCGAAGATTTTTAACCAGACCCTCACTGGTGGCTTTAGATGGTAGAGTTTCCTTCGGATGGCATAGAAGGTTTTGCATGCCTTGTCTTTCAGGGTCTCTATGGCTTGTTTGAAGCTCCCTGATCGGTGAATCTCTAGGCCCAGATAGGTATATTTGTCCGTTCCTGTAAGGGCGCAGTTGTTGAGGATAAATGAAGGGTGCTGGTCTGATTTTCTCTTTCTCTTCTGGAACACCATGATGTTGGTTTTCTTTAGGTTGACCGGTAGAGCCCAGGTGGAGCTGAATTTCTCTAAGATTTTCAGGTTGTCTTGGAGGCCTTTCTCGGTTGGTGACAGAAGCAGCAAGTCATCTGCATACAGCAGGAATTTCACCTGCACGTCGTGGAGGGTGAGACCTGGTGCTGTGGAAGATTCCAGAGCGGTAGCCAGCTCATTGATGTAAATGTTGAAGAGCGTTGGGCTTAGGCTGCAGCCTTGTCTGACTCCCCGGCTCTGCTGGAAATAAGCCGTTCTTCTGCCGTTCACACTCACACTGCAGAGGTTCTCGGTGTAGGAGCTTTTGATAACATCATAGGTCTTTCCTCCTATTCCGCTCTCCAGCAGTTTCAGGAATAAGCCTGGGTGCCACACCGAATCAAAGGCCTTTTTAAAGTCCACGAAACAGGCGTATATCTTCCCGTTCTTTGTATTGTGGACGTGGCTCTGAATGAGGCTGTGCAGGGTGTAGATGTGGTCAGTAGTGCGGTGGTTTGGCATGAACCCTGCTTGGCTCTTGCTGAGGACGTTGTGCTCGGTGAGGAAACTGAGGATCCTCTTGTTCAAGATGCTGTTGAACAGTTTTCCCAGGTTGCTGCTGACACATATTCCTCTGTAGTTGGCTGGGTCATACCTGTCCCCATTCTTGTGGATGGGTGTGATGAGGCCTTGATTCCAGGTAGGAGGGAAGTAGCCGGCACTTAGCACAATATTGAAGAGTTTAACCATTGCGGCCTGTATTTCTGGTGGGCTGTACTTCAGCATTTCTGGTAGGATTCCATCCACGCCACCGGCTTTTCTACATCTTATGGAAGAGATTCTCTCTGCTACTTCCTGTAATGTAATAGGTGCATCCACGGGGTTTTGGAAATTTTTTACTTTTTCCTCCATTGCTTTTAGTTTTGCCATTATGTTTTCCTGTTCTTGGCTTAGTTCTTCCTTTGGAATGTCTTTATAGAGGTCTCTGAAGTACTGGAGCCAGATGTTGCCATTTTGGATATGGATGTTGTTTTTCTTGTCTTTTGTGCCCATGTGGTTCCATAGTTCCCAGAAGGAGTTGTCTTGGAGGGCGTCTTGGAGTTGGTTAAGTTTGGTGGAGATGTAACTCTGCTTCTTCCTCCTGAGGATGGTTTTGTACTGCCTTTGTATGGTTTCATAGGCTTCCCTCAGACCCGGGTGGTTGGGGTCTCTGTGTTTCTTGTTTGAGGCTGTTCTCAGGGTCTTCCGTACGGCTTTACATTCTCTGTCAAACCATCCATTGATCTGTTTTTCTTTTGGTCTCTTGTAGTTGACTTTTTTAAGGTCGGACAGTCTGGCCATTGCATAGAATATATTGTTGAGGTCTTTTGCAGCTTGACTCACTCCCTTTGGGTTAGGCTGGTACTCGTAGTTGTAGAAGTGGTGGAGCATCCGCTGTATTTCAGGTCTGCTGGGAACCTCTTTATACTTTAATGCCGACGTTTTGTGCCATTTATAGGATGGAGGCCGGGTGAAGAGGCCGCTCTGCTGTGGCTTTTGAGTGGATGGTTTCTCTGTAGATTTCAGGTACAGAAGAAGTTGGTTGTGGTCTGACAGGTGCGTTTGTGGGGAGACTATGAAGGCGCTGATATTTGCCAGGTTCATATCTGTAATGGCATAATCTACTACACTCCTCCCTACATGGGAGTTTAGTGTGCACCTCCCTAAGGAGTCTCCTTTGGTTCGTCCGTTAAGAATATGAAGTCCTAAACTTCTGCATACGTTCAGGAGCTTTTTACCACTTTTGTTGACTGTACTGTCATAGCTGTTTCTCTCTGTGACTACTGAGTCTTGGCCGTTATTCTCTGCTCCAAATATGTAGATGTTCCCATCTGTGGTCAGGAAGTCGTTTTCTCTCCCTGTTCTTGCATTGAGGTCTCCAAAGATGAGAACTTTGCCCAGGCCCTGATAGTGGGCGGCTTCTCTTTGTAAGATCTCGAAGCAGTCTGGATTGAAGTAGGGTGACTCTGGCGGTGGTATATAGGTGGCGCAGAGATAGACATCAGACTGAGAGGTGAGGTTGGAGCTGCTGATCCTGATCCATATGTGGCTGCCTCCTCTCTTCACGGGTTTGATGTACTGATGGAGCTCCTCTTTATGCCAGATCAGTATTCCTCCTGAGCTCCGACCCTGTTTGATGTTTTTATTTTTCAGGGCAGGGACAGAGATTTCCCTGTATCCGATGGGCACCAGAGATTCGTCTTCGGCTCTGGTCCATGTTTCCAGGAGGATCTGAATGTCTATATTTCTCAGTCTTTGTATAAAGTCAGGGTCATTTGTTTTACATCCAAAGGCCGAGGTGTTGAGACCCTGAATATTCCAGCTGCTGATTGTAAGTGAGGTCATTTTTCTATATATCTTGGGTGTATATACCTTGTAATGAGTATGGCTGTGTAGGACACACCGGATCTCTGACTGGTTTATTAATGGTGTTGTTTCCGTCCAGTCACATTAGTTTCCTGCACACTGTGTTGAGTAGAGTCTTTATCTCCTCCATATCTCTGCTCTGTATATCTCTGCTCTGTATGCCTCTGTTTCGCATGTCTCTGTGTGAGGTCGGTGAACTCCTCCATGGTGGTCTCCTCCTCTGATGGTCCAATTTTGGGTGAGGGTGTATGTTTTCAGCTTCCTTTGATATAATTGTTGTTTCTTTCCTTCTTATTGTCGGGGGTCTTTTCATGGGATTCTGGTTGGTGTTGGCTCCAGGCCTAGGGTGGTCTCTGTTTAGTACAATGTCCTTCAGCTCTTTGGCCAGAAGGCTGACCCCTGATTTGTTCAGGTGCTTACTGTCATAGAGGTGATGGTGATTTATGGAGGGGTGTTGGGCCAGAATCACTCCTGGCACAGATTTCATTCTTTCTGTTAGGTCCATATTGATGTTCTGGATGGTGTGGTTGGATATGTCCTTTCTTGGGAGCAGAGATGACAGGATGATTTTGCTGTCTGGGAATCTTAGTTGTGCCGTCTTTGCTAGTTGGGCCAGTTCTCCTGAGATCTGCTGGTGCTGGTCTGGCAGATTGTTTGTGCCGGTGTGTATAATGATATGGTTTGGGTTGGAAAACCGTGGATTATTGATGACCGCTGTCACCTGCTCAATAGTTGCACAGCGGATTTTTTTGACCCTTTTTTCTGGGAATAGCCGCCTTGTATTCAGGTATTTCCCATTTGAGTCCATTATGAGGACGGTGTCAGGACTTTGTGATGTTGTTGGTGGGGGATGTGGCTGCTGATGGGGGTCTGTGCTGGAGATTATGCTGGTAGCAGGTTCTCTTCTCTCCTCTATGGGTCTTGTTTCTGGCTCACTTTGATTAGACTCCGGTTCCTCCATATTGGGGTTGTTTGGCCTCTCAGCCTCCTGGCCAGTGGAGGTCATGTCCTCTCCACTCCTCGTTTCCATGGCCCCCTCCTGGCTCAGATGTCCAGGTGTTGGTGCTTTCAGCTTTTCTATCTCCTGTCTCAGCATGGCATTTTCTTCCTGCAGTTCACACATTGCGGCTCGTATTTGCTGTAGGGATGACCTGTATTCACATTTCAGTTTGCTTATCTCAGTAACTATGTGGTCATTCGCATTTCTGTCACCAGTGTTTCTCAGATGTTCTTCCTTAAATTGTACAAATTCTCTTTCTAATTGAGATAAACAGTCTCTGAGGGTCTGGGGTGAGGGGTGTGAAGCATTGGGGGCAGTGGTGTCTCTGGAGGTCTCTGTAGGCCTGTGGACATCAGAGGTGGCTGTAATGGTGTGGATATCAGAGGTGGCTGGGGTTTGTTGTTCTTTGTGGGATTGGGCCTGGAGTTTAATATGAGGGAACCTGTCTTCAAATTGCCCCAGATTGTCCTCAGTCCCTTGCACCAGGACGGTGCCACTGTTGTACAGAGTGATGGTGAGTGAGCTGCATTCGTCGTCTTCATGGTTTCTGACTCTGATCTGCCGGCTATTATTGGTATCAGACTTGGTTGTGTGTTGATATAGCTTGCACAGGGCGGTGTGCCAGGCTCGGAGATGCTCTGTGAAGAATAATACATTGGTTTTCCTTTTCTCTTCCTCACTAGATGTGAAGTCTGCATACAGGGTCTCTGGGTTTTCTCTAATTGTGGCAGTTTTTATGGCTTTCTTTGCATGACTGTTCTTCTGCCCTTCAGAGTGTGTTATCTCCACGATCTTAGACCCCCTGCTGCCTTGTGTCTCCGGCTCTCTATCAACATTTACTTTGTTCAGTTTCCCTTGTTCCAAATTAACATTTTCCATTTTTATAATTCTAATTCTAATTCTTATTTCTGATAGTTTTAAGTTCTAGCAAGATTCTGAGTGTGGTGAGGCTGAGGATGGTCCTACCTGCGGGTGCTGTCCTCTGGATGTCAGACCTGGTGCTGCCTGGTGGTTGCTGTCTGTCCTCCAGGGGATTCTTGTTTTCTCCTTTGGAACTTATTTTTTCCTCCTTTTTCATAAAATCTTTACTCCGGCTCCGTCCTGCTCACTTCTGTATTCCACGGGGATGAATTTATCCAGGTTGTGTCCTAAAGTTTCCTCATTACAAGGTATAAAGTGATGAAAATTCAGGAGCTCATGTTCAGTGCTGCTTACTCCTGGAATGGTGGGCGGGGTATATCTCTATATCTATCTCTATCTATTTCTATATCTGTCTCTATCTTACATATAGAGATAGATATAGAGATAGATCGAGAGATATAGAGATAGATTTAGATAGATAGATAGATATAGAGATAGATAGATGCAGAGATAGATAGATAGATATAGAGATAGATATAGATAGTCTATCTATCTCTATACCTATCTATAGCTATATATATCTATATTATCTTTATATCTATCTATCCATCTATCTATCATCTATCCATAGATCTATTTATCCTTTATCTATCTATCCATCTATCTCTATATCTATCTATAGCTATATATATCTCTATCTATTATCTTCATATCTATCTATCCATCTATCCATCGATCTATCTATTTATCCCCTATCTATCTATCTATCTATCTATCTATCTATCTATCTACCTATCTATCTATCTCTATCTATCTCTATCTATATCTATCTATCTGTATCTATTTATAGCTATCTATTTCTATATATCTATCTCTATATCTATCTATTTATCCATTATCTATCTTCTATCTATCTATCTATCTATCTATCTATCTATCTATCTATTTATCTAGTGTTATACCCTATGAGGGGGCAGCATTATATTCTATGAGGAGGTACATTATTCCCTATGAGGGTGCAGCATTATACCCTATGAGGGGGCAGCGTTATACCCTATGAGGGGGTGCGCTATACCCTATGTGGGGGTGCATTATACCCTATGAGGGGGGCAGCATTATACCCTAAGAGGGGGTGCATTATACCCTATGAGGGGGCTACATTATATTCTATGAGATGGCTGCATTATATTCTATGAGGGAGGCTACCCCAACTCCTGCTACATAATTAAGACCTGTACTGCCTTATATTATACCCTGATATTAGCGCGTTTTACCGCACAATTGGTGGTCTGGTATTTCTTTCTATGTAGCTACATAGTGGGCCCCAAGAATGATTTTCTCTGGTGGGCCCAAGGTGCTCCAGTCCGACGCTGTATATATATATATATGCTGTATATTTATATATGTGTTTGCAGCATTTTCTCTTTTTTACATTGTAACCACAAAGCTTTAAAGCATTAGTAATAATAGTATAATAATTATGGAGACAGGTCAAGCTCCTGATCGTCTAAGTGGCACAAAAAATATTTGCCTAGGAAGAGCAATCTGTAATTTTATTAGGAGAGCCCCCGCCATCTACATTGTAAAGACATTGTGGGCCATTAATATTCTCTTAGAGGGCGGGGGCACTTCTGTCCTGAATACAATGGACTCATAACCATGAGCCCAATATATTCTTTTATAAATTGCATTATTTTATTAGTTAAATTGTAAGGGACTTCTCTGGCTGAGAAGTTTACTTGAGATGACCTTAAAACCAAACAAAACAGATGGGTCCCCAGGTGCATGCACTTTACCATTAATGTCGCTCTCAAAATGGACTCTGACATGTCATGGTGGAGCTGGAGACCCTTCACATTCTTGGAGAATAAGCCAGACAGTTTTAGAAAAACAAACTCTTCTTTACTATGTGTTGCAACTATATACAGATAGTAGCAGGTACAATTCTTGAATACATTTTCTTCTATCTCAAAAGACAGAGGCCCACATGTGGCAGTTATAGATGGCGGCACATAATGTGGTGAAGGTTGTTGGGGTACAGCAAGCCACGCTGGGGATCTTCATCTTCTTGGTACAGGACCAAACAGGTCAATGTGTTTCGCTGTGGCCACTGACCCTAGCTGCACTCTTTGTGAATGGTGTAAGAGAACTCTCTCTAGCTTCCACCTTACAATGTACTCCAGCCTGGCCGACCCTGTATTCCATCACTGCAGATGTCCAGGTCTGACTAAGACTTTACCTACCCTCTGAGACTCTTGTATTAGGTTCCCCAACTTGCCTTGCTGAGAAGTGATTCTGCCGTCCCTGTTGCTTGTTTGTTGTAAGGCGTGCTACTTCTTTTCAAAACTGGCTATCTTAAGCACACACCCGGATATAGCTCTGAAAGTTCTATAGTTTCTCTAGTTCACTACCAACTTAGACTAACTTCCTATATATAACCAGGAACTGCTCTCAGCCAACACTCACTCCTCCCAACTATAGTTAACCCTGACCTCCCTTACTGACAGGAAACTGCAGCCCGCAAGTGGGTAAAACAAATACAGTAAAATACATTTCACATAAAATACAATAACACTGTGTTCAGGCAGGGTAGGGTGTACAAGATCTTCTCCACCTTTACAAAATAATGTTTTTTTGGGCTAATATGCAGATTAGTGATGAGCAGACATACTCGGATAATGTCGTATCCGAGCATGCTCGAGTGTTATCTGAGCATCTGGATGTGCTCGTATATTAGGTATGAGCCACTGTGGCTGCATGATTTGCAGCTGTTAGACAGCCTGAACAGATGCAGGGATTGCCTGCTTCCTAGATAGCCTCAGCACATGGGATTCCCTAACAGCTCCAAATCATGCAGCCGCAGAGACTTAAACATAGTATACTAGCAAGTCCAGATGCTCAGATAGTCCCCAAGCATGCTCGGATAGGAAGTTGTCTGAGCACGTTCGCTCATCTCTACTGCAGCTTCATCTACTTCGCATTATTGTGTCTTTCTCTTAGTTGTGTTAAGTACACTTAGCTTTAAAGCTTTTTTATTTTGCATACTATGGGTATATTTCAATTTTTGCTGACATGTATAGCAGTGTTTTAAGTATAGATTATGGTTACATGTTCTATTTGCTGATCGGTATTTCTGCTTTCATTTATACCATAACTGCTGACTTGGAAAAAAAATGACTTTAAGTGGCATTTTATAACTGACTTAATTCAATGCATTGCAATGACTGAAATCTGCAGCGTATTTCAGTGAGAATTAGCGGTCCTATTTAACAGCATAATTATTCTGCAATGTGTGAACCTGGCATAAGTCAGGTATCTGCCACTTCTATATTCTGGAGTTAGATTAAATTTGTTTCTTATTTGTACTCCTAACCTTTTTGCCCTGGTTTGTTCTCTCTTACTTTTTCTAGTATATTACTGCAGTAGTCTTTACTTGTTAATCTATCTGATTTACCATAGACTGCCATAAAGAGTCAGTAATTTATATGCATCGGTAACCTTATAGTAACAAATCAATTAATTGTCAATATAGTTTTAGGATAAGAAGGTTTAGATCTGTGAGTTTTGCTTAGGCCCGGATCACACATGCGAGAAACACGGCCGAGCCTCACATGTTAATACCTGGCACCGCTGCCGACACTTCTTATCGGCATCCAATGTGAAATATAAGGTTTGGTGCCGGTCCTGTACATGTGCTCAGGTGCTGAGGCTCTGCCATCTGCTGCAGGTATTCTGTTCTATTGCTCCCGATAGTCTGTTGCAATTACCAGGATTCGAGCTGGCTCAGATTCCAGGCATGTAACTTTTTAGATCCAACATTTTTATGATTATTAAAAATGCTATATTACATTATATAACTTTAAGCCCTTAACATAGTATCACATACATATATGTGATTGTGGGTGATTAAACATCGCTGCCAATGGCGTTTAAGTGGAAAGCGCGGTGACGATGAGTTACTAAGAGAGCTGAGGGCATGCTTACAGCGACCATTGTGGCCATATTGATATTCCCTTGAAGCTTAGCTATATGCTGAGCTTCAAAGGAGACAGATTTCCACTATATATACTGCAATGCACTGTGTGCACAATTATCAGGCAGTTGGAATTTTTGATGATTTATTTTATTATTGAACAATTACAGTTCTGTCGGTCAGTCCAAAAGGTTAATATACCTGAATATTTAAGAAAGTAAAAGTGAGGTTTTGTCTTTTTAAGGGCTCATGCAGACGACCATAATTTCTTTACAGCTGTAACAAAACATCATATCGCACTCAGACCAACTAAGCAAAATACTTCCGGGGCTTAGTTAACCGGCCCATGCGCAGTCAGGCTTTTTGGCTTTGCCCGCAGTTGGGCAAAGCATACTGCGCGTGTGCGAGCCAAGAATGCTTAGCACACGTGTGAAAGATGGCAGACACCTACTCCTACTCATGAAAAACTGCGGACAGCGGCCAAGGATGGGGAGGCGGCAAAGATCGAAAACACCGCCCATCGGACCAGAGAGACCTCATTTAAATAGCCCGCCAAAAATAGGTGACAGATTCCCTTTAAATTTTTGTAAAGATAATGAGCGTCATTTTTTTCTCAACATATGTTTTGTTACCCTGTTGATTCTTTGCAGCAAAACATTTGATGGTTCTGTGATCACACCCCAATATCTTAGCAGTTTCCAGAGAGCTGTATCCCTCTGCAAAACTTTTTCAAATTTTGACTTTTCAGAGCTGTCTTTTATGTTGTCTTACAGTTGTGGCCAAAAGTATTGACACCCTTGCAATTTTGTCAGATAATACTCAGTCTCTTCCTGAAAATGATTGCAATCACAAATTCTTTGCTATTATTATCTTCATTTAATTTGTCTTAAATGAAAAAACACAAAAGAGAATGAAGCAAAAAGCAAAACATTGATCATTTCACACAAAACTCCAAAAATGAGCCAGACAAAAGTATTGGCACCCTCAGCCTAATACTTGGTTGCACAACCTTTAGCCAAAATAACTGCGACCAATCGCTTCCGGTAACCATCAATGAGTTTCTTACAATGCTCTGCTGGAATTTTAGACCATTCTTCTTTGGCAAACTGCTCCAGGTCCCTGATATTAGAAGGGTGCCTTCTCCAAACTGCCATTTTTAGATCTCTCCACAGGTGTTCTATGGGATTCAGGTCTGGACTCATTGCTGGCCACCTTAGAAGTCTCCAGTGCTTTCTCTCAAACCATTTTCTAGTGCTTTGTGAAGTGTGTTTTGGGTCATTGTCCTGCTGGAAGACCCATGACCTCTGAGGGAGACCCAGCTTTCTCACACTGGGCCCTACATTATGCTGCAAAATTTGTTGGTAGTCTTCAGACTTCATAATGCCATGCACACGGTCAATCAGTCCAGTGCCAGAGGCAGCAAAGCAACCCCAAAACATCAGGGAACCTCCGCCATGTTTGACTGTAGGGACCGACCGTGCTTTTTTCTTTGAATGCCTCTTTTTTTCTCCTGTAAACTCTATGGTGATGCCTTTGCCCAAAAAGCTCTACTTTTGTCTCATCTGACCTGAGAACATTCTTCCAAAACGTTTTAGGCTTTTTTAGGTAAGTTTTGGCAAACTCCAGCCTGGCTTTTTTATGTCTCGGGGTAAAAAGTGGGGTCTTCCTGGGTGTCCTACCATACAGTCCCTTTTCATTCAGATGCCGACGGATAGTACGGGTTGACACTGTTGTAACCTTGGACTGCAGGGCAGCTTGAACTTGTTTGGATGTTAGTCGAGGTTCTTTATCCAACATCCGCACAATCTTCCGTCCACATCTAGGGAGGTTAGCCACAGTGCCATGGGCTTTAAACTTCTTGATGACACTGCGCACGGTAGACACAGGAACATTCAGGTCTTTGGAGATGGACTTGTAGCCTTGAGATTGCTCATGCTTCCTCACAATTTGGTTTCTCAAGTCCTCAGACAGTTCTTTGGTCTTCTTTCTTTTTTCCATGCTCAATGTGGTACACACAAGGACACAGGACAGAGGTTGAGTCAACTTTAATCCATGTCAACTGGCTGCAAGTGTGATTTAGTTATTGCCAACACCTGTTAGGTGCCACAGCTAAGTTACAGGTGCTGTTAATTACACAAATTAGAGACGCATCACATGATTTTTTGAACAGTGCCAATACTTTTGTCCACCCTCTTTTTTATGTTTGGTGTGGAATTATATCCAATTTGCCTTTATGACAATTCTTTTTGTGTTTTTTCATTTATGACAAATTAAATGAAGATAATAATAACAAAGAATTTGTGTTTGCAATCATTTTAAGGAAGAAACTGAGTATTATCTGACAAAATTGCAGGGGTGTCAATACTTTTGGCCACAACTGTATTTTACCTGAAGAAAACAAGCAGCCTAATAATTCTGCACACCTTGAAAAAGGGTGATGATATGCTTAGGCCTCAACCTTCCTCATTACACAAATACGCATCATCTGATATACTTAAAACCAATAAGCATTCAAGATTATACATATTGGAGTTGAAAATCTGCATAAAATTAATGATTTTATCAAAATTCTGACTTGCCTAATAATTTTTAGCAAAGTGTACAGTGGAATTGCAATATATGGTATAATTGATCAAATGATTGTATGCTCAGGTCCCCAAATTGAATTAAAAAAATACAAAAAGTTATGAAAAATAATTTAAAAAAACCTTTACGTGACCTCCTTTTTTGTATTCAAAATAAAGGAAAAAAAAGAAAATAAACGTGCAATCACTGCATACATGAATAATGTTCTAATTTTTTACAAATTTCAGAATTTTCTTGATCCACTTAAATATATATATATATATATATAATATAATATAATATAAAGCTCAAGTGTGTGTATGTGTGTGAGTGTATGTCCGGGATAGGCATCCGCACCGTCATAGCTACAGCCACAAAATTTGGCACAGTCACACGTCTGGACCCCGAGAGTGTCCTAAGCTATGTTGTGAGGTGAAATTTTAACCCTGCGCATTCCAATTCACCAAACAATTTTGCCCCTATCTACATAATGGGGAAACAGTGTGTGCGTATCAAGCCCCGCCCCTCATTATGATGTCATAATGGTTGCCATGGCAACGCTGATTCATCATAGGTTGCAAGCCCCGCCACTCATTTTGATGTCATAATGGATGACTATGGGATGGAGGATGTGTGATGGGTAGAGTTGAGCGACTTTTCGTTTTTTAGGGTCGCGTTTCGTTTCGTGAAACCCGACTTTTCCAAAAGTCGGGTCGAGCAAGATCGTCCGATTATAGGGAAAAGTCGGGGTCGTCTCGAAACACGAAACCCAATGTAAGTCAATGGGGAATAAAAGTCGGCAGTGAGAGGAGGACAGGAAACACACCTACAGTGCCCATTTGAATGCCAAAAGCATCAATTCTTCTTACTTAAGCTTGTCAACCTTAATTAACTTCATAATACAAGTTACGCACTGAAAAATGGGGGTTATTTGGCTAAATTTGTGGGGGGGGGAGGGCTGGCTGCAGGTTTTCATGTGCCCTGGGCGAAAGAGCGCCCCTTTAACACATACCACAACTCATCATGCTCCGATACGGCAGAGAAATAGCGGTATAGTACAATGAAAAATACCTCACTTTTTACATCTCATGACGAGGCCCATCTATTTCTCCATACAAAATCATTGGTCCCATATAATGTTTGAAACAGTATATGATGAGCTCCACATAATGCTACAGTATATGTTGGTCCCCATGGATGAAGCTCCACTGTCTTATGGGCCCAAATAATGCTCCAAACATAATGGGCCCCATTTCTAATGCTCTAGTGTATAATGGGCCCTGTAAATGCTGCTCCAGTGTCTGATGTCCACCTTTGGAATGTTCCAGTGTATGGTGGGCCCCATCTATCATTCTCCAGAGTATAGTGCTCCCCAAAAATTGCTGTCCCAACATTGAAAACAATCAAATAAGTCTCCTCGCTAGGGAATCCCTGTTCTTGTCTGGACAGGTGCTGTAGCTTGCTTAACAGCTCGCCAGCCGTTCTCACGCCCAGTATGGATTGCACGTGATTGCACAAAGGTTAGAAAGGGTACCGTATCCCTGGATAACATGTATGGATAGCGTACACATTCAAAATATATGTCTATACAGCATGAGGCAGGCTCAGATGGTGTTAGGCCCAGTATGGATTGCACGTCATTGCACAAAGGTTAGAAAGGGTACCGTATCCCCGGATAACATGTATGGATAGTGTACACATTCAAAATATATGTCTATACAGCATGAGGCAGGCTCAGACGGTTTTAGGCCCAGTATGGATTGCACGTCATTGCACAAAGGTTAGAAAGGGTACCGTATCCCCGGATAACATGTATGGATAGCGTACACATTCAAAATATATGTCTATACAGCATGAGGCAGGCTCAGACGGTGTTAGGCCCAGTATGGATTGCACGTCATTGCACAAAGGTTAGAAAGGGTAACGTATCCCCGGATAACATGTATGGATAGCGTACACATTCAAAATATATGTCTATACAGCATGAGGCAGGCTCAGACGGTGTTAGGCCCAGTATGGATTGCACGTCATTGCACAAAGGTTAGAAGGGGTACCGTATCCCCGGATAACATGTATGGATAGCGTACACATTCAAAATATATGTCTATACAGCATGAGGCAGGCTCAGACGGTGTTAGGCCCAGTATGGATTGCACGTCATTGCACAAAGGTTAGAAAGGGTACCGTATCCCCGGATAACATGTATGGATAGCGTACACATTCAAAATATATGTCTATACAGCATGAGGCAGGCTCAGACGGTGTTAGGCCCAGTATGGATTGCACGTCATTGCACAAAGGTTAGAAGGGGTACCGTATCCCCGGATAACATGTATGGATAGTGTACACATTCAAAATATATGTCTATACAGCATGAGGCAGGCTCAGACGGTGTTAGACCCAGTATGGATTGCACGTCATTGCACAAAGGTTAGAAAGGGTACCGTATCCCCGGATAACATGTATGGATAGCGTACACATTCAAAATATATGTCTATACAGCATGAGGCAGGCTCAGACGGTGTTAGGCCCAGTATGGATTGCACGTCATTGCACAAAGGTTAGAAGGGGTACCGTATCCCCGGATAACATGTATGGATAGCGTACACATTCAAAATATATGTCTATACAGCATGAGGCAGGCTCAGACGGTGTTAGGCCCAGTATGGATTGCACGTCATTGCACAAAGGTTAGAAAGGGTACCGTATCCCCGGATAACATGTATGGATAGCGTACACATTCAAAATATATGTCTATACAGCATGAGGCAGGCTCAGACGGTGTTAGGCCCAGTATGGATTGCACGTCATTGCACAAAGGTTAGAAAGGGTACCGTATCCCCGGATAACATGTATGGATAGCGTACACATTCAAAATATATGTCTATACAGCATGAGGCAGGCTCAGACGGTGTTAGGCCCAGTATGGATTGCACGTCATTGCACAAAGGTTAGAAGGGGTACCGTATCCCCGGATAACATGTATGGATAGCGTACACATTCAAAATATATGTCTATACAGCATGAGGCAGGCTCAGACGGTGTTAGGCCCAGTATGGATTGCACGTCATTGCACAAAGGTTAGAAGGGGTACCGTATCCCCGGATAACATGTATGGATAGCGTACACATTCAAAATATATGTCTATACAGCATGAGGCAGGCTCAGACGGTGTTAGGCCCAGTATGGATTGCACGTCATTGCACAAAGGTTAGAAAGGGTACCGTATCCCCGGATAACATGTATGGATAGCGTACACATTCAAAATATATGTCTATACAGCATGAGGCAGGCTCAGACGGTGTTAGGCCCAGTATGGATTGCACGTCATTGCACAAAGGTTAGAAAGGGTACCGTATCCCCGGATAACATGTATGGATAGCGTACACATTCAAAATATATGTCTATACAGCATGAGGCAGGCTCAGACGGTGTTAGGCCCAGTATGGATTGCACGTCATTGCACAAAGGTTAGAAAGGGTACCGTATCCCCGGATAACATGTATGGATAGCGTACACATTCAAAATATATGTCTATACAGCATGAGGCAGGCTCAGACGGTGTTAGGCCCAGTATGGATTGCACGTCATTGCACAAAGGTTAGAAAGGGTACCGTATCCCCGGATAACATGTATGGATAGCGTACACATTCAAAATATATGTCTATACAGCATGAGGCAGGCTCAGACGGTGTTAGGCCCAGTATGGATTGCACGTCATTGCACAAAGGTTAGAAAGGGTACCGTATCCCCGGATAACATGTATGGATAGCGTACACATTCAAAATATATGTCTATACAGCATGAGGCAGGCTCAGACGGTGTTAGGCCCAGTATGGATTGCACGTCATTGCACAAAGGTTAGAAGGGGTACCGTATCCCCGGATAACATGTATGGATAGCGTACACATTCAAAATATATGTCTATACAGCATGAGGCAGGCTCAGACGGTGTTAGGCCCAGTATGGATTGCACGTCATTGCACAAAGGTTAGAAGGGGTACCGTATCCCCGTATAACATGTATGTATAGCGTACACATTCAAAATATATGTCTATACAGCATGAGGCAGGCTCAGACGGTGTTAGGCCCAGTATGGATTGCACGTCATTGCACAAAGGTTAGAAAGGGTACCGTATCCCCGGATAACATGTATGGATAGCGTACACATTCAAAATATATGTCTATACAGCATGAGGCAGGCTCAGACGGTGTTAGGCCCAGTATGGATTGCACGTCATTGCACAAAGGTTAGAAAGGGTACCGTATCCCTGGATAACATGTATGGATAGCGTACACATTCAAAATATATGTCTCAGGAGGCAGGCTCAGACGGTGTCAGGCACAGTATGGATTTGACGGCCCAGATTACACAGCGGAGGAGCAGGGAGAGGTAAAGATTGCAAATGCTGGGGCTTTGGCCAAGCAAGGGGGGCCCACTCGTGGGCGTCAGTACTGGCACTGGGCCCCTCATAGTACAGCGGTGTGTCTGACGGCGGGTGTGCACCACCACCGTCAGAGACACTTGATTGCACTATGAGGGACCCTGTGCCAATGCCCGCGCCCAAGAGTCGGCCTACCCACCTGTCCAGGGCAACGGCACTCGCACAGTGTCGTGCGGTAGGTGGTGACCCCGGCCATGGGGGGGGAGGCAGCACAGTTATGGAGTTTTAGAAAGTGGCATATGTTGATGTTGGACATTCAGCTGATGCAAAAGGCGAAATAGGTGAAGTACCAGGAAGAGGTGGACCAAAGCAAGCCATTTTTCTGTCACCCTATGTGTCATCAGGGGAAGGTGGGACAAAATCCTTGGAAACCCATGCGTGGTTCATTTTAATGAAGGTTAGATCATCCACATTTTGGGTTGACAGACGGGTCCTTTTTTCTGTCAGGATTGATCCAGCTGCACTGAAGACTCTTTCCGATAGCACACTTGCAGCTGGGCAAGCGAGCTCCTGTAAGGCATATTGGGCCAATTCAGGCCAGGTGTCCAGTTTAGCGGCCCAATAGTCAAAGGGGAATGACCTGTGTGGGAGAACATCGATATGGGAGGAAAAGTAGTTTGTAACCATAGTTGACAACTGCTGTCTCCTGTCACTTTCCATCGATGCAGTATTACCAGTTGTGTGAGCGGTATTTGAAAAATCAGTCCACAACATTGTCATGAAACCCCTGTCTCCAATGCCACTTCTGCTGTGTGCACCACGAACACCTCTGCCAAGCTGCCCCCGGCCCGTACGGCTCTTGTGAGAACCATCACCGCTGCTGTGTGCTGGGAATGCCTCAAGCAACCGATTTACCAGAGTTGCTTGTTTATTAGCCAATATTAGGTCAAGGTTCTCCTGTGGCATGATGTTTTGTAATTTGCCTTTATAGCGTGGATCCAGGATGCTGGCCAACCAGTAGTCGTCATCGTTCATCATTTTGGCAATGCGGGGGTCCCTTTTTAGGATCCGCAAGGCATAATCTGACATGTGGGCCAATGTTCCTGGTGTCAATGATGCACTGCGAGTGCTGGGTGGAGGAGCACTTTCTGGCAAATCCACATCCCTCCAGTCACGCACAAACCCTGTACCAGACCTTGCCACGCCAACATTTTCACTTGCCCCACGAGATGCATCCTCCTCCCCTAAGTAATCATCCCCATCATCATCCTCCTCCTCCTCTTCTTCCTCCACCTCGTCCAGGAGAGGTCCCTGAGCAGACAATGGCTGAATGTCATCAAGGATTCCCTCCTCCTCTTCCTCCTCATCAACATTTGCTGCAGACGCCTGCTCCTTAAGGTGCGTCAAAGTTTGCATGAGCAGACGCATAAGTGGGATGCTCATGCTTAGGATGGCGTCGTCTGCGCTTACCAGCCGTGTGCATTCCTCAAAACACTGAAGGACTTTACAAAGGTCTTTCAGCTTCGACCACTGCACGCCTGTCAACTCCATGTCTGCTCTCAAAGTGCCTGGCCGTGTATCCTCCCACAAATGCATTATGGCCTGCCTCTGCTCGCACAGCCGCTCCACTATGTGCAGGGTGGAGTTCCACCTTGTTGCAATGTCGATAATGAGGCGTGGTTGGGAAGGTGGAGCAATCGCTGCAGCTTCTGCATACGAACGGAGTGTACAGGCGACCGGCGGATGTGCACGCACAGTCTTCGCACCTTCTGGAGCAGGGCTGTTAACTCCGGATAATTTTTGAGGAAGCACTGCACCACCAGGTTCAAGGTGTGAGCCAAGCAAGGTATGTGGCTGAGTTTTGAAAGGGCTATGGCTGCCACAAAATTACGGCCGTTATCACTAACTACCTTGCCTGCCTCAAGATGTACACTTCCCAGCCATGACTCAGTTTGTCGCTTCAAGTACTCGGCCAGCACCTCGGCGGTGTGTCTGTCGCCCAAACACATCATCTGCAACACAGCCTGCTGACGCTTTCCACTAGCTGCTCGATAGGGGGACACATCGTGTGCAACAGTGACAGCTGCAGATGGAGTGCTCGTACGACTGCGCTCTGTGGACGAGCTTTCGCTTCTGGAGGAGGAGGAGGAGGAGGAGGGTCGAACGCCTACAGCCAACTGTTTCCTATACCGTGGGCTAGGCAGCACTGTCCCACCACCGATGTCCCCTGTGGACCCTCCATCCACCACATTAACCCAGTGCGCAGTGATGGACACGTAACGGCCCTGGCCATGCCGACTGGACCATGCATCAGTTGTGAGGTGCACCTTTCCGCTCACTGACTGCTTGAGTGCATGGACAATGCAGTCTTTCACATGATGGTGGAGGGCTGGGATGGCTTTGCGAGAGAAGAAGTGGCGACTGGGTAGGTCATAGCGTGGTACTGCATAGGCCATGAGTTCGCGGAAAGCTGTGCTTTCCACCAACCGAAAGGGCATCATCTCAAACGAGATTAGTTTGGCAATGTGGGCGTTCAAACCCAGTGTACGCGGATGAGAGACTGAGTACTTTCTTGACCTACTCATAGTGTCTGGGAGGGTGAGCTGGACTTGAGAGCTGCATATGGTGGAAGTAGCGGTGGACAGGGCGGACTGAGAGAGGGTTGATGATGGTGATGGAGTTGGTGTTCTTTCTGATGGCCTAGAATCAGTCTTTCGTTGATATAACAGTGGGATTCCCTGACTGCTGTGGCCTTGCAACGACACCTCAACATTTGCTGCTGTGCTAACCGGTGGGCTTACAGTGGGGGAAACAATGTAGCATTGCTGACTACCTTCGTTGTGATCAGATGCACATGTGGAACTTGAGGTTTGGTGTTGTGTCCACGCTTGCAAGTGCATGCTGGTTAAATGTCTAAGCATGCAACTGGTATTCAAATTTTTCAGATTTTTCCCTCGGCTAAAGGTCTTTGCGCACTTCTTACAGATAACCTTGGCCTGATCATGAGGATTTTGTTCAAAAAAGTGCCACACTGCACTCTTCCTACTTTGGCAGACATTTTGCGGCCTAGCACGCTGTGATCTTTTGACCCTCTGGACAAGCTGTCCAGCAACTCTTTTGATGTTTGGAACCTGTCTTTGGAGTGCTCCGGGCCTGCCAGATAACAGCTGTTGCGATGTCGATGTCTGCTGTGGATGCTCCTCATCTGAGCTATTGGAAGCAGCACCCTCTTCCCCCAATGGATGCCAATCTGGGTCAACAACTGGGTCATCCATCACCTCCTCTTCTATGTCATGTGCACCTTCCTCTGTGTCACCATGTATGGTGGTATTGTGTGCGGGAAGGGGCACCTGAGTCTCATCAGGGTCAGAATCTGGCTCTGTACACTGCGAGGACAATGTAGTGCTCTGAGTGAATGTACCAGCAGAATCATCCATCAGCGGCTGTGCATCAGTGCACTCCATGTCAGATTCATCTTGGCCTGGGTAATTCACCATTTGACTTGATAATCCAGGCATGGTATGTGAAAACAGCTCCATGGAGTAATCAGTAGTATGGCCTGCGTCATCCTTCAATCTTGGTTGGGGTGAAGGACACAAGGAAAGGTGTGGTTCATGAACATGAGCCTCCAATGACGACTCAGTGCTTTTACTTTTTACAACTGAAGAAGAGGAGGCGATAGAGCTGGAGGCTGAGTCAGCAATGTAAGACAAAACTTTTTCCTGATGCTCTGCCTTTAAAAGCGGTTTGCCAACTCCTAGAAAACTAAGCGTTCGAGGCCTTATGTAGCCAGACGATGACGCAGGGTCAGCACCTCCTGCATTCGGTCCTATTTTGCTCTTGCCACTACCATCAGATCCACCACCAACACCATCATTACCAGCTGCCAACCCCCGCCCAATTCCACGGCCTCTTCCACCAGCCTTCCTCATTTTTGGTAGAAATGTAGACAAAATCCAACAAACTATATAGTAATGTAAAACAAGGTACAAGGTGTCTATAGGACAGGGGAGTTTTAGAATTTCTGCACACACTTGTGGACAGTGGACACTTGTGGATTGTGTGAGGCCCACTGATATCTGAGCGCTATGTGACACGCTCGATGGCACAGCTGCCTGTGACCAAAGTGACGAGAGGATAATGGAGATTTTGAATCTCTGCGTACACTTTTGGACACTGGACACTTGTGGATTGTGTGAGGCCCACTGATATCTGAGCGCTATGTGACACGCTCGATGGCACAGCTGCCTGTGACCAAAGTGACGAGAGGATAATGGAGATTTTGAATCTCTGCGTACACTTTTGGACACTGGACACTTGTGGATGGTGTGAGGCCCACTGATAGCTGAGCGCTATGTGACACGCTCGATGGCACAGCTGCCTGTGACCAAAGTGACGAGAGGATAATGGAGATTTTGAATCTCTGCGTACACTTTTGGACACTGGACACTTGTGGATTGTGTGAGGCCCACTGATATCTGAGCGCTATGTGACACGCTCGATGGCACAGCTGCCTGTGACCAAAGTGACGAGAGGATAATGTAGATTTTGAATCTCTGCGTACACTTTTGGACACTGGACACTTGTGGATGGTGTGAGGCCCACTGATATCTGAGCGCTATGTGACACGCTCGATGGCACAGCTGCCTGTGACCAAAGTGACGAGAGGATAATGGAGATTTTGAATCTCTGCGTACACTTTTGGACACTGGACACTTGTGGATTGTGTGAGGCCCACTGATATCTGAGCGCTATGTGACACGCTCGATGGCACAGCTGCCTGTGACCAAAGTGACGAGAGGATAATGGAGATTTTGAATCTCTGCGTACACATTTGGACACTGGACACTTGTGGATTGTGTGAGGCCCACTGATATCTGAGCGCTATGTGACACGCTCGATGGCACAGCTGCCTGTGACCAAAGTGACGAGAGGATAATGGAGATTTTGAATCTCTGCGTACACTTTTGGACACTGGACACTTGTGGATGGTGTGAGGCCCACTGATATCTGAGCGCTATGTGACACGCTCGATGGCACAGCTGCCTGTGACCAAAGTGACGAGAGGATAATGGAGATTTTGAATCTCTGCGTACACTTTTGGACACTGGACACTTGTGGATGGTGTGAGGCCCACTGATATCTGAGCGCTATGTGACACGCTCGATGGCACAGCTGCCTGTGACCAAAGTGACGAGAGGATAATGGAGATTTTGAATCTCTGCGTACACTTTTGGACACTGGACACTTGTGGATGGTGTGAGGCCCACTGATATCTGAGCGCTATGTGACACGCTCGATGGCACAGCTGCCTGTGACCAAAGTGACGAGAGGATAATGGAGATTTTGAATCTCTGCGTACACTTTTGGACACTGGACACTTGTGGATTGTGTGAGGCCCACTGATATCTGAGCGCTATGTGACACGCTCGATGGCACAGCTGCCTGTGACCAAAGTGACGAGAGGATAATGGAGATTTTGAATCTCTGCGTACACTTTTGGACACTGGACACTTGTGGATGGTGTGAGGCCCACTGATATCTGAGCGCTATGTGACACGCTCGATGGCACAGCTGCCTGTGACCAAAGTGACGAGAGGATAATGGAGATTTTGAATCTCTGCGTACACTTTTGGACACTGGACACTTGTGGATGGTGTGAGGCCCACTGATATCTGAGCGCTATGTGACACGCTCGATGGCACAGCTGCCTGTGACCAAAGTGACGAGAGGATAATGGAGATTTTGAATCTCTGCGTACACTTTTGGACACTGGACACTTGTGGATTGTGTGAGGCCCACTGATATCTGAACGCTATGTGACACGCTCGATGGCACAGCTGCCTGTGACCAAAGTGACGAGAGGATAATGGAGATTTTGAATCTCTGCGTACACTTTTGGACACTGGACACTTGTGGATGGTGTGAGGCCCACTGATATCTGAGCGCTATGTGACACGCTCGATGGCACAGCTGCCTGTGACCAAAGTGACGAGAGGATAATGGAGATTTTGAATCTCTGCGTACACTTTTGGACACTGGACACTTGTGGATGGTGTGAGGCCCACTGATATCTGAGCGCTATGTGACACGCTCGATGGCACAGCTGCCTGTGACCAAAGTGACGAGAGGATAATGGAGATTTTGAATCTCTGCGTACACTTTTGGACACTGGACACTTGTGGATGGTGTGAGGCCCACTGATATCTGAGCGCTATGTGACACGCTCGATGGCACAGCTGCCTGTGACCAAAGTGACGAGAGGATAATGGAGATTTTGAATCTCTGCGTACACTTTTGGACACTGGACACTTGTGGATGGTGTGAGGCCCACTGATATCTGAGCGCTATGTGACACGCTCGATGGCACAGCTGCCTGTGACCAAAGTGACGAGAGGATAATGGAGATTTTGAATCTCTGCGTACACTTTTGGACACTGGACACTTGTGGATGGTGTGAGGCCCACTGATATCTGAGCGCTATGTGACACGCTCGATGGCACAGCTGCCTGTGACCAAAGTGACGAGAGGATAATGGAGATTTTGAATCTCTGCGTACACTTTTGGACACTGGACACTTGTGGATGGTGTGAGGCCCACTGATATCTGAGCGCTATGTGACACGCTCGATGGCACAGCTGCCTGTGACCAAAGTGACGAGAGGATAATGGAGATTTTGAATCTCTGCGTACACTTTTGGACACTGGACACTTGTGGATTGTGTGAGGCCCACTGATATCTGAGCGCTATGTGACACGCTCGATGGCACAGCTGCCTGTGACCAAAGTGACGAGAGGATAATGGAGATTTTGAATCTCTGCGTACACTTTTGGACACTGGACACTTGTGGATGGTGTGAGGCCCACTGATATCTGAGCGCTATGTGACACGC
Source organism: Dendrobates tinctorius (assembly GCF_039654945.1). NCBI lineage: Eukaryota > Metazoa > Chordata > Amphibia > Anura > Dendrobatidae > Dendrobates > Dendrobates tinctorius. Next base: position 22,733,884 of record NW_027361692.1, read on the forward strand.
TCGATGGCACAGCTGCCTGTGACCAAAGTGACGAGAGGATAATGGAGATTTTGAATCTCTGCGTACACTTTTGGACACTGGACACTTGTGGATTGTGTGAGGCCCACTGATATCTGAGCGCTATGTGACACGCTCGATGGCACAGCTGCCTGTGACCAAAGTGACGAGAGGATAATGGAGATTTTGAATCTCTGCGTACACTTTTGGACACTGGACACTTGTGGATGGTGTGAGGCCCACTGATATCTGAGCGCTATGTGACACGCTCGATGGCACAGCTGCCTGTGACCAAAGTGACGAGAGGATAATGGAGATTTTGAATCTCTGCGTACACTTTTGGACACTGGACACTTGTGGATTGTGTGAGGCCCACTGATATCTGAGCGCTATGTGACACGCTCGATGGCACAGCTGCCTGTGACCAAAGTGACGAGAGGATAATGGAGATTTTGAATCTCTGCGTACACTTTTGGACACTGGACACTTGTGGATTGTGTGAGGCCCACTGATATCTGAGCGCTATGTGACACGCTCGATGGCACAGCTGCCTGTGACCAAAGTGACGAGAGGATAATGGAGATTTTGAATCTCTGCGTACACTTTTGGACACTGGACACTTGTGGATGGTGTGAGGCCCACTGATATCTGAGCGCTATGTGACACGCTCGATGGCACAGCTGCCTGTGACCAAAGTGACGAGAGGATAATGGAGATTTTGAATCTCTGCGTACACTTTTGGACACTGGACACTTGTGGATTGTGTGAGGCCCACTGATATCTGAGCGCTATGTGACACGCTCGATGGCACAGCTGCCTGTGACCAAAGTGACGAGAGGATAATGGAGATTTTGAATCTCTGCGTACACTTTTGGACACTGGACACTTGTGGATGGTGTGAGGCCCACTGATATCTGAGCGCTATGTGACACGCTCGATGGCACAGCTGCCTGTGACCAAAGTGACGAGAGGATAATGGAGATTTTGAATCTCTGCGTACACTTTTGGACACTGGACACTTGTGGATTGTGTGAGGCCCACTGATATCTGAACGCTATGTGACACGCTCGATGGCACAGCTGCCTCTGACCAAAGTGACGAGAGGATAATGGAGATTTTGAATCTCTGCGTACACATTTGGACACTGGACACTTGTGGATTGTGTGAGGCCCACTGATATCTGAGCGCTATGTGACACGCTCGATGGCACAGCTGCCTGTGACCAAAGTGACGAGAGGATAATGGAGATTTTGAATCTCTGCGTACACTTTTGGACACTGGACACTTGTGGATGGTGTGAGGCCCACTGATATCTGAGCGCTATGTGACACGCTCGATGGCACAGCTGCCTGTGACCAAAGTGACGAGAGGATAATGGAGATTTTGAATCTCTGCGTACACTTTTGGACACTGGACACTTGTGGATGGTGTGAGGCCCACTGATATCTGAGCGCTATGTGACACGCTCGATGGCACAGCTGCCTGTGACCAAAGTGACGAGAGGATAATGGAGATTTTGAATCTCTGCGTACACTTTTGGACACTGGACACTTGTGGATGGTGTGAGGCCCACTGATATCTGAGCGCTATGTGACACGCTCGATGGCACAGCTGCCTGTGACCAAAGTGACGAGAGGATAATGGAGATTTTGAATCTCTGCGTACACTTTTGGACACTGGACACTTGTGGATGGTGTGAGGCCCACTGATATCTGAGCGCTATGTGACACGCTCGATGGCACAGCTGCCTGTGACCAAAGTGACGAGAGGATAATGGAGATTTTGAATCTCTGCGTACACTTTTGGACACTGGACACTTGTGGATGGTGTGAGGCCCACTGATATCTGAGCGCTATGTGACACGCTCGATGGCACAGCTGCCTGTGACCAAAGTGACGAGAGGATAATGGAGATTTTGAATCTCTGCGTACACTTTTGGACACTGGACACTTGTGGATTGTGTGAGGCCCACTGATATCTGAGCGCTATGTGACACGCTCGATGGCACAGCTGCCTGTGACCAAAGTGACGAGAGGATAATGGAGATTTTGAATCTCTGCGTACACTTTTGGACACTGGACACTTGTGGATGGTGTGAGGCCCACTGATATCTGAGCGCTATGTGACACGCTCGATGGCACAGCTGCCTGTGACCAAAGTGACGAGAGGATAATGGAGATTTTGAATCTCTGCGTACACTTTTGGACACTGGACACTTGTGGATTGTGTGAGGCCCACTGATATCTGAGCGCTATGTGACACGCTCGATGGCACAGCTGCCTGTGACCAAAGTGACGAGAGGATAATGGAGATTTTGAATCTCTGCGTACACTTTTGGACACTGGACACTTGTGGATGGTGTGAGGCCCACTGATATCTGAGCGCTATGTGACACGCTCGATGGCACAGCTGCCTGTGACCAAAGTGACGAGAGGATAATGGAGATTTTGAATCTCTGCGTACACTTTTGGACACTGGACACTTGTGGATGGTGTGAGGCCCACTGATATCTGAGCGCTATGTGACACGCTCGATGGCACAGCTGCCTGTGACCAAAGTGACGAGAGGATAATGGAGATTTTGAATCTCTGCGTACACTTTTGGACACTGGACACTTGTGGATTGTGTGAGGCCCACTGATATCTGAGCGCTATGTGACACGCTCGATGGCACAGCTGCCTGTGACCAAAGTGACGAGAGGATAATGGAGATTTTGAATCTCTGCGTACACTTTTGGACACTGGACACTTGTGGATGGTGTGAGGCCCACTGATATCTGAGCGCTATGTGACACGCTCGATGGCACAGCTGCCTGTGACCAAAGTGACGAGAGGATAATGGAGATTTTGAATCTCTGCGTACACTTTTGGACACTGGACACTTGTGGATTGTGTGAGGCCCACTGATATCTGAGCGCTATGTGACACGCTCGATGGCACAGCTGCCTGTGACCAAAGTGACGAGAGGATAATGGAGATTTTGAATCTCTGCGTACACTTTTGGACACTGGACACTTGTGGATGGTGTGAGGCCCACTGATATCTGAGCGCTATGTGACACGCTCGATGGCACAGCTGCCTGTGACCAAAGTGACGAGAGGATAAGGGAGATTGGATTGCTTTTAAAAAAGCAGTTTGCGGAGCAGTGGGTAAACAGCAATGCCAGCGTGTCAGGAAGCCTTAAAAGGCAGCCCAACAACCAACACCACTGATACACCACAATATAGCCTCCCCTTGCACTGCACACACAGTGACTTGTGTGTTGTGCAGGCCAAATCGCTAGCAGCAGAAGCAGTTTTTTTGTCTTCTTCCCTGCCTAACGCTCTCCCTACAGAATCAGCAGCAACCTCTCCCTATACTAAGATCGGCAGAAGTAAGATGGCGGTCGGCGTGCACGCCCTTTTATACCCCCTGTGACGCCCACCAAAGCAAGCAAATCACTTGCATGCCCTTCTGAAAGATGGTGGTGACCCGTGCCTATGTCATCACGTTGCCCACAGTGTCCGTGGATCCTGATTGGCTGAAAAAGAGCGCAAAACAAACTTTTGAAACGCGACTTTGGCGCGTAAGTCGCCGACCTCGTTGCCGACCTCATCCTAGGGTCGGGTTTCGTTTCATGAAACCCGACTTTGCCAAAAGTCGGCGACTTTTGAATTTTTTCGACCCGTTTTGCTCAACTCTAGTGATGGGTATATGGGCACGGGAGTATGGGATGGAGGATGTGTGATGGTATATGGGCACGGGAGTATGGGATGGAGGATGTGTGATGGGTATATGGGCACGGGACTATGGGATGGAGGATGTGTGATGAGTATATGGGCACTCAACTATGGGATAGAGGATATGTATGATGGGTATATGGGCACGGGCCTATGGGATCGTGGATATATATGATGGGTATATGGGCACAGGACTATGGGATGGAGGATAATTATAATTTGTTGTAACTAACTGTGGTTAGTTATGCCCGGGCAGCGCCGGGCTCTTCAGCTAGTGTATAAATATATATATATATATATATATATATATATATATATATATATATATATATATATACTGACCTGGAGAATCGTAATTCAGAGTAACCGTTACCACAGAATGTATGCCAAAAAAACAAAATACAAAGAAAATGGTATTTTTTCCTATTTTACCACTAGAGTTGAGCGACTTTAGTCGGACCGGGTTTCATGAAACAAAATTCGTTTCAGATTAAACTGGTCCGACTAGGGCAAAAAAAGTCGGAGTTTCGTCCGAAACCCGACCCCAATGCAAGTCAGTGTGGAATAAAAGACATTCATCCACTCAATGCCGACTTTTATTCCCCATTGACTTGCATTGGGGTCGGGTTTCGGACGAAACTCCAACTTTTTTTTGCCCTAGTCGGACCAGTTTCATCTGAAACGAATTTTGTTTCATGAAACCCGATCCGACTAAAGTCGCTCAACTCTATTTACCACACTGGGAATTATTTTCTAATTTTTTAGGTACGCTGAATTGTAATATGAATCGCGTGATTCAAAGCTACAACTTATCCTACGAAAAGCAAGCCATAATACAGCAGTCAGAAATTTATTATGAAAAGTTATGGATTTTGGAAAAAGCGAAGTGAAAAAACAAAAGTGCAAAAACAAAAATTGTCTTAGCAGGGCGGGGCTTAAAATAAATTTTCAAAGTGCACATAATTGGTAACGGCACTGCAGTAGTGGCCAAAATGATAACATTGTCATGTCATTTACACTGCATAGTGAACTGTGTAAAAAAGAAAAAAGCTATACTGAAATTGCTGCTTTTTATTAATCTTACCTCCCTAAAAATGTAATAAAAATTGATCCAAACAGTTGTAAGTAAAATGTAAAGTTAATTCCTATTAAAAGTTGGAAACTCTTCCACAACATCACCATAGCTTTTTTTTAACTTATATACGCGGTGTTCAGATTTGGTGCAGTTTATAGATAATCTTTCTCCATGTTGTTTGGAGCCTTTGTGACTTTAATGGACAGTTTAACGTGCATTCTACAATGAATTAGCATAAAATAAATAATATGTCACCAATGTTTTTAAAACATCATAATAGAATAGTTTGCTGCATAAACTGAAATGTGGTTTTCGTATTGAAATCAATAGGGATCTTATTTAAAGGAATTATATTTTATGTGTCTTTTGGCACAGATTACACTCACAAATCAGAATTACAAATTGAAAAGATAATAAGTCTGTAAAGTGCTTTCGTTGTCTCCTAAACTGGGACTCAGTGATTTGTTTTCTTTTGTATTAAACTATTAATATTTTAACACCTTATGTCACTTTTAAAAGCTAATATTATGGCCACATTGAGGTAATAAAGCAAGAACCTAAAATTATATAATAGGAGTGCATTTTGTTGAATATTTGTTCATTTTGTATTCTGGTTTGAAATTACATTTAATTTCCTTGTACAATGAATGTGACAACTAAGACTGTATAGTAATAATGCTTTATAGTCCCTTTACCTCCTATTTATTTTAGCGACTTACTTTAAAAATAAAGTGTGACATTTCTGTGTTACATTGTGTATCACCTATCAAACTAGCTGACAAAATATTTTTACCTAAATTATGTTGGGTTGTATTAAACGGGATGGATGTCCGGCCTAAGGCCGGGGTCACACTTGCGAGTGCGATGCAAGAAACTCGTGTGAGTCTCTCGCATTAATACCCGACACTGCCACCGGCACTCAGGACTGGAGTGTGCGGCTACATGTATTTCTATTCAGCTGAACGCTCCGGTCCAGAGTGCCGATGACAGTACCGGGTATTGATATGTGAGTTTCTCGCATTGCAATTGCAAGTGTGACCCCGGTCTAAGGGTACAAGTCTGCTGTCACTTTATTCTTGCGTTGTGTGCACTGCACTCTGTGGGAATTCATTGGTTCCGGGGCTGGGAGTAGCAGTATACGATTGGTATACATGTGGGGGTGTGCCGACTAGATTGGCATGGACTCGTTCATGCAAGTGTATTGATGTCGGAAACAGTCTAGGCGGAATGTGACTGGACATAGGCAAATCGCATGACTGATCACTCCAGCACCGGAGAATCCTCACAACGCACTGTGTGCAAGATGTGAGGATTTATAAGTCTGCAGTCACACAGAGTGTTAGTGTGTTTCCACAGCAGAAATGCATTTTTTTACCTGGGGATTTTCTGCATCTCTTGCAAGTCTGTGATGAAAATCCACACATAAAACTCAACGTACTAGCAAGAGAAATTGAAATGTTACAGAATTAAAACCACAGATCAGTTTATGCTGGGTAACAGCACAGCGGGCATGAGATTTCTATATATCCCATCCACCATGCTGCAACTGTAAGACGCTGTGATTATTAGTAACAAAACTACGCAGTGTCAAAAACTTATCAAAAACTCTAAGGGAACATTTTTGGTGTAATATTGTTTTTTGCAAACAGTCATAACAGATTTTTCCAGAAAACATAGCAGGATTGCTTCACAATGGCAGCAAATAACCCACGTAACCATTAGGACATCTGTATTACTGTATTTCTAAAGCACATCTATTTATAAAGCTCTTTGTAGAATTACTAAAACTGTGCTTTCTTTACTATAAGCCCAGGCTCATTCCACCACTGACCCCAATTACTTACTACCCAGTGGTCTTATCAGTACCGGCATCATACTGCACTGTATTTCTCCTATAAGTACAGATGTTTAGTTTTCCTATACGGTAAGAACAAACAGTAATGAGTTGTCTTATTAGTTGCTCTGGATGCCTCCTAAGTGAAGCCCCTTATGGCATTACAATCTCCACTGTATCGCTGTATTATCTGCACATTGTATGGCGCTAGTTGCACATTATATAACATTAATATTTAAAAATATTTTAGCATTCTTTTATACTGTGATGTAAAATGCACACTATTTTGTTAAATATTTAATGAATATTCCTCTGCAATAATTACTAATTGGGCGGCACAAATGGTGTTGTTTATCTGGAATAAATGAAGATTGACGAACTATTGACCACGTTTTTTATTTCTTGCGGTGAATGAATAACAGCAAGGGTATTTTAACCCTTTCGCGACATATGACGTAGCTGGAGATCGTGATTTTAGCTATATATAGCAGTGCTGATGCGCTGCTGTGTATAGCACAAGCGATCAGACAATCGCAGTTTCAAGTCCCCTAAGGGGCCTATCAAATTCAGTAGAAAGTTAAATAAAAAGTTTTTAAAAATATGAAAAAAAAACAAAAGTTTAAATCACACCTCCTTTTGCCCTATTAAAAATAAAACAAAGACAAAATAAAAAAAGCAAACATATTTGGTATTGCTGTTTTTTTTGTCGAAAGCCAGATCAAGCAAAATATAGAATGAATTATTGTACATATTCAAGTATAAGCCGACCCCAATATAAGTTGAGCCACCTCATTTTACTACAAAAAACTGGGAAAACTGGGAAAGCGTACTGAATCGAGTATAAGCCGGGTATGCATTGTCCCATCATCCCTATCCTGGTATGCATGACTACTCATCCCTATCCTGATCAGCATGGCTCCTCAACCTCATGCTGGTCTGTAAAGCTCCTCCTCCCTATCCTTGTATTCATGGTTTCTCATCCCCATCCTTGTATGCATGGCTCCTCATCCCCATCCTAGAATGCATGGCTCCTCATCCCTATCCTGGTGTGCATGGCTCCTCATCCCCATCTTTGTATGCATGGCTCCTCATCCTGGTATGCATGGCTCTTTCCCCATCCTAGTCTGCATAGCTCCTCATCCTTATCCAAGTATGAATGGCTCCTTATCCCTATCCTGGTTTTCATGACCACTCATCACTATCCTAGTCTGCATGGCTCCTAAATCCCTATCCTGGTGTGCATGGCTCCTCATCCCCATCCTTGTATGCATGGCTCCTCATCCCTATCCTGGTGTGCATGGCTCCTCATCCCCATCCTTGTATGCATGGCTCCTCATCCACATCCTGTTATGCATGGCTCCTCAGCCCCATCCTGGTATGCATGGCTCCTTATCCCCATCCTGGTATGCATGGCTCTTTCTCCATCCTAGTCTGCATAGCTCCTCATCCTTATCCAAGTATGAATGGCTCCTTATCCCTATCCTGGTTTTCATGACCACTCATCACTATCCTAGTCTGCATGGCTCCTAAATCCCTATCCTTGTTTGCATGGCCCCCATCAAAAAAAAAAAAATATATAAACCATCCTACTTGCCTTCCCTGCGCTCCCTCGCAGCATCTTGTTCCAATGCAAGCTGCTGATTTATACTTGGCAGGGACGTCATGCGCTTCTTACAAGCAGAGCACAGCTGCCAGAATACTCCCTGCTCTCCACGCTGGGACTATGTGCATAGAGGGCAGTGAGTATTCATTGCTATTAAGTAGCATGCACAGTGTCAGCCGCAGCCACCAGGCAGTCACGTATACTCAAGAGAAATAAATATTCACTTCTTTCCACTCACATAGGAGTGGAGAGAAGTGATTATTCATTTCTCATAAGTAATGGGCACTTGTGACCACCCGGCAGCTGCAGGAAGCCGGCGGCTGCGACTACTGTGCTCGCTATTACAGAGAAATGAATATTCACTGCCATCGCTGTGAATATTCATTTCTCTTTAGCAGCAGGCACAGGCTCCAGCATCAGCAGCTAGCTCTTGCCTCCTGTGACCTGCTGCTCCACTGCTGCCGCTCCCCTTCATCTTCTGGACCCTCACTCAAGTATAAGCTGAGGGGGGCATTTTCAGCACAAAAAAAGTGTTGAAAAAATTGGCTTATACTGATATGTGTGATAATCCAATCAGTAAATGGCATTAAAAGAAGAAAAATCAATTCATCAGAATGACCTTTTTTGTCCACCATAAAATGCAATAAGAGGCAATCATATCTACCCCAAAATGTTATCAGTAAAAATGCCATCTCAGGGTGCAAAAAATAAATCATCACATATCTCCGTGTCCCGAAAATGTAAAACATTACTAGTCTGGGAAAATGATGATACAAGCAAAACTACACTTGTTTGACATCTGCATAATCATACTGACTTGGAGAATTATATTGCCAGGGTGGTTTTACTGTATAATGAACATGATAAATAACTCCCCCCACCTCCCCACCAAAACAAATTGTCAAATTGCACTTTTTTGCTATTTTAATACTTCCATTTTTCACTTGATAAAATGATTGATTTCATTATAAAGCACAACTCATCCCACAAAAAAAAGCTCTCACACAGATATGCAGACAAAAAAATTAAGTTATTTATTTTTAAAAGGGGAGGAAATAACAAAAATAAAAAAATGGAACATCACCTGAGGTGAAAAGATCAAAAGACACATCTGTAATACATCACCTATAGATGTATAAAAGCAGATTGCACTCGGATGTCTTATGGATGTCCCACACATGTAGAAAATGGATCAGGGCTGTGCAAAGCAATATGGTCATCTCTGGTGTTTTTCCTTAGTGGTATTTTTTTGGTCTTCACCAAGGGGGCATTGCTCATATGCTCCCAGAAAATCCTGTGATCAATGCCCCCTTGGTAAAGATCATAAAAATTAGCTCTAAACAAAAATGCCCATATCTGTAAAAATATATGTCATATTAAAAAAAAAGCAGCAAATTACCTTGAGGAGCAGTGGGAATAAAACACGAGCAAAAACCTGGCTACGTTTGACCTGGTGACAGTCTGTTTTTGCCTAAAAAACATAAAAGTTACCTTTATGCACACATTTAGCATCTTGCCATTTTTTTTACATTCATTTTCCTGGATTTTTCAAATTAATGAGTTTATTACATGCATGTGTTTTTTAGTTGCATTTGTTTGCAAGTTTTTTCCGGAGGGGCATTGCATGGCCTATAAGTCTCCTTACATTGACTTAGTACTCTCCACCAAAAAAAACTTTCTCCCTTACACCCATTGTCATAGACTACTCAGCTAGCCAGATGAGATCTACTTTGCACTGATGAGGAGCAAACACCCTGAAACATGACTGCAAATGGAGTTTCTGGTTTGCCTTCTTATCCTAAGGCCTCTTTCACACATCAGTTTTTTGCCATCAGTCACAATCCGTCGTTTTTTGAAAAAAAAAACGGATCCAGCGATTGATGCTGCGGGATCTGTTTTTTTCTCAAAGACTTGTATTATCGATGGATGGCCGCACGTTTCATCTGTCATGCGACAGATCAACCGGAAATTCTTTGTCCATCGGACGGAGACAACGGACATAGCGGTTTTTGTCTATGTCGAAAAGTCAGACCGCGACGGATCCAGCGCCATCTGTCGTTGGCTATAATGGAAGCCTATGGGCACAGGATACATCGCTGTCCGTCAAAAGACAGAATCCGTCAACGGATTCCGTTTTTAAAAAGCATGCCTGGAATCATTTTTATTTAACCACATTTTCCATTCTGGTACATATAAAAAGTCTCTCTCTCCAGAAGCACAAGGGATAACGTTAACCTCAAGCTACAGCTGCTGTGACGGATCCATCAAAAAAACTGATCCGTCGCCTCAGTTTTTCACAATCTGCACAGGATTCGTTTTTTTTCTACTTTGACGGATTGCGATTGATGGAAAAAACTGATGTGTAAAAGAGACCTAAGACATTTGCCAAGGTTTGTTAAAGGGTCAATATTGACTTTTAGGATTGCTATATCCCATAGTTGGCTTAAATTTCACGTACTCTTCCACTCCAAGACAAGCTATTTGCAGATTTTGACCAGAGCAAGTTATATAATTCATAAAGCCATAAATCCATCTTAGAATCATGATTTGCAAGTAAAAACCACAACAAAAGACAAAGAAAACACAACCACAAGTACAAAAAAAGTCATCAAAAACACAGCGAAGGCACCCTAAAACTATTTTTTTCTGTTGAAACAAAAGTCAAAGGGAAATCTCAAACATACATTTCTCTCATCAAACAATCCAGGAGTGTTCTTTTCCTTTTTAAAGTAAATCCTTAGAATGTGGTAGATCAAAGACAAATCAACATGACTGTGAAAAGGAAATTAAGAAAAGATCAAAGATAGTAATTCAGAAGGATGGAGCCGGTAGCTGAGTGTTTATTAAGAACTTCTGTTTTGTAACTGCTGCATTACATTTCAGACACTTGCAGGGTATGGATAATTTATGAATGTAGATGAGCTAGTTTTTACTAAAGGTAAATGTAATGACACCTCTCGTGGTTCCTTGAATGCTTGTTTTAGATATTTTTTTCATGCAGCCTCACTAGGTATGAAAATAATTGGCCTATCTCACTTTCCGGATTTGCTGTGAAAAGCACAGCTGGGTGCCCTGGCCTAGGGACATATATAGAGAGTAGCTGCAAAATAAAAGGAAACTGAGTTTGAGTTTTTCAAATAATTTAAAGGATGAATGTTGTCTAGATATGTTAATGATATAGAATACAGAAAGCTGTGGTAGCATATTTCAACTTTTATTTTGACTTATTACTAATTCTGATCATTATAGTATTTCAAATGTCACAGACGTGATTTTTCTCCTCCATAATTTTTCACTTGTATATAAATACACAATTTGAAGACATGTCAGATTTAATGAGGGATGGTAGTTTCCTGCTATATTAAAATAGAGGCAGCAAATACCTTTACAAGGGATCAACACGCTATATTTTGCATGCGCTTATGTCCCATATGAAAACGTCTTGTGTGTCTCCTCACCAGCATGGTTAGTAAACCCCATTTTTGGCTCCCACTACAAACTCATGCTCACACCATTTGTGCTGAAAAGGTAAATGTTTAAAAATCACAGCCCAACTTTCAAAAATCAAACATACGTGTGCACCATTTGCATTTACCAGACAGCTCTATTTGTTAGGGCATCTAGGAGAGATTCTTGGTCTCCATGCATCCATTAGAAAGCTGTGTGACAGCTGGATAAAATAAGAAACTGCAGTAACGTTTCGACCCCCAATACAGATCTGGGTTTTTGTCAACGTTTCGACTCCTAATATAGATCTGTGTCTGTATCCGTACGGCCATAATAAAGCAAGTTGATCATTATTGGATGTAGAAGCTACCTTCTTTTACTTGTTTTTTTCTTCAGAAAAGGGATCTTCCCACCTTTGATGTCCGTGCAGCTACACGGTATTAAAGCTTGATGCTATCTCAACACCACTATTGCACTATTGTTAGCTGTGTATCCTTTAGGCTAGGGCTGCATAGCGATTTTGGCCTTGACACCTGTTGGCGGGCTAAATTTTTCTAGTTGTTGCTGCTACATTGCAGAGCAATAAAAGTCAGTGGGGATGCATTATTAGGGTACTGCTCACAAGCTTACAATCTAAAAGGAAATTGAGGTGTACAGAATGTACTAAGTATTTGTATTGTATAGTCTAGGGCCCTCAGTCTTTTTGTTTAAATTGCAGAATTATGTGTTACTCTGGAAAGTCTGATATTGATTCTACAAGTCCCCTAAAGCGGTGTGGATCTAATGGCACTATGCAAGTGAATAAAACAAAATAAATAAATAATTTGCAGCATATAAAAATAAATGGGTGGCCATATGAGCCAATTTGTAAAAGCATCTTATTTATCTTTTAAAAAGTATGCTGTTTGGTGGAAGAAGCCCTTTATTGAGGTTTACAATTATGTCTTACAAAATTCTCAGTCGTACATGTGGAAGCATAGCTCAATGCTGTCAACCTGCTTACGTCTATTTTGCCGTCAGAGCAATGCCAATAATACATCTTTTAGGTATGAAGATTAGTGGCTAGGCATGCGCTGCCTGACGGATTTTGACTTTTAAATTTGGTTGTTAAAGCACCACTCCAGGAAATTTTTTTCAGCGCTGGAGTGGCGCTTGAAATGTAAGCCCCTTGCCCCCCCATTCTTATACACACCCTCAGCCATTTTGATCTTTTATCAACGCTGCTCTGGTCCAGGGGCACCATCTTGTGACACTAGCTTCTGATTGGCTGGAAGTCAGAAGCTATGTCTCAAGCTCTAAATGCAAATCTATGAGAGCCAGAACAAGGCCCTCATAGACTTGTATTTAAACTCTAGCAGACACTGGAGCGAGCCGGCAGATTACTTTTCGCCGGAGACGGATCATAGCGACATTGGAAAAGAATGAAGGACATGACAGGTGAGTATGAGACAGGGGGAAGGGGAATTACATTGAATGCACCACTCCAGCTGTGCAATAAAAAGACGTACGTAGTTTTCTCCTTGAAATCAGACTGTCTTAGGTTACTTAAGTCTGCAATTTAAGATGCCATCCGCAAAAAGAAGGGACAAAAGCCATTTCCGGTGACTAGCATACCACATATGGAAATCCAAGTATCTAAAGAGAACTAGTCTGTTGCTGCCCTTTTTATTTAAGAAAACAGTGGGATGAAACTACGCATCTGTGATTTTCTTAAATAACGCTTATTGGCAAAAATTCTGAGAAGTATCTCTACTAGCAAAATAAAATCAAAACCAAAAAAAAATGAGCTGATCTTTAAGCTGGTATACGTGCAAACTTTAAGAGCATGTTCACACGGTGGACATTTCAGACAAAACTTAAGAAAAAAACAAAATGAGCCTATACCCTACAGCAAGTAAAAAAGTAAATAGTAATAGTACATGTAAATAACATAGGGTACTTAGTTAAGGTTATTTTTATAAAAAAAAACCCCATAAAAGTCATCCCACCACGACAAGATGTACTCATCGGAACAGTCATAACCTGTCTCTAGTATTAAAATCCTACCATATGTCAAACAATGTCAATGTGTATAAGGGCACAGCCGGACAGGGCCCAACCGAGGCACTCTTCCATGTGTGTTATCAGCACCTTGGTGTCATTTATGAAGTGGTTACCGATCCGTAACATTACTGCTTAGGGAAAGAAAGAGGCAGCAGTGCTGGTTTAGTTGAAAATGAGGGGAACAGTAGATAATTGTAGAATCCCACTCTGAATGCCTGCATCCCACAGCGCCGACGTTCTTACTTAACTTTTACGTTGGATTCATTAGGGATTAGGGACACTTGACAGTATTTTTGGCCTGATCAAAAAAAAAAATTGTTATTTTATGGCTTCATTGAGATGTCTGGGAATTTTCTTGTACGTAAAAACACTGACCATTGTTTATCAGAGTTCTGGTTCCAAGTTTTGGTAGTATCAGTTTTTAGCATCAGTGTTTCATCAAATATCAAAGCTTCTATTCATTACAATGTTAATCACAGAGAGCACACGGATTGTACATAGTTTCTGTCCTTGTGCCCTCCATGATTTTCATCCATCCATAGATTTTTGTGGGTAATTTTGATCAAAAACAGCCATTTATCTGTGTTTTTGTGGGGACCGCTTGGCCTGTAAAAAAATATAAGCGTGAACAGACTCATAGACTATAGTAGGTACGTGAAAAACACATACATGACTCATGGACAGCTGAATGAATCCTAAGTCAATGTAACTTGTTCAGATCCTTACAAATTAGATAATATGCTATATGGATAATCATAAACAAATAAACCCAATTACATCTGTGCGAGAAGAGCTTTAAATTGCGGATAAGTGGAAACAATTTAAAAAGTGCTGTATTTATAGTAACTGCCAATATGAGTTCGTAAAAGCATTGAGGCTATGCCACTCGTTGATATAATAAGCAATAATATGTCTATATATCTTACCATTACACATTTTTGCTATGGTGGTATTTCAGAGATCCTATAGGGATTATCAATTCTTCAGCAATTATTTTCTACAGGCTATTTATTAGGTACAGCTGAAAAAAGTATAATTGAGCATCTATCATTCCCTATGACATTGCACATTGCTGCTTACATTGTATTTGCTCCCATGCCAGTAATTGTAATCATTCTAAAAAGTGAACCGATTATTGGAGACTAATGGATGTTGATGCAGTATGAATGAATGTATGCAGCTGACCAGACAAAGCTGACAGAATATTCAATTTTAAACCAAAGTGCACAATGATTTGAAGCCAAATTTATATGCCAACTAAGCTATATCATTATGATAGCAGATTGTATTTTCCATCTTGTTTGCTCCCATACAATGTAGAGCACCTGTTAAGGTTTAGAAGACCAAACACAGTACATTTGAAGTGGACTCAAATAATGGGTTTAAAAGGGGAACATGCAATTTTCTGCTTTCTGCTAGAGAATATACGTGTGTGTGTATATATATATATATATATATATATATATATATATATGTGATTGCAGACTGCAAAATAATGAGTGCGTGTGTTGTGCACACTATTACGATTCCTCTGTATTCCCCACTCGAGTGGGCGACCACATGAGATTTGCATACTTGACATCACATACCAATTAGTCTTATCTAGCTTATCTCAATAGGAGAAAAAGGAGGAAAGCTGGATGAGATTAGTCAGTATGGGATCACAAATATGCAAAATCACATACATGCAGTCATGTGGTCACTCACTAAGGGCCCCGTCACATATAGCGACTCACCAGCGATCCCGACAACGATATCAACTTGTCAGGATTGCTGGGGTGTCGCTACATCATTGCTGGTGAGCTGCCAAACAGGCAGCTTCACCAGCGATCAGCACCAGCGACGCCGAGCGGGCGCATCGCTGTGTACGTTAGTTACCAGCGCGCTGATGCAGGGAGCTGGTAACTAAGGTACACATCAGGTTTCTAAGCAGCGCGCATCACTTAGAAACCCGATGTGTACCTTGGTTACCAGCTCCCTGCATCAGTGCGCTGGTAACTTAGGTACACATCGGGTTTCTAAGCACCGCGCGTTGCTTAGAAACCCTGCGTTTACCTTAGTTAACAGCATGCTGATTGCTGGTCTCCCGCCTGTCACACGCAGCGATGCGTGCTGGCCAGCGGGAGACCAGCGATCAATAAATGTCCTTGCTATTCCAGGACGATCCGCAATAACCGGCAGGGGGGCCGGTCGCTGGTCAGTGTTACACACAGCAATCTCGCTGGTGAGATCGCTGTTGTGTCACAAAACTTGGGACTCGGCGAGATCGCTATGTGTGACGGGGGCTTAACACTGGGAATTCTGGTTTAATCAATAGAGATTGCCCATCACACACTACATTTTGTGGAAATTACATGTTGGATTCCAGATAACAGCAGATTGCTTAACACTGGGAATTCTGGTTTAATCAATAGAGATTGCCCATCACACACTACATTTTGTGGAAATTACATGTTGGATTCCAGATAACAGCAGATTGCTTTTCCTTTCTATTGAAATTACATGCATACTCACTCAAGCCAAGTGTGCATATGTATCTGGGATTGGGGAAAAGTAAATGTCAGCCAAGCTCTATTTCAAATGTATGATCAATTCAAGGTGGGAGTCACATGAACATTGATTCTCTCATGCAAAAGAATCAGATCTATTATGTAAATGACACTTGGATCAAACTCTGATTAGAATTTGATCAGAGTGTCAACTTAGTGAGAGAACAACAGCACAGGTGAGGAGATGGAGAACATGATTTCTCCATTGTGTGAGTCTACGGAAATCGGACTGCACTTGGATGTCATCTAAGTTTGCCATGCACCCATAGATTTGAATGTGTGAGTGTGATCTGTTTGGGGCAGCAACTGGAAGCATGCTGTGATGTTTTTGTCTTGCTGATTCGGCATGAGAAAAAAAATAATGCTGAAAAGCACTGCCCAATAGAATATAATTGGTCTGAGTGTTAGCCAATAAAATGATAGCACTCGTCCAATGTATACACTCGTGTGAGCGAGCCCTTAGATAAACTATAAATGTAGGTATGTCATAAAGTGAGCATAACTCCAAGGATTCAGTCATCAGCATGCACAAAAGTGCACAAAAGAGCTAGGCTGTTCCAGTCCATAGTAGATAAACAGTAGGGAGGTCACTGTCAGTGTAAGTGGAAAACATGTACAGTATACCTGTATTTTCACATTAAGGCTACGTTCACACGTTCATAATTTTGCTCAGTACATTAGTATTGGTAAGCCAAAATCAGGAGTGGAACAATCAGAGGAAAAGTATAATAGAAACCCATCATCACTTCTGTATTTTTCACCCACTCCTGGTTTTGGTTTACAAATTCTGATGTTAAATACTGACCAAATACTGAACACGTGGATGTGGCCTAAGGCTGAATTCAGATGTCAGTGTTTAACGGACTGTGATGGTCAGTCACAAGGAATATGCACATTACACAGAAATTGATGTCAGAGGTGTATATAGGTTTTTCGGCACCCTGGGCAAGAATTCAGTGAGGCGTACCCCCACGCAAGCTATGTGCGATTTGCACACTTCGTTACATGACAATGAACTGCTCTTACTAATTGTCTCAATATTCAGTGAAAAGCTGAGAGAAGCAGGAAGAGAAGTTAGTTGTCAAGTGACCATAAGGCCAGGATCACACATGCGAGAAATACGGCCGATTCTTGCATCTTAATACCCGGCATTGCCGCCAGAACTCGGGAGTGGAGCATGCTGCTCCATGTATTGCTATGTGGCCGCATGCTTCGATCCGAGTGCCGGCGGCAGTGCCTGGTATTAACATTCGAGACTAGGTCGTATACCTCGCATGTGTGATCCTGGCCTAAGTATGAAAATGCAAAATTGGAACTATCAAGGAGATCTGAATCTTGACAGTGAGTGTATTACACATTGTTAAGATTGGCTACAGGACTGCAGACTTCTGAATGCTCAAAGCACATGCACTGCACACTTTCAGGATACTCCCTTGCCGGTGTCATGAGAGGACAGTCATGTCAGCACAAGTATGCGATTTGTATACTTCTGGCCACATTCCGACTAGATGTGTCCAGCCTCACTCAATTGATTCTCATTGAGCGAGGCCATGCATGTATAGTCAGCTTGTGACCGCATGTATGCAAATCTCCAGCACCAAAAAATCCTAACAGTTTGCAGTGCGCACTGTGATAATTCAAAAGTCTGCAGTCACAAAGAATGACTGCAAACTCAGTACAAAGTTGGACAACCCCTTTAACGCTCCTAGCATAATTAAAAATATGAGAATTAGTAAGTATCACAAAAAACATTTACATTCAAGTACCTGATAGATGATGTCTCTTATTGGAGTCATTCTCTTTCTTTTCTTCATCATCTTGTCCAAATGCCATGATTTTATCATCCACAGCTCGTCTCTGCAGAATTTCATCATCTCTGGTCTTGTGCAGCAAATACCTACATAGTGCCTGTAAAAATAGCAGTGTCATAATGCTCCTGAGTAAAAAATATCTGCTTTACGCTGAGCACCTGAATAGATAGCTTCACGTTACTATATTTCCTGCACAAAATATGACCCCCCACATTGTAAATCTTATGGTACATATCCTGTCCCCTCCTGGCTGTGCCCTTACACTGTTCCCCCAAGCTACCTCCCAAACTAATCAGTCTCTATTCTGTGCCACTTTTCTCTCACCATACTGTCTCCTCGCAGTATTCCACTCAAATGTCTCCTCACACATTTCCCCCTCCCTCATCATACTGTCTCCTTTCACATCCCTCATCCTAATCATACTGTCTCCTCATATGTTTAGCCCCTAACTCTCCACACTGCCTCCTCACACATCCCCCCACCCTTACTGTGTCTGCACACATCCTATCACCCTCACTCCCTATACATTTTTGCTCTCGCTACCCATACTGCACCAACCCACCCATCATATTGTGTCTACACCCACCCCACACGCACCATACTGTATCCACATCCATCCATCCACTCACCATACTGTGTCTGCACCCATCTCCCCATATTGCTTCCTCATACAATGCCCCCTATTTCCCCTCTTGCTCATCACACTGACTTCAAATTTCTCCCGCTCCCCATATTGTGTCTGCACCTGTCCCTTCCTTGCTCCCCAAACTTTTGTCCTCAAATCTTCCCCGTCACACTAAATATTTTCCACCTCCCTAACACTAAATCTCCCTCCCACAGAGTAAATCTTGTCCACACAGTGTAAATCAGAAGATCAGAAGGCTGAACTCCTTGTGTTTCCTCCCTCTACTAATGTACCTATGCCTGACATTGCCATTTCTGTGTATGGTTCCACTATTACTCCCCAGCAACATACTCGCTGTCTTGGGGTCATACTTGACTCCGAGCTTTCATTCGCCCTCCACATCTGATCACTGGCTCGCTCTTGTTATCTGCACCTCAAAAACATTTCTAGAATTCGACCTTTTCTTACTTTTGACTCAGCAAAAACTCTTACTGTTTCTCTTATTCTTTCTCGTCTGGACTATTGTAACTCTCTTCTAATCGGTCTCCCTCTTACTAAACTCTCCCACCTCCAATCTGTCTTAAATGCTGCAGCCAGGATCATATTCCTCGCCAGCCGTTACACCGATGCCTCTACCTTGTGCCAGTCCTTACACTGGCTACCCATCCACTCTAGAATCCAGTACAAACTTATTACCCTCACCCACAAAGCCCTCCATGGCTCAGCACCTCCCTACATCTCCTCCATCGTCTCAGTCTACCACCCTACCCGTGCCCTCCATTCTGCTGATGACCTGAGGTCAGCATCCTCAATAATCAGAACCTCCCACTCCCGTCTCCAAGACTATACATGTGCTGCGCCAATTCTTTGGAATGCACTTCCCAGGCCAATACGATTAGTCCCCAATCCCTACAATTTTAAGCGTGCCCTAAAAATGCATTTATTCAGACTGGCCTACCGCCTCAACACATTAACCTAACTATCCCTGTGTGGCACAGTCAAAAGTTTTACCATAACCAGGTTCCCCGCATCATGTTCCCACATGCTTTATGCATCTATTAGCCCTCTGTGTCTGTAGTGTTACACACTTAACATTATGGCTGGTCCGATCAATGAAGGCAACTGTTACCACCCACCTTTCGTGTCTACCTTTTTTCCTCATAGATTGTAAGCTTGCGAGCAGGGCCCTCATTCCTCTTGGTATCTGTTATGATCTATGTGATTATTGTTATGCTGTAATGTCTATCGTTTGTATAAGTCCCCTCTGAAATGTAAAGTGCTGCTGAATATGTCAGCGCTATAGAAATAAAATTATTATTATTATTAAGTGTGGAGGGAAGTGGGTGCCACATAGTAACTCTCCCCAACACAGTAAATCTCGCCAAAGAGTAAAGGTACCGTCATATTTAGCGATGCACCAGTGATCACGATATGACCTGGTCAGGATCGCTGGTGCATCGCTAAATGGTTGCTAGTGAGCTGCCAAACAGGCAGATCTCACCAGCAATGCAGCAGTGGTCGGCGGTCGTTACTTACCTGTCAGACGGGGTGATGAAGACGTTCTCCCGCCCGCGTCCACACGTTGGCGCCAGCAGGAAGCCCAGCAGGAAGTGGCCGACGAGAAACGGCCCTGGACGATCTCGCGCGATCAGCGATAGACAGCGGGGGAGCAGGTCGGAGGTAAGTATCACACTTAGCGATATCGCTAGCAATATCGCTGCTGCGTCACAAAATCGGTGACGCTTAAGCGATATCGCTAGCGATCTCGTTTAGTGTGACGGGGCCTTAAATCTCAGACAGAGTAAAACACCCTTACAATAACCCCCCCCACAGAGTAAATCCACCCACGGAGTAAATCTACCAACAGAGTAAATCTACCCCCCAAAGAGTAAATCTCCCCCACTGAGTAAATTTCCCACTGAGTAAATCTCTTCCCCACTCTGAGTAAAGGCCCCATCACACACAGCAAGATCGCTAGCAAGATCGCTGGTTTTGTGACGGCACAGCAATCTCGCCAGCGATCTCGCTGTGTGTGACACACATCAGCGACCGGGCCCCCTGCCGGGTATCGCTGATCGTGCAGGATCGTCCTGGGCCATTTTTTGATTGTTGCTCTCCCGCTGGCCAGCGCGCATCGCTGCATGTGGCAGTGGGAGCCAACGATCAGCGACGCTCCCAGCGCTCTAAGCAGGCGTTGTGAGCTGGTATCTAAGGTAAATATCGGGTTACTAAGTGGCGCACGTCACTTAGTTACCCGATGTGTACCTTAGAACCCTGCGTGCTCACAGCTCCCGGTGCAAGCAAGCTGGTATCTAAGGTACACATCGGGTAACTAAGTGACGCGTGACGCCTTAGTAACCCGATATGTACCTTTGATACCAGTGTCCTCGCTGGTCCTGATCGCTGGTGAAGCTGCCCGTTTGGCTTAGTAACATAGTAACATAGTTTTGAAGGCTGAAGGAAGACCTTATGTCCATCTAGTTCAGTCTATTTTTAGTGCAGCTGTTCTGCATTGTTGATCCTGGGGAAGGCAAAAAACCCACAGAGTAGAAGCCAATTTTCTCCATAGGGAAAAACATTCCTTCCCCTGGGTCAACCATCTACCTATAATATTCTGTTATTCGTAACCTTCTATACTGTTACTCACAAGAAAAGCATCCATTCCTTTCTTAAATTCATTCAGTGAGTTGGCCATCACCACTTCCTCAGGAAGAGAATTCCAGAGCCTTACTTCTCTTACCGTGAAGAACCCTCTTCTATGCTGGTGCAGAAATTGTCTTTCCTCCAAATGAAGAGAATGCCCCCTTGTTCTTGTCACAGTCCTTGGTACAAACAGTTCATTGGAGAGATCTCTGTATTGCCCTCTGATATACTTGTACATATATATTAAGTCTCCCCTAAGTCTTCTCTTTTCTAGGGTAAATAGACCTAATTTTGATAACCTTTCTGGGTATTGTAGTGAACCAACTCCATTTATCATTTTAGTAGCCCGCCTTTGAACCCTTTCAAGTTCAGTAATGTCTTTCTTGAACACTGGCGTCCAAAATTGCACACAATACTCCAAGTGTGGTCTGACGAGTGATTTGTACAGAGGGAGAATTATGTTTTCATCTTGTGTCCCCAGACCTCTTCTAATGCATCCCATGACCTTATTTGCTTTTGTGGCAGCTGCCTGACACTGGGCACTCCAATTTAGCTTCTTATTGACTAAGATGCCTAAGTCTTTTTCCATGTCTGATTTCCCATTTAGTAAGTAATTATAGCATCTTTTTCTCCTTACCATGTGCGTAACCTTACACTTATCTGTGTTAAACCTCATTTGCCATTTTTCAGCCCAATTCTCCAATTTACTCAAATCTGTCTGTAGTTGCAAATTGTCCTCCTTTGTGTTAACTACCTTACATAGTTTTGTATCATCTGCAAATACTGATATTTTACTGTGTAAGCCATCCACTAGATCATTAATAAATATATTAAATAGTAGGGGGCCCAATACAGAACCCTGTGGTACCCCACTAGTAACCCTGGCCCAATCTGAGTATGCACCATTAATAACCACTCTTTGTTTTCTATCACTGAGGCTGGTTTCACATTCGCGCTTTTTAAGCGCACGCACGGCCGGGGGTAGCTCCGCCCCCGAGCCGGCTCTCTGCCCGGCGTGCCCGCCCCTTCCTTGTAGCGCCGCCTCCTAGTGCACAGCGGCGCCTGCGATCGGCGCACCCTATCTTTAGCATAGGGTGCGCAGATCGTGCGCAGGCCGTGCGCTAGTTGCGCTTTGACCTGCGCTGCGCACTTTTGACGGTGCGCCGTGCGCGCCAAAATCCGAAAAGTTTGATTTTGGCGCGCACGGCGCACCGTCAAAAGTGCGCAGCACAGGTCAAAGTGCAACTAGCGCACGGCCTGCGCACAATCTGCGCACCCTATGCTAAAGATAGGGTGCGCCGTTCGCAGGCGCCGCTGTGCGCTAGGAGGCGGCGCTACAAGGAAGGGGCGGGCACGCCGGGCAGAGAGCCGGCTCGGGGGCGGAGCTACCCCCGGCCGTGCGTGCGCTTAAAAAGCGCGAATGTGAAACCAGCCTAAGCCAGCTACCTACCCATCTACACACATTTTCCCCTAGCCCAAGCTTTCTCATCTTACTTACCAATCTTTTATGTGGGACAGTGTCAAATGCTTTAGAGAAGTCGAGATAAATGACATCCAATGATTCTCCTTGGTCCATTTGAGAGCTTACATCCTCATAGAAGCTGATCAGGTTAGTTTGACAGGAGCGATCCTTCATAAATCCATGTTGACATGGAGTTAAACATTTATTAACATTGAGATATTCCATAATGGTATCCCTTAGAAACCCTTCAAAAATTTTACCCACACCAGATGTTAAGCTTACCAGCCTATAGTTTCCATGTTCCCTTTTACACCCGTTTTTGAATATTGGTACCACATTTACTTGCCGCCAATCAAAAGGAACAGACCCTGTTTCTATAGAGTCTTTAAATATAAGGAATAGAGGCCTATCTATCACATTACTTAACTCCCTTAATACCCGAGGGTGAATGCCATCAGGGCCTGGTGATTTGTCAATTTTAATCTTACTAAGGCGGTTCTGCACTTCTTCCTGCGTTAGGCAGGTAATACTTAATGGGGAGTTTACATTACCACTCTTCATTTCCCCTGGCAAATCCTCTTCCTGTGTGAACACTGTTGAGAAAAAAGTATCTCACCAGCGATCATGTAGCGATGCACCAGCGATCCTGACAAGATCGTATTGTTGTCGGGATCACTGGTGCATCTTTAAGTGTAACGGTATTGTAAGTCTCCCCCACAGAGTAAATCTCCCCTACCCTAAATCTCTCCCCCCCAGAGAGTAAATCTCCCTCACACACTAAATCCCCCCCCACACAAAATTCTTCAGCTCCCCTGGAGCACTTACCACCGAAGTTCTTTGCACCCGTCTGCATGTCGGCGAGTGACGTCAGCAGCGTGATCACATGACCTGATCACGCTGCTGATGTCGCTCTGATCCAGCGGTCAGGGCCTCAATTGTACTTGTGTCTGAAAGATGTGATTACAATTGTTCTCTGGGACCCGGCATGCTACACCTTCTGTAAGCATGCTGTCAGCTTGGCAGTTGGCTCAGAGAACAGTCAACTCTCAGTCTGGGATGCAGCCGCTGAGGAGACACTTTGGACTGCCAGATTAGGCAGCCAAAGGCTCCTCTTGCTGGCTGCACCTGGGGCAGATGCCCCACCTGCCCCCCTAGATACAACTCTGACTGATGTTATTGGAAGGAGCACAATTTTATTACAATCAACCTGTGTCTTGGAAGGAAATATAGTAGTGCACAAACTTATTCCCTTCAATTTTGATTTTATTAGGAGATGATTCTTCAAATCCTTGACTTCTCCACCAGTACCAAAAGTTTACAGTCTTGGATAACAATATATGTGCAGAATATAGCAATATTCTGTTGAAAAATTGACTATCATGGGACCCCAGTAACCCATCCAGGTATTATTTGTACATGCTAAGATTTTTTTTTGTTATTAGACACACAGTATATTAGGGATACAGGCTCAAATCAAATATTGCTATTTTTGTTCCATAAAAATGTTTACAATTTTTTATCATTATATTACAAATATAATTCAGAATTTCCAATACACAAAACTGGGCTGAATTTGTCGGTACACAGATGGACCAGAATGTGTAGACAACAACATAGACAGAGCAGCCAAATGCTCATAAAACACTGAATAACTCAAACATACTTTGAAAACATTTCACTATATATAAATCAAGCTGTTGCTCAAAAGCATTTGTGTCTACCAGGCTCCATCCCATCCTGTTCCCAAGCCTGGAACCATATGTACTCATTTAACCACTTGCTGGTAAAATGTCACACTAGTGGTAAAGAAAACTGAGTTAAACAGAATGTGCTCCAGGGAAACCTAACAAAAAACATTTCAAGGAATCAGAATAAACTAATTGTTGCAAATTCAAGTCAAGCAGAATGTGAATAGGAGTCAAGGGATACGTAACAGTATATTATCTTGCTCAGAAAGAGGATTGTTGGAGATTTTAGAAGAAAAGCATGCACATTTGTAGTTGTTGGAAGAAGCTACAGCAGATGTTGTAAAGCTCATGAAGAGACATAAAGGAAAATGGCTAAAAAGCTTTTCCAAGTTTCATATTATGTGCTATTACATGGTAAAATGAATCATATACTTTAGTGACTATATTAAAGGGGTTGTTCCACCATAAAGAATACATTTAACCAAGTAGAAAAGGTGGAAAGAAATGTTTTTTTTAATTTACAGTTACTAAAAATTATGCTCCATTTAAAAACTAGCAAGCTTTCATATTCTGCAGTATGCTCCCTGACGCCCCCTAGTGTTATTCCGGCTGCAAGCTTTATCTGTCCTCTGAGTGGCTGATCAGCTGGCCGAGTTTGCGCAGTACCTGTCATCATAAGATGTCTACGGACAGTTCCGGACCCAGCTCCGCACAGGTACCCGCAGTCTTCCTCCTTACACTCTCACCCAGAGATCAGACCTGTGAGCCCGTGGACAAGGTGGTGGGTTTTAGAATCACTGACACGCTTCTGTGCTGCTTTCAGGAACCTGTTCCCTGCACTGTCAGACCCATGTGAGGGGAGCGCAAGGAGAATACGTTGTGAACACTGGGGATGAAGAGTTGGGGGGGATATCTTATGATGACAGGTACTGCACAAACTCGGCCAGCTGATCGGCCACTCGGAGGATGGATAAAGCTTGCAGACAGAGTATTGCTAGGGGTCGTCAGGGGGCATACTTCAGAAGATGAAAGCTTGTTATTTTTTGAATGGAGCATAATTTTTAATAACTGTCAATTATAAAACCATTTATTTCCCTCTTTTCTACTTAGTTAAATGTATTTTTCATGGTGGCACAACCCTTTAACTAAGGCGGCAATCCCATAGACCTTATTGTATTCAACCAAAATGGATCACTGCAGACTCGTATAACAATCTAACATGATTTTAGTCAAACTAGTGTTTTTGCCACAATATGGATGTTAAAATTGGGGCTATACTACGGCCATGCTAAGCTAGACTGATCAAGGAAAAAAATGTGTGACTGACCTTCTCTTCACTGAAAATCCAAAATCATGTTTCTAAACGACCTCAGATATTTTTTGAAATTGTATCAATACCCCTTAAGAATTTATGTTAGCAAATTCCATTGTTATAAGTAGTGTATAATACATTACTCAATATTGAAATTGCAGTACCAATAATTAAAAAGTCATGGAATAAGGGTCTAGATACACGGATCGACCTGCTGTATCAATCGGCAGTCACAGGGAGACCAAAGCACATGAAGCAAACTGAGCGATCTGTTATAGATCGCTCAGTGCGTATAGGTTGCAGTGGTTTTCGGCAGTTCAGGTCCTGTTTACACTGACTACAATGATCTTTTGCACTGCACAAAAGATCATTTTTACCTATGAATGAGTTTTGCTCGTTCATCAGGTGATCTGCAACCTGTTTACATAACAAGATTATCGCAAAAGAATGTTCATGGTTATCTTTTAGTGTACATCTAGCTTTATGAAAATCACAGGATTGCTAAAGATTTTAATGATATGCAAATTATGAAAAACTGCATACAAAATTTTTCAGATTTATTTAGTACTAGCTATGAGCCCGTTCTACGCCCGGGTAGGGAGCATTTTTATTGGTATACTAGCTGAAGAGCCCGGCATTGCCCGGGTATAGTACCTAACTGTGGGTCCCGCTGTCTTCCTTAACAGCCCCTCTCTCCACCCGCCATCCCGTTCTATCCCTCCACAGCCGCTCTCTACATCCATGTCCCGGTGTCCCTCCACAGCCCCGCTCTCTTCTTCCACAGCCCTGGTCTCTTCGTCCACAGCCCTGCTCTCCCGCTCTCTCCTTCCACAGCCCCGTTCTCTTCCTTCACAGCCCCGTTCTCTTCCTTCACTGCCCTGCTCTCCCCATCCACAGCCCCGTTGTCTTCCTTCACAGCCCTGCTTTCCCGCTCTCTCCATTCACAGCCCCGTTCTCTTCCTTCACAGCCCTGCTCTCCCAGTCCACAGCCCCGTTCTCTTCCTTCACAGCCCTGCTCTCCCGCACTCTCCCTCTACAGCCCCACTGTCTTCCTTCCTCCACTGCCCCGCTCTCCATGCACCACACGCAGTGACTCCGGGACCAGGAGAGAGGTGCGCAGATTGTTCGTTTGGGCGGAGCTGGGCAGAGTGAGCGGACCTAGAGCAGAGCTGTAGCACATGTGATTGGGCGGCATGCGGGGCGTGGCCTAATGTGGTGGTCGGAGTGGGTGGGGCTTGCCTGAGTGGGCGGAGCTGCAGCACATGTGATTGAGCGGCCTGTGGGGGTGTGGCCTAGCACTGTAGTAGGCCACAGTAGAAGCCGGGGACTAAATTTAGGCCGGGAAGCTGCAGGGGAGAGGGGGGATAGCGCATTTGGCGATGGGGAGCGCCAACTGAGCCGGGACAGGGCTGGGAGGGTGCCGGCACTATTCGGCCCCTGTCCTGAGGACTGTCTTCCTCACAGCCCTGCTCTCCATGCACTGTCCTGCTGTATCCGCCCTCAGCCCTGCTCTCCAACCGCGTCCCACTCTGCTGCTTCATGATTGGTTGGTGATACACACACATTCAGATTTATATATAGAGATCGAGTATGAGCACCATGTTCTCAAATACCCACACTTACACATCTTGTCATACTATCAGTGAGGTTATTAATGGTTGTCTGAGTAATGTTGTGCCATGCTTAATGCACTGAGGAGCGCAAATAAGCAAAATATACTGCTGGAAGCTCTGTTTGCAATTGACGATCAATGACGTCTCCAGTGTGATCGATGGGAGACAAGTATGGAGACTGCATGCCATGGTAGAATATTTAAGCCATGCAGGCTGCTTACAGTAGAACAAGCAACATGCAGCCTGAAATTGCGATGTTGAAATATTATTCTTGGGCCAATTTTGAGAAATGTCCTTACCACTGGTTCCAAGACCAAATCAATGTAAAATAAGCTGTTAGTATACCTGGAATGAAGACTGGAAGGGTTCAACTACAAAACATTATCCCATCCCACACGATCATCCTTCATGTAGAACTTGTGTGTGATGCTTGCTCGTGAAGGCCTCTTCATGGCATTGCCACGTGACCTCAGACCAATCTCCAAGACAAAACGTGATGCATTGTTAAGGAGGATAGACCTCTATTCCATCCTCCACTGCGGTCTTGCCTTGAACCCAGATAGCTTTTCCCAGTGGTGAGTTGAGGTCAGTGGAACACTTGTAGCTAGAATCTGCCTTAAAGCCCAATGTCATGCAAATGCCTTTTGATGGATTTTGTAGACACTGTTTAACACCATAGGCTTCTCACTTGCAGGACAGAATGGATCAGTCATGGAACCAGTAGTACGGCTATTTCTTCAAAACGTCTCAGCAGCTATTTTTCATCACGACAAAGCCAGGACGACGCATGATGCTCTCACTACTGTAAGCAGCCTGCATGGCCTAAACATCCTACAAGGGCCTACAGCATCTTCGGACTTGTCTTCCATCCAGCACATCTTGGAAATCATTGGTCAGCTATTACAAAGGGAGCTGCCAGCATACCAAGGTGTGTAACCACATATATTTGTGCACATGGCACTCATACTTGATATTGAATAAATCAAGATGCTTTGGAAATTGTTTCCATATTTTCATAATTTTCTCGTCATTAAGATGCATATCAATCCTGTAATCTCAATAATTCCAAGTCGTATCCTTTTGGATGTCGCAATTTCAATGTTGAGGAGTCTTTTTCTCCCTTAAAAATGGTAGTGGTCAAATAACAATTTTGCAGTGCTGCAAAGGAATTTCAAAAGGTCTCTTTGTCTGTCTCTCATGCTCCAGATGCAGCATCCTATGCTTGTTATTGGACTACTTAAACATGTTGTCACTATGTGCTGTCAAAGGAAATAACAGGAGGGAAGTCAGTGACCACATATTTTTTGAGGTGTTGATTGACAGTAAAAAAGATCATAAGACAACGGTGCTAAGTGGGTTGCTCAGGGATTTTTTTCTTATTATTAAAGGGAACCTGTCACCACTTTTCTATCCTACCAGCTAAAAATACTTTATTCAGTGGCAGCTATGCATTCCCTAAATACTGTACTTATGTAACCCCTTGACTCCCCATGTATCACCTTTTATATTTCTCCCACGATGTATGCTAATAGGGTCCGTCTGGTCAGATGGACGTGGCTTCGGTTCACTCACTCCACCCCTCTCCTCGGCTGCTGCACGCATTCTTTGAAGATCGCTGTGAGATATCATGCCCATGCAGTCAAATGTGGTGTTTGGAGAGTCCCTGATGTGCCTAAACAGTGGAAACTCCCCAAAATTGAAACTAGACCCCTCACGGAACTTATCTAGATGTTTACTGAGAACCTTGAACTTTCACAGAAGTTTATAATGTAGAGCCATGAAAATAAACAAATATAATTTTTCCCATAAAAATGTTTTTTTAATCCATTTTTTTATTTTCACAAGGTAGCAGAAGAAAATGGACCCCAAATTTGTTCTTCACTTTCTCCTGAGTATGCAGATACCCCATATGTAGTGAAAAACTACTGTTTTGGTGCACGGTAGAACTCAGAAAGGAAGGAGTGATGTTTTGGAAAGGTATATTTTGATGGAATGTTCTGGTTTTGGAAACTAGACCCCTCATGAAATTTATCTAGATGTGTGGTGAGCACCTTGAACCCCCATGTACTTCACAGAAGTTTATATCGTAGAGCCATGAAAATACAAACATTTTTCACACAAAAAAATTTCTTTTAGCCCCATTTTTGAGGCACAGTGCAAAGCTCAGAAGGGAAGAAGCTCCATACTGAGGTTCAGCTTTTGCTGAGCTGGCTTGAGGGTGCCATGTCACATTGGTAGAGCCCTTGAGGTGCCAGAACAGCAGAACCCCCAATAAGAGACTCCATTTTATAAACTATAATTCTCAATGCATACATCTGGTTGTGCAGTGATCATATACTGTAGATACTACAGGTGGATCACAGAATTTTATACCATTGGGCAGTGAAGAAAAAATAATTACCATATTTTTCCGATAATAAGCTCTCTGCGCAGGATAAATTTGAGCTAAGCCTTGCTGCGATCTTCAGGAGGCAGAAAGAACAAACCCACAGCAGGTGAAGAATTGGTTTTATTTATTTTTTATGCTATTTCTCATTCGGCATAAGTGATTAGATGAATTTATTGTTCTCGTCTGTGCGATTGCAGCGATACCACATTTATATCAGGTTTTTCTGTTTGGCAGCTGTCACACACTAAAAGGCGCTTTTTTTTTCAAAAGCTAGTTTTTGCATCACCATATTTTGAGAGCTATAATTTTTCCATATTTCGGCCGACACAGTCACGTAAGGGCATTTTTTTTGCGGGACAAGTTGACATTTTATTGGTGCTATTTTTGGATACATGATATTTTTTTATCACTTTCTATTCTGATTTTTGTGAGGCAGTATGAGCAAAAACCAGCAATTCAGGAATTGTTTCTTAATTTATGTTGTTCCACTTGTGGTAAAATTGATAAAGCAGCTTTATTCATCGGGTCAGTTTGATTACAGCGATACCAAATTTATATTTTTTTATGTTTTGACACTTTTACACAATAAAACCTGTTTTAGAGAAAAAAATAATAATTTTTGCATCGCTTTATTCCGAGAGCTATAACTTTTTTATTTTTCCACGTTTTCAGCTTTACAATTTTTTTTTTTACATTCATCTTTTTACTCTTGTTTTATTTTACTTTTTATTTGGCAGTATGATAAAAAAGCATCTTTTTTTTTGCCTAATTTTATTTATTTCTTTAGCTGTGTTCACTAAAGGGATTAACTAGTTTTCTAGGTCGGGTCATTACGGAAGCAGCGATACCAAACATGTGTTTGTTTGTTTTTTCATAAAAATATTTATTTGTACAGTATATTTTATTTTTTTTTTTCAATTATTTTGTGATTTTTTTTATATGTTTACAATTCTATTTTCACTTTTTTTCATTTTGTCCCACTGGTGGACTTTTTGCAGTCTGATCACTTGTAAAGCATAGGAATGCAGGAGCATTCCTATACTTTACAAACTCTATGCTGCACTGAGAGACAAAATTGCTACATCATGCTCTGAGCATGATTTAGCAAGTTTGCTAGCTCTGGTGACCCGGATGTCATCATGACGACATTGGGTCACCATGGCATCAATCGGCCCCTCGCGATGATGTCACCAGGGCGCGGATTGGAGAACAGAGTCGGCTCCCTCCCTCTGCTTTCCTACTAAACACTGCGATGTTGAGCGCAGTATTTAGGGGTTAAAGTGCCAGGAGTGATGCAAGCAGCACTCCTGCTTTGAGTGCCAAGTGTCAGCTGTCAGATTCAGCGATTGAGCGCATACAGCCTCTGTACGTGTAAAGTCTCCATGATGTGTGCATAGGTCGGTAAGTACCAGCTGAACATAACGTATGGATACGTCCAATGTCCGGAAGGGGTTAAAGCCTAATGGCTCATGGCAGCTTTGAAACTTGAGTTTGGGTCAGAAAAACCCAATGCTGGTCCAGATATTGTAGACAGTACCCAAACCGTGAAAGTTGTATGTGTGAACCAGGCCATAAACAGAGAAAGTCAGGTTTGTTTAAATGTTTTGACTTGCCAAATTTTGTTTTCAACAACAGGATTAAAGGGAATTTATCTGCAAGGTTTTTGTTTGCAATCTAAGAGCAACATAATGTAGGAACAGATAGCCTGAATCCAGGGAGGTGTTACTTGCAATCAGTGTTTTATCAGCAGGAGATTATCACTACCTGACTAGGGGCCCCGTCACACATAGCGACGCACTAGCGATCCCGACAATGATATTACCTTGTCAGGATCACTGGTGTGTCGCTACATGATCGCTGGTGAGCTGCCAAACAGCTTCACCAGCGATCAGCACCAGCGACAGGAGGGTAACAAGCGACGCATGTCGCTTAGTTACCCACTGTGTACCTTAGTTACCAGCGCGCTGGTGCAGGGAGCTGGTAACCAAGGTACACATCGGGTTTCTAAGCAGTGCCCCGCAGCACTTAGAAACCCGATGTGTACCTTGGTTACCAGCTCCCTGCACCAGCGCACTGGTAACTAAGGTACACATCGGGTTTCTAAACGCTGCGCACCGCTTAGAAACCCGACGTTTACCTTAATTACTAGCTCGCTGATCGCTGGTCTCCCGCCTATCACACGCAGCGATGCTTGCTGGCCAGCGGGAGACCTGCGATCAAAAAAATGTCCTGGCATTCCAGGACGATCAGCGATACCGGCAGGGGAGCCGGTCGCTGGTCAGTGTCACACACAGCGATCTCGCTGGTGAGATCGCTATTGCGTCACAAAACTTGTGACTCAGCAGCAATCTCGCTAGCGAGATCGCTATATGTGATGGGGGCTTTAGTCTCAAGTGCACAGCAGTCAGGCTAATTTGTGCAACCCCGCCCCCACCACTGATTAGCAGCTTGCTGGCAATGTACACTGTACACAGGAAGCTGCTGGTCAGTGGTGTGGGCTGGGTATGATCACTGCTACATCTACAACAGAGAAAGCTGGGATTCTATAAAAACTACACCAAGGAGCTTATCGAATGATATGTCACTAGAATCAGGATCTCTGCCACTACATCATGCTGATCTCAGATTGCATAGCAAAAACATGCTCAACGATTACCTTTAATAGATGAAAAGAGATATGCGTTGCTTACCTTTGATCCTGACCTGAGAATCCTTTCTATTGCAGCAGGGCTTTGTTGTTGAGTCCATGGATTGTGGAACATAGGGTACATATAGGCAGATATGTTCCCATCCAGAAACTTTTGGACTTTTTCACATAAGGCACAAATGAAAGATTGTGAAGAGATTGCAGAGATCAGAATGTGGAGTAAGGATATGTAGCTAGCAATATCATTCATAGACCTATAGAAGTGTTTGGTCACAGTTCAGATGATGGAAAAATAAAACAACTAGTAAATATGGCACATAATATTCCGAATAGTTCTGAACTTATGAGCTTATATGAACTCCACTGAACAGTTTAATTAAATCAACGAGAATATAATGATCAATATTGTTCTATAATAAAGCAAGGATAACATTCTGAATAGTCAGGCTATGTGTTCTACATCTTCTCTTTTGTGCATTCATTATTCTCAGCGTTAATGTCACCTCTTCCAGCTTTTTATTGCAGATCTGGTGATAAATCAGAGAAATTAATTGGCTGTTGAGGTCACAACAAAAAGGTGTTATGGGTCACAGCTTCTCTTATAACTCCGGAACATCGAGTATTATAACAAATGGCTTTCTCATTACTTATGCTACAAGAATGAGGACTGCAGCATGGCCGAATATCAGATAATAAAAGGTTCTGTCTGTGAGCTATGAGTTACAATTTTTGGGGGCACACTTTAGTTCAGTGCTTAACCTTTTCACAAGTACATGGGATCGTGTTAACTTGCACAAAGTCATTAGAATACTATTTAGGGAATTTATGTTCCCTTATTTTTCCTTCTTGCAACTCATACTAAACTCTCACAAGTGTGAAACAGTATTTAGAAATGGCATTAAGGGTATGTTCACATATTGCGTTTTTGTAGCGTTTTTATCTGCATTAAAAACCAGTGTGGTGGCAAGAAAAATGCTGTCTTCAATATGTGTTTGTGCTTTTTTTTATCTGTCAAAATGCAGGGGTGTCAATACTTTTGGCCACAACTGTACCAGGGGGCAGCAAGCAACCCTGTATGACACCTAATACAAAATTTGATTGTCTGTTTAGTAGTCAGTATAGCCTGCAATACATCAAAAATAGGCAAAGATGATAGAAAGACAATCGTCAATCCTACGTGTTCAAGTGGCGGGTTAATTCCAGTGCTTTCTCTCAAACCATTTTCTAGTGCTTTTTGAAGTGTGTTTTGGGTCATTGTCCTGCTGGAAGACCCATGACCTCTGAGGGAGACCCAGCTTTCTCACACTGGGCCCTACATTATGCTGCAAAATTTGTTGGTAGTCTTCAGACTTCATTATGCCATGCACACGGTCAAGCAGTCCAGTGCCAGAGGCAGCAAAGCAACCCCAAAACATCAGGGAACCTTCGCCTTGTTTGACTGTAGGGACCATGTTTTTTTCTTTGAATGCCTCTTTTTTTCTCCTGTAAACTCTATGTTGATGCCTTTGCCCAAAAAGCTCTACTTTTGTCTCATCTGACCAGAGAATATTCTTCCAAAACGTTTTAGGCTTTTTCAGGTAAGTTTTGGCAAACTCCAGCCTGGCTTTTTTATGTCTCGGGGTAAGAAGTGGGGTCTTCCTGGGTCTCCTACCATACAGTCCCTTTTCATTCAGATGCCGACGGATAGTACGGGTTGACACTGTTGTACCCTCGGACTGCAGGGCAGCTTGAACTTGTTTGGATGTTAGTTGAGGTTCTTTATCAAACATGCGCACAATCTTGCGTTGAAATCTCTTGTCAATTTTTCTTTTCCGTCCACATGTAGGGAGGTTAGCCACAGTGCCATGGGCTTTAAACTTCTTGATGACACTGTGCACGGTAGACACAGGAACATTCAGGTCTTTGGAGATGGACTTGTAGCCTTGAGATTGCTCATGCTTCCTCACAATTTGGTTTCTCAAGTCCTCAGACAGTTCTTTGGTCTTCTTTCTTTTCTCCATGCTCAATGTGGTACACACAAGGACATAGGACAGAGGTTGAGTCAATTTTAATCCATGTCAACTGGCTGCAAGTGTGATTTGGTTATTGCCAACACCTGTTAGGTGCCACAGGTAAGTTACAGGTGCTGTTAATTACACAAATTAGAGAAGCATCACATGATTTTTCGAACAGTGCCAATACTTTTGTCCACCCTCTTTTTTATGTTTGGTGTGGAATTATATCCAATTTGGCTTTAGGACAATTCTTTTTGTGTTTTTTCATTTAAGACAAATTAAATGAAGATAATAATACCAAAGAATTTGTGTTTGGAATCATTTTCAGGAAGAAACTGAGTATTATCTGACAGAATTGCAGGGGTGTCAATACTTTTGGCCACAACTGTATGTATTCTTTGTGTATATATCTATTCTTGTCTAACCTGTCAGTGATTTTCCTGTACACCGCACATAAATTGCCGGCTTTTCAAAGGACACCGGTGTGCATTTCTCGCAAGTCACACGGATGGTCTGTGTGGTGTGTGATTTTTTTTTCTCACACCCATAGACTTACTTTGGCGAGTCTCTCCTGATATACACAGCAAATACCAGCATGCTGCGATTTCACTCGCACGTATAATATGGCCGAGAAAAAATCGTTGATGGGAGCTGCCCCATAGATAAACATCCATCCGAGTGCTATGCAGTG
Organism: Dendrobates tinctorius; assembly: GCF_039654945.1. Taxonomy (NCBI): domain Eukaryota; kingdom Metazoa; phylum Chordata; class Amphibia; order Anura; family Dendrobatidae; genus Dendrobates; species Dendrobates tinctorius. The sequence continues at coordinate 22,769,025 of NW_027361692.1, forward strand.
TTTTATCGCATAGCACTCATCCGTATTCCTCGCTATTGTTACTCCGGCCTTATTCACCAGCTTCAGCTGCTGTCTAAAGCAACACATTTTTGGTATGCAACTTGTCGCAATCCTGTAATGTGTAACTGTCACTCGATAGTAAAAATGAGAAAATTTTGGCATAAAAGTCTGTTTATTGTCATAGACAAAGACCAAGTGAAAAATGTAAATTGTTCATAAATAACTGCAAATTATATCAATTAGTTAACATTAACCAGTTCATAATGAAGCCATTTTTCCCTGTTCCTAACAGGAACATTTTCAGTTTTTTTTTCATATATGCATTTCTAACAACTATAAAAACATTTTTCTTTTTCAGGATTTAAATAAACTTGCCTCTTTTTTTCATGAAACATGGGGCTTAATTTTATGGCAGTTTTATATTCCTTTTCTGTTATTGTTGGTGATATCAGGGGAAAATATAATCAAAAAATGAAATATGTGTCTATTTTTCACATTTTTTTAAGACTGGAAAGGACTCCCTACAGATTTTTTTTAATGTGTTCCTGTTTCTGTAGAAATTATTTTTATATGCTTTTTTTCAATTAGGGTAGTGTTGAAAAAAATCGATTTCGAATGCCATTATTTTTGGTAATTTTGACTTATTTGTTTTCTTGCCTTTTTACTTATTTATGTTTTCGTATACCGTACTTTATACACTTTGACCACCATAAGGTTTTAAAAGTCTTTTAGGGGGGCATTTGAAAACATTAATTTTTTTTTGTTGTTGATTTCTACTGTAACCAAGACTGGTATATTCGCCCCAGTTACAGGATGAAAATTATTTTTTTCTATGCAGAATGGAGCTAACTCGTTTTCCTAGGACCCAACATCTCCAGTTCTCTCCCTATACCCAGAGATCACATGATCTCTTCCTAATCTATAGAAGCTAGACATGATCATACTGTATATTGTGTCTGCTTTCTCTGCAGAGTTTAGCTTTGTCTAACAGCCTGTTCCTACAATGGCAAAAAATCTTATACAAATTTACACTGGAAATGTACTTATAATTTGTAATCTTATCGATTACATGAGAATTTGTGTACATTTTTCATTTTCATATTTTTTCCTTAGTCTAGGCTTAAGACCCCCTAAACACATAGCGATATCGCTAGCAATATCGCTGTAAAGTCACCGATTTTTTGATGTAGCAGCGATATTGCTAGCGATATCGCTACATGTGATACTTACCTGCGACCGGCTCCCCCGCTGGTTATCGCTGGTCGCCCGAGAAGGTCCTGGACCATTTCTCATCGTCAGCTTCCTGCTGGGCTTCCAGTGGCACCGACGAGCGACGCGGGCGGGAGGACGTCAGGATCGCCGCGTCTGACAGGTAAGTAGCGACCCCCGACCCCTGCGATGTTGCTGTTGAGATCTGCCTGTGTGGCAGCTCACTAGCGACCACTTAGCGATGCACCAGTGATCCATATCGTTGTCAGGATCGCTGGTGCATCGCTATGTGTAATGGTACCCTTACTTGGATAGTAAACTCAGTCAGGAGCTAGTTGCTCATTGTTGTCAGATTCATTGATAAAAGTCAGCCTTTTCCTTATCAAGTATAATCACCCAATGCTGTATTTTTATGTAAAAGTAATTGGTTCCTCTGCTTATGAAATGTTATTGTTTCTTACTATTTCAGATGACTTGGCAGAACTGCAATTTGTAATTATGTTTGAATCTACAGAACAAGTGCACTAATTGATTTATCTGTGTGCCACATCCACAAATTACATTGTGGTCAGCACAGATTAACATTAAGAGGGATAGTGAGGAATGGCATGGTCTTGGCAGCGTCTGCTCCTTTCTGATGTGAAAGGAGTTTACAACTTACCGGTTAGGAAATGAAAACTGCAATATGTGAGGCAATGCAGTCTGTAAAGGTACTGTCACACTTAGCGATGCACCAGCGATCCCAACCAGTGATTTGACACGGTCAGGATCGCTGGTTCATCGCTAAGTGGTCGCTAGTGAGCTGCCACACAGGCAGATCTCACCAGCGACATAGCATGGGTCGGGGGTCGCTACTTACCTGTCAGACGAGGTGATCCTGACGTCCTCCCGCCCGCGTCCACGCGTCGCTCGTCGGCGCCACAGGAAGCCCAGCAGGAAGCTGACGATGAAACGTCCAGGCCGTTCTCGCGCGATCAGCGGGGGAGCCGGTCGGAGGTAAGTATCAGACATAGCGATATCGCTAGCAATATCGCTGCTACGTCACAAAAACCAGTGACGTTATAGCGATATTGCTAGCGATATCGCTTAGTGTAACAGGCCCTTAAGGCCTCTTCCCTGTAGATCATAATTTACATTGATTGAATTAAATTAGCTACTGGGCACTTAAATATATGGGGTTGTCAGATGTGTATAATTGGCAATGCTGAATATCTATGAATGATATCAATGGACACCAGGGAAGTCTGATATTATTATTATGCATTGCTCATATAGCACCTTCATATTCCGCAGCGCTTCCCAAACACTAACATCACTGTCCACATTGGGACTTACAATCTAAATTCCCCATCAGTATGTCTTTGGAGTGGAATTCAGAGTACTCAGAGGAAACCCACGCAAATATGGGGAGAACATACAAACTTCTTGCAGATATTGTCTTTGGTGGGATTTGAATGCAAGACCCCAGGGCTGCAAAGCAAAAGAGCTGACCACTGAGCCACCATGCTGCCTATAAACTTGATAAAGCTTGGTGCATCTACCAAATGCCATAAATCAAAACAAGAAAGTGGGTACTTCTTAAGTTCCTGGGCAGCTCATCAAAGTACGTTTGAGTGTTCTGCTTTGCTCGTCAACCATGTGGCATGATTTATGAATTATTTCCAAGTGGCATGCAAATGATACAAAATGGCGTAATATATCTTAAACTTTTAAGGGTAAACATATAATAATGTCGTATTAACTTTATCTTTTCAAAAAATACAAAAAAAGAGTCAATGATGGAACATTTAGGCATATATCTATGTAGCCCCTTGTTTATTGGTTTATGGAAAAGAAAAGTATTATGTACAGCCTCAGGCCGATTATATAAGTAGGCTGTGAGAAATGGTGAAACCAGCAAAGCTGATTGCATTAATTAGATCATTATTTATTGGTACAATTTGCCTTGGTTTAGTCATAATCAAGAGTCTTAAGGTCCATTTACACTGAAAGATTATTGTGAACAAGTTTTCATTGGAACACTGTTTTCATGGTAATCTTGTACTTCAAACAGGCTGCCAATCACTCGGAAAACAAGCAGAATGATCATTCATTGGGGGAAATTACCTTTTGTGCTGCACAAAAGATTATCTTAGCAGTGCATCATCTAGTGTAAAGAGGAATCATTCTGCAGAGAACTATGGAAACCCATGTGCATGCTCTATTACAGATTGCTCAATGCACATCTGAAGTATGCTCTAGTCGTAAAACCAGGCTATTAAATGTCCGTCGATCATTAAATATTTACCAATCAGCTGTCATTGCCACAACATCGGGAGGCCTATATGCACCTTTAGGCTATGTGCCCACGTTGCAGTAATGCTGCAGAATTTTCCGCAGCATTTCCGCAACTCCCCGCCGTGGGTAAAACGCATGCGTAATTCTCATGCGGTTTCCCGCAAAACACAAGCGTTTTGTAAGCGTTTTTAGCTTGCAGAATGCTAGCACTTTTCCAAGCGATTTGAAGCATCACTTGGAAAAGTGATTGACAGGTTGGTCACACTTAAGCATAGTGCTTGACAAGTGTGACCAACTTTTTACTATTGATGCTGCCTATGCAGTGGTCACACAGCCTGAGACTTTTATTTGTGTTGCTTGTTCATCTCAGTTTAATGTCAAACACTTCAGAAAATTTAAAAAAAAAAAAAACAAATCCAAAAAAACATTGTGCAAAATATAGCATTGTTGAAGGCAGGCAGAAGTCTAAAATATCTTCAAACACTTTAATTAGGACATAAAAAGTGTGTATAGGGAAACACAAATTCAGCACCAGTATAATGTATTACTAGAGTACAACCACTAAAATACCAAATAAGCATTAAATACATCAAAAAATCGGGAGCCCAGGAAGTTACAGTGAAATCATAGGATAAAGGTCACTGGAAAGGAAGTTGTAATGATATTATAGGTGAAAGGTCATTGAGAATGAAAATGAAATTGTAATGATGTCATAGGTCGAAGTTTATGCAAATAATAAAGCAAGGCAAATTTGTAATAAAACATGTTAAAAAGATGAATATGCAATCCTAAAACTTGTACAAAAGTATCTATAAAATATTAATATGTCAATAATAATACTGTGAATGCCACTGAATGGAGGATAAATACAGGGACTATATGTACTCGTCATCTGGTGATGATAAGACTGAAAGACAAGTTGTTTTCACAGTCCAGAAGATCCTGACTAAAAGTCAAGTACAATACACCTGACTGATAATAAATATAAGATAATTAAATGACCTTTTCTTCCTATGGAGCAAAAGAGAGGTGGCAGCAAAAGCATTCATAGAGGGACTTAACAGGGACAATTTTGGCCTTTAATTAATACATCAATTTTCTACATATATCGTTGAGTTTCTAGATCTTTTAATTTCCATCAGTTCAAAGAAGCAGCTACAAATCGGCACCATCTTCAAGAAGGTGGACGTAAACAGCTGTTTTGTGCCCACTATCAAGCCAGGTTACATAGATTCATATATTTTTTAAATTACTAAGCTTTGTTAAAAGTATGCCTTGTTTTGTCTATGTAACCTTTGCCTAACGATGCCATTGCAGTTTCATTTTACTTCTCAATGACCTTTGACCTATGAGGTCATTGAAATTTCTGTTCCTGCCTTTTTTGTGTCTATTATATGCTTGTTTGGTAACCTAGTGATTGTTGGAAGGCATCAGACTGCTGCTGAAATGCATTGACCTCTTTTTATGTCATTACAGTGCTTTAATAAACCATACTTTGGAGTCTTGCATTATTTTTCCTTTGATATTTTTTTAATTTTGGAATTTGATGCAACAGAAGTACCTAGTAGAGTTATACTGATTGATTTGTGGGACTTCGATACTTTAGCTAGGTCAGTACTCTTTGGCTGCTAGATGAAAGGCTCGCACATCTCTTACCATTTGGGAATCCCGGACCTGCTTTTAATTTGCTGGGCTGCACACATGACATATCCAGCTAATCAAAAACCATGCAGAGATCCTGGAAAGTAAGGGAATCATAGAGCTCCCATCCAGGGGCCACATTGCACTGACCTGGCCAATGGACTAGAGTCCTAAGAATCGATCCACCCAACACTAGCGCCTATGCCCAACTGGATTAACAGGAGCATCTGCAATTGATCTATTGATAAAGCCTTGAAGCTTGGTAGAAGCACATCTCGAATAAGTGAGCATTCTACCTTGACCCCACTTTCTAACAAAGGATTCCGTACCATTGACTGCCTTGTATTTCTTCTCCTTTGTATTTAGATATTAGCTGAAGAGCCCGACGTTGCCTGGGCATAGTAACCAACTGTGGTTATAATTATAATGATTATATTACACATAAAAACCGTGCATCTAATCCTATCTTGTGTGATACTGACTGCTGAGCCGTGCATCTAATCCGATTCTGTATGATACTGTCTGCTGAGCCCTGTATCTAATACTATTCTGTGTGATACTGTGTGCTGAGCTGCGTATCTAATCCTCTCCTGTGTGATACTGTCTGCTGAGCCGTGTATCTATTCCTATCCTGTGTGATACTGATTGCTGAGCTATGTATCTAATCCTATCCTGTGTGATACTGACTGCTGAGCTGTGTATCTAATCCTCTCCTGTGTGATACAGTCTGGTGAGTCATGTTTCTAATCCTATCCTGTGTGATACTGTCTGCTGAGCTGTGTATCTAATCCTATCCTGTTTGATACTGACTGCTGAGCTGTGTATCTAATCCTATCCTGTGTGATACTGACTGCTGAGCCATGTGTCTAATCCTCACCTGTGTCATACTGACTGCTGAGCTGTGTATCTAATCCTATCTTGTGTGATACTGTCTGCTGAGCCGTGTATCTATCCTATCCTGTGTGATACTGATTGCTGAGCTATGTATCTAATCCTATCCTGTGTGATACTGACTGCTGAGCTGTGTATCTAATCCTATTCTGTGTGATACTGACTGCTGAGCTGTGTATCTAATCCTATCCTGTGTGATACTGACTGCTGAGCCATGTCTAATCCTCTCCTGTGTGATACTGACTGCTTAGCTGTGTAACTAATCCTATCCTGTGTGATACTGATTGCTGAGCTATGTATCTAATCCTCTCCTGTGTGATACTGACTGCTGAACCGTGTATCTAATCATATCCTGTGTGATACTGGGCTCCCCCTGCAGTCTGTGTCAGAGGGTGGTCTGTGTTGGCACGGTAATAAATTGTGTTATTTCCAGCTTTACAGAAGGACGATAACACCATAGAAATGATAAGAATAATAGGCCTCAGTTACCACAACTGTCTACAAAGAAAACTGTTGCTGATAGCAACCAATCACAGCTCATTTTTCATCTTTTAAACAGCTCTGGGACAGCGTGGCGAGTTTTGAGTGGCGACTTTTGTGTTTCGACTTTTATGTGGCGAGGTTGGTGCATGCGTGGTGAAATGTGTGCTGAGGGTGATATATGTGTTGAAGCACGTGGTAGTGTGTGGCGCATTTTGTGTGTGTGTTCATATCCCCGTGTGTGGTGAGTATCCCATGTCAGGGCCCCACCTTAGCAACTGTACGGTATATACTCTTTGGCGCCATCGCTGTCATTCTTTAAGTCCCCCTTGTTCACATCTGGCAGCTGTCAATTTGCCTCCAACACTTTTCCTTTCCCTTTTCCCCCATTATGTAGATAGGGGCAAAATTGTTTGGTGAACGCACGGGGTTAAAATTTCACCTCACAACATGGCCTATGACGCTCTCGGGGTCCAGACGTGTGACTGTGCCAAATTTTGTGGCTGTAGCTGCGACGGTGCGGATGTCTATCCCGGACATACATACATAGATACACACATACACACGCACACATTGAGCTTTATATATTAGATTTCCAATGTAACAAACTGACACCTTAATTGAAAGATGGTTATTAAAACATGATTGAGTCTGCCCCTAGTTTTGAAACAATTGTAACATTGTGAGAGGCAAGCCAAAAAAATTCGGAAAGTGATACAATGTTTATTGATTTGGGAAATACAGCTCTGACCAAAATTAAGAGACCACTGCAAAATTCTGTGCCCCCGGAAGAAGCAGATGGCGAAACTCGCGTCGGGGTGAGGGAACGCTGAGCAAACACACCACTCCTTATGGGTAAAATGCATTTTTCATTATGAGGCACCTTTTATTGTGTTGTGGTCATTAATTGCTATCAGGTGTTTGCTGACAAGGATTTGTCACGGTTTACTTCTTTATGGTGGGGACCTTTGGCTATATTTCCTATGATTTAAGCTACTTTGTGGCATCACATCTATGTATGATACAAGGGGTGATATTTTGGGAATTGTTTCCGTTGCGGGTCATCCACACAGGATAGTAATTAGTTTGATTATTTATGCCCACATTACACATGATATGTCTCAATAAAGATTGACAAATATATATTTGTTGTATAAGACCTCATGTTGTTTTACATTTTTTATATATTTGTTTTGATTGGATACTATCACCTTGCAGATATTTATTTGAGCTTGGTGTCCCTTGGGCAGAATTTTTGCTTTTTTATGTATGATGTATTTTATTATTATTTACCAATAAAAGATTGTGTTTTTATACATATTGGGATCTCTTCTCTTTTCCCATTTATTATTATTTTTTGGCGTATATGGGAATTTTGTGTATAGACCTCAAATAATGCTAAGAAAACAAGTTCATAATCATTTAGAAACAACAATACTAATGTTTTAACTCAGGAAGAGTTCAGAAATTAATATTTGGTGGAATTACCATGATTTTTAGTCACAGCTTTCATGCGTCTTGGCATACTTTCCACCAGTCTTTCACACTGCTTTGGGTGGCCTTATGCCACTCCTGGTACAAAAATTTAAGCAGTTCTTCTTTGTTTGATGGCTTGTGACTATCCATCTTCCTCTTGATTACATTCCAGAAGTTTTCAATGGGGTTCAGGTCTGGAAATTGGGCTGGGCTGGCCATGACAGGGATTTGATGTGGTAGTCCTTCATCCACACATTGATTGACCTAGCTGTGTGGCATGGCGCATTGTCCTGCTGGAAAAAACAGTCCTCAAAATTGGGGAACATTGCCTGAGCAGAAGGAATCAACTGTTTTTCCAGGATAACCTTGTATGTGGCTTGATTCATACGTCCTTTGCAAAGATTAACCTGTCCAATTCCAGCCTTGCTGAAGCATCCCCAGATCATCACCAATCCTCCACCAAATTTCACAGTGGGTGCAAGACACTGTGGCTTGTACGCCTCTCCCGGTCTCCGTCTAACCATTAGACTACCAGTTGTTGGGCAAAGCTGAAAATTAGACTCATCAGAGAAGATTACCTTACTCCAGTCCTCTGTGGTCCAATCTTTATGATCTTTAGCAAACTTCAGCCTGGCTCTCCTTTGCTTCTCATTGATGAAAGGCTTTTTTCTAGCTTTATATGACTTGAGCCCTGACTCTAGGATCCTGTTACGAACTATTCTTGCTTTGTACTTCACCCCAGCTGCTATTTGCCATTCCTTTTGTAGGTCATTTGATGTCATCCTGCGGTTTCTGAGTGACGTTCGAGTAAGGTGACGGTCATACTGGTCAGTGGAGAGTCGTTTTTGCCCTCTGCCGGTATGCAGCTTTGTTGTTCCCAATGTCTGCTGCTTGACCTTGTTGTAATGGACTGCTATCTTAGAAATTTAAAGGATGGAGGCAACATGACGCTCACTGTTTCTCTCTGCTAGTAAAGCCAGAATTGAGCCCTTCTTTTCCTCACTCAGACTTATCTTTTCAACTCCTTTGGCATGATTAAAAGTTATTTTTTCCTTCCTATTACTTTTGGGATATTACTAGCACTTGTTTTGCCATCCAGTTTGTCCTATTGCAAGAGGATTGTGAACACCACAGCACAGCAGGGTTTTTTTATACTTTCTTTTGTTAAATAATATTTTGGTTCAGATGATCACCTATTCAAAATCTCATTAGTAGAATGAGGTGTAGTCTGGTCGGAATTTAACTGACGCTGGAATGGAATGGCTCTCAGACATGTAGAGAAGCTGATTTTTATAAAACTGTGCATGGGTCTCTTAAGTTTTGCCAGCGTTGTATATTGAGAATGAACAGAGTGGTTTACGTGACTGACATGGACATCTCACATATGGTGCAGTAGTATTGGGACCTGATCAGGGCTGTATTTGGTCTTAATATTGCCCTAGGCACTTTTCATGGTCGCGCCTCTTACTGATGTCACACATTGAGTCTGTGCACACGACATTTATTTAAGGCAGATCTACTCTGTAAGACAGTTTAAGGCTATGTGCCCACGTAGCGTTTTAAAACGCTCACTAAAAACCGGACTCCTTCCCAGAAATCGCGCGTTTTTTTCCGCGCGATTTCACCGCGATTATGATCGCGATTTTGCCGCGATTTTCGCGTGCGATATTCAAGCACTTTCCAAGCGATTTGAAGCATCGTTTGGAAAGTGATTGACAGGTTGGTCACACTCGTCAAACATAGTGTTTGACAAGTGTGACCAGGCTTTTACTATTGAGGCTGCCTATGCGGCATCAATAGTAAAAGATAGAATGTTAAAATGCTAAAAAAAATTAAAAAGTCGGGGTATATTTACCTTCCGGGGTCCCGCGCTGCCATCCCGGGCCACAGCGTTCCCAGTAATGCCTTGCGAGACCTGTGATGACGTAGTCTCGCGTTGCTATAGCGATCTCGCGAGACCGCTAGAGTCACGCGAGACTACGTCATTACAGGGCCTTGCCGCAAGGCATTACTGGGAACGCTTAGGCCAGGAATGCAGCGCGGGACGCCGGAAGGTAAATATACCCCGATTTTTTATTTTTATTCTTTTTTTTTACAAGGGTATGGTACCCAGGGCCTGGAGGACAGTCTCCTCTCCTCCACACCGTGGGTACCAACCGCACATGAGACGCTTAACTTCCCGCATTGTGGGCATAGCCACATGCGGGAAGTAAGCGATTCTCATGCATTCCTATGGGTGCGGAATCGCGGCAATTCTTTGCGATTCTGCACAAAAGAATGAGCATGCTGCGATTTTTTCCGCGATGCGATTCCGCCGCGGAAAAAAGCGCAGCATTAGCACAGCATGTGCGGAATGCCATAGGGATGCATGGGGGGGCGTTCTGTACACGATTTTTAAACGTTTTCACAGCGTTTTCGCGACGAAAATCGCGGCAAAAACGCTTAAAAATCGCTACGTGGGCACACAGCCTAAAAGCGCTAATTAAACACTAAAAGAATGAACGTCTGCAGTAGGTTCGCACAGGTTCAGTCTTTTGAGCGTTTTTTAAACACCTTCAGAGGCATGCTGTCTGCTCATTCACCCCTCCTCTTTATTGAAGGAAAATCAAGAGCAGACAGGTAGCAGGCGTCAGAGCAAGCCTGCAGCCACATTGTGTGCATCCTCACTGACACTTGGAGCGCGCTGCTGCACTCATCCAATGTCGCTGGTTTCACACTTGTGTTCTTTTTCAAATCAGGTAAAATCATTTATTTTTTCCAAATCCTGATCCTTTTAGGATCCAGTTTTTGCTAATTCATTTTAACCCCTTCACCCTGAAGCCTGTTTTCACCTTCCTGACTGGGCCAATTTTTACAATTCTGACCACTGTCACTTTATGAGGTCATAACTCTGAAACTCTTCAACGGATCCTGATGATTCTGAGACTGTTTTCTCGTGACATATTGTACTTTACTCTAGTGGTAAAATTTCTTCGTTATGACTTCCGCTTATTTGTGGAAAAAAACGGAAATTTGGTAAAAAATGGTAAAATTTTGCAATTTTCAAACTTTTTGTTTCTATTTAGAGTCATATCACACAAAGTAGTTAATAAATAACATTTCTAACATGTCTGCTTTACATCAACACAATTTTGGAAACATCATTTTTTTGTTAGGAAGTTATAAGTTTTAAAAGTTGAGCAGCAATTTCTCATTTTTTACAAAATTTGCAAAACCATTTTTTTTTACGGACCACCTCACACTTGAAGTGACTTTGAGGGGCCTATATGACAGAAAATACCCAAAAGTGACACCATTTTAAAAACTGCACCCCTCAAGGTACTCAAAACCACATTCAAGAAGTTTATTAACCCTTCAGGTGCTTCACTGGAATTTTTGGAATATGGAAGGAAAAAATAAACATTTACTTTTGTTTCACAAAAATTTTCATTTAGACTTAACCTTGCGAAAGTAAAAAAATTAGCAGGAGAAAATTGACCATACATTTTGTTATGCAATTTCTTCTGAGCATGCTGATACCCCATATGTGGGGGAAATATACTGTTTTGGCACACAGCAGAGCTCAGAAGGGAAGATGCGCTATTTGACTTCTTGATTGTAAAATATGCTGGAATAGATAGTGGACACCGTCATGTTTGGAGAGCCCCTGATGTGCCTAAACAGTGTAAGCCCCCCAATTCTAACTCCAGCCCCAACACACCCCTAACCCTAATCCCATCCCTAACCATAACCCTAACCACAACCCTAACCCTAACACACAACTAACCCTAATCCCAACCCTATCGGAAAAATGGAAATAAATACATTTTTTTAATTTTATTAATTTTCCTTAACTAAGGGGGTGATAAAGGGGGGTTTGATTTACTTTTTATAGCGGGTTTTTATGTTTGGCAGCGGTCACACACTAAAAGATGCTATTTATTGCAAAAAATAGGTTTTGCATCAACACACTTTAGAGCTATAATTTTTCCATATTTTGACGCACAGAATCATTTGAGGTCTTGTTTTTTGTGAGACAAGTTGACGTTTTTATTGGTCCCATTTTTGGGCACATGACATTTTTTGATCACTTTTTATTACGATTTTTGGGAGGCCAAATCAACAAAAACCATCAATTCATGAATTTCTTTTGGGGGGGCATTTATACCGTTCCGCGTGTGGTAAAATTGATAAAGCAGTTTTAGTCTTCGGGTCAGTACGATTACAGCAACATCTCATTTATATAATTTTTTTATGTTTTGGCGTTTTTACACAATAAAAACTATTTTATAGAAAAAATAATTATTTTTGCATCGCTTTATCCTGAGAGCTGTAACTTTTTTTTTCACCGATTATGCTGTATAGCAGCTTGTTTTTTGCGGGACAAGATAATGTTTACAGCAGTACCATGTTTATTTATATCCGTCTTTTTGATCGCGTGTTATTCCACTTTTTGTTCGGCGGTATGATGATAAAACATTGTTTTTTGCCTCGTTTTTTATTTATTTTTTTAAAGTGTTCACTGGAATGGTTAACTAATAGGACACTTTTATAGAGCGCGTCGTTACGGACGCGGCGATACCAAATATGTGTACTTTTTTACATAAATAAATATATTTATTGGGAAAATATTTATTTTATTTATTTAGGAATTTAAATTTTTTTTTTTACACAATATTTTTTTCACTTTTTTACATTGTCTCAGGGTAGGACATTACTATATATAGTCAGATCACTGATCTGACACTTTGCATAGCACTGTGTCAGATCAGCGATCTGACAGGCAGTGCAGGAGGCTTCTCAGGGCCTGCTCTTAGCAGGCCTTGAGAAGCCACCTCACGCCAGGACCCGGAAGGAGCCCGCAGCCTCCCCTGTTCCACAGTATGCAGCAGCTCCAGCCTCCCCTGAGAACCAGTATACAGCAACACAAGCATTCTCTGCTCAGTATACAGCAGCAGCCTCCCCTGTCACCTGCCTTCTCTCACCAGTATACAGCACAGCCTCCTGTCACCAGCCTCCTCTTACCAGTATACAGCAGCAGCCTCCCCTATCACAAGCCTCCTCTCACCAATATGCAGCAGCAGCCTCTCCTATCACCAGCCTCCTTTCACCAGTCCAGTATATAGCAGCAGCCTCCCCTGTCACCGGCCTCCTCTCACCAGTATACAGCACAGCCTCCCCTTTCACCAGCCTCCTCTCACCAGTATACAGCAGCAGCCTCCCCTGTCACCAGCCTCCTCTCACCAGTATACAGCAGAAGCCTCCCCTGTTACCAGCCTCCTCTCACCAGTATACAGCACAGCCTCCTCTGTCACCAGCCTCCTCTCACCAGTATACAGTAGCAGCCTCCCGTCATGAGCCTCCTCCCATCTTCAGCTCTATGAGTGCTCACCTGTTTCTGTGTCCTCCCATGTTGTCTTTCTCCTCCTCCTCTGCTGTGATGTCTGCAGTGAGAGATCTCAACCTCCTCACATGCACAGATGCTGCAGCACCTCAGATGCAGGGATCTCTCTTATGCCAGAAGTTGCAGCACCACTGCTTCCTGGGTCAGTCATCCCCCTGCTTTGAGGTGAATATGGAGGTACGCCCCCAGCCCCCCCTCCAAAAAGCCAACAGATTTCCTGGATTGTCTAATGGAGGGTAGGTTAAATAAAATAAAAAAAATTCTTCCCAGTCTTGGTGCCATCCTCTGCAGCCCGGTGCCCTAGGCACATGCCCTCCAGTGCCTAGTGGCAAATATGGCCTGGACCTGATGTTGGTGTGTCGTTACACCAACTCCTGCTCCACAATATCTCCATGAAATTGCTGGTTGTGCATGCAGCTGGGTTGGAATTTTCTTCCCTGTCTTGGTGCCACCCCCTGCAGCCCGGTGCCCTAGGCATGTGCCCTTGAGTGCCTAGTGGCAAATATGGTCCTGGACCTGATGTTGGTGTGTCATCACGCCAACTCCTGCTCCACAATGTCTCCATGAAATTGCTGGTTGTGCATGCAGCTGGGTTGTTCTACCCTGAGTGATTTGAAGGATTTATTCATGAAATTGCCTTAAAGAAGATATAGCGCAAGTATTTTACTTTATACTGATGGATTACTATGTGAACTGGAACTGTTTATGCGATTGCCATTCTCTTTGAAGGAAAAGAAAAAATAATAACACTGTTTTGAAAAAGTTTTTCATGGGTGTGTATTCCCTTTATTAGGCAATTTGTATGATGAACATACCTCACCCCAGCAGCAGAGTAACAGGCACCTAACTTTCTAAAATATTTAATACATTTCAAAATGTGCAATTCAGTGGAAAACAAATCTCAAAACACAAACTTTCTCAAAAGAAGAAATGATCTCAAGTCCCTGGGGCCTAAAGGTTTGTTTTTCTGTCTCTCAGATGCGACAGCACATGTTCTTGCTTCTGACTTTTGTGCCTGCTTACAAGCATATGTCCTTGCAATTAAATGTCCTGGAACACATTTAATTTAAGACCAAAGTTTTTTTGTTGGTCTTAAAGGGAACCTGTCAGTAGGATTTTGCTCAGTAAACTACAGTGTCAGGTTGGCGCCGCTATGCTAATTTAAATTATACCTTAGTTAATTAAATGCATCTTTTGTTTGTTGTTTAATCTTTATTTTCAGTTTTCCATTACTGAAATTCTTGTGCTCCGGGGTGTGTGTCAGGAACACCGCACTGCACTTGCTCCCCGAGCCAGTGCGCATGTCCTGAGTACAAACCTGTGCCCAAAGATACCTGTGGAGCGGGGTAGCAGTGGTGACGATGCGTGCTCCAGGCTCTCAGGACCTGTGTCGCTGAAGGTAGAAAGCAATGAAGGACCTACGATCATGTGACTGCAGGGGGCGGGGCTTAGCGTCCTGCTGCTGGAGAAAAGTGCAGGATTCTACTACAGGGATCCTCAAATCAGACAAATGGGGGTCATACACATAGAGGGCAGCGCGGTACCAGAGGGACAAGCAGAGAGTAGTCAGAATGTAAGCAATGAGTCATACATGGAGATAGCAGCACAGTACAAGAGGGGCAATCAGAGACTACTCAGGACATAGGCAATGAGTCAGAAACCAGAGAAGCAGATAAACAGTACAGTATCAAGAGACAAACTCACAAAAGGGGACAGAACTGGGTCAGAACCATATAAGCAAGCTAGAAGACAATCAGAAGGCACAGGCACACAGGGGTCACCACACTCGGTCAAAGGCAAAAGTATAACTGACGGGGATTGGAGTCTCCCAGGGCTATAAGAAGCTCTCCTTGAGCCAAAGAGAGGCTACAATAATTAACCCCCGGCGTGCAGGTCAAGCCTGCACTGAGTTCAAGACATTAACCCCTGACGTGCAGGTCAAAACCTGCACAGGGATCATGACAGTGGGCCTGTGGAGGGTCTTCATGTAGTGCTCTGATTACATATGCATGTTTTTGAGCTTATGACAGGTCACCAATCTCATTGACCTGTTCTCTTATTTTACATACTTCATAGAATATTGTGTGAACAAAAAATTAAATTAACATTCATCAAAATGGTGTCTGTGGTGGTGTTTGAGCATGATGCAATGGCTAATGCGCATATATGCATTTATGATAGATGCTACTGCGCAGGCACTGCCAGTGACATCTTGATGGAGCCATTTTTTTCTCCCAACAAAATGGCGCTGGCGCTTGCACAGTGTTATGTATCAGAACGCGATAGAAGCTACTTAGCAAGCGACGTCGCCATTTTGATGAATTTTTTTTTCCTCCCCACAATACTATATGACTAAATCATAAATGTATATATGCATATTAGTCATTATATCATGCTACAATGCACCATTTTGATTAATATTATTTTTTTGTAACCACACAATAGTATATGAGGTATGTAAAATAGGGGGCAGATCACTGAAGGATCAGTAACCTGTCATAAGCCCATCAACATGCATATGTAAGCGGAGCACCACATAAAGCCTCCACAGGTTCACTTTGATGAGAGTGAGACTGGGGTACAGAAATACAAAATTTATTGAAAGGCAAAGGAATATTTGCCTTTTTGGGCTGACGTAAGTTTGTACTATAGTTTTCCCCATTTTCTGTCCTAAATTATGGTAAATTTGTTGGGGTACCAGAGGCCGTGATTCTCAGACAAACCCCACTAAGTTTAATTAAAATTTTAAACAAAATTCTGTAAAACTGTTGTGACTTTTCTTCAATAGCCTTCTGAAGCAGTTGCATAATAAATGTCCACATGTGCTACGCAGCTAAAATGTATGCTATGCTAACCAGTACCAAAGCTGTCAGTCGTTCTTCAGTCATGTCTTCAACATGGAATAAGTGGTGATGACGTTTTTATATTTACCTACTAAGTTGTATTTTTTTTTTTTTGCAGAAATAGAAAAGTTTCAAGAATCTGAGGCAAAGAAAGAAGATGAAGAAAAAAAATACCTAGACATTATCAGCAACAAAAACATAAAGCTATCAGAAAGAGTACTGATACCAGTTAAACAATATCCAAAGGTAATGATTATTATATTATATACAATCCTTGATTGCATTAATGCAGTTATTGTAGATTTATGCTTCACTTTCTGCTATTGACTCAGTAGCAATCGTGTGATTAGGCTCCGGTATATTGGCAGATGGACCTTGCGTGGTAGCCCGCGGAGTCCTTACAGGGAGGCGTTCCATGCTTTGCTTCCTGACAAAGACTGCTGATAAAGTACAATAGATATGTGCAGCAAATGTGGATATGAGGCTATGATGTAGCTAACTAACTACTCCGTAAATAATGACTACAGTTCACTTCAGGATCGGCTATTCTTATTACTGAGTGATTGACAAAAAAGATACAGAACTTGACGCATGATGATTTATGATTATAATTTGATATCTCAAATGAATATTTATGAGTTTATATTTCTTTAGAAAAAGGCTGAGGTTAATAAGGCTAGATTAGACTCTTGGATTTAATTTGGTTTTGATTTGAATGGAATTGTTTTTTTTTTTTTTTTACCATATTACCATTTAATTTACTTTTTAACACCTTTGTAATGTCAAAAATTCCGCAGTAAACCTGTAACGAACAAAGGTATTACCATTTTTGTTTTTCACTCTCCTTCTTCCCAAAGTCATAACTTTTTTATTTTCCATCAATATGGCCATGTGAGGGCTTGTTTTTTGTGGGATGAGTTTTACTTTTGAACTACACCATTGCTTTTACCATATCATGTACTGGAAAACAGGAAAAAAATTCTAAGTGATGTGAAATTTCTAAAAAAAAAGTGCAATAAATAAAAAAGGCACACCGAAATTTACACTAAATGGCACAAAAAGAAATTATCCAAACTCTAAAAGTCATATGAAAACACACAAAGCTTACATCAATGCCATGATTAGGCAGAAAAACTAAGGTCAAGAGTTTTTTAATATATAAATAATTTTATTAAATCAGCAAAATTTTAAAAATATAAAACAAGAATACTGCTTACCAAGCAGGTAAAGAGGAAAATTTCATTCCAATAGTTATATTCAATATACAAAAATATCAAAAAGATCAATATGGGCAAAAAGGTATTATAATTAAAGTGCAATTGTTATATAATTAAAGGTGCCAATAGTCTAATAGTATAATATTGACTACATAGTAAAGTGACAGTGCATGCAAAGACTATATATATGGCAAGAAAGAAGAACCCTTTTAATAATAATAATAATAATAATAATAATAATAATAATAATAATAAATTTTATTTTTATAGCGCCGACATATTCCGCAGCACTTTACATTTCAGAGGGGATTTGTACAGACAATAGACATTACAGCATAACAATAATCACATACAGTAGATTATAACAAATACCAAGAGGAAAGAGGGCCCTGCTCGCAAAATTACAGTCTATGAGGAAAGAGGTAGACACGAAAGGTGGGTGGTAACAGTTGCCCTGATTGTATGGACCAGCCATAATGTTAGGTGTGTGACAGTACGGACACAGAGGGCTAATGGATGCATAAAACATGTGGGAGAATGATGCGGGGAACCTGGTTATGGTAAAACTTTTGGCTCTGCCATACAGGGATAGATTAGGTTAATGTGTTGAGGCGGTAGGCCAGTCTGAATAAATGCGTTTTCAGGACACGCTTAAAATTGTGGGGATTGAGGACTAATCGTATTGACCTGGGAAGTGCATTCCAAAGAATTGGCGCGACACGTGTAAAGTCTTGGAGACGGGAGTGGGAGGTTCTGACTATTGAGGATGCTAACCTCAGGTCATCAGCAGAATGGAGGGCGCGGGTAGGGTGGTATACTGAAACAAGGGAGTAGATGTAGGGTGGTGCTAAGCCATGGAGAGCTTTGTGAGTGAGGGTAATAAGTTTATACTGAATTCTGGAGTGGGTGGGTAGCCAGTGTAATGACTGGCACAAGGTAGAGGCATCGGTGTAACGATTGGTGAGGAATATGATCCTGGCTGCAGCATTCAAGACAGATTGGAGAGGGGAGAGTTTGGTAAGAGGGAGACCGATTAGAAGAGAGTTACAATAGTCGAGACGAGAATGAATAAGAGAAACAGTAAGAGTTTTTGCAGAGTCAAAGGTAAGAAAAGGTCGAATTCTAGAAATGTTTTTGAGGTGCAGATGACAAGAGCGAGCCAGTGATCGAATGTGGGGGGCAAAGGAAAGCTCGGAATCAAGTATGACCCCAAGACAGCGGGCCTGTTGCTGGGGAGTAATAGTGGAACCACACACAGAAATGGCAATGTCGGGTATAGGTACATTAGTAGAGGGAGGAAACACCAGGAGTTCAGTCTTTTGACAGGTTCAGTTTCAGATATAGTGAGGACATGATATTAGACACAGCGTTTAGACAATCGCCGGTGTTTTCTAGAAAGGCTGGCGTGATGTCAGGAGAAGAAGCGTATAATTGGGTGTCATCAGCATAGAGATGGTACTGGAAACCAAATCTACTGATTGTTTGACCAATAGGGGCAGTGTACAAGGAGAAGAGGAGGGGGCCTAGAACCGATCCTTGGGGGACCCCAACAGTAAGGGGAAGATGAGAGGAGGAGGAACTGGCAAAAGATACAGTAAAGGAGCGGTCGGAGAGATAGGAGGAGAACCAGGAGAGAACGGTATCCTTGAGGCCAATGGAACGGAGCATAGTGAGGAGGAGCTGATGATCCACAGTGTCGAATGCTGCAGAGGGATCCAAGAGAATTAGCATGGAGTAGTGACCATTTGATTTAGCTGTTAGCAGATCATTAGAGACTTTAGTGAGGGCAGTTTCAGTGGAGTGTAAAGAGCGGAAACCGGATTGGAGAGGGTCGAGAAGAGAGTTTTCTGAGAGATAGCGGATAAGACGGGAGTGGACCAGGCGTTCCAGGAGTTTAGAGATGAAGGGAAGATTAGAGACAGGTCTATAGTTAGCGGCACAGTTTTGGTCGAGGGATGGTTTTTTAAGTAGTGGATGTATGATGGCATGCTTAAATGAGGAGGGAAAAATACTAGAAGAGAGAGAGAGGTTAAATATTTTAGTTAGGTGAGGGGTGACAGCAGGGGAAAGGGACTGGAGGAGCTGTGACGGAAATGGGTCACTGGTGCAAGTAGTTGGGCGAGAAGATGCAAGGAGCCTGCTTACTTCTTCTTCTGTGACTGGTTCAAAATCAGAGAGTGAGTTAGATGCAGTGGGGGAGGGAGGACAGTGCATGGTATGAGGTGATTGGGAGATAATTTCTTGTCGGATCTGGTCAATTTTTTCTTTGAAGTAATTGGCCAGATCGTCAGCTCGGAGCTCCGTGGTTGGGGCCTGTACTCTTGGATTGAGTAGAGAATGAAAAGTGTCAAAGAGACGTTTCAGGTTATTGGACAGTGAGGTGATGAGGGTGTTGAAATAGGTTTGTTTGAAGAGGTGAAGGGCAGTGTTGTATGTTCTAAGCATAAACTTAAAATGGAATATTAAATAGAAATGGAATTTTAATATATGACTGAAAAAATAAGGTGTCAGTGCACAAAAAAGTGCTGATTAAGAACACCCTCAAAAATGCTCTTATCCATACATATTGAATGTACCAACACAGCCGTTCCAATTAGAATTGGACCGCTAATCAGCAGTATCAAATGTTTCACAAGGCTAGATTTAGCACAAAAATCAAAGTGTATAAAGCTGGAGTGCGGTAACTTACATGTAATGAAATTAGATCCCCGCCTGCCGCCTCAACTAATGTTTCACCGTTCTTCTATTGTACTTTGTGTTTGCTAACTGTGTAAGAAGGCTAATGGATGGTTAGAATACCCTTGAAAACCTTTGTGCAAATATGTTAGCAAAGCTGAAAACAGTTTGGCTAATTAGAAAAGCTATAAACCTGACCTTCCTTTGAGCTAGTTGAGAATCTGGAGCATTACATTTGTTGGTTCCATTAAACTCTCAAAATGGCCAGAAAAAACGAAATTTCATGTGAAACTCGACAGTCTATTCTTGTTCTTAGAAATGCAGGCTATTCCATGCAAGAAATTGCCAAGAAACTGAAGATTTCCAAAAACGGTGTGCACTACTCCCTTCATAGGAGAGCACAAACAGGCTCTAACCAGAGTAGAAAGAGAAGTGGGAGGCCCCGCTGCACAACTGAGCAACAAGACAAGTACATTAGAGTCTGTAGTTTGAGAAATCGACGCCTCACAGGTCCTCAACTGGCAACTTCATTAAATAGTACACGCAAAACGCCAGTGTCAACGTCTGCAGTGATGAAGCGACTCCGGGACGCTGCCCTTCAGGGCAGAGTGGCAAAGAAAAAGCCATATCTGAGACTGGCTAATTAAAGTAAAAGATTAATATGGGCAAAAGAACACAGACATTGGACATAGGAAGATTGGAAAAAAGTGTTATAGACAGACGAATCTAAGTTTGATGTGTTTGGATACCACAGAAGAACATTTGTGAGACGCAGAACAACTGAAAAAATGCTGTAAGAGTGCCTGACTCCATCTGTCAAGCATGGTGGAGGTAATGTGATTGTCTAGGGTTGCTTTGGTGCTGGTAAAGTAGGAGATTTGAACAAGGTTAAAGGGATTTTGAATAAGGGAGGCTATCACTCCATTTTGCAGTGCCATGTCATACCCTGTGGACAGCGCTTGATTGGAGCCAATTTCATCCTACAACAGGACAATGACCCAAAGCACACCTCCAAATTATGCAAGAACTATTTAGGGAAGAAGCCGGTAGTCGGTATTCTATCTATAATGGAGTGGCCAGCGCAGTCACAGATCTCAACCCCATTGAGCTGTTGTGGGAGCAGCTTCACCGTATGGTACGCAAAAAGTGCCCATCAAGCAAAACCAACTTGTGGGAGGAGTTTCTGGAAGCATGGGGTGAAATTTCTCCAGATTACCTCAGCAAATTAACTGCTAGAATGCCAAAGGTCTGCAGTTCTGTAATTGCTGCAAAGGGAGCATTCTTTGACGAAAGCAAAGTTTGAAGGAGAAAATTTTTATTTAAAAAATAAAATCTTTTTTTCGAGCCTTGTCAATGTCAGGACTAGATTTTAAATTCATTTGGCAACTCATTTGATTAATAAATGTATGAGTTTTCATGGAAAACACAAAATTGTCTGAGTAACTCCAAATGGTAGTGTACACTGTAAAATCAATTCCCAAAAAACAATGTCAGAAATATGTTTTTTTTTCACAATTTCACTGCAGTTGGATTTTTTTCCCATTTGTGGTAAAATGAATGGTCATTCAAAAGTACAACAAACAAGCCCTCGTATGCCAATGCTTGTAGAAAAATATAAAAGAGTTATGACTCTGAGAAGAGGAGGAAAAAACGGAAGCTAAAAGAATAAAAATGGGCCCTGTTGTGAAAGGGTTAATGAAATACTCCCCAATACTGTGATCTGTCTGTTAGAGACTATGTGACTGCAGAACAGTTACTTTCAGAATATCATATTCAGGGAACTTGATGAATTGTGTAAATGAGAAGGTGGAGGTGAGGTGAGAAGCACAAATCACGAGGATTTATGTTTTTAATAATAAATCTCAGTTGACTTTTCCAGTGAATGTTTTTTTTATTGAACTATGTCATAAATCTAAAGGATAAACCTCCGTCAGAGAACAGAGCAAGATACAGGCATGTGAAGCTGCTTGATACAGTCGAGCAGATTTACGCCGAGCTGCTGACAGAAAATATTAGGCGAAAGACTGATTGCTGAGATTTGCGCTTCTATTTCTTTAATGTAAAATCATTTTAGAGGTTTGGCTTACAAATGCTTCATTAAACAGGTACGTTCCCGGTGGATTCTTTATTGCTACTCACAGTTTAGAGCATTTCTGGAAATAGAAGGTGTTGGTGTTTGGGTGTCAAGGATCCAGGCGTTATCTTACCGGAGATTACAGAGATATAATGTAAATGGAGAGAAAACCCTCTCATTGTATCCTGCGTTAATACCTGCGTTAATGTTGGACAGCTTAATACTGATGGTACACCTAACCTAACCCCTCTTTACTGAAGGATAGTTCACATCAGCGTGCAAAGATTGCTCCGTTTCATCCCGAAAAGTAGGACGATTTTCTTCTCACTTGTCCTCTATGTGCAGCCCTTATGAAATCTGTTTTTTCACATCAGCCACTATTAATCGTTTACAAGACCATTTACAGTTTCCTGTTACAGAATTGCAATGCATCTGTAAAAATCTAGATGTTATACTGTAACATCTGATTTTTGTAACACACCCCATAAACTTGGATGGGTGAGTCTCACCCAATTTATGGAAGAAACTACTGCATGATGGAAATTTTTTTACACACAGATTCGATCAGTGAAAGAAATAGAAATCACTCTTCTGCCCCGCCCCATTGTATAACATTGAACTGAGCGCTCTCCGTTTTTTCTAAAGACTGTACTCAGACCGAAAATATGGTCGTGAGAATGAGCCATTAATCTGTCCATCGCTCTTTTGAATGACTTGTTGCTTACAGATTACTTTACTGTTTAACTTCAAGTCTGTATGACAATCCAGGTGAATGACTTCAGTTTTTGCTTTATATTTGTTATTGTAGGATTGTATTTGCATGTCATCACTTTGCGACCTGTTGTGCTGTCTGTTCCTTTCTACGTGAGTCACCAGTTTATCAAGATACTCACTTTTTAATATGTGCCTTTTTTTTTCTTAAAGAAGCACTCTCATCAAAGTTTATATCCTCTTAATATATTGCAATCATCATATTATATGGCACTGTTTACTTACAATTGCTCATTTTGCCTTTCTACCCAGCTAATTCTTTGCTTCTCTACTCTATGTAGAAACAGGAAGTCTCTTGTTCCTCCATTTCTCATTCCCCTCTTCAACTCCTGACCCAACTTCTCGACCTCCCCCCTGCCAGAGACTTTTGCAGTTACTTATGACTCATACAGGGAAAATTGACCTCCTGTTACTACATAGATCTTAGAAAGATTTAGCTAGTCAGTTTTTCATCAATCGATGTCATAGACCTAAAACCTGGAAAAAAGAAGACTTAGCTGGGTAGAAAGGCAAAATGAGCAATTGTAAGTACACAGTGCTGTATAATATGATGACTGCAATATAGTAAGAGGATAAAAATGTTGATGGCAGTGCTTCTTTAATAAAGAATATAAATTATTCTATCTTTCTAAATTTTTCTCTATGCGGGTTCCTGTGTAGGAACTATAGCTAATTTTGTGCAGAACCATATTTACATGATATGCTTTTGTGACATGTGAGGATGTACTTTAGGTATTCAATTGATCCTCCCTCTAATTTACATATATGCAATATAGGTATATTATGTATATTATCACACCTATGTGTAACAAATATTTGCAATCCTATTATTTAAAATAAAATAATGTACACTGACTCTTTTTTTACGACAACTTGTCAGATTTTTTTTTATTGTCACTAAGATGTGGTTTCCACAAATAACACAGCACTTTATCAAGTCACGTTATAGAGCATTGCACTTGGTGTAACACTACATGCGATAATGTATATTTTTTTCATTATTTGTGAAGAAGCACTGTTAATTGTTTCAGGAGAACTAGCAGTAGAATATCTGTGTCTGCCTCTAACTCCATCCTCCACTCTCCATAGAATTTTATAAGCACCAACTGTCATTTCATATCTCTGTAATGGTAAAAACTGTATATGCTGAATACCAATTTTACTCAGGAATTGAGAATTTTGATGATTGATCAGTCCAGGAAAAGAAGCAGATTTCTGAATTAAAATATATCCAATTACTTATTTTTATCATTCTTATTTAATAAGTATAATAAAGTTCCATATTTTCTTACATTAGGAAAAATATAAATAAAATGACAGTTACTCTTAATGATTTAAGAAAAATTGCCTTTAAGACACATTTGCATTACTTTTTCATGTTATTTGTAGAGCATTTGGGTCATTTTACGCTGTAATTAGATAAAAGTAGATCGAAAATGCTGAACTGCTTTTGAAAAAGCCAATTACTGTGTTGAAGACACAACACAAGATGGTATAGTTTATCATTACCCATAATGGTTCCACTTTATGTGGCACTAAAATCAATGCTCATTTTGAATATCTAAATTAACCGGACTTCATTCTCATTATGGTAACTAACTGCTAAAGTTTTAGTTCAAGATATTGGGAAAAAATGAAATTGCTTATAGAATGTAATGTATAGAATGTAATTGAAATAGTAATCTTGTATCCCTAGTTACACGAACAGAACAAAAGTAAATAAATAAAAAAGCTCTATGCTTGGATATTAGGAAATTTCATACACAGCAATTCTCTGTAATTGGAATCATTCCCTTTCTTATTGTGTTTTCACATTACTGTATTGCAGTCATAGAAAACTTGTTTAACCCCTTGTCTCCACAGCCAATTTTCATTTTTACGTTCACATTTTTCCTGTCCCTTCTTCCAATAGCTATACTGTTTTTTTTTTGCCATCGACACAGCAGTTTGATAGGTTATTTTTTTGCAGTTTTGATGGACACCATTTATTTACCATACAATGTACTGAAAAATAGGAGAAAATTCACTTGGGCATGAAATGCAGAAATACAAATGCAACTCAATCATTGTTTTGGGGATTTTGCCTTTATAGTGCCCATTGTATGGTAAAGATAACCTAGCAGCATGATTTTCCAGGTCAGTACAATGGTGATTCCAAATTTGCATAAATGTGTATTTTTGTGTGCAAAAACTCAGAATATGTAAAAAAAATAATTTTAGTTTGTGTAATTTTCTGAGATCCATAAATATTTTTTTCCATTGATTGAGCTGCGGGAGGGCTTGTTTCTTTTGTGTAATGATCTGATGTATTTTGTATACGAATTTGGGGTATAATCAATGTTTTACTTGATTTTTAAAGCACATTTTTACAGAGGGGTGGTGACCAAAAAACATATTTGTGGCATTATTTTTTTTTTTTTAGGCTACGTTCCAACAATGAGCTGGAGACCTCTGGTTGTCATGCCAACCCATCAGTGACCCGCGATCACGTGACGGGGTCACCTATGGGCGTGAGTTAAATGCCACTGTCAGAGATTGACAGCGGCATTTAACTGGATAACAACTGCGAGTGGATCGCGATTCCACCAGCGGTTGTTAGAGGCACATGTCAGCTGTTCAAAACAGCTGACATGTTTCGGGAAAGATGTGGGCTCACCGCCGGAGACCACATCAAAGGGAGGGATTCCAACATGGGCATATTATTATGCCCAACGTCAGAAAGGGGTTAAGTAAATTATGGTACTTTCTTTTTTCATTACGTTTTTGATTTCATATTTTTTTTACATGGGTTTTTATTACATTTTTTACATACGTGTCGCTTTTTGGTATGTCATGTTTTAAATAACGCTACTTTGTTTTTGAGCCTGTTATTTGGCTTTGACAATACTTTATAGATATTGTTGGATAACATGCATTTCTGGTGCCTTTCCACTGTGGTTTTACTTGTGGATTTTCTGCGTCTACTTTATTGTAAGTCTATAGGGAAAATCTGCACATAACTCTCAACATAACCGCAAGAGAAATTGACATGTTGTGAATTTGAAACAAGCACCACAGATCAGTTTATGCTAAGTAAAAAAATAGCACAATGGACATGGGATTTATATAAATCCCATAAACTTGGCTCGAACTGTAAGATGCTGAATTTTTAAGTCAGCAAAATACGCAACGACAAACACTCACCAAAAAGTCATCATGTGCACACAGCCTTAGGGCTCATACTCATTTGCGGAAAAAAAGGACGAGTGCAATCCGATAAAAAATTGGATAGCGCTCTGACTAATGTTATTCAATGGGTTAAATCTCATCTGCGATTTGTTTCTCAGCTGAAATCGGACTGAGAAAAAAATCGCAGCATGCTGCCTATCTCGGACAAGACTCGCCAATGTAAGCCTATTGGTGCGAGAAAAAAATTGCACAGCACTCAGACTATGCTAGTGCTGTCAGATTTTTATGCCCCGGTGTCATTTGAAAAGCTGGAATTCATGTGCCGCATACAGTAAAATAACACTCCACAGGTTAGAATAGAATAGAGAGAATAGATATATACACATAAACTGTGTTCCAAATTATTATGCAAAAAGAGTTTAGGAGTGATAAGGTTAGAATTTTTTTGTTTGTCATTTAAACTCATTGATGATGTGTATCAGGGCTGTTTATATCACTGAAAGCAATTGCAGATACCTGTGCAAATTAGTTTGGCAGGTGTGTCCAAATAAAGGCAAGACTACTTAAGAAGGCTGTTCCACATTATTAAGCAGCCTACATTTTTTGCCAAAATGGGAAAGAAAAAGGATGTGTCGGCTGCTGAGAAGCAACAAATTGTGGAGTATTTAGGTCAAGGCATGACTACAATCAACATTGCCAAGACACTTCATCGTGATCATCGCACAATCAAGAAGTATGTAGCTGATTCCCAGCACGTGTGCGTGCTGAT
The DNA here is from genome assembly GCF_039654945.1 of Dendrobates tinctorius. Classification (NCBI taxonomy): domain Eukaryota; kingdom Metazoa; phylum Chordata; class Amphibia; order Anura; family Dendrobatidae; genus Dendrobates; species Dendrobates tinctorius. Next base: position 22,795,900 of record NW_027361692.1, read on the forward strand.
AAGGAAAAATTGAGGACTCTTTCTAACAGGCAATTGCGTCAGGTTAAAAGAGCAGCTGCAAAAATGCCTTGTCATGGCAGCAGACAAGTTTTTGAAGCTGCTGGTGCCTCCAACATCCCCCAAATAACAAGATGCAGGGTCCTTCAGAGGTTTGCAGCTGTGCGTAAGCCATCCTGTCGACCACCTCTATCCACTGCACACAAGCAGAAACGGCTCCAGTGGGCCAAACGATACATGAAGACTGACTTCCAAACTGTTTTGTTCACCGATGAGTGCCGTGCAATGCTCGATGGTCCAGATGGATGGAGTGGAGGATGGCTGGTTGATGGACACCCCATGAAAACACGGCAAAGGCGCCAACAAGGAGGAGGTGGAGTAATGTTTTGGGCTGGAATCATGGGGAGAGAGATTGTCGGCCCCTTTAGGATCCCTGAAGGGGTAAAGATGAACTCCATAATCTATGTGGAGTTTCTAAAACAGCACTTCCTGCCATGGTTCAAGAGGAAGAACCGTGCTTTCGCAGCAAGATCATTTTCATGCATGATAATGCACCGTCTCATGCTGCAAATAACACTTCTGCATCTCTGGCTGCTATGGGAGGACAAACTTATGGTGTGGCCATCATCTTCCCCTGACCTCAACCCCATTGAGAACCTCTGGAGCATCATCAAAAGGAGTGTCTATGATGGCGGGAGGCAGTTCACATCTAAGCAACAGCTCTGGGAGAGTATTCTGTCCACATGCAAAACAATTGAAGCACAAACCATCCAAAAACTGACAAATTCAATGGACGAGAGAGTTCAGAAGCTTCTTTCGAACAAGGGGTCCTATGTGCAAATGCAACATCACCTAGAATAAAGTTTTGACTTGAAAACTGTTTGATTTCATTTTGTAATAAGCTGATAATGCTTATAATTTCACAATTGACCATTTTTTTGTTCAAAATAAAAATAAAAAGGTTGAAAACTCTGCTGTGCATAATAATTTGGAACATGCATTTTGAGTGTTTCTTATTTTTAAAAATATATTGTTTTCATATGCAGTTTGTTCAAAAACATTGCAATTATACTAGAATATTAGATGACTGGAAAATAACAATGACTGCAATTCATATAGGTAATTTAGAGAAAATATGAGGAAATATTTTTTGCATAGTAATTTGGAACACAGTGTAGAATACATAGATATATAGATGTCAGTGACACACACCTATAGATATGTGTTTATATTACATAGATAGATACAAGAAAAGCTGGCAATTCACATACTGTTTTCTGTTAAAAGAAAACACAGGCACCCAGAAAAAAGTCCTTTAATTGGAAGAATGACAGACTCCTTTAATATTCTTAATTAAACCATACTTACGACCTCACTCATTCCCCCGATGACCTCGTAATCTGCAAAAGAGGTTAAAAAAACAACAGTATTTCTCACCATTCTGCAGAGATGCTTTTAATCCATTTGTCCCATGACGGGTCCAGCTCTGCTGCATCTAGATGGCAGGCTGCATGGTTGCATGATGCGACCATGCTTAATGTCATTCAGTAGACACTGAGCACCGTGTGCTCAGTGTCTCCCTGTGAACTGCTATTCCCTGTCTGAGGGCATCGCGAGCGTGAGAAAGCTCACGGTGCCATCAGACAAGTCACGGGAGTTCACAGCCAGTGAACTCACTTCAAATTTCTGACATAAGTGCGAGCGTAGTGAACCTACTTGTAGCTACTTTCCAACTTAGCATTTAAGGATTATGTAATTTATGTCCCAATTTTGTTGAAGAGGGATACTTAAAATAATAAAAAAAGTTTAAAAATATAAAAAAAAGTTATATAAAAAGGTAAGGTTTTGCAGCTCTGTTACTAGTTACATTTAAGAGTTGTAGGCACCACACAATAATATGATGTCTGTTACTTTATGTTTTCTACGGTTAAGCAATTTTTGTTAAGGCAGGTGAATTCAAAATAAAAGTCTACCCCCCGAAAAAAAAATTAAATTTGAAAACAATTATTCATTGATACACACTTTTAACTTTGCATTCCTATTTTAATATTCCAGTTTATCAATGACATAGCTAACAACTACTATGTGGTTTGTTGTAGGATTTTTATGTGGTATTCCTAACTGCTGATCCTTTAGTGCCCCACATCTCCTTAATTTCTCTATTCTAGATCCTTCCCAAGCATCTTATGCCATTGATGCTGCCACTGCAGAGCCTTACCAGGCACACATCTCTTGGCAGCCACTGTGTTTTATAGTGCCAAACTGTACTGATGCTGGAAAGGCTTGGTGACAAGCTATTGCTTCTTCACCTTGAAAACAGCTAGGCTGTATCTGCTCTCTAAACAAGGGATAATTTTTGGATGACTTGTTAAAAGCCTTTTTAATTCTAAATAATTTTGTGAATAGTAAATCTATTTTGGATCTATAATCAAGGGGAAGTGAGAGCTGTGGCTGTCCATTCACTTCCTGTTAATTACGTATACATCTGAAGGCTGGGACAGTGACATCAGTACTGATTGGGTGCAGGGCTCACATGTCATAACAATCTCACATGAACCCCGGGAATGCAAATGCCGACACCGCTGGAATAGCACCGGATGGAAAGCATCTCTAAGTGCTTTTATTTTCACAGGGGCAAAAATTCCGATCAAGAAGGGGTTGTCCCAATAGAGGACATGCCTTTTAAAAAAAATACACATATTCGTTATCATCGCATTCACAAAAGTCTGATCTATGAAAACATCATATCTACCCCAAAATCCCAAAATGGTATTAGCAAAAAAGTTAGCTTAGGGCGCAACAAATAAGCCCTCACACAGTTGCATACTCCAAAAAATGAAATTATTATGGGCCTCTAAAAATGGAGACCAAAGCAGGTTTTTTTATTTTTTTTTTTTTACAAATTTCTGATTTTTTTTCACCATTTAAATAAAAAAACTATACGTTTGGGATCTGCATACTCATACTAACCTGGAAAATCATATTGCTGGGCCAGTTTTACTGTATAGTATATATGGTAAATAAAAAAAACCAAAAAACAATTGTGGAATTGTGGTAGGGGCCGGGATTGGGGGGTGGTCCACTGCTTACCACGACCGGCGATGCAAAGACGAGACGGAGGCAGAATTCAGTTGCAACAGATCCGGGTTTATTGGCCAAAATCATATTGCTGGGCCAGTTTTACTGTGTAGTATATATGGTAAATAAAAAAACCCAAAAAACAATTGTGGAATTGTGGTAGGGGCCGGGATTGGGGGGTGGTCCACTGCTTACCACGATCGGACGATGCAAAGAGACGGAGGCAGAATTCAGTTGTAACAGATCCAGGTTTATTGGCCGTCCTCCTGACGACCTTAGCCATACACCGGTTTCTTTACAGCTCTCCGTTTCCAGGCCCAGGTACCTTTCACCTTTCCTTTAATCGTGATGACGTCCCTCATAGATCTTTCGCTGGGGCTGTCCAATGTACCGCCAGCGCTTCACTTGCCCGAGGTCGTCGTCCAATCGGTACCCCCGGGGCCTCGTCTGTCCTGCGGTATGTCGTGTCAGGGCCACCCTGACTGTCTTTTCCTGTCAGTCCCCTGGTCGAGCTCTTCACCTTTCTCCGTCTTCTATCCTGAGTCTTCCTCTGCTGAGCTCCTCCCGGGACTAACCTCTCTGGAACCCCAACCAGTCCTATTTATCCCCTCTCTCACTGGGAATTCCCCTCCTGGGTTCCTATTTCCCCGCCCCCCATGACTAAGTAGTTTCTATAGCCGTAAGCTGAGGATAAGTCCTGAACTACACTCCCCCTGCCATCTTGTGGTCAAATTTCGGTACTGCAGTCCCTTTTTGGTCTTTCCCTGCTGTTACCTTTCTCTCATTGCCAACCTCCGTCTGTAGTGCACAAATCGTCCCCTCCTACTTCCAGTCAAGTCTGTCCGTCAAGTCACCTTCCCCACAGAATTATAATTTTTTTCCAGTTTCAACGCATTTGAAATTTTTTTCCTACTTCTACTTTCCAGTGTATCACATTTTAAATAATGTCATTCAAAAGTACAAGTTGTCCCTCAAAAAAAACGACCTCATACGTGTATGTGGACAGAAAAATAAAAAAAAGTTATCGCTCTTGAAAGAAGGGGAGAAAAAAAACATAAAATGGAAATACTCAGTGTAATAATGCAGAGTAGATAAAAGATAGTCCCGCAGAGAATCTCTTGACCCTTGCCCCCTTGCTAAAGAATTTAAACATTCACACTGATTAAAAAGGCCCATAAGTCTGCAACCATATAGCAAATACAAAAAAAGCAAAAAAAGAAACAAAAAATATCACTCAGAAAGCATCAGGATTTCAATAAGAGCATAAACTGTTCACCTTTGACCTGATAACAGGTCCTCTCTAAGGGCTCATACTCCTTTACGAGAAAAATGGATGAGTGCAATGCGATAAAAATTGGATTGAGTAGAAAAAGAGGGGAAAAGGGGAGAGGTATATTTAGCTCACCAAGTATGGGGATGTAGATTCCTTTGTGGTGTGCGGTCTGCGGACTCCAGCCCAGCAGCTGGGAAACAGACAAGGAAGAAAAAGGGTTCCAGCATCCGCCTTGTATTGTAAAATTAAAAATAAATTGTAATGGTAGCATTAAGATGAAAAAAATCATAATCAGTATGCTTAAAAAAGGGGGGTTGAGGATGGAGGGGTGGAAAAGGAGGAGGGGGATTAGGACATATCTATGTCAACACATTTTGAGCTTAGTGCTCTTAGTCCTGAATTTTTGTGTCCCTGCTCATCCGTGATTTTTTTTCTCAGCTCAGATCGGACTGAGAAAAAAAAATTGCAGCATGCAGCGATTGTCCTTGTATACATAGCCTTTGCTAGTTATTAATTATAGGGGGATGCTACGTCATTTTTTTGCTGTGGTCCCCCATATTAATAATCAGTAAAGGCTTAGTATACAGCTGTGAGCTGATATAATAACCTGGGAAGCTCCATGGGTATTACTCCTTCCCAAGCAATAAGCATCTACCCCCAGCTGTCTGCTTTTCCTCTGCTGGTTAATAACATTTCAGGGGCCACACACCATTTTTTTCAGAAAATAATTTCTTTATGAATAAAATATATGTGCAGTAAGCTACACACACAAAGCACTCATGTCTCACTCACATATTATATCTATCTTTCTGTATCTATCTATCTAATCTATATACAGTGGGTACAGAAAGTATTCAAACCCCTTTAATTTTTTCACTCTTTGTTTCATTACAACCATTTGGTAAATTCAAAAAATTTCATTTTTTCTCATTAAAGTACACTCTACACCCCATCTTGACTGAAAAAAAAAACAAATGTAGAGATTTTTGCAAATTAATTAGGAAGAAAAACTGAAATATCACACGGTCCAAAGTATTCAGACCCTTGCAGATCCTCTCCAGTTCCATCAGTTTGGATGGTGAACACTGGTGGACAGCCATTTTCAGGTCTCTCCAGAGATGCTCAATTGGGTTTAGGTCAGGGCTCTGTCTGGGCCAGTCATGAATGGTCACAAAGTTGTTCTGAAGCCACTCCTTTATTATTATAAGCTGTGTGCTTAGGGTCATTGTCTTGTTGGAAGGTGAACCTTCGGCCAAGTCTGAGGTCCAGAGCACTCTGGAAAAAGTTTTCATCCAGGATATCTATGTGTTTGGCCGCATTCATGTTTCCTTCAATTGCAACCAGAGAATCTTATTTCTCATAGTCTGGGAGTCCTTCATGTGTTTTTTTAGCAAACTCTGTGCGGGCTTTCATATGTCTGGCACTGAGGAGAGGCTTCCGTCGGACCACTCTGCCATGAAGGCCTGACTGGTGGAGGGCTGCAGTGATAGTTGACTTTGTGGAACTTTCTCCTATCTCCCTACTGCATCTGTGGAGCTCAGCCACAGTGATCTTGGGGTTCTTCTTTACCTCTCTCACCAAGGCTCTTCTCCCACAGTTGCTCAGTTTGGCTGGACGGACAGGTCTAGGACCACTTTTGGTGGTCCCAATCTTCTTCCATTTAAGGATAATGGTGGCCACTGTGCTCTTAGGAACCTTGGGTACTGCAGAAATTCTTTTGTAACCTTGGACAGATGTGTGCCTTGCCACAATTCTGTCTCTGAGCTCCTTGGCCAGTTCCTTTGACCTCATGATTCTCATTTGGTCTGACATTCACTGTGAGCTGTGAGGTGTTATATAGACTGGTGTGTGCATTTACAAAACAAGTCCTATCAGTTTAATTCAACACAGCTGGACTCCAATGAAGGATTGGAAACATCTCAAGAAGGATCACAAGGAAATGGACAGCATGTGACTTAAATATGAATGTCTAAGCAACGGGTCTCAATACTTATGAGCATGTGATTTTTCAGTTTTTCTTTTTTAATAAATTTGCAAAAATTTCTACATTTCTGTTTTTCTTTCAGTCAAGAAGGGGTGCAGAGTGTACATTAATGAGAAAAAAAATGAACTTTTTTGAATTTTCCAAATAGCTGCAATGAAACAAAGAGTGAAAAATTTAATGGGGTCTGACTACTTTAAGTACCCACTGTGTGTGTATATATATATATAGAACTTTACCTTTGAAAGCTATGTGTAAATGACAGAGTATTGCTCTATGTAAAAGCTCATGTTAAAATGCATTGTGATCTCATTCGCATGTGGATCGGATGTCATTCGGATGCTTGGAGATAATAATTGCAAGAAAATTGCATGACACTTGCAAGAAACTCATCCCTCTTTTTCTGGAAGCATAACAGACCTTTTTTTATAGTGATGGGTGTGAGCCCGGAGTGTGACAAATGTCTTCGAGATGTCCCTGATCATAAAGCAGGGGTCTCATATCCTTTCTTTTCTGAACAGGAGGCTGAGCATGTGCTCTTCTTTGATTTCTATAAAATGTTACAAATATCTGTGTGCTATGTCAAAGAAATACTTTTTTTTTATTTTGAGACCTCTACAAGTGAAAATAATATACTGCACAGACTTTAGGTAAATATTCTGCAAGAATATCCAACAAAAGATAATTATTCATGTCTGAAAGGGTAAGCAAATTCCATTTTATATAATAAATAAAATGATGCATGTTGGCTTGTGTAGAAGTATAATCCATCAAAGTGTTGTGCACGTAACAAAGACAAAGTTGATCAATTGACCGATCTAGTGATGCATATGAGCAATTTTAAGCACTCCTAGCAAATACAATTTTTCTATACTCCACAGTTTTTGTGCTGCTGCACCAGATAAGATTTCATGAATAGAAAGCACGCTATTAATCATGACCGGATAGCACTACGTATAACATATTGATCATATACAAAAGACAATAAATTTCACCAATGTATGGAACCTCTAGGAGAACAGTAAAGAGACTCCATTATTATAATAAGGTCTAAGGCTATGTGCACACGTTGCGGATTCTGCTGCGTTTCCGGCCCTGCGGAAACGCAGCAGTTCCGCAGACATGGTACAGTACCATGTTAGCCTATTGCATTTCAAATCCGCTGTGCTCATGCTGCGTTTTTTTCGCGCGGTTTTGCGGTTTACAAACCGCAGCATGTCAATTCTTTGTGCGGATTCTGCAGCGGATTCACACCTTTAACATAGTAGAGGTGTGAAACCGCAAGGCAAAACCGCAGGCTAATCCGCAGGAAAACCGCAGGTCACTTTACCTGCGGTTTTACCTGCGGATCCACGCGAAAAAACCCGCAGGTAAATCCTAAGCATGTGTACATAGCCTTATAGGCATGGTATGGCCATTTCTCTGCAGCATTGTGCCTCTGTATGACACTGCAATATGCAGAAAACTTATGAAATACTTCATATGAGGGAGAAGTGTATGAAGGCATAATATTTTGTAGATGCTTCTTGTGCCATCAAAACATTTGTAACCCACTAGGTAATTGAGCCAAAAGAGAAAAAGTCAGCTCATTTCATTGCACTGCACCTGCGTGGGAATGGAGTCCTTGCAAGAAGCCGCCCTGGTGCGGGTCAAGGTGTGACTAAGACTTGAACGTCAAAATGCGTCGATCTACCCTAACCTTTGTGATAAGTCAGTCGCAATCTTTTAAATCACTGTAATAAAAATGAAATTTTATACTTACCTTTTTATCGCTGGAGCTTTCCTGTTTTTCGTTTTAGGTCATTGACTCCACAAAATCTCTGAGAGTTTCTTGTCTTATCTGTCTGTCACTAGGTCTATAGCAGAAAATCTTATAAGTTGCAAAATGGGACCTCCATGGATCGGTCTTGTTTGTCAGCACATCCAATAGATACTCAGCTGGATTGAGATCCAGGGAATTTGGAGGCAAAGTCATCACTTGATCAATTCGTTCTGCTTCTCAAGCCATTCCTATCCAATTTGTGCAGTGTTTTGATGAAAGAGCCCATTGTCAATTACCTCTAAGTGACATCCGCCATACATGACATCCGCCATATGTGTATTGCGAATATGCGCATGAATTGTATGATGTGTACAGAGGAGCTGAGCCTGATCAATGCGGTTTGGATTCTATATAGTACAGCTAATAACCAAATCAGCAGTTTAACCTCTTAGCTACTGCAGTGAATAACAACTATTGCATCTCAATGATTACATAGATGGGAACCACATTATCATCCCTCTCTTTTGCTTGGTGATTCCAGGATGCTGATTGTTTTTCAAGACAGTCAGAGGTCTACTGAAGGCCCCATTGTCTGCCATGTTAGTACTCTGTAGAAGATTCATACAGAAGTATTGTGGTGTATTCTATAAGTGATCATATGTTTGCACGCTCAAGTCCCATAGAGGAACTAAAAAAGAAAAGATATAAAAAAAACAACAACAATTTTCCTATTCTGTACATAAAAATATAAAAAAATAATTTGGATTTCTATGTTCATAAAGTGCAAACAAAGTATTACAATATTTTGCACAGTAAGCACTATAAAAAAGTCAGAATTACTGTTTTTTTGTCACCTTGCCTCCGCTACTCCCAAAAAAAGCAATAAAAAGTTTTATGTACTCGAAAATGCTACCAATAACAACTACGATCCGTTGAACAAAAATAACAAGAATCTCCATTGACTGATAAGTTATGACTTTCTAAATATGGTGAAGCAAACTAATTTCTTTATTTTATGAAATTATTTAAAAATAGAAAATAAATAAACAATTAGATGTATTTGATAGCTAAAGGATATTATTTCCATGAAGGGGTATGTTTTGATCTACAACAAAGTAACCTCTACATAAATTCCCAAACTCAAGGTTTTCCACCAGAATATTATTGTTTCTTTTTCACTGGTTGCCCTTTCTTGGACCACGTTTATTAGAGGCCAACTAGAGTTGAGCGAAAAGATTCACAGGACCCTGATCCCACAGCCACATATACAGTCCATGTCCATTGGTCCAGAACTCTGCAAATCTTCTACCCAAAGAATGTAGTTTTTCATTCACCAACTTCGCCCCCCTAAATTTAATAAAAATAAAGATCGAAGCATCGTATGTAACCTAAATTAGTATCAATAATATCAGGTCACCACACAAAAAACAAGCCTTAATACAGCTCTATTGATGGAAAAATAAGAGTTATTTATGGGACTCGGAAAGTAGAAATAATAGAAATTAACATTTTTTCATTTTACAGTCTTCTGATTTTCTTTTTACCACTTAAATAAAAATAAAATCCGTGTAAGGTGCGCCCCGAACGCAGCATGTTGCATTTCGGCGCACACGGCGCACCTTCAAAGGTGCGCAGCGCACGCCAAAATCCTACTAGCGCACGGCCAGCGCACGATCTGCGCACCCTATGCTAAAGATAGGGTGCGCAGATCGCAAGCGTCCATGTGCGATAGTAGGCGGGGATGACCGGATGGGGCGGGCAGGGAGCCGGCAGGGGGTGGGGCTTAGCAGCACCATGCGCTGTGTCGAATAAACCCTAGTGTGAAACTAGCCTCACTTACAGGCAATCTGATCATTGCCTGTATGTAGCAGGGCTGATCAGACAAGTGCAGCTTCTAATCTCCCATGGAGACTATTGAAGCATGCAAAAAGTTAAAGTTTTAAAAAAAGTAAAAAAAAATAAAAGTTCAAATCATCCCCCTTTCGCCCCATTCAAAATAAAAAAAAAAAAAAAATTAAACATTCATATATTTGATATCGCCGCATACAGAATTGCCCAGTCAAAATAAAAAAATAACCCAATCGCTAAATGGTGTAACGAGAAAAAAGTTCAAAACGCCAGTATTACGTTTTTTGGTCATCGCAACATTGCATTAAAATGCAATAACGGGCGATCAAAAGATCTTATCTGCACCAAATTGGTATCATTAAAAATGTCAGCTCGGCGCGCAAAAAATAAGCCCTCACCTGACCTAAGATCACGAAAAATGGAGACGCTATGGGTATCGGAAAATGATTCAATTTTTTTTAACAAATTTTGGAATTTTTTTTCACCACTGTCTATGAACTTGTAATGACCTGGAGAATCATAATGGCAGGTCAATTTTAGCATTTAGTGAACATGGTGAAAAAAGCAAGTGTGGGATTGTACTTTTTTTGCAATTTCACCGCACTTGGAATTTTTTTTTCCCGTTTTCAAGGACACGACATGGTAAAATGAATGATGTCGTTCAAAAGTGCAACTTGTCCAGCAAAAAACAAGCGCTCACATGGCCATATTGATGGAAAAACATAAAGTTATGGCTCTGGGAAGAAGGGGAGCAAAAAAAATGAAAATGCAAAACAAAAAATATCTCTGGTCGTCAAGGGGTTAAAGGGAAGGTGCCATAAAAAAATGTTTTTCAGCGATTGAAAAAATGTAAAGAATTAATGTTTACATTTTTAAAAAAAATATCATTTGTTTTTAATTTAGTAAAATATGAAAAATTTTAAAAAGTTTGGCATTTCCACTTGTTAACAGTAGGGGGAGCAGCTACTGAAATTTGACTCAAAAACCTAGTGTACAACTAGCTCACTTTACTGTGCAGCAGTAATTATAGGCCAAGTCTGCTGACATGGGTGTGATGTCACTCCTCTCCTCCCCATCTGGGCGTTTGCTAAGGGATAAGAGAGGATGACATCTAGGACGACAGTGAGCAGCCATTTTGATGGTGACTGCAAAGTTACTGACAAGTAGACAGTCACCGAGGATGGCAGGCTGCAAGGATTCTGGGAGCAGGGTGACAGCAGCACAGAGTATTTCAGGAGAGCAGTGTGCTGGTGTATGGGGGGCACCCTGTTCAGTGCCAGGGATTGTACACAGAGCGCCGTCTTTTATACACTGCTCCACAGAAATCCAGGAAACATTTCTGCTGATTGATGGCCTGTTCTGATCCAGACTTTGCATGCAAAGACCCCATTCCCCTCCTCAGATCTTGTCTTCTTCGTCCTGTCCTGGCGATGTGTGAAAGCGAGGCGACAGGCGCAGTCCGGGGTGACGCTGGGAAGCAGGCTGGGGGGAAGTGAAGCCATACAGTAACGATAAAAATGAGACCCCTCTCTTCAGCTGCCTCACCAGACTTCCCCTGACTGCACCTAACTGGAGGGCATGCTGCCCCCTCTATTACCCCAGACCCGTGTGCAGGTGCTCAGTCAGAACCACCCTAGAATTATAATACTGCCATAGAGGTCACACATAATACCGCCATATACTTCACACATAATACTGCCATATAGATCACACATAATTCCGCCATGTAGATCATACACAATATCACCAGGTAGATCACACATAAAACCAGCACGGTGACAGCAGCACAGAGTATTTCAGGAGAGCAGTATCAAACAGGATAGGATTAGATACACGGCTCAGCAAACAGTATCACACAGGATAGGATTAGATACACGGCTCTGCAGACAGTATCACACAGGACAGGATTAGATACATGGCTCAGCAGACAGTATCACACAGGATAGGATTAGATACACGGCTCTGCATATAGCATCACACAGGATAGGATTAGATACATGGCTCAGCAGTCAGTATCACACATGGGAGGATTAGATACATGGCTCAGCACACAGTATCACACAGGATAGGATTAGACACACGGCTCAGCAGACAGTATCACACAGGATAGGATTAGATACACAGCTTAGCAGTCAGTATCACACAGGAGAGGATTAGATACACAGCTCAGCAGGCAGTATCGCACAGGAGAGGATTAGATACACGGCTCAGCAGTCAGTATCACACAGGAGAGGATTAGATACACAGCTCAGCAGTCAGTATCACACAGGAGAGGATTAGATACACAGCTCAGCAGTCAGTATCACACAGGATAGGAATAGATACACGGCTCAGCAGTCAGTATCACAAAGGATAGGATTAGATACACAGCTCAGCAGACAGTATCACACAGGATAGGATTAGATACACAGCTCAGAAGACAGTATCACACAGGAGAGGATTAGATACACGGCTCAGCAGACAGTATCACACAGGATAGGATTAGATACACGGCTCAGCAGTCAATATCACACAGAAGAGGATTAGACACATGGCTCAGCAGTCAGTATCACACAGGAGAGGATTAGATACACAGCTCAGCACACAGTATCACACAGGATAGGATTAGATACACAGCTCAGCAGACTATTACACAGGAGAGGATTAGATACACAGATCAGCAGTCAGTATCACACAGGAGAGGATTAGAGACATGGCTCAGCAGTCAGTATCACACAGGATAGGATTAGATACACAGCTCAGCAGTCAGTAACAGGATAGGATTAGATACATGGCTCAGCACACAGTATCACACAGGATAGGATTAGATACACAGTATCACTCAGGATAGGATTAGTTACATGACTTACCAGACAGTATCACACAGGAGAGGATTAGATACACAGATCAGCAGTCAGTATCACACAGGATAGGATTAGATACACGGCTCAGCAGTCAGTATCACACAGGAGAGGATTAGATACACAGCTCAGCAGTCAGTATCACACAGGAGAGGATTAGATACACAGCTCAGCAGTCAGTATCACACAGGATAGGAATAGATACATGGCTCAGCAGTCAGTATCACAAAGGATAGGATTAGATACACAGCTCAGCAGACAGTATCACACAGGATAGGATTAGATACACAGCTCAGAAGACAGTATCACACAGGAGAGGATTAGATACACGGCTCAGCAGACAGTATCACACAGGATAGGATTAGATACACGGCTCAGCAGTCAATATCACACAGAAGAGGATTAGACACATGGCTCAGCAGTCAATATCACACAGGAGAGGATTAGATACACAGCTCAGCACACAGTATCACACAGGATAGGATTAGATACACAGCTCAGCAGACTATCACACAGGAGAGGATTATATACACAGATCAGCAGTCAGTATCACACAGGAGAGGATTAGAGACATGGCTCAGCAGTCAGTATCACACAGGATAGGATTAGATACTCAGCTCAGCAGTCAGTAACAGGATAGGATTAGATACATGGCTCAGCACACAGTATCACAGGATAGGATTAGATACACAGTATCACTCAGGATAGGATTAGTTACATGACTTACCAGACAGTATCACACAGGAGAGGATTAGATACACAGCTCAGCAGTCAGTATCACAGGATAGAATTAGATACACAGCTCAGCAGTCAGTATCACACAGGAGAGGATTACATACACAGCTCAGCAGTCAGTATCACACTGAAGAGGATTAGATACACAGCTCAGCAGTCAGTATCACACAGGGGAGGATTAGATACACTGCTCAGCAGTCAGTATCACACAGGAGAGGATTAGATACACAGCTCAGAAGTCAGTATCACACAGGAGAGGATTAGATACACGGATCAGCAGGCAGTATCACACAGGATAGGATTTCAGATATGCCCACACTGGTGAAACTGCCCTCTCCCCCAACAATACACTAGACTATGGGCTGTATATGTCACTGTCCTCCTCAGACAGCCATAAAAGCTGTCTTAAAAGCGAAGGTGCCAGATTACTGGAGATCACTGGGACTGGGTGTGAGTGGGGAGGCGGAGACAGGGCAGAAGGAGACTGTAGCATGACGCACAGTGCAGAGCCTGGAGTAGCAGGACAGAGGAGCATAGAGGCAAGTCACCAGCACTCACCACTCTCCTTCCTCCGGCTCCAGTGAGCGCTTCTCTCCTCTTCTGTCCACCTTCTCTGTATTTACAGCCTCGCCTCACAACACTGAACCTGTTATGCCACAAGTGGTCCTGTGGATAAATGGAGCTCAGGGGATAGCACTGGGCTACAGTAAAATGGCGCTCACTCCAGCCACACTTACAGCAGTGAATTGTGCAGCCCACTGCTAATGAGGCTGCAATGTTAGAGATAGGTCGGGACCGACAATGTCTCATGTCCAGGGATGGCCATATTTGCAGACTGTATGAGACCTCCATAGATCTGCAAATCAAGCACCCAGTAGGTACATTAAAACATTATTACAAAAAAACAAATCCTAGTTAATACATTTGCTGAAACAACATGTTTTGTTACTTTTTTTTGCAAATAATATAAAATTGCGGCACCTTCCCTTTAAATATGAAAAATCCACAAGTAAAAATGCAGATGTATTTTAAGTGCATTTCCACTACGGATATGCAAATTTTCTCTTCAGAGAGGAAGAGGACTTTAACTGTAGTGCCACCTATTGGAAGTAACAATCTAAAAATTCAATATCTACCCTTTTTCGAGCCTTGCCATATTACTTAGGCCTGTTTCACACTTCAGTTTTTGTCCATCAGTCAAGATCCGCCACTTTGCAAAAAAAACGGATCCACCATTTTGTTTGGCGGATCCGTTTTTTTTCCCATTGAGTTGCATTACCGGCGGATCTTGACGGATGGCCATCTGTTGGATCCATTTTTTTGCGGATCCGCGAAAATTTTGCCGTCCGCCAACATGCCCGAACGGAGTATGTAACATTTTTTCGGGCGGCAGGATCCGCACTTCACACTGCGCATGCCCAAAAGACTTCACTCAGCCTGAAATTTAACCCTAAAGTCTGTTCTGGCAGCTGGAAAAAAAAATTCTCTCTCTCTCTCACCCCCCCCCCGGCTGTACTTCCTTTAAAATTCTTCATTCATCGGATCCGTCAAAAAAACGGTCCAGTGGCATCCGTTTACATCAGTTAGCAATGGATCCGCTTTCCGCCATTTTGGCAGATTTTAACTGACACAAAAAACTGAAGTGTGAAACAGGCCTTAGGCTACTTTCACATTTCCGTTTTGAAGCATCAGGCGCGATGCTGCGAAAAACGTAAAAACCAGATCCAGCGCCTGCTGCCACCGGATCTGGCTTTTTTCCCATAGACTTACATTATCGCCACATTGCGCCTGATGGCCATGCGGTGTGTCTGGCTTTAGCCGGAAATGGCAAAAAATGCCTGTCCGGCGTCTACAAAAAAACGTTCCATGCAACATTTTTTGACAGCGCCGGACCGCTTTTTTGCAGATCGCATGCCCGAAGACTCTCTTTCCCTCTCCCTCTCCTGCACCGTATCCGGAAAAAACATGATCCGGCAGGCTGCGGTTTCTACCGGATCCGGTTTGACAACTTTTCGCCGCAGCCCGCCGGATTTAAAATCCGGAAATGTGAAAGTAGCCATAGGATAGAAGCTATACCAGAACCTCAATTTGCAGACTCAGTGTTTTGGAGTGTTGCTCCTCATCAGTACGAAGAGAACTGATTTGGCTAGGTGAGAGGTTTGAGACTGGGATCTAAGGGGTAACATTTCTTCTTGTGTAGAGTGACAAGCCAGGCCTGGTATGTCAGAGCGAGGAGAGTTATATGCCCTGCATGCTCCTCTGGGAAATTAAATATGCAAATTGCCTGTTCACAGAAACACACTAAAAATGCATGCAGTCCGCACATGGCAATAACAGCAGCTTTATGTAAAACATGACCTAACAAAAAGGGACAAAAACCAAAGCATCAAGAATGTGATAAAATATATGTAAAATAATGCAATCAAAATCTCAATGAAAAAATGCGAGTAACTGAATTTTCCTAATAGATGCAGAAAATTTACAACATCAAAAATTCAAATATACTCATTGTGAGGATGTAGCCTTATTTATCAGCAGTGCATTGCACCTCTCAGAAATCAACACTAAATATACCGTATACCCTTTTTTGGGCTGAAAAAGACTCTCTTGGCTTATACACGAGTCATACACCAGAAAGCTGGCGGGGGAGCAGGAGACATGATACTCACCCTCCTGGCGTCTGCATATCAGGGTCTGCTACATCTCAGTCCCGGCGTCTGCATCTCCCTTCCTGTCTTCTTCCTGTGCTGTCACATGGTACCGCTCATTAAAGTCATGAATATGGACGTGTCTCCACTCCCATAGGGGTGGAGAGCATAATCATGACTTTAATGAGCAGTACCATGTGACCAGCACAGGAAAAAGACAGGAAGGGAGATAGACGCCGGAACTGAGATGTAGCAGACCCTGATATGCAGACGCCAGGAGGATAAGTAGGACTGGGGGAGGGTGAGCCAGCCATGCCATATTCACCTGGCCCCGTTCCACCGCTGGCTTGAGTCTCCTGGGTCCTCTGGCTGTGACTTTCTGGTCAGAGGGTGCAATGACATGATTAGTGCACGCCCTCTGCCTGAACAGTCACTGCAGAGAGCCGGCGACACTGAGGAGCAGCTGGCAGCGATGAGAGGTGAGTATGTCATTTTTTTTAAAATCGCAGCAGCATTATATGAGGCATATATATTAATATGTAGCATGTTGTGGGCCACCATTAACCTTTGTGCAGCATTATATGGGGCATATATATTAATATGGAGTATGTTATGGGCCACCATTATCCTTTGTGCAACATTATATGGGGCATATATTAATATGGAGAATCCTATGGGGCCACCATTAACTTTTGTGCCGCATTATATGGGGCATATATATTAATATGGAGTATCTTATGGGGCCACCATTTTACTTTTATTAGTATCTATTTTTATTTTGGAAATTTATCAGTAGCTGCTGAATTTCCCACCCTCGGCTTATTCTCGAGTCAATAAGTTTTCCCAGTTTTTTGTGGCAAAATTAGGGGCCTCGGCTTATACTCCGGTGAGCTTATACTCAAGTATATACGGTATATGCACACATTAATGCACACAGTGAAATAGACTGTGTGATCTCAAACATGCCTTCTTAAAAAAACATTTAGTTTTGAAATTAAAAATATTTTTCCTAAATTGGTTTCCCTCTAAGAAACATCCTTGTCTGATGACATAAAACTTGTATTTGACAATATATAGATGTTTCAAGTGCTCTTTACCTCCAGGGTAACTGTGGAAAAGTTCTGGCACATATGGACAATTTGGCTCAATGCTTCCATGCATTTTCATTAGCCACACATTATCAAGCGTGTATTATTGTGAATTCTGTCCATGTATTTTCTGTGGACTGATACTTTCATTTAATAATTCACTAATATGTCCACAGTTAGGTTTTTTTATGTTTACATGTAGATTTGCCTGATAAATATGTTTGACTTCACCTAAACATCTAATTGGGTGTGTACAAATCTATTCACGTGTTACAGGGATAAACTTGTCTTCATTTATACAGCAAATCACGGTAAATTCTGTGTCAAATCTTGGTATAAGGATTTATGGCTAAATACAATGGCTCTCACTGTCTGTCACGTTTTAACTATGATGACTATATATAATGAAATATTAGACTGTAAGGTTTAATACTAAGTTTAGTTACTGCATCTAACATATATAGTATACTACTGAAAAATATACACACAGAATTAGACAAGAGAGAATAAATTCAAGTGAAATTGAATTCTGCTAAATTTTACAAAAATCTGCATTCATCAAAGTGCAGATTTCTTTGTAATTTGCTTCCGCACAAATTCAGCAACATGGTGGCTGTTGGCCACCTTTCTTCTGACCCATAATGAGCCATCAAAAGGTTATATAAATGAAAAATGTATAGTATAGTCTATCTTGCTGCTCACCTTTTCAGCCCCTTAGCTACTCAACGCCTCCTGACCAGTCTTCCCTGCATAGCCTGGTCTCCCGCTGCTCACAATGGAATATTCAGGCCTTTTGCACTGAGCCAGTCTTCAGGGTATCATGATGCTCAGGAGGGTTTTGCGCATGTGCATGGGAAGTCTGTGGTGTCATATGATTTCCTGCACCCATATGCAGAATCGGCACAGGTGCCTGTGAGTAGCGAGGGGCTGGATAGATGAGCAGAGGGTGAGTTGCCTGTGAGTAGCGGAGGGGCTGGATAGATGAGCAGAGGGTGAGTTTAAGGATTTATTTGATTTTTTACATATTAAGCTTACTATGTTTTGGTTGCTGGAGAGACCCCAGAGCATAATAAGGGACCTGAAATGTGCACAGAATAACTTCTCCACTAAACAAATTTCTGGTGAAAAAAACACATTAAAAGGCAAATTCAAATTTTGCCTGATCCACTCATCTCTATATAGTATGACTAAGAAGGCATGTATTTTCTTCTCCTTTTTGCAGTAAATTTACTTTAATTATTGTACCATTTAAAGAGAACTTATCAGAACCTGATATTTTAATGTATGTATTATAAAATAATTATTTTTACTACTAAGTGTATATATAAAAGAAAAATTTGAGTTTTTACAGTGTCTACTAGAGCGGACACAACTGGCCACTTTCTGTTTTTTGTAGATGACTTTTCAGCTTTACTTTATAAATTAGGAAAGAAAGAGCAGAACCATCTTATCATTAGAACAGGGGACAAATAATGATGTCTAGATCTAGATTAGTACAATTGAGCTAAAGCCCCCGTCACACACAGCGATCTCGCTAGCGAGATCGCTGCTGAGTCACAAGTTTTGTGACGCAACAGCGATTTCACCAGCGAGATCGCTGTGTGTGACACTTATCAGCGATCCCCCTGCCGGGAATCGCTGATCATCCTGGAATGGCCAGGACATTTTTTTGATCGCTGGTCTCCCGCTGGCCAGCACGCATCGCGTGGCAGGCGGGAGACCAGCGATCAGTAAACTGGAGCTGGTAACCAAGGTAAACATCCGGTTTCAAGCACTGCGTGGCACTTAGAAACCCGGTGTGTACCTTAGTTACCAGCGCGCTGGTGCAGGGAGCTGGTAACCAAGGTACACATAGGGTTTCTAAGTGCCGCGCGGTGCTTAGAAACCCTATGTGTACCTTGGTTACCAGCTCCCTCCACCAGTGCGCTGGTAACTAAGGTACACAGTGGGTAACTAAGCGACATGCGTCACTTGTTACCCGCGTTTCGCTGGTGCTGACCGCTGGTGAAGCTGCCTGTTTGGCAGCTCACCAGCGATCATGTAGCGACACACCAGCGATCCTGACAAGTTCATATCGTTGTCGGGATCGCTGGTGAGTCGCTATGTGTGATGGGACCCTAAGACAAAATAGTAAAGCCCCCCATTCCTATTAACATAATGTTGCCAAAACCCACCTATTTCTAAAATACATTTAGACTTTCCAACTTTCGCCCAACAGATGTTGTCAAAGGAGTAGAAGGATCAGATGTGTTAATCTCACCACTAGAGATGACCATTGAAAACTTATGCCTGTTTGGCCGAATCGAGTGTTCAGATGTTTGGGAAGTTGGGGGAGTCAGGTAAGATTGCTGTAGGCCGAAAGAAAATTTGCCTGACCACGTCCTAAGAAGTATTTATGCACCCTGTATGGTTGATACAAATCATACATGAATGTATATGACTCCAATATTGTCATGCAAAATGAAGTTTTTTTTTCAAAAAAAAACCTTGCATTAAAGGCTGTGTTAACACTTGTTTTTTAACCGCCATTTGGAGGCGTTAATGTAAGTTCTGTCATTTTCACCAGAAGAAAAAGCACAGATTGTTTGATGGACACCCTAATAGAAAGCAAACACACCCCAATATAGTCAGTGGCATCTGGCACCGCTTTTGTGTCCCATGTGATGAATCCATTTTCTGTACGGTTCTGTTTTTCGGAAGAGAAAAATAACTGTAAAACTAGTTAGAACACAGCCTAAGTAATAAAGCTAAGATCTAATACATAAGATGAAATCTAGCTTTTTACTTAGGAACGTAAAGTATTTCTCTTTCGTAGGTGGACTATGTTTTCCTATTCGTTATATGTATTTATACTTAATGTTCTCTTGTATCTTTAGTTAATAACGTTAGTCATTTTATATCTGCTTTATGTAGAACTATTAATATGTCTCTGTTTTTGTCCTTGGTGACTTGGCTCAACAAGAAGAATTAACTGCAGACATCTTTACTGTATTTACTTTGCTAATGTCTTATCTCAGTGACTTGCTAGCTTTCATATGTTAGGGATGTATAAAATGCAGATTTCTGCCATAGGTAATGTGTGTATTATATCAAGAATACAGAGTTCAAGTGAAAGAAAAAAGTAATCCAATTAAGTGAAACTGAGCTGCAGTGATATCATGTGGGTTGCCAATGCCCAGGGCAAAGTAAGAATTTTTAGTCTCAGTGCTGCCTATGCAGAGTGCAGAAGATGAGATGAGGTGAGCAGTACAGCACCCAATAACAGAGGAACGGACTGGCTATGTAAAGGTATTGCTGGACTTGAACTTGAAAGAGTTATAAGCACATATAAATAGTTTTGGGGCTGGGGGATGAAATCTTTCTGACAGTTTCCCTTTAGTGATGCAATACTTTATTTTTTCCTCCCTTTCTTCCAAGAGCCATAACTTTTTATGTTTCTGTTGACATAGCCATGCTAGGCCTTGTTTTGTTGGAGGAGAGCAAAATGTGCTGGAAAATTGGAAAGAAATTCATGTGTGATAAAATGATTATAAAAATATAATTCTGCCTTTTTTTCCAATTTAGTTTTTTTTTATGATATTCCTAAAAAAATGGTTTCTGTCACCATTCTGTGAGATTCTGAGACTTTTTTGTATGCAATCTGTAATTTTACTACCATTTTGGAATCCATGCAATGTTTCATCACACTGCATTACATTTTCTGGCAGGAGTAGTGATGAGTGAAAAATGGCAATTCTGATCTTTGTCAATTTTTATCTTTATGGCAATTTATATGGGTTATATTTTCCTATTTTGATAGATGAGACTTTAATGAACCCAGAGATAATGAATATGCTTTTTATAATTATTTTTGGATGGGTAAAAGTGGTATATCAAATGTCTATTTTTTTCTTTTCTTTTTTTTAAGGTGTTTAAAATCTTTTTTTTAATTACTTTAATTTCACTTCATTTTTTATTCTCTCTAGGAGACTGGAACGTGTGATCATGTGATCATTTGTACTATGTGCCACAATATACTAGTAGCAGCACATGGTACAAATAGCGAATCCCTGTGAAGCCCAGCCTGTGACTGAGCTTCACAGGAGCCTTAAGATGTTGGTGGAGGTCCCCACTTACCAAGACAATGCATCATCACTCTGTGATTGCATTGTAAGTTAGAGAGGGGGTTATAGTCATTGGAACTGATGCTCCTTTGGGAATGCACCATTTAAATATCATTGTCAGAGATTGTTTTAGGAGACAATGAAGGATATTGATTGCAATCCTCTTTGAAATCATAGAAGTGATAATCGTGTGCATTACTGTGTACTTGTTTATTTTTTAGAAGATTTGGTTACGTCACTTAATACTTCCTTAAAGCATTGTACTTTTCTGTTCTCTAAATTTAGTAAAATAGCTGGTCTAGCATCCTAACATTAAAAATACAATAGGCTTGTTTTGCAATTAAAATGATAATTGTATTCGAAAGATCATTAAAGCTTTTATAGACTCATTAAAAAAATAGGGCACTAATTTAAATGTCATGCTTTGTATTACTCGCTTGAATCAGAAGAAAAATGTAGCTCCATATTAATTCCATTTCCTTAGTTTCTAAATGATTTTGGTCAGAAGCACCACTGGCAAAGTATAAGGATCATATAATAATCATAAATGTAATTTGGTGCTTTGAGTTTATTATTCCAAGGCCTTGTATTCATGTTCTTAGCCTGACGCAGCACCGTGTAATTAGAGCACTGCAAATAAATTGCATTATATGTCTATTATCACAGTTATTGTTTGTAGCTATAGCTGATATTTGTGCTGCATCAAAAAATTACATTTGAAAAACATAAGTGAAAAATATTGTCAGCTTACATGGTGATCCATTATTAGGAGCTTAATGGGTTTTCATTGTAGGACAATTCGCTATACGTGGATTTGTAGATTCATAAGTTATCAACATCTTGGTCTGAGCTGTGCAATTAAATGTAGATATATACTGTTAGAATGGAAAAAATGTTTTTCACTTCTCATATAATAGGAGTTCTGGAAGTGTTGTTCCTAAAATTCTGTGCCTTTAAAAAAAACTGTTTTTACATAAGTAAAGAATTTCATAATGAACATTGCATTCTTATGGATTGTGAAATTTTTTAATATACATTATGTTTCAGTTCCTCAACATTTTCAAGATATGTGTTGGTTGCCAATTTGAAGTGGGAACATTTTGATTCATATATTGAAGCTGGAAATCCAACAGATCTAGTGAGTTATAAATCTCAGTCTTTGTTACAATTACATCCAGATTGGACAATCTTTTGTGAGCTGGATACATCAGTAGCACAAATCACTCTACTTCTCAGTACAAGATAATAATAATAATAATAAATTTTATTTTTATAGCGCCGACATATTCCGCAGCACTTTACATTTCAGAGGGGATTTGTACAGACAATAGACATTACAGCATAACAATAATCACATACAGTAGATTATAACAAATACCAAGAGGAATAAGGGCCCTGCTCGCAAGCTTACAGTCTATGAGGAAAGAGGTAGACACGAAAGGTGGGTGGTAACAGTTGCCCTGATTGTATGGACCAGCCATAATGTTAAGTGTGTAAAAGTACAGACACAGAGGGCTAATGGATGCATAAAGCATGTGGGAACATGATGCTGGGAACCTGGTTATGGTAAAACTTTTGGCTCTGCCACACAGGGATAGGTTAGGTTAATGTGTTGAGGTGATAGGCCAGTCTGAATAAATGCGTTTTCAGGACACGCTTAAAATTGTGGGGATTGGGGACTAATCGTATTGACCTGGGAAGTGCATTCCAAAGAATTGGCATGGCACGTGTAAAGTCTTGGAGACGGGAGTGGGAGGTTCTGACTATTGAGGATACTAACCTCAGGTCATCAGCAGAACGGAGGGCGCGGGTAGGGTGGTATACTGAAACAAGGGAGGAGATGTAGGGTGGTGCTGAGCCATGGAGGGCTTTGTGGGTGAGGGTAATAAGTTTATACTGAATTCTGGAGTGGATGGGTAGCCAGTGTAATGACTGGCACAAGGTAGAGGCATCGGTGTAACGATTGGTGAGGAATATGATCCTGGCTGCAGCATTCAAGACAGATTGGAGAGGGGAGAGTTTGGTAAGAGGGAGACCGATTAGAAGAGAGTTACAATAGTCGAGACGAGAATGAATAAGAGAAACAGTAAGAGTTTTTGCAGAGTCAAAAGTAAGAAAAGGTCGAATTCTAGAAATGTTTTTGAGGTGCAGATGACAAGAGCGAGCCAGTGATCGAATGTGGGGGGCAAAGGAAAGCTCGGAATCAAGTATGACCCCAAGACAGCGGGCATGTTGCTGGGGAGTAATAGTGGAACCACACACGGAAATGGCAATGTCGGGTGTAGGTACATTAGTAGCGGGAGGAAACACAAGGAGTTCAGTCTTTGACAGGTTCAGTTTCAGATATAGTGAGGACATGATATTAGACACAGCGTTTAGACAATCGCCAGTGTTTTCTAGAAAGGCTGGCGTGATGTCAGGAGAAGAAGCGTATAATTGGGTGTCATCAGCATAGAGATGGTACTGGAAACCAAATCTACTGATTGTTTGACCAATAGGGGCAGTGTACAAGGAGAAGAGGAGGGGGCCTAGAACCGATCCTTGAGGAACCCCAACAGTAAGGGGAAGGTGAGAGGAGGAGGAACCGGCAAAAGAAACAGTAAAGGAGCGGTCGGAGAGATAGGAGGAGAACCAGGAGAGAACGGTGTCCTTGAGGCCAATGGAATGGAGCATAGTGAGGAGGAGCTGATGATCCACAGTGTCGAATGCTGCAGAGAGATCCAAGAGAATTTGCATGGAGTAATGACCATTTGATTTAGCTGTTAGCAGATCATTAGAGACTTTAGTGAGGGCAGTTTCAGTGGAGTGTAAAGAGCGGAAACCGGATTGGAGAGGGTCGAGAACAGAGTTTTCTGAGAGATAGCAGATAAGACGGGAGTGGACCAGGCATTCCAGGAGTTTAGAGATGAAGGGAAGATTAGAGACAGGTCTATAGTTAGCGGCACAGTTTTGGTCGAGGGATGGTTTTTTAAGTAGTGGATGTATGATGGCATGCTTAAATGAGGAGGGAAAAATACCAGAAGAGAGAGAGAGGTTAAATATTTTAGTTAGGTGAGGGGTGACAGCAGGGGAAAGGGACTGGAGGAGATGTGACGGAAATGGGTCACTGGTGCAAGTAGTTGGGCGAGAAGATGCAAGGAGCCTGCTTACTTCTTCTTCTGTGACTGGTTCAAAATCAGAGAGTGAGTTAGATGCAGTGGGGGAGGGAGGACAGTGCATGGTATGAGGGGATTTGGAGATAATTTCCTGTCGGATCTGGTCAATTTTTTCTTTGAAGTAATTGGCCAGATCGTCAAGATCATGATATAAATTTTTTTCAAGAAGATATAATTAGGAATAAAGACTATTATTACTGAAAAAGCCAGTAATACAATAAACAAGAGGCATTAGAGACCCCTGTATTCATGCTTAACAAAAGAGACCCTAAAGATGATCGAAGAAAGACAAATGGCAAAAGCAGAACATGACAAGCAGGAAGCAGAAAACATCAGTAAAAGGCTAAAGCAAGCCATTAGAGCAGACAAAGAAATGTATTACCTAAAGATATGCACAGAGATAGAAAGCGAACATCTGAGGGGCAAGACCAGGAAGGCATACTTAAAGAGATACAATGAAAGCTTCAACCAAGAGTGGGCATGTTGAAAAATGACAACAAGAATAAACTAAAATAAAATAAACTGAGCCAGAACAAATAAAGGAGACATGGAAAGAATATCCAGAGCACATCTACAAGAACTACTCATTGATATGGGAAGAAATTGAGAATGGAGATGATTGAGAGCCAAACATCGTGAAAGACAAAGTCGTTGTTGCAATAAAGCTTCTGCCAGCCAACAAAGCACCAGGATGTGACAGTATTCCAATAGAGCTAATAAAGTGTTCGGAAGCAGCAGTTGATGTCATCACATACTTTTATCAACAGGTATGGACTACTGGTAAATGGCCAAAGCTTGAACAAGGTTGTGGTTTATTACTGTTCCAAAGAAGGGAGATGCCACTGACTGTAGAAACTATAGGACTATTGCTCTCATACGTCATGCCAACAAAATACTACTGAAGATCCTACAAAGACTGTTAAATCCTTACTTTGACAGCTGCCATAGGAACAAGCGGGATTCAGAATGGGCAGGAGAACAGTAGATGGGATTGCTAACATTAGACGGTTGATAGAAAATGCAAGATAATATAACAAGGAGATCAGTTTTTGCTTTGTTAACTACAACAAAGCCTTCAACTGTGTTGATCACCAGAAACTTTGGAATACAGTTAATGATATGGGTGTACCGAACCATCTGATCATCCTCATTGGGATCCTTTGCAAAGTCCAAGATGCAGTCTGAACAGAACACAACAACATGACATGGTTCAAAATAGATCTCTTTAGACAAGGCTACACCCTGTCAATATTTTTCTTTAATTCATATGCAGAAACTATTTTTATGATGGCTGGACTTCATGAAAGGAATCAAAATTGATTGGCAAATCATCAGCAATCATAAAAGGAATCTGTCAAAACATTTAACCTATCTAAACTATTAATATGGACATACAGGTTATAGGCTGCTCAAAAAATTCATATCTGTATGCCTCATATCAGATGCCTTGTTGAGAAATCAGTTATAATCACACACAGCTCAGTAATGAGATCAGGAGGGCAGGGAGCAGCTATTACACAGCACACTAAATAGTTCCCTCCTCATGTAAAATAAGCTCTGGAGGCAGTTATCTTCCAGGCAAAATCCTCTCCTCAGCCTGGAAGAAGTCATTTATATAAAGTGATAAAAGATGATTTATCAGCAACAAGGCATCTCATATAAAGTGTACATGTATCACTCTTTTCCAGCAGTCTATAACCTGTATGCCCATATTAATAGTTTAGATAGGTCAAATGTGGAGACAGATTCCCTTTAAATACGCATGCAATACAACATTGATAGCAACAAGCATAGATGGAAATAAAGACTTATTGCGGAGTGTTAAGATGGAAAGCTTGAATATGAGACTGCTACTAAACGCAAAAAAGACAAAGATATTGACAAATGTCAAGTATGACTGGGACACATTCAATATAGGTGGCAATGAACTGCAAATTGTATATAACATCAACCTACTTGGATCGATGATCACTCAAGATGCAGCGATGACACCGGAAGTCAATAGGAAAATACCTAGGGGCGAATAAACAATGAAGTCACTGGACATGGTTTTCAAATTGAGGAAAATTTCACTGGCGATGAATCCATGTCACATACATAGTTTAGACTTTTCTGTGGAACCATACAGATGCGAAACCTGGACAATAAAGAAACAAAGAAGAAGAATCAGCGCCTTCGAAATGTGCTGGAGATGGATCTTATTAATACCACAGATGGCAAGAAAAACAAGCAAATCAGTTTTGGAACAATTCAAGGCAGACATGTCACTCGTATCAAGGATCACCAAGCTGCGACGACTTGCCTACTTTTGGACACATCAAACAAAGAAAGCAATCGCTGAAGAAGGACATCATGGTCAGAAGAACAGAAGAATCAAAGTGAAGATGAAGGCATGCAACCCAATGGCTTGATACTATCAAGATAATGGCAGAGTAGACCCTGGTGGACCTATCTAGGCTTGCAAAAGACTTATCTTCCTATCAGTCCAAACTACCGAGGAAGCCACAGCTAAATGCGCATCGGGGCATCCGTGAGCTGGACGGGTTCTTTCATGGGTAAGACTATGGGGTTTAATTATGGCGCAGGGGTTTATGGCTCATGACTTACATTATTTCTATTGTCTGTGGGGCTTATGATTGGCGTTTATGGCTGCTAAACTCCGTTGTCGCTCTGATGTTATACATCATATATGATATGGACACATAGTCCTTTACTTATCTTCTATCCTTCCCCATATTTTGTATGAGATCATAGGGTATATTGGTCGCTAGTGATTGCAGTATGCACTTTAATATTCAATTATAATTTTTTATGCATGTTTGTGGTCTCATGTGTTACTGATACCCTCCCGTGCTTCAAGGTTATACGCTGCCCGCCTGTTCTTTTGTATGCTATTTATTGTGAGCACTAATTCTGAACTTTGTATCCACATATGTGTTGTACCTTAATAAAGACAATTTATATAATTTTTAAGGTTGTCTTGGAAAAAAGCTTTTTGACTTTTTCTATATTGTAGTTAATAGGATTCAAAAAGCTCTCTAGTTTTTCTTCATGGTTTACATTGTATGTTGAGAGTATCCTTGGATGAGAAATATGTATATGGTAACTCAATTTATCACATATGTTTTCATATTATCCCTAGACTACCTGCATAGGCTTTAAAAGAGTTATCCAGTGAAAACTAGTTATCACCTACTCAGAGGATACATGATAACTTGTTGACTGGTGGGGGTCTGACCACTGGGACCCACACCAATCGGCAAAACAGGTAACTTATTTTTGTTAGAATGGAGTGACAGTGGTAATGCTTGTCTTCTGTTTATTCAGTCCATATGAGTTTAAAGTGCTGTGCTCGCCTTTCTACAGCAGTTCCATATGGAATGAATGGAGCAGTAGTGGGACGTCCAACCACCTCATTTTGTAATGGTGATAAAAGTTCTCCAGCAGTGATAAAAATTCCTTAAATTGCCAATGTGTTTGGGACACATATTTGATATCACCGCTTTCAGAAATGCCTCATCTAACAAAATATAAAATTAGATAATCTGATTGGTAAATGGCGTGTTAGGCACCGAGATTCCCCCTCTGCACAGGGTGGATCCCAAGCCTTATTTTCTCCTGCAGTCTCCCATTCAGTCTCAACTACAGTAGTTGCTGCTCAGCAAAGACATCGGTCTTGGCGTCTTGCTCAGACTCGGGCTGTGCGCATTGTTACTGCTGTCTCTCCAGGTCCAGCTATGGTAACTAACAATAGACAGCAGCGAGCAGTCATTCCTGAGACTAAGATCAGGATTCACTCTATTGAGCATGATATTATCGATAGAGTCGACTAAGTTTGCTCCTCGTTATTTGGGTCCTTTCAAGATCCTTGAACAGGTAAATGCTGTGGCATATCATCTGTCCCTTCCACTGCATCTGAATATTACTGACAACTTTCAAGTCTCCCTCTTGAAACCCGTTCACATATCTCGGTTTTCTGAGTCTGCTGAGACTTCGGGTACGTCTTCGGACGATTTTGAGGTGAACCCAATTGTTGGTTCCAAGATAGTACGTGTCAAAAAAATTTTTGTTGCTCGATTGGAAGGGTCATGGACCTGGGAGCTGGCTGAGCACATTTGTTCCCCCCAGCTTATTGCGGCCTTTGAGCGTAGCGAGGCTCGCCGGGAGGGGGGCGCTAGGAGGGGTGGTAATGTTAGGCGCCGGGATTCCCTCTCTGCACAGGGTGGGTCCCAAGCCTTATCTTCTCCTGTGGTCTCCCATTCAGTTTCAATCGCAGTAGATGCTGCTCAGCAAAGACATTGCTCTCGGCATCTTGATCAGACTCGGACTGTGCACATTGTTACCGCTGCCTCTCAAGGTCCAGCTATGGTAACTAACATTAGACAGCAGTGAGTAGTCATTCCTGAGAAAAAGTCCAGGATTTGCTCTACTGAGCATGCTTGTGAGGTCGCAACCTCTCATTGGTGGTCGGTTGTCAGCTGTTCAGGTACTGTGATGGCTCTGGATTGGTCTGTGAGCAATGTCTTGTCTGATTGGCACAGTCTATAAAAGGATCTTTGGCGCTCCCATCGGTGCACTAAGATCATGCATATTTGTTGTGTGTGTGTGAGTGGGACAGCTACCACCCTGTATGCACATGTGCCGTCAATAGCACTACACATGTGTTTCTAGACAGGCAGTGTAGGGTGGGAAATCCCGTTTGAACTTAGCATCTGCACTGTCCTCAGGTGCAGTGCTCAAAAGCCACCGTGTGTCAGAGCAGGTTCATTCACCAGCATAGTGGGGGGGAGTTATAGGGACCCCACTAGCGTCAGTTTCACTATGCTTCTGTGATGTTGAACCCAGGGCATAGCTTAGCGTGCTCTCAGTTTTCATACTGCTCTGTGGAGTAACAGAGTCAGGCGCTTTGCACTCTGTTCACACCGAGTGACGTTTAACTCGGTGTGTTTACTGTGCTTACTCGCAGCTACGCTTTGCCATTGTTCTCTAGCTGCGGTTTCTCCATCACCGCACAGGGGACCCCGAGTTGCGATCACACCTTCTCGTAATTTATATTTTAATTAGTTTTTTGCAATCACAACATCAAATCTACCCAAAAATGGTATCCATAAAAATGTCTACTCAGGGCACAAAAACAGTCCTCACGCAGCCACAGATCCCTAAAAATAATAATCTTTATATAGCGCTAACATATTCCGCAGCACTTTACACACATTTTCATCACTGTCCCCGATGGGGGCTCACAATCTAAATTCCCTATCAGTATGTCTTTGGAGTGTGGGAGGAAACCGGAGTACCCAGAGGAAACCCACGCAAACACTGGGAGAACATACAAACTCCTTGCAGATGTTGTCCTTGGTGGGACTCAAACCCAGGACGCACCAAGGTCACCCACCAACCCACCCACCAAGGTGCAGCGCTAACCACTGAGCCACCGTGCTGCCCTAATAAGAACGTTATAGGTTTTGCAATCAACAGATCAAGAAGGAGCTTATCTGTCATGGACTTTGCAAAGCATGTACTGTAATTCCTAAATGGTTAATGTAAAAAATTTGCAAAACATCTTGAATAATGTCTACAATTTAACAGTATCTTAATGGTTTTGTTTTTAAAGACCCAACTGTACAGACATCCTATGGATAGTTTTTCATTTTACATTTAAGTCAATCATATTGCTCAACAAGCAGATTTATAAGGATCTCTGCACTTTGCAGCAAAATGTTAGTTTAATAAAGGTGTTTCTATCATTTTATAGCTAGGAAAGACAAGGACAGCATTTTAGTGATCTCACAAGCAGCAGATTGTTAGGTCTTCTGCTTACAATTTGCTCTGCTGACAAATAAACAGCATTACATTTCTGTATTACACACTTGAGAATATGTAACAATTACATTTTATGTGCTAGTTTGGTGCCTAAGCTGGATGTAAAAGCAGTTCTTTCATGCTTTATGTCTTTTTGATTTACAAAATTTAAATGTGCATTTCATACAGGACTCTGTCCAAATTGCATCTAGGAAGCTGGAGGGTTGAAAGAGTGGAAATACTGAACTTTTCAATTATTGAATTAGATTATGCAGTGTGCCTGAACAGAGAGACATCAGGAAAATTTAACCAAAGAGTTTCTAAATTTATTATGAACTATCCAGAGGCTGTATTTTATTTTAGTATGCTATCTATTTCATATCATGTATATTAAAGATTTTAATCTATTAAAGTAATATATAGGCTATGGAGTAACACTACAACACATGAGTTATTTATTCTTTCTTACAGAGCAGTTGGCTAGTGTCTATCATTGTTCATTCTTTAATGTCAATATCCAGTCTGAATTACCATAATAAAAATGGGTCTGTCTGTTATTCCACTTCTAGAAAAAGTTTACAGTCTGTCCTGTAATAAAATTTGGATTAAATTTGCTCATTTTTAAAAATCTGATCAAATCAAGTCTTCTTTGTGCTTCATTATGAAAAATTATGTTTCTTCACAGTAATTACATGGGAACCGTTTAAATCAGGCTTTTGTGACACACTTTTTAACCCCTTCACTACCAAGGGTGGTTTACACGTTAACTACCGGGCCAATTTTTACAATTCTGACCACTGTCCCTTTATGAGGTAATAACTCTGAAACGCTTCCATGGATCCCGGTGATTCTGACATTGTTTTCTCGTGACATATTGTACTTCATTTTAGTGGTAAAATTTCATTCATATAACTTGCGTTTATTTGTGAGAAAAATGGAAATTTGGCGAAAATTTTGAAAATTCCGCAATTTTCCAACTTTGAATTTTTATGCCCTTAAATCACAGAGATATGGCACAAAAAAAGTTAATAAGTAACATTTGCCACATGTTTACTTTACATCAGCACAATTTTGGAACCAAAATTTTTATTTGTTAGTAAGATATAAGGGTTAAAAGTTGACCAGCGATCTCTCATTTTTGCAACACCATTTTATTTTTACAGACCACATCACATTTGAAGCCACTTTGAGGGGTCTATATGATAGAAAATACCCAAAAGTGACACCATTCTAAAAACTGCACCCCTTAAGGTGCTTAAAACCACATTCAAGGAGTTTATTAACCCTTCAGGTGCGTCACAGGAATTTTTTGAATATTTAAAAAAAATTAACATTTAACTTTTTTTCACAAAAAAAATTAATTCAGGTTCAATTTTTTTTATTTTACCAAGTGTAACAGGAGAAATTGGACTGCAAAAATTATTGTGCAATTTGTCCTGAGCACGCTGATACCTGATATGTGGGGGGGAACCACTGTTTCGGCGCATGGCAGAGCTCAGAAGGGAAGGAGCGCCGTTTGACTTTTTCAATGCAAAATTGGCTAGAATTCTGATCGGACACCATGTCGCGTTTGGAGAGCCCCTGATGTACCTAAACAGTGGAAACCCCCCACAAGTGACCCCATTTTTGAAACTACACCCCCTAAGGAACTTATCTAGATATGTGGTGAGAACTTTGAACCCACAAGGGCTTCACAGAAGTTTATAATGTACAGCGGTACAATTAAAAAATCATATTTTTTCCACAAAATGATCTTTTCACCCCCAATTTTTATTTTCCCAAGGGTAACAGGACCCTAAAAGTTATTGTGCAATTTGTCCTGAGTACGCTGATACCCCATATGTGGGTGTAAATGACTATTTGGGCACATGGCAGAGCTCGGAAGGCAAGCAGCGCCATTTGACTTTTTTGGCTGGAATTGAGATCGGACACCATGTCGCGTTTGGAAAGCCCCTGATGTACCAAAACAGTGGAAACCCCCCACAAATGACACCATTTTGGAAACTAGACCCCCCAAGGAACTTATCTAGATGTGTGGTGAGAACTTTGAACCCCCAAGTGCTTCACAGAAGTTTATAACGCCCAGGCGTGAAAATAACAAAAAAAATTTTTTCCACAAAAATGATATTTTTGCCCCAAAATTTTTATTTTCCTAAGGGCAACAGAAGAAATAGGACCCCAAAAGTTGTTTTGCAAATTGTCCTGAGTAGGCTGATACCCCATATGAGGGGGTAAAACACTGTTTGGGTGCATGGCAGAGCTTGGAAGGGAAGGAGCACCATTTGACTTTTTCAACGCAGAATTGGCTGGAATTGAGATCAGACGCCATGTTGCGTTTGGAGAGCACCTGATGTGCACAAATAGTGGAAACCCCCAATTCTAACCCTAGCCCTAACCCTAGCCCTAACCCTAACCCTAGCCCTAACCCTAACCCTAACCCTAACCCTAGCCCTAGCCCTAACCCTAATGGGAAAATGGAAATAAATACATTTTTTTAATTTTATTATTTTTCCCTAACTAAGGGGGTGATAACGGGGGGTTTGATTTACTATTTATGGCGGTTTTTATGTTTGGCAGCTGTCGCACACTAAAAGACGCTTTTTATTGTAAAAATAGTTTTTGCATCACCACATATTGAGAGCTATAATTTTTCCATATTTTGACCCACCGAGTCATGTGAGGTCTTATTTTTTGCGGGACGAGTTGACGCTTTTATTGGTATCATGTTCGGGCATGTGACATTTTTTGATTGCTTTTTATTTCGTTTTTTGGGACGCAGAATGAACAAAAACCAGCGTTTCATGAATTTCTTTTGGGTGGTGCAAAATTTATAAGGCAGTTTTATTCTTCGGGTCAGTACGGTTACAGCGATACCTCATTTAGGTCTTTTTTTATGTTTTGGCGCTTTTATGCAATGAAAACAATTTTATATAAAAAATAATTATTTTTGCATCACTTTATTCTGCGAGCTATGAATTTTGTATGGCTGCTCGTTTTTTGCGGGACAAGATGACGTTTTCAGCGGTACCATGGATATTTATATGCGTCTTTTTGATCGCGCGTTATTGCACTTTTTGTTCGGCGGTAGGATAATAAATCATTATTTTTTGCTTCGTTTTTTATTTTTATTTTTTAAGGGGTTCTCTTAAGGGGTTAACTATTGGGACAGTTTTATAGGGCGGGTCGTTATGGACGCGGCGATACCAAATATGTGCACTTTTATTGTTTTTTTTTTTTTATTTCCAAAAAATGAATTTATTGGGGAATATTTTTTTTTTTTTTTCAATTTATTTAGCGATTTTTTTTAAATTATTTTTACACTTTTTTTTATTTTTTTTTACTTTATTACAATGTCCCAGGGGGGACATAACTGTCCTGTGACAGATCGCTGATCTGTCACATCACAGATCACTGTGACAGATCAGCGATCTGCACAGGCTTCCTCATGCCTGTGCTTTGCAGGCACTGAAGAAGCCAGCTTCCTGCAGGCCCCCGGAGGTCCCCGTCACCATATTGGATCCGGGGACCTGCAGGAAAGGAGCCCCCCGCAGCAGCGCTGCACATTGCGCTGCCGTGGGGGGCTCAGGGAAGCACGGAGGGAGCCCCCTCCCTGCCGATGCTTCCCTTTAACACCCGGTACAACGCAATCGTGTTTGATCGCGGTGTGCAAGGGGTTAACGTGTCGGGGGCGGTCCGTGACCGCCCCTGACACATTGTGCCGGGTATCAGCTATGATAATTAGCTGACACTCGGCCGCGATCAGCGGCGCTCACCACGTGGGTGCCGCTGATCGTGATGACGTAATATTCCATCCATGGTAATTAGGTCCATGGTCACATGGACGGAATATTACGTCAATTGTAGGTAAGGGGTAAGCTGAATCCTAGGCAGGACATTGGTTTGCGTAGTGATTGCAAAGTACATAAAATAAGTTGAGGTATTGCTTAACAATCAGGGAACTAGGATGGAAGTCTGTGTTTCTGTTAGAGGTCTTATTTAAGGAGAATTTGTAACTGGGAAAAAACCCTCCTAAGCCGTCAATTTGGGCATGCAGGTCACAAAGTTGAATACCTTGGTATCTGTTATGCAAAGTCTTTTTCCAGAGAAATCCACGTTTTTCTTATTATGTTTAAGGACATAGATCTCCCCAAGAATCTGCCTCCAAAGCTAATTTTAAATGAAATAAGGCATTACCAGTGTGATTGACAGTCTGCTCTCATGATCTACATGAAATACATTGGTGACTTCCCCCTTTTAATTAAATATAAGCTCAGCAGTCAGAGTCTCAGGGAGGTCTCAGGTGTTTGGCCTTGAGATCTTACCAACTCATTTACATATTAGGAAAAACATGGATTTCTCTGGAATAAGATACTGAATATCAGGTGTCATGGTATTTGACCTACATGCCCATATAGACGGCTTAGGAGGTGTTAGGCGTCAGGTTTCTGCGTCTGCTCTGCAGGAATCCAGAGCCTCACATTCTGCAGTCTCCTGCTGTCTACTGCAGAGAAGATTTCTGTACAGCAGACCGTTCCAGAGACTAAGTTCCTCTGTGAGCCTACTGAGCATGCTCACGAGACGATCTCCCATTGGAGATCGGGAGTCATGTGCCCAGGTCCTGCTCCAGATCTCATTGGTCCATCTCGGAGATCTGGAAGGTCCCGCACGGCTCTAAAAAGCGCGCATGACCGTTCGGCCATGCGCTAGTATAGACTTTTCAAGCTAAATGTGTGAATGGTGACGGATGTATGACTCTGGTGACTGACTCATTTGAAAACCCTTCCCTTTGATATTACGCATGTGGATAGGGAATTAGTGCAGCAGTCAGCGCCAGTCAGTGGCAAGCCTTAGGCCACTGTGCACACCGCACCTCTACTTTAGCATCTGACATTGCGCCTGCTTGCTAGCTTTGTTGACTATTGGCTGTGTCCTACGCTGCGCTGCAGTTGCAACCCTCCTTGGCATCCGCAGTAGCGACGCCGCACACACGGTAGGTCTTGACGGACGCAGCTCCTCTGCCTTGGGTCCTGCTCCTGTGACCAGATACCATGTGTGCATTTCCCTGTGGTCAGTGACACTAACAGGCTCAGCGTTTTTGTATGTTTATGTTGCGGCGCCTCTGTGTGTGAACAGAGTCCGCTTTGCGCACTTCGGGTGAAGTTGAACCCGTGTGCATTATACCACCATATTGCTTGTCTGTCATTACCTAGCAGTGGTGTAACATCTACTGCACAGTGGACCCCGAGCGGCGAACGCACTTTATTATTTATTTTTATTTAGTGCGTTCCGCCGTTCCTAACAAGAGGGTTGAGCCTACTGACAGATTCCTTTTAAAAGTGGAAAGGAAATACATTCCAGCAGTGAAAAAAAACTTTAGGTGCAACTGTTAGTACTAAAAAGTACACAAAAGCTAAACCAATAAAAAAATTGCAAACATACTTAAGATAGACGCAAATGGTCCAAGGCAAGAGAGTAAAAAAGCAGCCTCTCTTTCTCCTTTTCCAATGCCTTTTTGGCTTACAGACATCTTACAGTTGTACAAATCTTCCCTAATGTTCTGACTATATTACGGTATGTGCACTCAATGTCTTTTAGATACTGGTGTACCCCCTGAGCTTTGTAAAACACTTCTGGAAAATGCTGGTGATGTTTTTCTTGAAGCATCTTTTTTGGCGTCCTTTCGGTCGTTTTTGCTATGGCTTGTGAACAGCTTTCCAACCGAAAGCCACCATAAGAATGCTCAGATTACTTCTTTTAGTCACACAGCTTACAAAGAATGAAGTGGTTAAATGAAGCTCAAAGAGATTTGAACACCGCACTGTTTCTGCCTGAAATCCTCCTAAAAAGACACTGTGTGTAGATACCATTAAAGGCCATTCAAAGCCAAACTGTTCAGCTATTAGCATAATTAGATTTCCAAATATAATAATAATTAAATCACCAAAATATGCCTGCCTTCTTTTTACAGATTGCAGCCACAGAAGGCTGTTATGACCTCAGGTGTTACACTTTCTTCCCCATAACGCCTTGCAACTATTGTATGGCATCACATGGAATAGTGCAGACATTAGGAGGGACAATCATAACCTATAAAGAAACATAGGCAGAAAATGCAGCAGCCATTTCAGGGTGATTTTAGGATATTGAGTTTGTCAGAGGTCATAGGTCAACTATACAGAAAGGAAAAATACAGGGCGCATCCACTGTGTAAAATCCATATCAAAAAACACATTAACAGAGAAAAAGGAAGGTGCTCACCTATTGGGGTTGTGAGGAAGTCACAACACCCATAAACGCATGAGAAGCAGCAGCAAGTCTGCACAGGGTCCTAGGACAAATTTGCAAAAACGGCGTGAAAGTGCAATGAGGACTGCGCTTGCTTCTGGTGGAGTACAAGGTTCTTTATTCAGCCAACGCGTTTCCTGAGCCTACTGGCTCACTTCATCAGGGCAGATTACATTGAAAGATAGTGAAACATTCTTATAGAGAAGAAAAAAAAAAAAAAAAGGAATTGGCACCAATGCAGGGTTAAATGACATCAACAAAGGTCAAAGGAAAAAAAGGTCAAAGGAAAAAAAAAACCCTCAAAAACAATGACATTTTATTACAAACATAAAAACACTACAATAAAAGTGTATTAAAATGAGAAAAAGTATAAAATTATGCAAAAATAGAAATAGAACAGAGTGCTATGGATCACGGGGTAAAAGGTGGCTAAGGTTAATGAAAAAAAAAAAGGGGGGGAGTGGTGAGACCTCAAGGAGTATTAGAACCTGGCTCATGAAGTGCAGATGTATGCTGTAAAGTGCAAGTACCAGGTATTAGTCCACTAAACCATTAGATTTAGCTGAAGTGGTTTCAGAAAAATTTTTTAGAAATTATTTGTTTTATAGAACTCAAAATTCAGCAAAATAACTTGAAGTGGTATTAGAACCTGACAAATAAAGTGCAAGTGCAGGTTGTAAAGTACAAGGTATTAGTCCACTGAACCATTAGAATAAACAGAAGTGGTTTGAAGAACATTAAAGGAATTGTTTGTCAATTTATTTTATAGGAATCAAAATTCAAAAAAAAAAAACAAAACAACTTCAAATGGTATTAGAACCTGGCTCATAGCAGGCTATAAGGTGCAATTATAAGGTATTAGTCCACTCGACTATAAGACTGTAATGATGTTTTTTGTATGTATTAGTCCATAATACCATTAAACTTTAATGATGTTTTTTTTTTTTTTTTTCCCTTTTTTTCTTCCCCCTTTCCCCTTTTTTTTGTAAAGAAATTGTTTTTTCATTTTATTTTGTAGAGAGAAAATCAAAATCGGACATCAGAAAAGAAAAAAAAAAAAAAAAAAAAGGGGCATAAAATTGGGTAAAATGTAATAAAAGTGTATGAAAATCACAATAAGGATAAAATCAAATGAAGGCATCATTGATAATATTGAGGCCATAGGAGCCAATTGTCTTCAATTTATAGATCCAATAGACCTCTTTTCTGTTTAATGCTTGGGTTCTATTGGAAACATGTTCAGGGATGTGTTCTATAGGAAAAATGATGGCTTTAGAGGAATCTCTTTGGTGAAATGAATCAAAGTGTCGTGACAGACCATGTTGTTGATATCCAATTTTAGTGTTGTGTCTATGTGAATTCATTCTACAATGAAGGGGTTGTGTGGTTCTCCCAACATACAATTTAGGACAAGGACACAGGATAACATAGATAACAAAGGCAGACACACAGGACAGGTGATTAGTGATGGTGAATTTTTCTGAGGTGAATGGATGTGAAAAGATGAAAGTATTATGGGCAATATTACTGCAAAGGCTACACCTGGGCCTCTGGCATCTAAAAATGCCTGGTGTCAAGCCGGTATGATTGTCGGGAGTATATTGGCTCAATCTGCTAGGGGCCAGATGATTTTTTAGTGATCTGGCCTTCCTAAATGTAACAGTAGGTTTGTCAGGAAGAACTTTATTGAGTACAGGATCTTTTTGGATAATGTACCATAGGTCCCCTAGTATATTTTTAATCTCCTTATGTTGGGAGTTGTAGGTAGTGATAAAATTGGCCTGATAGTTGGCATGTGTATCTTTTTCTTTAGATCTCCCACTTAAAAGAATTTGCTGGTTAAAATTTTTTGAAACATTATTAAAAGTAGAATGAACCAATTGGGAAGGGTATTTTTGAGCCAGGAATCTTCACCTTGAGGACCTCAGCCTGATTATTAAAATCCTCATCTTCTGTACAGTTCTTTCGGATTCTCTGAAATTGATTATGAGGAATGTTAAAAAGCCATTTAGAATAGTGGCTGCTCTTAAAATGGACATAACTATTGGAGTCTACCTTCTTAAAAAAAGTTTTGGTATAGATTTTGGAGTTTTTTATATAAAAGGTGATATCAAGGAAGTCCATCTGGGTATTACTAATGTGGGGGGTGAACTCCAAACCCCATATGTTGTTCTGTATGGAAGAAGTAAAGACATCAACTGAAATAAAACTGGTGTCAAAGATTAAGAATAAATCATCAATGTATCTTTTATATAAAACCACGCCCTCTAGAAATGAATCAATGGTAATAAAAGTATTCTCAAAGACCCCCATAAAAAGATTAGCATAAGTTGGCGCGACCCGTGATCCCATAGCGGTGCCTCTGATCGGATGATAAAAATCCCCCAGAAAAGTAAAAAAGTTATTATGTAAAATAAAATCCATCCCATTAAAAAAAAAATCCTTTTGAGGGTCAGACAATCGACTGTCAGTAAGTAGAAATTTTTTAAAACAGCTCAAACCCAGTTGGTGATCAATATTGGAATACAAAGCAGATACATCAAATGAAATAAAAACATAAGATTCTTTCCAAGGTATATTGTTAGTTAGGTTGATCAATTGTGCAGAATCCTTTAAAAAACTGGGGAGCTGTAGGACATGAGGCTGCATGATTCTATCTATATAAAATGATAAATTGCTGGTGAGAGAGTCAATACCAGAAATAATAGGTCTTCCTGGTGGATTAATGGTACTCTTGTGTATTTTGGGTAAATGGTACAGGAAGGGAGTAGAGGGGTTTTTAACTGTTAAAAACTTCCTTTCATGGTCATTAAGAACCCCAGAATCATGCGCCTTTTTGATAAAATCATTGTAAAAAACAGTAGCTTGGGAGATGGGGTTCTGGGGGATGGGCAGATAAAATTTTTTGTCAGATAAAATTCTAAAAGCCTCATTCACATAATCAGTTTTATCTTGAATCACTATCCCTCCACCTTTATCTGCAGATTTGATAACTAAATTCGTGTTTTTCTCCAATCTTTCCAATGCCACACGTTCTATTGAGGACAAATTCCATTTTACTGGTATATTTTGTGTAGGTAGTGTATTAAGACGATCCAATAGAAGATCACAGAATGTTTCTACATGATGTCCTCTACTTTCTAGTGGGTAGAATGAGGATTTCGCTCTGACATCAAGGTGGAAGGAAGAGACCACTGTGGTGTTAGAAGTGTCAGGGTTAGAATGAACTTTTTTGAGTTCAAAATGTCTCAGTAGGGTAAGTTTCCTAATGAATTTTTGGGCATCAAGAAATAATTCAAAACCACTGCTTTTATTTGTGGGGCAGAAGGAGAGTCCCTTGCTTAATAACCCTTCCTCATCCGGGGACAGGGGGTGAGATGATAAATTAAAAACATTTGATTTTATGGATTGTCGCTTTTCCCTTTTTTTTCTTTGCTCCTTGGCCTCTGGCTCCTCTATAGGATTTTTTCTTTTTAGTGTGACCTTCTGAAAAAAAGAAGGGATATCTCTTTTTGCTTGGGGAATGGGATTGCATGCAGCTGGTAAAAAGGACACTGCTGCTGATGAACCAGCAGCTGAGTTGTCAATAATGACCTGGTCATTAATGATCAACCTCTTTTCAGTAGAAACAGCAGGGAGTTTGTCTATACAGGAGGTAGTAGGGTTGTCAATATTAAGAACAATGAGATCAGTGGTGACCGGAGGATCAAGATCAAAGACCTCAGTAGTGTCTAATTTTGCAGGGGTGAGCGGGGGGTCAAAGAAAGGTAGGGGGAAGGAGGAAGACCTCCTTCTATCAATAATTAGTGCTGCCATGTCATTGGCAGAATTAGGAGTGACATTAACAGTGGGTATGGAAGTAGGGCTTTCCCCACTTTACTTGAAGGAATTGATGTTGGAGTCCATCAATTCAGAAAGGGTACGTGTGGGCATAGTAATGGTGGAAGGAGTAGGTGTAATAGGTACAGCTGGCCCAGGGGGATCCCTCGGTTTGCTTCTAGGGTGCTGGTTTTTCCCTCTATTGCTATTAATAAAGACTCTCCCTGGGTTGGTATTCATGGAGGAGTGAGTCTGAGTGTTAGGAAAAAAAAGGGGTTGTTTTTTAATGTGAGAAAATTTTTTAAAGTGAGAAGAATTATTAGGAACTACAGAGCTTTCTTCTAGAATGGGTGAGTCAAGGGTAGGGGAGGAAGGGGACTCTCTG
Organism: Dendrobates tinctorius; assembly: GCF_039654945.1. Taxonomy (NCBI): domain Eukaryota; kingdom Metazoa; phylum Chordata; class Amphibia; order Anura; family Dendrobatidae; genus Dendrobates; species Dendrobates tinctorius. Next base: position 22,836,699 of record NW_027361692.1, read on the forward strand.
TCCCTGCTCAATTTCTTTGACTTTTTTACAATTGTATCATGCTCCAAATTAAGAGCTGCAATAGAAATACTAGAATTAATTTTTCTAAAGAGAGGGTGATCAGAGAAATTGGATAACATTGCATTAGTTTCCAGTACCTTTTCTGCTGCAATATGAGCAAGAGTAGTCCTTTTCTTATGTAGGCAATGTAAAAGCCTCTGCATACAGTCATACTGAATATCCTCCCATTCATCTGAGAATGCAAGATCTTGCGGAAAAGGTGTCTGTAAAGAAATCCTGAGTCCTTTAGGACAGATGTGTTCGTCCATATACAGTCATATGTAAAAGTTTGGGCACCCCTATTAATGTTAACCTTTTTTCTTTATAACAATTTTGGTTTTTGCAACAGCTATTTCAGTTTCATATATCTAATAACTGATGGACTCAGTTATATTTCTGGATTCAAATGAGGTTTATTGTACTAACAGAAAATGTGCAATCTGCATTTAAACAAAATTTGACCGGTGCAAAAGTATGGGCACCCTTATCATTTTCTTGATTTGAACACTCCTAACTACTTTTTACTGACTTCCTGAAGCACTAAATTGGTTTTGTATCCTCATTAAGCTTTGAACTTCATAGCCAGGTGTATCAAATCATGAGAAAAGGTATTTAAAGTGGCCACTTGCAAGTAGTTCTCCTATTTGATTCTCCTATGAAGAGTGGCATCATGGGCTCCTCAAAACAACTCTCAAATGATCTGAAAACAAAGATTATTCAACATAGCTTTTCAGGGGAAGGATACAAAAAGTTGTCTCAGAGATTTAACCTGTCAGTTTCCACTGTGAGGAACATAGTAAGGAAATGGAAGAACACAGGTACAGTTCTTGTTAAGCCCAGAAGTGGCAGGCCAAGAAAAATATCAGAAAGGCAGAGAAGAAGAATGGTGAGAACAGTCAAGGACAATCCACAGACCACCTCCAAAGACCTGCAGCATCATCTTGCTGCAGATGGTGTCACTGTGCATCGGTCAACAATACAGCGCACTTTGCACAAGGAGAAGCTGTATGGGAGAGTGATGCCGAAGAAGCCGTTTCTGCAATCACGCCACAAACAGAGTCGCCTGAGGTATGGAAAAGCACATTTGGACAAGCCAGTTACATTTTGGAAGAAGGTCCTGTGGACTGATGAAACAAAGATTGAGTTGTTTGGTCATACAAAAAGGCGTTATGCATGCGCTGTATTGTTGACCGATGCACAGTGACACCATCTGCAGCAAGATGATGCTGCAGGTCTTTGGAGGTGGTCTGTGGATTGTCCTTGACTGTTCTCACCATTCTTCTTCTCTGCCTTTCTGATATTTTTCTTGGCCTGCCACTTCTGGGCTTAACAAGAACTGTACCTGTGTTCTTCCATTTCCTTACTATGTTCCTCACAGTGGAAACTGACAGGTTAAATCTCTGAGACAACTTTTTGTATCCTTCCCCTGAAAAGCTATGTTGAATAATCTTTGTTTTCAGATCATTTGAGAGTTGATTTGAGGAGCCCATGATGCCACTCTTCATAGGAGAATCTAATAGGAGAACTACTTGCAAGTGGCCACTTTAAATACCTTTTCTCATGATTTGATATACCTGGCTATGAAGTTCAAAGCTCAATGAGGTTACAAAACCAATTTAGTGCTTCAGGAAGTCAGTAAAAAGTAGTTAGGAGTGTTCAAATCAAGAAAATGATAAGGGTGCCCATACTTTTGCACCGGTCAAATTTTGTTTAAATGCAGATTGCACATTTTCTGTTAGTACAATAAACCTCATTTGAATCCAGAAATATAACTGAGTCCATCAGTTATTAGATATATGAAACTGAAATAGCTGTTGCAAAAACCAAAATTGTTATAAAGAAAAAAGGTTAACATTAATAGGGGTGCCCAAACTTTTACATATGACTGTATATAGCTAGAAATCTAGCGTGTAGGCTGTTGGAGATTTCTTCTTTGATGGAATCTTCTAAGGTGTGGAAAAGGGTCCTCATGGTCCTGGTGTCGTCCTCCGAAAAGGCTACTTGTGGGGTCTCCTCCTGGTTGACCGGGTGGATTTTGCCAACCACCTGTAATATGAGGCGTTCTCTGGAGAGAAGGTGATGATTGAAATAGTCCATAACGGATCCTGGACAGTGGAGCAGCTCCTGAGAAAATCACCGACCGCTGAGCCCCCGCCAAGGGACACGAGTGAACTGTGAATTGAAAGGAAAAATACAGGGCGCATTCACTGTGTAAAATCCGTATCAAAAAACACATTAACAGAGAAAAAGGAAGGTGCTCTCCTATTGGGGTTGTGAGGAAGTCACAACACCCATAAACGCATGAGAAGCAGCAGCAAGTCTGCACAGGGTCCTAGGACAAATTTGCAAAAACGGCGTGAAAGTGCAATGAGGACTGCACTTGCTTCTGGTGGAGTACAAGGTTCTTTATTCAGCCAACGCGTTTCCTGAGCCTACTGGCTCACTTCATCAGGGCAGATTACATTGAAAGATAGTGAAACATTCTTATAGAGAAAAAAAAAAAAAAAGGAATTGGCGCCAATGCAGGGTTAAATGACATCAACAAAGGTCAAAGGAAAAAAAGGTCAAAGGAAAAAAAAAAAAAAAACTCAAAAACAATGAAATTTTATTACAAACATAAAAACACTACAATAAAAGTGTATTAAAATGAGAAAAAGTATAAAATTATGCAAAAATAGAAATAGAACAGAGTACATTTAGGAAGGCCAGATCACTAAAAAATCATCTGGCCCCTAGCAGATTGAGCCAATATACTCCCGACAATCATACCGGCTTGACACCAGGCATTTTTAGATGCCAGAGGCCCAGGTGTAGCCTTTGCAGTAATATTGCCCATAATACTTTCATCTTTTCACATCCATTCACCTCAGAAAAATTCACCATCACTAATCACCTGTCCTGTGTGTCTGCCTTTGTTATCTATGTTATCCTGTGTCCTTGTCCTAAATTGTATGTTGGGAGAACCACACAACCCCTTCATTGTAGAATGAATTCACATAGACACAACACTAAAATTGGATATCAACAACATGGTCTGTCATGACACTTTGATTCATTTCACCAAAGAGATTTCTCTAAAGCCATCATTTTTCCTATAGAACACATCCCTGAACATGTTTCCAATAGAACCCAAGCATTAAACAGAAAAGAGGTCTATTGGATCTATAAATTGAAGACAATTGGCTCCTATGGCCTCAATATTATCAATGATGCTTTCATTTGATTTTATCCTTATTGTGATTTTCACACACTTTTATTACATTTTACCCAATTTTATGCCCCTTTTTTTTTTTTTTTTCTTTTCTGATGTCCGATTTTGATTTTCTCTCTACAAAATAAAATGAAAAGACAATTTCTTTACAAAAAAAAGGTGAAAGGGGGAAGAAAAAAAGGGAAAAAAAAAAAAAAAAAACATCATTAAAGTTTAATGGTATAATGGACTAATACATACAAAAAACATCATTACAGTCTTATAGTTGAGTGGACTAATACCTTGTAATTGCACCTTATAGCCCGCTATGAGCCAGGTTCTAATACCATTTTAAGTTGTTTTTTTTTTTTTTTTTTTCTTTTTGAATTTTGATTCCTATAAAATAAATTGACAAACAATTCCTTTAATGTTCTTCAAACCACTTCTGTTTATTCTAATGGTTCAGTGGACTAATACCTTGTACTTTACAACCTGCACTTGCACTTTATTAGTCAGGTTCTAATACCACTTCAAGTTATTTTGATTTCTATAAAACAAATAATTTCTAAAAATTTTTTCTTAAACCACTTCAGCTAAATCTAATAGTTTAGTGGACTAATACCTGGTACTTGCACTTTACAGCATACAACTGCGCTTCATGAGCCAGGTTCTAATACTCCTTGAGGTCTCACCCCTCCCCCCCCTTTTTTTTTTTTCATTAACCTTAGCCACTTTTTACCCCGTGATCCATAGCACTCTGTTCTATTTCTATTTTTGCATAATTTTATACTTTTTCTCATTTTAATACACTTTTATTGTAGTGTTTTTATGTTTGTAATAAAATTTCATTGTTTTTGAGTTTTTTTTTTTTTTTTTTCCTTTGACCTTTGTTGATGTCATTTAACCCTGCATTGGCGCCAATTCCTTTTTTTTTTTTTCTCTATAAGAATGTTTCACTATCTTTCAATGTAATCTGCCCTGATGAAGTGAGCCAGTAGGCTCAGGAAACGCGTTGGCTGAATAAAGAACCTTGTACTCCACCAGAAGCAAGCGCAGTCCTCATTGCACTTTCACGCCGTTTTTGCAAATTTGTCCTAGGACCCTGTGCAGACTTGCTGCTGCTTCTCATGCGTTTATGGGTGTTGTGACTTCCTCACAACCCCAATAGGTGAGCACCTTCCTTTTTCTCTGTTAATGTGTTTTTTGATACGGATTTTACACAGTGGATGCGCCCTGTATTTTTCCTTTCAATTCACAGTTCACTCGTGTCCCTTGGCGGGGGCTCAGCGGTCGGTGATTTTCTCAGGAGCTGCTCCACTGTCCAGGATCCGTTATGGACTATTTCAATCATCGCCTTCTCTCCAGAGAACGCCTCATATTACAGGTGGTTGGCAAAATCCACCCGGTCAACCAGGAGGAGACCCCACAAGTAGCCTTTTCGGAGGACGACACCAGGACCATGAGGACCCTTTTCCACACCTTAGAAGATTCCATCAAAGAAGAAATCTCCAACAGCCTACACGCTAGATTTCTAGCTATATATATTGATGAACACATCTGTCCTAAAGGACTCAGGATTTCTTTACAGACACCTTTTCCGCAAGATCTTGCATTCTCAGATGAATGGGAGGATATTCAGTATGACTGTATGCAGAGGCTTTTACATTGCCTACATAAGAAAAGGACTACTCTTGCTCATATTGCAGCAGAAAAGGTACTGGAAACTAATGCAATGTTATCCAATTTCTCTGATCACCCTCTCTTTAGAAAAATTAATTCTAGTATTTCTATTGCAGCTCTTAATTTGGAGCATGATACAATTGTAAAAAAGTCAAAGAAATTGAGCAGGGACAGAGAGTCCCCTTCCTCCCCTACCCTTGACTCACCCATTCTAGAAGAAAGCTCTGTAGTTCCTAATAATTCTTCTCACTTTAAAAAATTTTCTCACATTAAAAAACAACCCCTTTTTTTTCCTAACACTCAGACTCACTCCTCCATGAATACCAACCCAGGGAGAGTCTTTATTAATAGCAATAGAGGGAAAAACCAGCACCCTAGAAGCAAACCGAGGGATCCCCCTGGGCCAGCTGTACCTATTACACCTACTCCTTCCACCATTACTATGCCCACACGTACCCTTTCTGAATTGATGGACTGCAACATCAATTCCTTCAAGTCAAGTGGGGAAAGCCCTACTTCCATACCCACTGTTAATGTCACTCCTAATTCTGCCAATGACATGGCAGCACTAATTATTGATAGAAGGAGGTCTTCCTCCTTCCCCCTACCTTTCTTTGACCCCCCGCTCACCCCTGCAAAATTAGACACTACTGAGGTCTTTGATCTTGATCCTCCGGTCACCACTGATCTCATTGTTCTTAATATTGACAACCCTAATACCTCCTGTATAGACAAACTCCCTGCTGTTTCTACTGAAAAGAGGTTGATCATTAATGACCAGGTCATTATTGACAACTCAGCTGCTGGTTCATCAGCAGCAGTGTCCTTTTTACCAGCTGCATGCAATCCCATTCCCCAAGCAAAAAGAGATATCCCTTCTTTTTTTCAGAAGGTCACACTAAAAAGAAAAAATCCTATAGAGGAGCCAGAGGCCAAGGAGCAAAGAAAAAAAGGGAAAAGCGACAATCCATAAAATCAAATGTTTTTAATTTATCATCTCACCCCCTGTCCCCAGATGAGGAAGGGTTATTAAGCAAGGGACTCTCCTTCTGCCCCACAAATAAAAGCAGTGGTTTTGAATTATTTCTTGATGCCCAAAAATTCATTAGGAAACTTACCCTACTGAGACATTTTGAACTCAAAAAAGTTCATTCTAACCCTGACACTTCTAACACCACAGTGGTCTCTTCCTTCCACCTTGATGTCAGAGCGAAATCCTCATTCTACCCACTAGAAAGTAGAGGACATCATGTAGAAACATTCTCTGATCTTCTATTGGATCGTCTTAATACACTACCTACACAAAATATACCAGTAAAACGGAATTTGTCCTCAATAGAACGAATGTCATCCGCTCAATGCCAACTTTTATTCCCCATTGACTTGCATTGGGGTCGGGTTTCGGACGAAACTCCGACTTTTTTTGCCCTAGTCGGACCAGTTTCTTCTGAAACAAATTTTGTTTCATGAAACCCGATCCGACTAAAGTCGCTCAACTCTACAAGCGACATTGCAAACTTTTTGCACCATTTGTGCAATTTGTGAAGGGAGAAAAAAATGTTTTTAAAATGCAAAAGAAATTTCCAAAAAATCAAGATGTTTAATAGCAATGTGATTTGATAATAATGTACACACATATATATTCATTTGTGCTAATAATCTCATTTTTAAATCTGTCTTGCACTTTTTACCACTAGAACGATGCCCCTTCTGGCTCTGTTTACCCCCCAATACCCAATGGAACCATGTAGTTCTTCTGCCCTTAGTCAATCCTGCACAGTGCAGTCTTTCTCAGCTTTGCTGACTGCCAACATAGCTCTGTTGAATGGTGCCTGAAAGGAGAGATATGGCTGGATAGGGCTTTATACAGGGGTCTGAATTAAGACATTTACTGTAGGACAGTGAGTATAGAAGGGCTAAAATGGGAGGTATACTGCAGGATGGATAAGGTTTGTAATGGTGAAAATAGCCAGTTCACAATAGATACTCGGGGCTCAGAACCCCACCACTATTCTGTGAATCCAAAGAAAGAATTGTCTGGCTGAACAAATGTTTATTAAAATTTCTTAAATGCTTTACTCCAAAATGTTTAAAACAAGTAGAGCAAATCCATAAAGAAATCCATACCACCCTGCAGGATGGGCCTGTGTACAGGGGCACATTACCACCTTAAAGGATACTCTAAAAAATAACTTATTTATAACAATTTATAACATTTAAAACCAAGTATGTCCAATAAAATAACAATCAAGAAACCCCTCATAATGTCAGGATACACAAGTTAGCATTAACCACACAGCACTGTCTCCATCAAATGTGATCATCTGACAGCAAGATCCTTATTGGATTCACTAATTCCTGAATGTTATTAGTAAGACTAAATGACATATAAAGTCCCCTAGTGCATCAAAAGTGAAAGGAAAAGAAACTTGTGGATCTCATCCATTTCATATGATGAGCAAAAGAAGTTAAAGTAACGTAGAGACAAGATAAAAAAAAGTTTAAAAAAATTTAAAAAAAATTAAAAAAATCACAAAATATAAAATAAAGCAATGAAAAAAATAATAGCAATAAACACGTACAGTTATGTAATAAGAAAAATAAACAAAAATAGTGTACATATTTGATATCACTGCATCTGGAGAAACCCGATCTATAAAAGGGTGACAGTTTTAAACCCCTTCAGTGAATGCCATCAAAAAATAAATAAAAACTATGCTTTTTTATCATACTGCCAAAAAGTAGAATAAAATGTGATCAAAAAGACAAATGTAAATAAAAATGGTACAGCTGAAAATGTCATCTTGTCCTGAAAAAACAAGCCTCTGTACAGCTCCGTGCAGTGAGAAATAAAAAAGCTATATCTCTCAGAATATAGTGATACAAAAGCAATTCTTTTTCTATAAAATAGATTTTATAGTGTAAAAGCATCAAAACATTAAAAATGGTATCACTGTAATTGTACTGACCCGAAGAATAAAATTGTCTTATCACTTTTACTACAAAGTGAACAACATAAAAGAACAAGAGTTCCTGAATTGCTCCTTTTTGTTCACTATGGGTCTCAAAAATCGTAATAGAAAACAATCAAAAAATGTTACGTGCCCGAAAATTAAATAATAAAGCTGGAGAGACAGAAAGCGAAAATAATGTCTTATCTGATAGACAACTGGAATAAAATATTGTTCCGCTCAAATGTTAGGGCTGTGACAGTCACAACTCCTATAAAATGTAAAGGCCCATGGTTCAAAGGCATAGTCACACACAAGGTTAAAGAATGAATGCAGTTTATTGTGTCAACGCTTCAGGACCAAACCTCAATGTTCTTTGAACCTTGGATAGCATGCGCCCGGAAATGGTACCAATAAAAATGTCGAGCCCTCACATGGCTCTGTTCACAGAAATTTAGAAAAAATATAGCTCTTGAAATTTACAAAAAATGTAGCTCTTGAAATATGGCAACACCAAAATATGGCAATGCAAAAGCTTGTTTTTGAAAAAAAAAAAAGTGTTTTTTAGTGTGTGATAGCAAGCAAACATAAAAATCTTAAATTGTTGTAATGGCACCAACCCAAAGAATAAAGCCATCAAATCTCCTATACCGCATGAGGAACTGCGTAAAAAATAAATAAAACCAATTTTTCACCTGCTGTTGATTTGTTCATTCTGCCTAACAAAGATCGCAGTAAGGCTCGGCTAACATTTAATCTGCACTCTATGCTGAGAGCTTACACCGGAGTTTCTGTGTAACTCTCTGAAATGTGTGATTCAGATGGAACCAACAGCTTAAGATTCCCTATAATGAGGCAGAAGGAGACACTATGTATGCTGTCTGGCTTATCATCCAGTCATGTCCCTATTTTTAAGCGCGCATAAGGGCAGTTTCACACGTCAGTATCTCCGTTACGTGTAGTGACAGTTTTCTCACGTACCGGAGACACTGACACACGTAGACACATTCGAATGAATGTGTCTATGCAGATGTCAGCATGTTTTCACGGACCGTGTGTCCGTGTGCAAAACACGCTGACATGTCCGTTTTTGTGCAACAGCACGGAACACACGGACCCATACAAGTCAATGGGTCCGTGTAAACACGTACCGCACATGGATGCTTTCCGTGTGCAATCCGTGTGCGTTTTTAAAAGTCAAAGGGTTAACATTGAAAATAATTTTTCAAAAACACGGACAGCATATGGACAGCACACGGATGGTACACACGGACATACGGATAGCACACAGATGTCACACAGATGGCATACGTATGCACACGGACACACAGACATGGATAGCTCCGGTACCGGTTTTTCCGGTACCGGAATTATCTGGACGTGTGAAACTGCCCTAAAAGTGCTTTTGGCCACAGGTATGTACACCACTGAACAGAGGCCAGACGGAGTCAAAAGTAACTCTGCTGCCTTGTTATAGTGAATGGATCCCTCATGGGTTTCACCTGAATTATGTCATTTGGAAATTTAGAAGGATAACCCAGTGTAAGGGTGTGTGCACATGCTGCGGATTCTACTGCGGATCCGCAGCGGTTTTGGTCCTGTACTGGTCCAGTACCATAATATTGTATGGGAAATGGAAACCGCAGTGCAGATGGTGCAGATTTTTCCACGCGGATTTGCTGCAGTTTCTAATCTGCAGAAAGAATTGACATGTCAATTCTTTCAGCGGATTCCGCTGCGCTTTACCATCTCCATTGTAGAGGTGATAAACCGCAGATAAACCACAGGTCTTTTGACCTTTTTAATCACAATTTAATGAGCAATTTCAAATATCACCATAAACAATCTGGGTATGTACCAATAAGGTTATACAATTAATCACAATTTAGGACCCATGAAGTAAAAAAGAGGCTCCAAAGAAATGATGGTACTAAAAAAATACATTTTATTTAAACAATGTTAAACACATATAATCCAAGAGATGTGCATATCAAAATATATAGGTCTTTTGACCTGCGGATTTACCTGCGGATTTTGCTAAATCCGCGCCGATCAATCTGCAGCAGAATCCGCAGCGTGTGCACACACCCTAAGTATTCAGCGTAGAGCACAGGATAAATGTGAATCAAAATGTTATGTAAAATGTTCTCAATGAAAGATCAGATCCGTCATCTGTCCATGTAAATATAGGAGGGTTCCAAGTTACTCACAGCACAAAGGCTTTGGAAAAGCGATATGAATCGTCGTCACCCAAAAAGAAATCCGATGACTTCTGCGCTCCCAAACCTAAATTCTTTCTGAGCTCCAGTGTTCCTAATCCACATTTAGTGTCTACGTTTTGCTTTTTTTTTTAAGCAATGAGCACTTGCTTAATTTATGGGGTACATGTATCCAGAAGCACAAGCTGGGAATATGTCACTACAATGTACGGGCACTATAATATAAACACCAAAACCCAAACACAAGAAAAATGGGTTCAGAAGAGTATATTTAGGATAAAATAAATATTTTTTATTTCTCAACCAAATACATTACAAAAACATGAAAATAGAGCAACACTCACTAAGCAGGCACATTAATAAGGGGGAAAAATTGTACAAATATATACAGTACACAAAAAGTACCAATGAATTAAGTCTCCTATATAGTTCCATAAACCCCATGAGGTAATTACCATATGATCCCCTGCATGGGAATTCAATTTATCCAAAATGGTGATTTGTATAGGCACACAGTGTGTCAAATTAAATTCAAATAAAGGTCTAATAGTGCATAGTTAGCATATGTGCAATCAGGTGGCAGTTTGTAATCAAAGGTACTTACATCTATATATATATAATTTCCTTAAATTGTCTGCCATCCACTTCTGTCTGGATGTTCCCGAATCCCACAATCCACCGCGCCACACCGGAAGTACGCCGACCGCCATATTGGAATACCCAAGTGATAGGTATTCCAATATGGCACCCGCTGGTGGTACAAGGCCCTTCCACAGTACCACCAGCAGGACACCGCCAGGACCCCCTGTCGCCGCCGGACCCGCCTCCGCTGTTGGACTCGTGGCTGCCGGACCCGCCGCTGCCTGCCCACCCACCTCCGTGCATTCACAGCCAGTAGGAAAGACCGCAGCATGCAGCCTGTGCTGGAGATGGGGTGCAGGCGCCATCTGGTGGCACCTCACCCCATCTCCAGCACAGGCCGCAAGCCATTGTCTTTCCTGCCGGCTGCCCGCTGCCGCCACCAGGACCCCCCCACCGCCAGACCCGCCGCCGCTGTTGGACTCGCGGCTGCCGGACCCGCCACTGCCTGCCCACCCACCTCCGTGCATTCACAGCCAGTAGGAAAGACCGCAGCTTGCAGCCTGTGCTGGAGATGGGGTGCGGGCGCCCTCTGGTGGCACCTCACCCCATCTCCAGCACAGGCCGCAAGCCATTGTCTTTCCTGCCGGCTGCCCGCTGCCGCCACCAGGACCCCCCCGCCGCTGGACCCGCCGCTGCTGGACCCTCTCGCCGCTGGTCATGCCACCGGACCCCCCCTGCCAGTCCCTCCACTGCCTGCCCACCATGTACATACACACACACACACATTTATACATACACACCTACACACACATACTCACACACACAATCTCACACACGTACTCACACACACACGTACTCACACACTCACGTACTCACATACACACACGTACTAACATCTCCAGCACGGGCTGCAAACCACCCTCTTTCCTGCCGGCTGTGACTGCACGGATGTGGGTGGGCAGGAAGCTGCCGGACACTCACACACGTACTCGCACACACACGTACATACACACACACATGTACATACACACACATGTACAAACACACATGTACACACACTTCCCTCCCGATGCACACCTCTAGTATATTATAAATGGTGAAGTGCCTCAGACCTGCTGCCCCACTATAATAGCAGATTTGCAATTTTGAACCCCCTGACGAAGGTCTGTACCGAAACACTCATCAGATTGGCGCCACATTCAGTACTCCGGACCACTAGGTACAACCCTAATCGTGCTTCCATATGTAAAGAGACGGATAATACGAATGGTAACAAAAGAGCCCAGAAAAACTTCTAAACAAATTAAAGGTGAACTTCAAGCTCAAGGAACATCAGTGTCAGATCGCACCATCCATCATTGTTTGAGCCAGAGTGGACTTCATGGGAGATGACCAAGGAGTAAAAACCATTGTTGGAAAAAAAATCATAAAAAAGCCAGACCAAAGTACATGTTGACAAGCCACAAAGCTGCTGGGAGAATGTTCTATGGAGAGATGAGACAAAAATGAAACTTTTTGGCAAGGCATATCAGCTCTATGTTCACACATGTAAAAATGAAACATATCAAGGAAAAAACACTGTCCCTACTGTGAAACATGGAGTAGGCGCTGTTATGTTCTAGGGATGCTTTGCTGCATCTGGCACAGGATGTCTAGAATTTGTGCAGGGTACAATGAAATCTCAAGACTATCAAGGGATTCTAGAGAGAAATGTGCTGCCCATTGTGAGAAAGCTTGGTCTTAGTTGCAGGTCATGGGTCTTTCAACAGGATAATGACCCAAAACACACAGCTAAAAACACCCAAGAATGCCTAAGAGGAAAACATTGGACTATTCTAAAGTGGCCTTCTGTGAGCCCTGACCTAAATCCTATTGAGCATCTTTGGAAAGAGCTGAAAAATGCCATCTGGAAAAGGCAACCTTCAAACACGAGACAACTGGAGCAGTTTGCTCTTGAGGACTGGGCCAAAATACCTGTTGAGAGGTGCAGAAGTCTCATTGACAGTTACAGGAATCATTTGATTGCAGTGATTGCCTCAAAAGGTTGTGCAATAAAATATTAAGTTAAGGGTACCATCATTTCTGTCGAGGCCTATTTCATGAGTTTTATTTTTTTAAATTCTGTGGATGCATAGTTGAAAAGCAATGTCTGACTTTCATTTGATCATTTTCATTTTTAATTTATTATTACTTTTGTCAGATTTAAGTTATTTCTGTGACCATTGTGGGTTTTTCTGTCATTAAATGAGAGGTGCAAACAATTTTGACCACGTGTGTATATACTGCTCTGGCAAAAATTAAGAGACTACCACATCTAAACCCTGTCATGGGCAGCCCATTCTCCAGACCTGAACCCCATTGAAAACCTCTGGAATGTAATCAAGAGGATGATGGATAGTCACAAACCATCAAACAAAGAAGAACTGCCTAAATTTTTGTGCCAGAAGCAGTGTTAAAGACTGGTGGCAAGCATGCCAAGACGCATGAAAGTTGTTATTAAAAATCATGGTTATTCCACAAAATATTGATTTCAGAACTCTTCCTGAGTTAAAGCATTAGTATTATTGTTTCTAAATGATTATGAACGTGTTTTCTTTGCACTATTTGAGATCTGAAAGCACTGTTTTTTTATTTTTTTTAAATTTTGACCATTTTTCTTTGTCAGAAAAAAAAATACAAAATGTTTTGCTTGGAAATTCGGAGACATGTTGTCAGAAGTTTATAGACTAAAAGAACAATTTACATTTTACTCAAAAATATACCTATAAAGAGAAAAGTCAGACAAACTGAACATTTGAAAGTGGTCTCTTAATTTTTGCCAGAGGTGTATATATACAGTATATATTTATATGTGTGTGTGTGTATTTTACTGTATATTTGTCTCTATCCATCACACATAGCCTTTTCTTGCATTTTCGCAGCGATTTTTAAGGCACGATTTTGCCGGGAAAACGCAAACAAAAGCATCTCATCCAATCCTATGTGATTCCGCACATGCTGTGCTAATGCTGCGGATTTTTCCGTGGCTGAATTGCATCCCGGAAAAATATGCAGCATGTTCATTCTTTGTGCGTAAAATCCGCACACATAGGAATGCATTGTTCTACTTACTTTCCTTATGTGGCTGTGCCCACCATGCGAAAAGTAAGCAGAACATTTGCGGATGGTACCCACGGTCTGGAGGAGAGGAGATTCTCCTCCAGGCTCTGGGTACCATATCCCTGTAAAAATAGAATTAAAATAAAAAAAATTGTCATATTCTCACCTTCCGATGTCCCTCGCAGCGTCACCAGGCCTCAGCAATGCTCCCAGCAAGTCCCGTTCCCAGTGATGCATTGCGACAATGACCTTTGATGACGTCACGGTCTCACAAAACCGTAGCGGTCTCGCGAGACCGCGACGTCATCAAAGGTCATTGTCGCAAGGCATCGCTGGGAACGGGACTTGCCGGGAGCATCGCGATTATCGAGAACGCTGATCGGGATGCCGGAAGGTGAGAATATCATGATTTTTAAATTTTTTTATTATTTTTAACATTAGATCTTTTTACTACTGATGCCGCATAGGCAGGCTTAATAGTAAAAAGTTGGTCACACTCGTCAAACACTATGTTTGACGAGTGTGACCAACCTGTCAATCAGTTTTCCAAGCGTTGCTACAGATCGCTTGGAAAACGCTAGCATTTTGCAAGCTAATTACGCTTGCAAATTGCTAGTTTTTCCGTGGGAAATAGGTGGGAATTTAAAATGCGGTTTTCTCGCATATTTCTTGCGGAAATTCGACACGTGTGCACATAGCCCTTAATAGCCTCCTGCTGTTTTTTTCCCCATTCGTATGATATTAGTATATGATTGCCCCTCTCTTTTTCATAGTAGTGAATTATCATCTTATATTTAGATTTCAATGTGACTGTAATTTTTACATATCTGAGCATTGTCTCGTTTACTGTTCCCACACAAATAGTATTTCATTCATTGGGGGTCTTCGCATTGGGTTTACTTTGCTTCCTGAGGCTTTTCATCTTTTTACAAATAGACTCTGTTAGTTCCATTTTATATACACTTCATTTTTTATAAATGTTTTCTCTTTTGTGACCCGGTAACAATACAGCTATTTCAGTTTTGCTGTTTGGACAATCATATATACAGTACCATTTACCTATGTCCAAGTTCTTTATGTTTGTACAGTATTAATTTGATTTATCCTATTTACCAATCTGCATTTGCAACTTTCACCTTTTTTACTTCTCTTGTCGTGGCATATATTATTGTTCTGTGTGGTTTGGGGTGTCATATCTTATCATGTACCCTTGTGTGTGTGTGTGTGTCTGTGTATATATATATATATATATATATATATAAATGTCCACAAATTGAGAAAATAGATATCTGGCACCGTTGTGTGGAAAAATACCCTGAATGTCTGCACATATATTTTTCACATTAATAAAAAAACACCTTAATCCCACTTGGAAAGGGTGCTCAATCCCATATTGAAAAAACAGAACATTTCGTTGTGGAGAAAGAGAAAAAGCAGGATGGCACTCACCGTTCATGTGAATCAAATCATGGACAACAGCCGTTTAAATCATGGACAACAGCCGTTTCGCGCTCAGTACGCTTCAACAGGACCTGTTGAAGCGTATGGAGCGTGAAACGGTTGTTGTCCGTCTTCCAGCACATTGCTCCCGTGCCTATGCCGATGCCTTCTGTATGTGAAATAAAGTGATCCTGCTTTCTCTCTTTCTCCACAACGATATATATATATAAATATATATACTAGATGGAAGCCTGATGCTATCTCATCGGGAGGGTGGTAATGTCACGATGGGGGCAGGCTTTGCAGCATTGGGAATCTTTCCCCATATGCTCATCCACCTATCCCCTCTCTCTTTCCCCATGTGCTGACTTCTCCCATCTGTGCTATCCCCCTTGTCTGCTGTATCTCTCCTTCCTGTGCTGTGTTCTCCCCTCATGTGCTGTCCCATTTGAGCTGTCTCCCCATTGTGCTCTGTCTCTCTCACCCCTGTGTCTGACTGTGTACAGAACATACCAAAGCTCCTGGGAGGAAGCAAAAGACAATACTGACATTACAGCAGGGGATCACGGAGGATACATTTTGTGAGGTAAAATATTGTTTAAAAAGAGTCAGTGGAGATTCTGCTCTTCCAGCACTTAGAGGTTCTGTATTTGTAGTCCACAAAATATTGTACAGAAATTTGTTCCTCCAGAGTCTCGCTGTGTGGCTAAGCAGTACTGTACAGTCTCATATGGGGCATTGCCAAATTCAGCAGAAATTGTGTGACAAATTTTGGTGCTATTTTTATCTGTTTCCTCATGTGAAAATGTAAAATCTGGGGTTAAAACTTTTTTTGGTAAAAATGTAATTATTTTTCTTCACTGCTCAATGGTATAAAATTCTGTGACTCACCTGTGGTGTCAATATGATCACGGCCCTTTTATATTAATTCATTGAGAGGTGTAGCTTGTAAAATGGGGTCACTTATGGGGGTTCTGCTGTTCTGGCACCTCAGGGACTCTTCCACTGGGTCATGACACCCATAAACATCAGAATCTGCACTACAGTAGGGCGCTTCTTCCCTTCTGAGCTTTCCACTGTGCCTGAAAAGTATTTCCTGATTATATTTAAGATATTGGTGCACTCAAGAGAAATTGCACAATCACCTGCGAGGTCTATTTCTTCCTATTAGCCTTATAAAAATTAAAAACTTGGGGCAAAAGCAACATTTTGGTGGTAAAAATGTCATTATTCTTTCTTCACCATCCAATGGTATACATTTTTGTGAGGCAGATGTGGTGTCAACATCCTCATACCTGTAGATGAATTCATTAGGGGAGAATGTAGTTTGCAAAATGTGTAAAATGGGGTGACTTATGGAGGGGTTCTGCTGTTCTAGCACCTCAGGGGCTCTGCCAATGTGACATGTCACCTTCAAACCATTCCAGCAAAATCTCATCTCCAAACTGGCGCTCCTTCCCATCTGAGCTCTGCACTGTGCCTCAAATGTATGAATGCCCTTATAGACAACTTAGGAGGATTGATAGATTCCTTTTAAACACTGGAAAATGTTTATTATAAAACTGAATGCAAATAATACCGGAAACTACTGTAATTTATATTTATTGTTGGAAAATACTTGAGTGCTACTTTTCCTTCCAGAGTAAAAAGTCATAGAATATTTTATGATAGTTGTGGATAACATGGCTAAATATTATGTTCTGTTTATTAACCCTATTTAGTTATCAGGGGAGCACACATTTTACATAATTGAAAGAATTTCACTGTGCGAACTAGAAGCTATTTTAAGATGAGCGATTGGTTTCTAATCTGTTAATATACAGGGTACAGTGATATGAAATTGGTTTTGCAGAATGATATAAATTGATGCTACATTTAGTACTATAATGGTAAATATGCATTTTATACCACTTCCATTTTTCAGGAATCAAATGTATTTTCTTCATGATTTAGCAAACTGGTGTCTCATAGGAAATTATCCTAAACTTGATTTGATTACTTACAGCTAGTGAACAGAAGGCTTCACATTACATGCAGAGTGAGTAGTAGTAATTTAGTGTATCGGCTCTGTGACCAAATTGTTTGAAATGAAATTTGAGCAAAATTACAATGAAATATTATAAAGTTAAAAATTGGGTATATAGATAATATAGCTATACCATAAACTACTCTTTCCTCATATATTCTAGTTTAATGGTTTTAATAAAAATATTCTGTCTTTTTATGTCTATCTTTCGATAGTTTGGCTTCTGACAATATATAATTTGGTAAAATTCCACCAGTTTAGCACTATATTATGTTAAAAGGTACTAAAATCCTATTAAACTAGTAAATCACAGAAGAAGTAGTCATTGGTGGGAATGAAGGTATAGCTTAGAATGCCAAATATTTGTGGGATAGAATCAAGTACGGTTATTTCATTCTGACCAAGAAAGGAATCTGTTAGGAATCAGACTTTTATTACTAAAACTAGCAACATGGCTGTATAGATCCTAGTACAACAATAAATAGAATATGTATTTTGTGGCAATGCGATGTGTTGGCACTGAGAAATTAAGCTTTTCTCAGTGCTGACACACTGATATTATATTTATTGTTGATCTAGGACCTAGGCAGCCATAACACTAGTTTCAGTAATAAAATCATCCCGACAGATTACCTTAATGTGCCAACTAGGGATTTTTTAAAATTCCTAGCTATGTTATAGAATGTCCTGCATTTTTTTTTGCAAAGTCTAAAATGTTACAAAACAAAGGGGAAAACTTTATTATTGTACTGAAATATATGAGACCTAACCTAATTAAAGATATAATAGACAACAGAGATGAGAAAATGTTATTAATGAACTGTTTTCTGAAAACTAACATTGCATCATTTTTGTCGTAAAACTCTGAAACCCAAGCTAATTAAAAATCTAATAGACTAACAGAGATGAGGAAATATATTATTAACAAACAAAATCATTTTCTTCTTTTATATATTAAGGGTTATAGTTAAGAAATATATTAGGGTTTGGACTAGTGAATGTATACAGACTAGGGATAGTGTTAGGCAGGTAAGGACTGGGACAGAAATTAAGCCCTGGCATTTGAAATCACACAGACCCATGTTATCCCTGTCCCCAAGCACCAGATGGGATATATTACTAACTAGCTGAACAGCCCGGCGTTGCCTGGGCATAGTAACCAACTGTGATTAGTTATAACAAATTATAATGATTATATTGCACATAAAAACTGTGCATCTAATCCTATCCTGTGTGATACTGACTGCTGAGCCGTGTATCTAATCCTATCCTGTGTGATACTGCCTGCTGAGCCATGTGTTTAATCCTCTCCTGTGTGATACTGACTGCTGAGCTGTGTATCTAGTCCTATCCTGTGTGATACTGACTGCTGAGCTGTGCATCTAATCCTATCCTGTGTGATACTGCCTGCTGAGCCATGTGTTTAATCCTCTCCTGTGTGATAATGACTGCTGAGCAGTGTATCTATTCCTCTCCTGTATGATACTGACTGCTGAGCCATGTGTCTAATCCTCTCCTGTGTGATACTGTGTGCTGAGCAGTGTATCTATTCCTATCCTGTGTGATACTGACTGCTGAGCTGTGCATCTAATCCTATCCTGTGTGATACTGCCTGCTGAGCCATGTGTTTAATCCTCTCCTGTGTGATACTGACTGCTGAGCTGTGTATCTAATCCTCTCCTGTGTGATACTGACTGCTGAGCCATGTATCTAATCCTATCCTGTGTGATACTGACTGCTGAGCCGTGTATCTAATCCTATCCTGTGTGATACTGGGCTCCCCCTGCAGTCTGTGTCAGAGGGTGGTCTGTGTTTGCATGGTAATAAATTGTGTTATTTCCAGCTTTACAGAAGGACGATAACACCATAGAAATGATAAGAATAATAGGTCTCAGTGACCACAACTGTCTACAAAGAAAACTGTTGCTGATAGCAACCAATCACAGCTCATATTTCATCTGTTAAACAACTCTGGGACAGCGTGGCAAGTTTGGAGTGGCAACTTTTGTGTTTTGACTTTTCTGTGGCGAGGTTGGTGTATGTGTGGTGAAATGTGTGCTGAGGGTGGTATATGTGTTGAAGCACGTGGTAGTGTGTGGCGCATTTTGTGTGTGTGTTCATATGCCCGTGTGTGGTGAGTATCCCATGTCAGGACCCCACCTTAGCAACTGTACGGTATATACTCTTTGGCACCATCACTCTCATTCTTTTATTCCCCCTTGTTCACATCAGGCAGCTGTCAATTTGCCTCCAACACTTTTCCTTTCACTTTTTCCCCATTATCTAGATAGGGGCAAAATTGTTTGGTGAATTGGAACGCGCGGGGATAAAATTTCACCTCACAACATAGCCTATGACGCTCTTGGGGTCCAGACATGTGACTGTGCAAAATTTTATGGCTGTAACTATGACGGTGCAGATGCCAATACATACACTTTTCCCCATTATGTAGATAGGGGCAAAAATTGTTTGGTGAATTGGAACGCGCAGGGTTAAAATTTTGCCTCACAACATAGCCTATGACGCTCTCGGTGTCCAGACGTGTGACTGTGCCAAATTTTGTGGCTGTAGCTGCGACGGTGTGGATGCCTATCCCAGACATAGACATATACATACATACACACACACATTGAGCTTTATATATTAGATATTACCCTGGATGGAGGAAAGCTAGTTTTACTACAAGACCAATATTTCTAATGATACTCGTGGCCTGCTGAGGTAAGTTACGGAGTCACCGACTTTGTGCTTCATCACATCTCTTCACAGTATGGGTGTCTTGAGAACACCGATTCTGTTAACAACATAGCAGACAAGGTGGCCCATGACCAGACAGGCACTTCTGGCATTTGCCAGAATTGCCAGATGGCCAGTCTGTCCCTGGTGTTAGGAAATGTATACAGATTAGGCATAGGGTTAGCAAATGTGTAGACATTAGGCATAGGGTTAGAAATGTCTACAGATTAGGGTTAGGAAATGCATCAGATTAATTTGATTTCTGCAATTCCTTCATTTCACACAATACCAGTAGCATATACCTTACATACTCCACTAAAGAAAATTGAAAGCTAGACGGAGATGGATCTCTAATATTGTTGCACCTCATATACATAACAAAGTTATTCTGCATGGGTTGTACTGAAACACAACCCTGGGAAAGTAATTTGATGATAAGTCAGTAATATAGCATCCATTGAATGGCATATTTTATTTTTTTTTGGCTGTTTAATAAATTGAGATAAAGATTATATTAACCTCTTCACGACCTTGAGATTTTCCATTTTTGAGCTTTCATTTTTTGCTCCCGTCTCAGAGCCATGACTTTTTTACTTTACATGAATATAGCCATATGAGGGCTTGTTTTATTTGCGGGACAAGTTGTATTTTTGAATGACTCCATTGATTTGGTAAAAAAAATTCTAAGTGCAGTGAAACTGCAAAAAAATGCAATTTTTTTATTTATTTACCATGTTAACTAAATGATAAAACTTGACCTGGCAATATGATTCCCCAAGTTAGTACGAGTACGCAGGTTCCAAACAGGGTCTTTTTTACTTAAGTGGTGAAAAAAAATTTGAAATTTCTAAGAAAAAATTTTGCTTATGTCACTGTTTTCCGAGACCCGTAGTATCTCCATTTTAAGTGCTATGGGGCTGGGTGATGACTTGCGTTTTTAATGATACCATTTTGGTGTAGATTTGATGTTTTTATTGCTCATTATTGCATTTCGTTGCATTGTTGCGGCAGCCAAAAAACTTAATTCTGGCTTTTTGATTTTTATTTCTCATAACACCGTTTATCAATCTGATTAATTTACTTTAGATTTTGATAGATTGGACATTTTTGAAGGCAACAATACCAAATATGTGTATTTTTAATTGTTTTATTTTCAATGGGGCAAGAGGACGGTGATTTGAGCTTATGATTTTTAAATGGCAGGGCTCCACATCGAAGTTAGACGACTTCCTCTGTCAGTGATCTTAACATCAAGTTGACTTGGAAATATAGCCAGTCACAGGTCGACTTTCTTGATCTTATGATAACAAGATGACCTGGTGGAATTTTTGGCACTGATATATTTTGAAAACAGTGGCTACTAATGCCCTATTACATTCCACTTCCTCACAACTGCCACAGTTAAAGTGATCAATCCCTATAGGTCAATTCCTGAGAGCCAGAAGGATATGTTCTTTTCTTCCTGAAACAAGCCGAGGATCTTACTCGTAGATTCAAGCGAAGAGGATATAATAATTGGGACATCAGAAAGGGATTTCTGAGTGCGAAAAATACCAAATACAAATTCTCTTGGCAAGTCATAAAAAGAACTGAAAATGCTGAATCTGATATTGCACCTAGGTTTATTTAGTACAACTTTTAATTTAAACTGGTCAGCAATTATAAATATCCCCTTCAACCACTGGTTCAAATTTTCCAACTCAAAAGGAGACATAATAGGGCCAGCATGGGGAGCAGTGAGTATGCCAGCAGCTGTCCTCGGTTTGTGAGCAGCACATGATGTCACTGCCATGCGCTGCTCACAAGCATAAATCAACTGTTGGCATGGGAACAAAATGCTGCGAGGGTGCGCAGGGAAGGTAAGTATAATGTTTTGTTTTTTTGTTTTTCTGATGGGGGACATGCATACAAGGATGGAGATGGTGGACAATCATACTAGGATAAGGATGGGGCCATGCATACTTTGGCGATGGGGGCCCTGCATACCAGGATAGGGATGAGGGGCCATGCAAACCAGGATGGTGATGGGGGCCATGCAAACCAGGCTGGGGATGAGGGGGCTGTGCATACCAGGATGGGGATGATGGGGCCATGCATGCCAGGATGGGGATGAGGGGGCTGTACATACCAGGAAGGGGATGGGGGGCATACATACCAGGATAGGGAAGAGGGGGCCACGGATACCAGGAGAGGAATGAGGGAGCCATGCATACCAGGATGGGGCTGAAGGGGCCTTGCATACTAGGATAGGGATGGAATTGCAGTGCATACCAGGATAGGGATTAGGGGGCAATGCATGCCAGGATAGGGAGGAGGGGGCCATGCATACCAGTATAGGGATGAAGGGGCCATATATACCAGGATATATTAAGTACAGAATTGACCACATTTTTTTGCTTAATTTTTTTTCTAATTTCCTCCTCTAAAACCTAGGTGAGTCTTATAGTCCTAATAATACGGTAGCTATTACTGCAAGTATGATCTGTAATGTGCCAATAACATGCTGATGATACAATATGTAATATGCTGACACTCCCTGTGTATACTTCTGGGTTAGATACTGACCCTTCTCTATAAATGTTAGCACTATCTACATTAAATATGCCACAGATGGCACCAACAACTTAAAATAACCAACTAAATTTCAAATGGAAGCTGGTCATCTAGAAAAATGTACAGTGTGTATAATATTTGTTGAATTAGAAAATCTGGAAAAGTTTGAATTAGTATCGTCTTCTTAAAGGTGTTGGTGTTTTCAAGAGGATTTGCCGAATCACCTATCACCTTCTACAACCTAATCCCTCCCTGAGTGTTGACCTTTCACTCATACAGCTAGATGAGTGCTTAGTGAATATACACATTAGGGGCAATTTACCAAGCAAAATTGGACAGAATATGCAGAAATAAAATCAGCTTATATGCCTTGCATTAGATTTGCACCAGAGTTGGCAGGAAAGAGGAGGATGCCTGTGCAAGAGTACTATATGAGCCCTTTGTAGTCCAGTAGCTCATCACAATACACAATTCCAACTGATTTGGAGCTGAAAGGTGGCCCCCTTACCTCTAGCATCCCTGTACTATGGTTTGTCCATCCCTGAGAGTTGATATGTGTTTTACCTACATTTTGTGTGTGACTAGTTTTGACGTGGTCCAGGAAAGAGGGCTTGCATTTGTAAATGCGTTAGTGTGCCTATTTGGTCCATAATTATCACACAAAAATGTGTACATGAATCAGTCAAGAAGTGATAAATGGAAGATAAGCGTTCAGTGTATCCAGCAAAATATACCATTTATTTCACACAACATGTTCCACTGGCCTGAAATAAAAGACTGATTTTGAAAACACCGTAAACAATTTAAATGCATGCATTCACCGTCATAATACTAAAGACAATTTTTGGACATGCCTTTGCGGCCAAAGTTCCAGTTACTCCATTGACTACTGCTGTGCGCTATTTTCCTGCACTTCTTCTCTCTATAATTTCTATTCCTGCTGGTCAGTGGTTTTAAACATTGGCACATTATTCATTTACTAGTTCATTCATTCCTTGCTGCTATCTCAACATGAAACCCACTGTAGTGGATACATTGGAAAGTGAGTATCTGACTACTAAACAGTCTTGTGTCTTGCACACATTTGAAATATTTTTTTCTGATGACCATAATGAAAAAAAAATTAAACAAATTCATTATTGCACACCTCATTCCTATTTTTATATTTGAATATGCTTTTTTTCGCTTTTTTAAATGGCCTTATATACAGTATGTTTGCTGGTTTTATACATAACTGTGCAAAATCACATTTTAAGCAACAGCCCAAAATAATTGTTCTTCAAGATCAAAAAATTAGGGGGAAATAAAACTGTCTATGCAAAAATGTCAGCACATACTGTACAGTTTATTAAGAATTTAAAGGATGGTATAAAAGTTAAAAACAAGATGGCAGTTATAAAGTAAAATCCACAGAAGGTGAAGATCATTTACGGATTGCTTGATTAATAATTAATCTTCTTTATCATCCTTGTGGAGCTGATTGGTATACATTTACAGTAATACTCTTGAATATTGAAATTACATCATGAATGAAAATTAATTAAATTATGAAAAACAATGGGATCGAAATGCATATTATTTATATGTAAATGGTGAAAAAAATTGAAACAAAATTTTAAAACACCTCAATTTGTTCAATTTTGAGCATGAGCACCACACACTGAAATACATGCACTTACACACCTTGGCATTATATCAATGAGGTTATTAATGGCTGTCTGAGGAATGTTCTGCAACACTAAATGCACTTGGCATGCAAAGCATGAAGATCCACTACTGACAGCTACTTTTGCAATTGCCAAGCGGGAGTCTGGAGACACTGCAGGCCATGGTAGCATGTTGATACCACACAAACTGCTCACAGTAGCACAAACAATGTGTGAATTAGCTTTGTCATGTTGAAAACATCTTTGGGAACACTTTGGAGGAATGGCCTTTTGACAAGTTCCACGATTAATCTCTTCATTACTGCAAGTGAAATTTGAAGTCGCATATCAAACCTAAAGCGACAGACGGTGGCTACACAAACCACCAGAGGGTGTTTACATGGTGTTGGACTATGATCTACAAGTATTCTATTGACCAGACGCCACTGTTCTCAAAGGTCATCATGATGCCCAGCAAGACAGCAATGGAGGCTGGAATGGAGGACTACCCCCTTCAGCGATGAGTTGTGCTTTTGTTTAGATGCAATGATAGCTGAAGATTGGCTCTGGAGAGTGGGTGATGCCAAAAAAAGGATTTCATGGGCAAGCGCCCTACTTCCAGGATTATGGTGCGAAGCGGCATAATGCATGGTAGCTGGATTCCTCTAGCTCAGCATTACATTGATTCGGCCATAGAGCCAGTAATTTGGCTATTTCTAAAACACCTGGCCCCATGTTGCTCATAAAACTTTGAGCAGCCTTCATGACCTAAAACTGCTGCCATGGTGTACATTGCATCCTGAGTGGCCATAGCCTGAATTGTCTCCAGACAATTCCGTCCGTAAAAATACGACCTATAAAAGTGTCACACTACTTAACCCCTTCAGTGAACGCCGTAAAAAAAACAAAAAAGTAACAAATTATACTTTATCATTGTACCGCTTGGAAAAAGTGAAATAACACGAGATAAAAAAGACTAATGGTAATTAAAAAGTATCATTGAAATCGCCATCTTGTCCCACAAAAAACAAGACACTACACAGCCCATCAGCGTAAAAATAAAAAAGATCTAGATCTCAGAATAAAGCATTGCAAAAATAATTATTTTTTCTGTAAAAGTTTTTAATGTGTAAAAGCTCCAAAACATAAAAAAATATAAATGTGGCATAGCTGTAATAATGCTGACCCGAAGAATAAAACTGCCTTATCAATTTTACCACACACAGGAGAAAAAAAGTATTCCTGAATTGCTGGTTATTGTTCATTCTGCCTCCACAAAAATCAGAATAGAAAGGGATCAAAAAATGTCATGTGCCCGAATATGGTACCAATAAAAATGTCAGCTCATTTTTGCAAAAAACAAGACCTCACATGACTCTGTAGGCCAAAATATGGAAAAATTATAGCTCTCAAAATGTGGCGATGCAAAAACTTCTTGCAAAAAAGTGTCTTTTAGTGTGTGACAACAGCCAAACATAAAAACGATATAAATCTGGTATCACTATAATCGCCCTGACCTGAAGAATAAAGTCGCCTGATCACTTATATCACATGAGGAACGGTGTAAAAAATAAATAAAACCAATTCTTCACCTGCTGTGGATTTGTTCATTCTGCCTCCCAAAGATCACAGTAATGCTTAGCGAACATTTATCCAGCGCTAAGCCTTATCCCAAAGTGTGTGCTCAGCGTAGGGCACCGAATAAATGTGATCACATATGTTATGAAAAATGTTCCCAATAAAAGCTTCAACTCAATCCCCAAAAGTGTCCCCACTCAGGTCTGTCATCTGTTAGCAGAAATATACGAGGCTTCAAAGTTACTGGTAGTACAAAGGCTCTGGAAAAGCCAAAATTAATTCAGCAAATTCTGTGCTCCCAAATCCAAATGCCCCCCTCATTTCTGAGCCCTAGTGTGCAGAAACCACCTTTAGCATTCCCATTTGGTAGGGGTATAATTTCCAAAATGGGTCACTTGGGTGTGAAGGGGGATTCTGCTCTCTAGCACTTAGGGGCTCTGTATATAGAGTCCGCAAACTATTCTAGGAAAATCTGTACTCCAGGAGGCAAACAGCGTTCCATCCCTACCGAGACTGTCCATGTGGTTAAGCAGTACTGTATAGCCACATATGGTGTATTTCTATTTTCAGCAGAAATTGTGGGACACATTCTGATGCCAATTTTACCCACTTCTTGTGTGAAAATGTTATATCTGGGGCTAAAACAAAAATTTTTGTGGTAAAAATGTAATTATTTTTTCTTCACGGCCCAATGGTATAAAATTCTGTGACACAACTTTCATATCAATATGATCATTACAGCCCTGGATTAATTCATTGTAGTTTGTAAAATGGGGTCACTTATGGGGCGTTCTACTGTTCTGGCACTTCAGGAGCTCTCCCAGTGGGTCATAGCACCCTCAAACCATGATAGTAAAATCTGCACTATAATATGGTGCTCCTTCCCTTTTGATCTTTGCACCATGCATCAAGAGTAGTTTTACCATGCATGGAGTATTGGCACACTCAGGAGAAATTGCACAACAAATTCTGAGGTCCATTTTCTCCAGTTACCCTTGAGAAAATAAAAAATCTGGGGGTTAAAATAAAATTTTTGAGGGAAAAATGTGTTTTTTTAAGTTTCTTATGTCATGATACCAGTGCTGGGTGACCGGCACTTCTGGGGTTAATGTTTTGATCTCAGTGCAGACTCTTACCTGCACACCTGGGACCTATCATGGTGGCCTCTCATTGGTTCTGGGAAAGCTTCTTATAGCCTCAGGATGCTCCCATCCCCGTCAGTTATACTTTCGCCCTTGGTATTGTGTGGTGACCCATGAGTGTGTTTTTGCTGTGTTCTGGTTGCTTGATTCTATGTGTATGACTCGGTCTGTTCTTTGCTTTGCTTTGGATTCTGCTTGGTAATTTCTATGTCTGTTTGGTTTTGACTTCTGCTTGGCCCTGACTATCCGTTCTGTCTCATCCTTGGTACTTTACTGATATCTCTGTGTATGACCTCCATTTTGCCTGAGTATTTCTGTATAGTGTCCTGCCATCTCTGAAAGCAGGACGCTAAGCCTCACCCCCTTGCAGTCACATGACCGTAGGTCCTGTGACTGTTGCTAAACTTCAGCATCCACAGGTCCTGTGTATCTGTACTTTCCGGCTGTACCTGACCCCGGGCCCCCCTACAGTGCGGGTGAGTCCCTGCTCAGCAGAGGCTGCACGCCGGCGATGACAGGATCCTGACATCTTAGCTCTGTTATAAACTTCTGTAAAGTACCTGGTGGTTCAAGATGCTTACCACACATCTAGATAAGTTCCTTGAGGGGTCTAGCTTTCAAAATGGTATCCCTTGGAAGGTTTCCTAGGCACATATGAGGCCCTCCAAAAGTGACATGACATCCGCTCTCAATTCCAGTCAATTTTGCGTTGACAAAGTCAAACGGTGCTCCTTCCCTTCCGAGCTTTGCCAGGCACCCAAAAAGTGGTTTACCCCCACATATAAGGTATCAGCATACTCAGGACAAATTGCACAACATTTTTTGGGGTCCAATTTCTCTTGTTAACCTTTGGAAAATAAAAATTTGTGGCAAAAAAAATAATTTTTGTGGAAAAAATATGATTTTTCATTTTCACGGCTCTACGTTATTAAATTCTGTGAAGCACTTGGGGGTTCAAAGTGCTCACCACACATCTAGATAAGTTTCTTGGGGGGTCTAGTTTCCAAAATGGGGTCTCTTATGGGGGGTTTCCGCTGTTTAGGTACATCAGGGGCTCTTCAAACGCGACATGGCATCCACTCTTAATTCCAGACAATTTTACATTCAGAACCAGAAATGGTGCTCCTTCCCTTCGGAGTCCTGCCGTGTGCCTAAAGAGTGGTCTTCCTCCACACATGGGGTATCGATGTACTCTGGAGAAATTGTACAACAAATATTCTGGTTCATTTTCTCCTGATACCCTTGACAAAATATAAAAAAAATGTGTCCGAAGAAAAATTTTTGTGAAAAAAAGTTAAATGTTCATTTTTTCCTTCCACATTGCTTCAATTCTTGTGAAGTATCTAAAGGGTTAATAAACTTTTTGAATGTGGTTTTGAACACCTTGAGGGGTGCTGTTCTTAGAATGTTGTCACTTTTGGGTATTTTCTGTCATATAGGCCCCCAAAGTGACTTCAAATGTGAGGTGGTCCCTAAGAAAAATGGTTCTGTAAATTTTGTTGGAAAAATGAGAAATTGCTGGTCCACTTTTAACCCTTATAACTTCCTAACAAAAAAAATGTTTCCAAAGTTGTGCTGATGTAAAGTAGTCATGTGGGAAAAGTCTTTTGTTAAGTTTTTTGTGTAACATAACTCTCTGATTTAGGGGCATAAAAATTAAAAGTTTGAAAAGTTTGTAATTTTATATTTTTTTTCAAATTTACATTTTTTTCACAAATAAACAATAAATTTTAAAGAAATTTTACCACTATCATAAAGTAGAATGTGTCATGGAAAAACAGTCTCAGAATCAGTGGGATCCGTTGAAGCATTCCAGAGTTATAACCACATAAAGTGACAGTGATCAGATTTCAAAATTAAGACCTGGTCCTTAGCCTACAAAGTGGCTTGGTCCTTAAGAGTTTAAAGGTGTGTGTATATATGTTTATACATATACACTCACTGGCCACTTTATTAGGTACACCTGTCCAACTGTGTGTTAAGACTTAATTTCTAATCAGCCAATCACATGGCGGCAACTCAGTGCATTTAGGCATGTAGACATGGTCAAGACAATCTCCTGCAGTTCAAACCGAGCATCAGTATGGGGAAGAAAGGTGATTTGAGTGCCTTTGAACGTGGCATGATTGTTGGTGCCAGAAGGGCTGGTCTGAGTATTTCAGAAACTGCTGATCTACTGGGATTTTCACGCACAACCATCTCTAGGGTTTACAGAGAATGGTCCGAAAAAGAAAAAAAATCCAGTGAGCGGCAGTTCTGTGGCCGGAAATGCCTTGTTGATGCCAGAGGTCAGAGGAGAATGGGCATACTGGTTCGAGCTGATAGAAAGGCAACAGTGACTCAAATTGCCACCCGTTACAACCAAGGTAGGCAGAAGAGCATCTCTGAACGCACAGTGCGTCGAACTTTGAGGCAGATGGGCTACAGCAGCAGAAGACCACACTGGGTACCACTCCTCTCAGCTAAGAACAGGCATCTGATGGCTACTTTCAGCAGGATAATGCGCCATGTCATAAAGCTCGTATCATCTCAGATTGGTTTCTTGAACATGACAATGAGTTCACTGTACTCAAATGGCCTCCTCAGTCACCAGATCTCAATCCAATAGAGCATCTTTGGGATGTGGTGGAATGGGAGATTCGCATCAGGGATGTGCAGCCGACAAATCTGCGCCAACTGTGTGATGCCATCATGTCAATATGGTCCAAAATCTCTGAGGAATGCTTCCAGCACCTTGTTGAATCTCTGCCACGAAGAATTGAGGCAGTTCTGAAGGCAAAAGGGGGTCCAACCCGTTACTAGCATGGTGTACCTAATAAAGTGGCCAGTGAGTGTATATGTGCATGTATATATAAGCAGAATATAAAAGGTGTTTATAGATACAAATTTTCTATCTGACAGCATAGTAAAACATCAGTTAATTATAATTGTAATGAAATTGGTTTCTTAGTTACTGTGAAATGTTTCGGATAGATGTATTTATCAGAGGTCATGATACTGATTGGCTAATTTAAGTTTAGCAGAACTAAATACATGGCAGTCCCTGTCCATAATTGCTGTCAAGATATAATGGCATCAGTTATGTCTTCCACATTTTAGAACTGCTACTAGTAGAGTGTAAGAACGGCACAAGAACGTCTGTTTGTGTCTGTCTGTTCAGGATGCTATGCTCTTCAATAGGTCGTGTGTGTAGAGTAAATTTCCCTTCCTTTACTTTCTTTTCCTACAGCCATGGGGACCTTTTTTCTCTTTACCGAGAATAGTCTTATTTTCTGCTTCCTTTCTGGGTCTCCTGTGCTGTCTGATCATTGGAACACAGCATGTGTCACTTCTATCTTCACTTGACCTGCAGTGTGTGTCAGTGACAAATGGAAAGGTGTATGACTGCTTGATTAGACTGCTCAATGCTTGTTTGTAGTCTGTAACCATGGAGACACATGCATCTGCACAGGAGCTGTAGACTTTAGGACATTTACAATTCAAATTATTTGCCAAGCTGGTTCCTACTTTCTTGTAATTGCATTGGAGCTTTAAAAACATGGTAACATAGGTGAACTTCACATTTATGGGTAAAATTTGACATGGGAGACTATTCGATGTAGCATGTTAAAGCCCCCGTTACACACTGCGATATCGCTAGCAATATCGCTGTAAAGTCACCGATTTTGTGACGTTGCAGTGATATTGCTAGCGATATCGCTGCATGTGATACTTACCTCTGACCGGCTCCCCCGCTGGTTATCGCTGATCGCGCGATAAGCTGCTGGACCATTCCTCGTCGGTCACTTCCTGCGGTGCTTCCTGCTGTGAAGACGAGCGACGCGTGTACGCGGGCGGGAGGACGCAGGATCGCCGCGTCTGACAGGTAAGTAGCGACCCCCGACCCCAGCGATGTCGCTGGTGAGATCTGCCAGTGTGGCAGCTCACTAGCGACCACCTAGCGATGCACCAGCGATCCTGACCGCGTCATATCGCTAGTCGGGATCGCTGGTGCATCGCTAGGTGTAACGGTACCCTAAGTCTCAGTACTCTGGGCTTTTTTGTGCATTTAATGAATCCAATTGTACCTTTAGTTTAGAACTTGGTGATTGGGTAAACAGATATAGCTCGTATTTAGCTAATATTAGAAATGGATTTTTTTTAGATTAAATTTTTTTAGCCTAATGGATAAAAATATGTTTTGTAATAAGTCATTTTCAATGTGATTATGCAAAACATTATTAAAATTTCAATTATTTAATAGAATTCTGGTTATGAATTTACCTTACTAATGCATGGTAACACAATTATGTTAATGTCTTGATGAGTACAGCAGAAAAGTTTACTCATAATACTGGACATTTTTTTAATAGGGATTAAAAATGATTGAAACTATTTTGTATTAGTTTTTGACTGCATGAATTTAAGTATATTTCTCCGCACATTAAGCAGTTTTCTCGAGGAAAAGTGTGGGGTTAATAAATAGGACCAATTTTACTTACAGCATGCATGTATGTTAGAATTGGATAAACACAAAAAAGTGACATGAAAATAATATCCTATAATTATCCATGCAGTCTTGCAGAAACAGTTTTTTAATGGAAAAATCTAATTTTAGAAAATTGTCGTCATTCTCTTATTATCATTGAGTTTCTTGCAGTTTTCATAAATGTACTAGATTACGTTCTTTGCTAGGACAGTTTAATGAACATCTTCATTTTGTAAAGTAAGCATTTTCCTCAAGGCCAGTATGGGTCTAATAAGTCGTAGTAATTATATTTAGGTGTACATTTTGTCATACATGTTAGATTTGAATGAACAAACAATTTACATGTACTTGTAAAGTTTATAAAATAATAACTTTGTATTTTACCAATATATCAAATATGTATCACGTCTCTAATTAACATATTGTAATTCGGCCTTCATATATCAGCTGAGATCTCACTGTTTAACATAAATTCATTATACAACAGTGTAATTGTTTGGTATTTTAACACTATTAATAAAGTAAAATACAAGGTCCAAACATAATAGCTAAAAAAAGACCCTCCTCTCTCCAAATTTATTAACTACTAATTGCGGTAATGGAAATTATATGTAAGCTTAAAGCCCAGTTACTACATAGTCGTACTTAAGTACATTTTTTATGGTATGTGTGTTATGGTTTTTCAAAGAAGAGTCCCTGAATATTTTGTTGTATAATGACAAAATATTTCACATTGAAGTCCAGCATGGTTTTCCCTTTGTCCCTCTAAATTGCATAGAGCAATTACAGTAATAGGTCATAGGTCAAATAGCCCGATCTTAAGATGCTAACAGCCATGTAACAATGTCAAGAAAGTTGAGGTCATGTTTAGTTGAACTGTAAAGTAATTATATTTTTTTTTAACATTGTCACTTATGGCCAAAGGAAGGAAAAATGTTTTTATAGCAACTTTCTTAAAGGCAGAATTATGACTGATAACACCTCTATACACAGCTGATAACACAGGATTCACCATTCACAATTGGTGATTTCTCACCTGGCTCCTCCTCCCTTCACAGTGAGCTTTGCATAAGCTCATTAGACATTATAATACTAATGGTAGGGTCAGTGTCTAAGATTCTGGTTGTGTACATATGTTATTTCCTGAACTATCAGGAAGCTAGATCCTAAGAAAGCCCAACTGCAAGAGTTCTATTTTCATCACCGGCAGAGGGCAAAAATGACTCTCCACTGAACGGGATGGCTGTCATTTTATTTGAATGTCACTCAGCAACCGCAGGATGACATCAAGTGACCTTCAAAAGGAATGACAAATGGCAGCTGGGGAGAAGTGAACAGCAAGAACAGTTCGTACCAGGCTTCTAGAGGCAGGGCTCAAGTCATGTAAAGCTAGAAAAAAAACTTTCATCAATGAGAAGCAAAGGAGAGCCAGGCTGAAGTTTGCCAAAGATCATAAGGATAGGACCATAGAGGACTGGAGTAAGGTAATCTTCTCTGATGAATCTAATTTTCAGCTTTGCCCAACACCTGGTTATCTAATGGTTAGAACGAGCCCTGGAGACGCGTATAAGCCACAGTGTCTTGCACCCACTGTGAAATTTGGTGGAGGATCGGTGATGATCTGGGGATGCTTCAGCAAGGCTGGAATTGAGCAGGTTAATCTTTGCGAAGGATGTATGAATCAAGCCACATGCAAGTTTATCCTGGAAAAACAATTAATTCCTCTGTTCAGGCAATGTTCTCCAACTCTGAGGACTGGTTTTTCCAGCAGGACAATGCGCCATGCCACATAACTAGGTCAATCAATGTGTGGATGAAGGACCACCACATCAAATCCCTGTCATGGCCAGCCCAATTTCTAGACCTGAACCCCATTGAAAACCTCATGTGGCATAAGGTCATCTAAATGCAGAGTGAAAGACTGATGAAAAGTATGCCAAGACGCATGAAAACTGTGATTAAAAATCATGGTTATTCCATAAAATATAGATTTTGGAACTCTTCCTGAGTTAAAACATTAGTATTGTTGTTTCTAAATGATTATGAACTTGTTTTCTTAGCACTACTTTTTTTGTTATTTTGACCATTTCTCATTTTCTGAAAATAAATGCAACATTTAGTGCTTGAAAAGTTGAAGACATGTTCTAAGTAGTTTATAAAATAAAAGAGCAATTTACATTTTACTCAAAAATATACCTATAAAGAGAAAAATCAGACAAACTGAAAATTTTGCAGTGGTCTCCTAATTTTTGCCAGAGCTGTATATATACCACCCAATGGGGGTGGTCTTTGTTGTCCTTTTTCATTCTCGGGTCCTCTACCAGAGGCCTGGGAGTTTGAGGGTTCTGCGCAGGATCTTAGTTGTTACCAGCATTGCACTTTTCTAGACAGAGAGCTCAGATGTTGCTCCTGGGATCTGTTGTAGCCATTCTTCCAACTTATGGGTCACTGCTCCAAGTGTGCTTATCACCACTGGAATCACTGTTGCATTCACCTTCCACATCTTCTCCAGTTCTCCTTTGAGGCCCTGGTATTTCTCCAGCTTCTCATATTCCTTCTTTCTGATGTTGCTGTCACTTGGCACTGGCACATCTATTATCATTGCTGTCTTCTGATCCTTGTCTACTATGACAATGTCTGGTTGGATAGCCAACACCTGCTTATCCATCTGGATCTTGAAGTCCTACAGGATTTTAGCCCTTTCATCCTCCACCACTTTTTCTGGGGTCTCCCACCTGAACTTAGGAGGACTAAGAATGTTCCTGTATACAATTCCTGCTACTTGGTTGGGCATTCAGTACATGCTGCTCCTGCTTGCATTTTGCATCCTGACATTATGTGTTGTGTTGTGAGTTCATTTTCCCCTTCACCATTGAGGTCTGATGAACTCCCTCTTCTGGTGAAGGAAGGTAGTGAGGCTGATTACCAAGCATCTGGGCAGGATGATGATGACTGGGTGACGGGAATTGCTGACTGGATATAAGGCAGCCGACGCCCTTCCGCCTTGCTGGTGATCTCTCTGAGGGATTCTAGGAGACCAGTATGATTCCTGCTCCTCAAAAGCTAAGTTTTCTGCTCTGTTTTTTGCATTTGCGTTTTGGTTTTGTTTTTCCTTGTTTTTCTGGATTTATGCCATTCCCTGCTGGGGTGTGCTGAATTCCTTTTTGCTCTGTCTTCAGAAAATACCTGAGTACTGATATAGTCTTTTTGAAGCCTAGCGTCTTCAGGGCTTTTTTCCCTATCAGCTGTTGGCTCTTGTTTTGATAGGGTTTTGGCGGATTACAGACAGCAGCTTTTCTCTCCTGTCCTATGTAGTTAGCGTGGGCCCAATCGTTTGCTCAGCCTATCTTTCTATCTGGGTGAGTGTTTTTTCTTCTTGCTTCACCGTCATTATATGTTGGGGGCTGCCTATTGCTTTGGGGTCTGCTCTGGGGCAGTTTAGATTTCCCTTTCTGTCTTTAGGCTATGTAGTTCTCCGGCTGTGATCGAGGGGTCTAGGGCACCGTAGGAACCCCCCACGGCTACTGCTAGTTGTTGATAGGTTCAGGGGTCTGTAATCCGATAGCTGCCAACTTCTCTGGTTTTCTGGACTTAGCTAGTATTTCTGTTTTTGGCTCCTACGGTGACTCATTCATAACAGAATCACCAGCCATACTGCAGATCCTAGGGTACTCAATAGCAGGAAAGAATTGTGAAAAAAAAAAAAGTGTGTATATTTTTTCCTCTATATCTCTGAGGCCGTAGGGGGAATTTTTTTTTTCTCTCAATGGAGATAAAGCAATTGTCTGATCGCGTGGAGCAGCTCGCTGCGGAAGTGCGGGGAATTTCCGCCTACCTTGCTCATTCACATGCTGCTGAACCAAAGATCCCTACTCCTGATGTGTTTTTTGGGGACCGGTCTAAATTTTTGAATTTCAAAAATAATTGTAAATTATTTTTTGCCTTGAAGCCTAACTCGTCAGGGAGCTCCGTGCAGCAGGTTAAAATTGTCATCTCTTTGCTGCGTGGCGATCCCCAGGATTGGGCATTTTCTTTGAAACCAGATGATCCTATTTTGACTAATGTGAACGCATTTTTTCAAGCCTTGGAGTTGTTGTATGACGAACCTAATGCTATTGATCAGGCTGAAAAGACCCTGTTGGCATTGAGCCAGGGTCGAGATTCTGCAGAATTGTACTGGCAAAAATTCCGAAAGTGGGCGGTCCTTACTACCTGGAATGATAATGCCTTGGCAGCTCTCTTTCGGAAGGGTTTGTCAGAAGCCGTAAAAGATACTATGGTGGGATTTCCTGTTCCCTCTGGTCTTGACGATTCTATGTCATTAGCCATTCAGGTTGATCGGCATTTACGTGAACGCAGGACTGCACGAGAAGTGTTGCCACCTGTTGAACAAGTGTCTGAACCTATGCAATGTGATAGAGTTTTGTCTAGGGAGCAACATCAGGAGTTCAGAAGGCGTAATAAGCTGTGTTTTTTTGGTGGAGATGCCTCGCATATTATTTCTCTCTGTCCTAAACAAGAGAAATGTTTTGCACACACGTTTTCTGTGGGTGGTGTTCAACCTAAGTTTCTTCTGGCAATTACTCTGATCTGCTCCCTGTCCACATTTTCCGCCAAGGCTTTTGTGGATTCGGGAGCAGCCCTGAACCTAATGGACTTGGGTTTTGCTAAGCGTTGTGGATTTCCGATGACGCCTCTGCGGACGCCTATCCCTTTGAGGGGGATTGATGCTACTCCTTTGGCGAAAAATAAATCTCAGTTTTGGACCCAGGTGGTAATGCGGGTCGCCCTAGACCATCAAGAAAATTGCAGATTTTTGGTGTTGCATAATTTGCATGATACCATTGTTCTGGGGTTTCCCTGGTTGCAAATTCATAATCCAGTTTTGGATTGGAAATCTGTGTCTGTGATGAGTTGGGGTTGTCGGTGTGCCCTTAGTGAGGCTCCGGTTTTTTCCAACTCACCTCAGTCGCATGATGTTCCTGTTATGAGTGGCGGAAGGCACTAAAAAAAAATAAATAATTAAAGTGCCTTCGCCACTCGGGGCCCACCGTGCGGCAGATGGCAAAACCGCTGCTAAGGGAGGCAGTGCACTACAGCGGTAGTGTGCACAGGGTTCTAAATCACCCAAGTGCAAAGAGGCAGTCTCTGTTATGGGAAACAGAGCTGCACAGAAAAATAATAAAGAAAAGGTAACGCTGAGCCTGTTAAACGCACAGGAATACAGCGGCACACGTACGGTAGCCGAACACAGGAGTAGTTAAAGTGGCACTACAACCAAACGGACTTACCGTGAATGAGCATGTGCACGGCGTTGCAACTGCGAACGCCACAGAAGTCTGCAACCGCAATAACGCGAGCGCGATGCAGGACGCTTTGCTGCTGAGATGGCTGAAGCTTGAGCGCGCTGGCGCTAGCGCTGCTACTGGCTGACCCAATCACTCACACACTCGTAATAACCGAGGGAAGGGGTTTCATAATAAGTCATCCACCAGACCAAGCATCCATCAACAAACATACAGCAGCAAGTATCAGAAAATACTAGCGCATGGCATACCGGCCATGCGCACTTTTTATAGTGACCGGGCCTTCCGGAAATCTCCAGAGACCTGAGCTGAACCAATGGAATCAGGAGCAGGACCTGAGCACCTGACTCCTGAACTCCAATGGGAGCTCATTCCAGGAGCAAGCTCACAAGCTGGCAGAAAGGACTTAGCCTCTGGAGATGAATGTGAGGGTCTGGATCTCTGCATTAGTATGGCAGGACACAGATTCCTAACATTACCCCCCTCCTAAGGCCCCCTCCTCCCCGAGCCCTCGTAGGAGTTACAGTAACCCGAGACACCTGGAAGGCATCCGAGGAACCGAGGTCACCAGGTTTCAAGAGGGACACTTGGGAGATAGTAGGAGCGGGAATGACAGAGGCACGCTGCTGCATGTCGGCAGATGTCGCCACCCTCTGTCTAGGAGGGTTAGGCTGAGCACACAAGGTGCAAGCCTGAATATATCTTTTTATGTCCCGAGCTCTATGGGGCCACCAATACGCACCAGCCAATAGTTTAGAGACCTGCATATAGCCCCGATGGTGGTGCGTGTTAGGCGCATGCGCCCAGGCGAGCACCTGAGCCCTAAGATGAGGAGGAACAAAGGTGTCGATAACCGGTTCAGACTCCAACCTTTGCGGGAAGCCGGCTTCCGGAGAAATCGCACAGACATGATGACAACCGCAAATGGATTCCTGGTCGGAGTCTGAATTAAGGTTGGTACGAGATATCTCCATGGGCCCAGGAGGTAGAACCTCTGGCTCCGCCAGCTCAAGAGGTTCAAAAAATTTGGGAGCTGAAACGGATTTGCGCTTGGAGTGCGCCCGCTCCATACCGCGCTCCGAAAAACGGAGGTCAATCCGTGAAGAGACGGAGATTAGCTCCTCTAAGCTGGTGGGGATCTCTCTAGTAGAGAGAGCATCCTTCACATGCTCCGCTAGACCTCGCCAAAAAATGGGGATTAGGGCCTTGTCGGACCATTCCAACTCGGATGCCAGTGTCCGAAAACGGACGGCATACTGGCTAACCGAGAGTGACCCCTCAGTAAGGGCGAGTAGCTGCAGGGACGTATCATGCGTGACCCGAGGACCGAGAAAAACTTGCCTGATGGCAATCAGCAAGTTAGCCGCGGACCGAATCTCGGGGTCACCACGCTCCCACAGAGGCGTAGCCCATTCCAGCACCTTGCCCAACAGTAGGGAGATGACAAAAGCCACCTTAGCCCGCTCCGTAGGGAATTGCGCAGCCAGCAGCTCTAGGTGTATCGAGCACTGGCTGATAAAACCCCTGCAGGAGGCGCCATCCCCAGCATATTTATCGGGCAACGGGAGACGGGTAACTGTCGGCGCAAGGGCGGACATGGACATACGCCCTACCGCGTCCGTAAGTGCCTGGACGGCAGTATCTGTAGCCTGCGCAGCTGCGAGAGACCTCTCAAGGGTAGCAAGACGAGCCTCGAGCTGACGCACAAGCTGTAACAGCTGCTGCTGATCCGCCATCTCTAGCCAGACCCTGGCACTAGTATTATGTTATGAGTGGCGGAAGGCACTAAAAAAAATAAATAATTAAAGTGCCTTCGCCACTCGGGGTCCACCGTGCGGCAGATGGCAAAACCGCTGCTAAGGGAGGCAGTGCACTACTGCGGTAGTGTGCACAGGGTTCTAAATCACCCAAGTGCAAAAGAGGCAGTCTCTGTTATGGGACACAGAGCTGCACAGAAAAATAATAAAGAAAAGGTAACGCTGAGCCTGTTAAAAACACAGGAATACAGCGGCACATGTACGGTAGCCGAACACAGGAGTAGTTAAAGTGGCACTACAACCAAACGGACTTACCGTGAATGAGCGTGTGCACGGCGTCGCAACTGCGAACGCCACAGAAGTCTGCAACCGCAATAACGCAAGCGCGATGCAGGACGCTTTGCTGCTGAGATGGCTGAAGCTTGAGCGCGCTGGGGCTAGCGCTGCTACTGGCTGACCCAATCACTCACACACTCGTAATAACCGAGGGAAGGGGTTTCATAATAAGTCATCCACCAGACCAAGCATCCATCAACAAACATACAGCAGCAAGTATCAGAAAATACTAGTGCATGGCATAACGGCCATGCGCACTTTTTATAGTGACCGGGCCTTCCGGAAATCTCCAGAGACCTGAGCTGAACCAATGGAATCAGGAGCAGGACCTGAGCACCTGACTCCCGAACTCCAATGGGAGCTCATTCCAGGAGCATGCTCACAAGCTGGCAGAAAGGACTTAGCCTCTGGAGATGAATGTGAGGGTCTGGATCTCTGCATTAGTATGGCAGGACACAGATTCCTAACAGTTCCTGACTATTTGGCGGATTTTTATGATGTATTTAGTGAGAATGAGTCAGCGTCTTTGCCTCCTCATAGGAGTTATGACTGTGCAATTGAACGGAGCCCGGGGTGTAAATTTCCCATGGGTCGGCTCTTCAATTTATCTGTACCGGAGCACGAGGCTATGCGATCCTATATTAAGGAGGCGTTGGAGAAGGGTCATATTAGACCATCCTCTTCACCCTTAGGTGCTGGGTTTTTTTCGTGGCCAAAAAGGATGGTTCATTAAGGCCTTGTATTGATTATCGTGCCCTCAACAAAATTACTATTAAATATCAGTATCCGTTACCCCTGATTTCGGATCTATTCTCCAGAGTTAAAGGTGCTTGCTGGTTTACCAAGCTTGACCTCAGGGGGCGTATAATCTTATCCGCATTAAGCATGGGGATGAATGGAAGATGGCGTTTAATACTCCGGAGGGACATATTGAGTACCTGGTGATGCCTTTTGGGCTCACTAATGCCCCTTCTGTCTTCCAGTGCTTCATGAACGATATTTTCCGAGACTTTGTGGATAAATTTTTGATTATCTATCTGGATGATATTTTGATCTTCTCCAAGGATTGGGATTCTCATGTGGAACATGTTCGGACTGTGTTCCGGATCTTGAGGGAGAATTCCCTGGATGTCAAAGGATCGAAATGCCTTTTTGGGGTACAGAGGATTTCT
This sequence comes from Dendrobates tinctorius, assembly GCF_039654945.1. Lineage (NCBI taxonomy): Eukaryota > Metazoa > Chordata > Amphibia > Anura > Dendrobatidae > Dendrobates > Dendrobates tinctorius. The sequence continues at coordinate 22,876,619 of NW_027361692.1, forward strand.
TTTTTGGGATTTATTTTGTCTCCGTCAACTATTGAAATGGACCCGGCCAAGGTACAGGCCATTTATGATTGGGTTCAGCCCACTTCTTTGAAGGCCCTCCAGAAGTTTTTGGGTTTTGCTAATTTTTATCGGAAATTTATAGCAAAATTTTCTAGTATTGCCAAGCCATTGACTGATCTGACTAAGAAGGGTGCTGATGTGTTGAATTGGTCTCCGGAGGCTGTTTCTTCCTTTCAGGAGCTGAAGCAAAGATTCACTTCTGCCCCGGTTTTGCGGCAACCTGATGTCTCACTCCCGTTCCAGGTAGAGGTGGACGCTTCTGAGATTGGTGCAGGAGCTGTTTTGTCCCAAAAGGATCCTGTAACATCTAAAATGAATCCCTGTGCTTTCTTTTCCCGAAAGTTCTCTCCATCTGAACGTAACTATGATGTGGGGAATCGGGAACTGTTAGCCATGAAATGGGCATTTGAGGAGTGGAGACATTGGTTGGAGGGAGCTAAACATCAAGTCGTGGTCCTCACTGACCACAAGAATTTGATTTACCTGGAGTCGGCCAAATGCTTGAACCCTAGACAGGCTATGTGGGCCTTGTTTTTTACACGTTTTGATTTTGTGGTCTCTTTTCTTCCTGGCACTAAGAATGTCAAGGCTGACGCTCTCTCTAGGAGTTTCTTTGCTGATTCTCCTGTGGTGACCAAGCCTGCTACCATCTTAGGCGAAGGGGTAGTTCTTTCTGCCATCTCGCCCGATTTGAGACGTGCTCTGGAAGAGTTCCAGGAGGACAAACCTGAGCGTTGTCCCAGTGGGAAGTTGTATGTTCCTGACCAGTGGAAGAAGAGAGTGATGTCTGAAGTTCATTGCTCTGCATTGGCTGGTCATCCAGGTATTTTTGGTACTAGAGATCTGCTGAGTCAGTCTTTTTGGTGGCCCGCCTTGTCTCGTGATGTCAGGAATTTTGTGCAGTCCTGTGGGACTTGCTCCCGGTCTAAACCTTGTTCTCACTCTAGTGGGTTGTTGATGCCTTTGCCGGTCCCCAGGAGGCCATGGACCCATATTTCAATGGATTTCATCTCTGATATGCCTGTCACTCAGAGAACGACTGTTATTTGGGTGATTTGTGATAGGTTCTCTAAATGGTTCATCTTGTACCACTCCCTAAGTTGCCATCTTCCTCTGAGTTGGTGCCCCTGTTTTTGCAACAGGTGGTTCGCTTGCACGGGATTCCTGAGAACATTGTATCTGACAGAGGAGTTCAGTTTGTGTCTAGATTTTGGAGGACTTTCTGTTCCAAGCTGGGAATTCAGTTGTCCTTCTCCTCGGCTTTTCACCCTCAGACCAATGGGCAGACGGAGAGAACAAACCAGACCTTGGAGTCGTATTTGAGATGTTTTATTTCATCTGATCAGGATGATTGGGTTTCATTTTTGCCCTTGGCCGAATTTGCTTTAAATAATAGAGCTAGTTCTGCCACTTTGATGTCACCTTTTTTTTGTAACTTTGGGTTTCATCCTCGATTTTCTTCAGGGCAGGTGGAGCCTTCTGCCTGCCCAGGTGTTGACACTGTGGTGGAGAGAATGCACCAGATCTGGGACCAAGTGGTGGATAAGTTATCCCTCTCCCAGGAAAAGGCCCAGCGGTTTTCCAAACCGACATAGGACCATTGGTTCCCAGTTTAAGGTTGGTGATATGGTTTGGTTATCATCAAAAAATATTATTATTATTAATCCGGTCTCTTTTCGTTTGGCTCTTCCTGTCACATTTAAAATCCATAATGTGTTTCATAAGTCCTTGTTGAAGAGGTTTGTTGAACCAGTAGTTCCTGGGGTGGCTCCTCCGGACCCTGTATTGGTTGAAGGTAACATGGAATATGAGGTAGAGAAGATACTGGATTCCCGTCTGGCTAGACGGAGACTCCAGTATTTGGTTAAGTGAAAGGGTTATGGTCAGGAGGATAATTCCTGGGTCTCTGCCTCTGATATTCATGCCAAAAGATTGGTGCGTGCCTTTTATCGGGCTCACCCTGATCGCCCTGGTGGCGTGGATGAGGGTTCGGTGACCCCTCCTCAAGGGAGAGGTACTGTTGTGAGTTCATTTTCCCCTTCACCATTGAGGTCTGATGAACTCCCTCTTCTGGTGAAGGAAGGTAGTGAGGCTGATTACCAAGCATCTGGGCAGGATGATGATGACTGGGTGACGGGAATTACTGACTGGATATAAGGCAGCCAACGGCCTTCTGCCTTGCTGGTGATCTCTCTGAGGGATTCTAGGAGACCAGTCTGATTCCTGCCCCTCAAAAGCTAAGTTCTCTGCTCTGTTTTTTGCATTTGCGTTTTGGTTTTGTTTTTCCTTGTTTTTCTGGATTTCTGCCATTCCCTGCTGGGGTGTACTGAATTCCTTTTTGCTCTGTCTTCAGAAAATACCTGAGTACTGATATAGTCTTTTTGAAGCCTAGCGTCTTCAGGGCTTTTTTCCCTATCAGCTGTTGTCTCTTATTTGATAGGGTTTTTGCGGATTACAGACAGCAGCTTTTCTATCCTGTCCTATGTAGTTAGCGTGGGCCCCATCGTTTGCTCAGCCTATCTTTCTATCTGGGTGAGTGTTTTTTCTTCTTGCTTCACCGTCATTATATGTTGGGGGCTGCCTATTGCTTTGGGGTCTGCTCTGGGGCAGTTTAGATTTCCCTTTCTGTCTTTAGGCTATGTAGTTCTCCGGCTGTGATCGAGGGGTCTAGGGCACCGTAGGAACCCCCCACGGCTACTGCTAGTTGTTGTTGATAGGTTCAGGGGTCTGTAATCCGATAGCTGCCAACTTCTCTGGTTTTCTGGACTTAGCTAGTATTTCTGTTTTTGCCTCCTACGGTGACTCATTCATAACAGTGTTGGATGGTTTCTGAGGTTTCTTTGCATAGTCTGCACCTTGGGTCTTGTCTTGTGTGGTATATTCCTTCTTCGATGTATCTGGTACTTAGTGCTTGCTTTTGTGCTGCTATGATTAGTGCCTCTGTGCTGTCTCAGAGTCCAACTTTCTCCAGCCATTGGTAGGATTTCTCCATTTCAGCCATCTCCATTATCTGTTGATGGTCCATCCCATGCTTCATGTTCCTGTTCTTCCTTCCAGATCTTTTGTTATTGCTGCCTTAAGCTTTCTCTCAGTATCTCATCTTTTGGCGCCATTCTTCTGATGTATTCCTGAATACTCCTTGTTTCATCCGTGATGGTGGCATGGATGCATATCAAGCCTCGACCACCCTTCTTTCTGTTGGTATACAATCATTGGGTGCTATACTTAGGGTGGAGACCACCATGCATTGTGAAGAGCTTTCAAGTCTTCACATTTGCAGCTTCCATCTCTTTGTTTGGCCAGCACAGTATGCCAGCAGGGTATCTGATAACTGGCAGGGCATATATATATTGATGGCATGGATTTTATTCTACCCATTGAGCTTGTGTCCATAACCATACTCTTTAATTTTCTGACTGAGGTGGTACAAGCCTATGCAGAACAGTAATGGGGACAGTACATCACTTTGGTATATGCCGCATTTGATGGTCACCTGTGCTAGCTTTCTTGAGTTGACTTCCAATGTTGTTTTCCATAACCCCATTGAGTTGCTGAGGAAGGTTCTTAATTTCCTGTTGACATTGAAGAGAGCCAAGCATTCACAGATCCATGTGTGTGGCATTGAGTCATAGGCTTTCCTATAGTCAATACAGACTGTTCTGAGATTGGCCTGTCTGGATCTTGAGTCTTGAGGGACTAGGAGCTGGTGCTTAGAGCCTCTGGTGTCGGTCCAAATGCCTTTCTAAGCTGGATTCATGTACTGGTTAATATGGTTCTGCAGCTTGGTGGCTATGATGCCTGACAGGAGTTTCCATGTTGTTGTAAGGCAGGTTATTGGGAGGTAGTTGGATGGAAATGTTCCTTTATGAGGATGCTTCAAGATCAGCACTGTTCTACCTTGTGTAGGCCAAGCTGGGTGGTGGCCTTTTTGTAACAGTTGGTTCATCAGCTTTGCTATCCGTTCATGTACTGCTGTTAATTTTTTTCAGCCAGTAGGTGTGGATCATGTCTGGGCCAGGTGCTGTCCAACTCTTCATGTTCTTGAGCTGCTGTTGGATGTCTGCTTCTGTAATGGTGACTGGTTCTTGCTCTAGGTGGTTGCTGTGTTTCATTCTCAGATCTTGCAGCCACATTGCACTGATGTTGTGTGTTTTTTCCTTCTCCCATATGTCCCTCCAGTATTGTTCAGTCTCTGCTATGGGTGGAGTTGCTGCCTTTGTGCTGTTGCTCTGTAGTTGGGAGTACACTTTGGATGGTTCTTTGGAGAACAGGGCATTTATCTTCTTGGCCTCAGCTTCTCTAGTGTATCTCCCCAGTCTTGCAGCAAGTGCTGTGAGCCTTTACTTAGCAGTTTCTAGTGCTTAAGCTGGGGTCAAGTCTTTGTACTTGTCCAGCTTGGTCTTATTCTTGATCTTTACCGCTTTCTGTATTTCTGTTAGTTGGCTTACTTCCCTTCGTGTCACCTTGATTTTTGTCTCCAGCCTTCTTTTCCAATGGGGCACATACTTCTGTTATTTTCATGATTGCTGAGGCAGTAGCATAGATCAGTTTATAAGTTTGAGTTATTGCGGTGGTAGGTAATGATGCAAGTACTCTATTGGCATCTTCTAGCATTCTGTCTGGTGGTGTTTCTTTGCTGGGCCTTGGCACTCGATCTCTGGTATTGATGGTATTTAGTTTATCTAAGATCTTCTGTTTCAGACCAGCTGTAGTGCTCTCTAATTGTAGGATTGGATCAGGATCTTCAGGGGGTTGCACATGTTGTTCTTCCAGGTCTTCATGTGGGGTGGATCTGCGTGTGTGCATTTGATCCATCTCAATTTGTGATAATGGCTTTCTCTTTATGATATTGAAATGTTGGGTGACTAGTTGTTTCTCAGTCAGTGGACATGCAGATATTATATCCATCCAGAGTTTCCTCATATGCTTCATATATCCTCTCTCATTTGGTCTGCTGTTATAGTAGCATTTCATCAGATCCAGGTTCTCTTGCCTTGTCCATGAATGGTTTGTTCCAGTAGCCCATTTGTCATCAGATTGTCCTGGTTCCTCGACATCTGACACTGACCTTGTTAATCCGGGTGACTTCCAAGGCGGCATGACTCTCTTTGTTTGTGACACTCTCATGTTTATTGAGGTAGGCACTATAGTGTTAGTAGTGTTGCTCAAGCACCACTACTGGTATACTATGTATAAACCCCACAGACTCTCACATTGGTGGTTGTGCACTTTTAACAGCTACAACAGCCACCTAAGGTAGTATTATAGTGTCAGGAGCCTTAGTATATAATTTAGGAGCCTTATTATGTAATTTATTTTTCATTTATGTATATCACAAACACCTGATTTAAAAAAAAAAATTAGGTCATTTTCTGATGACAGCTTCACTTTAAGCTGAAAGCCTCATAACAGTAATCTTTGCTTCTGAGAAGACCTGTCACCTTTCTTGACATGTTTTATTAACGTCGGAGCATTCTGTGCTTCTTTTCCTGTTATTTCTCCTGGAGATTGTTTGAATCTTCTCAATGACGTGTCCTCTGTATGCTTCACCAGAAATGTTAGTGCAGTCAGGAACTGGAGTAACATTTTTGGTGTAAGTTACACTACTAAATTGGCATGACTTTTCATGAAATTGGTGGGCAGGCATTGCCACACCTTGTCCTGCCCATGCTCTGTCCAATTTGATGAAGCTGGCTGGGACTGTTGTGATAATGTGATAAGTCAAATGCCCTGATTCATCAAGACTGGCAATTTTCTCATCTGATTTCTCACCCTGATTCATCAAGACTGGTAATTTTCTCACTGGTCTTCATGTAAGAGTAAGATGAGCTTGATTCATTAAGAAATTTTGTGCGTCACACCAGAAAACTTAATGTGTCAAATTAGAGTATAATTTTAGGCGTAGGAAACGCCACAGCTCATTGTGAAATAGGTGATCTGTGCCGTCACTTTCCCTGCCCTAAGCGAGTCCCATCTCATAAACCCCAGTGTGATCCAGCAAGACCAGAATGGCGCTGGAAATTGGGGAAGAAGGTAATCGGTGAGTATAATATCACAGCTGCACTACTGGAAAACAGATTTACACAGTTTTGGAATATAAAAATTTTCATGGAAGTGATTCTTTAATTAACTTGCATTTAGGAACTAAAAGGGTTACAACTCTTCCTTTATGGCGCTTACAGCTTTAGAAAACATATATTAGTAAGTCACTGCTACTGTAAAATCCATATATTTTGACTATTCAGTATAGCTATTTATCCCAGGAAATGATTGCTGTGTGCTACTCTAGACTTTATTTACAACATCTCTTTTCGTGTTTGGTGAGAAGCGGACTATTCTAGAAGCGCGCTCTCTCACATTGATTGCCTGCACTTTGCAAGTCATTTGGGACTGCAATCTGCCTACAGTGTAATGCAAAATATTGCTCCGTGTAGGTCTAAAAAATGAAGATCATTTTAAAAGCACATACACAACTTACATATCAACCAGCTTGAAATGACAGATTGGCATGTTTCTTTCTTAGTAGCAAATGGGAAAAATATTGATTGCTTTTAAAGTATGTCATTTGGCATTTCAAGCCACAGCACTTTCAAGCCTTTTACAGGTGCAAAGGGAAATGTGTTTTATAGCTTATAGCATAATATGACACAAAACATTTAGCTGTAAAATATATGAAATACACTCAACAATGAGACTTTGTTATTACTTTGAAAATAGTTCAGAGCTTGTTACCGAATAACTGTGTATGTTTTCTTATCTATTGGAAATCATGATGCAATTATGCTTTCATATTATGTGAGCATTAACAATATTCTAAAAGTGAAATAGAAAAAATCAGCGAACTGTGTTAAGCACCAATTTAAGAGGGCTGTTCTCCTCTTGATTTTTCAGGAGCATACCACTCTCCAACCTACTCCTGTCCTCCTGCTTCCCAGCGGTGGGGTTCTCCTGATATTTGACAGTTTAGACCAGTGGCATGGATGATACACTGTCGATGCTAGCAAAGGCACCTTTGCCTCTACAGCATCTTTAGTGCATTGCATGAAAGATCAATAGCAAAAAGCTTTCAAGTGCGTGCTACTTGTCTCCAAGACCAACCATCCTTGATAGACAGTGGCCAGTAATCTAGGTAACGAGCAGTACACAATAGAATTAAAACTCCTTCCATTCTTGAGAACAAAGATGATTTTTATGATATTAAAAAGTGGTCTGCTTTAAGAGAAACAGTGGCTCTCCTGTTCATGGGCTTTACATAGTATTGTATCTCAGCCCCATTCACTTGTATGGTCAGAATTTACATTTTAAGAGCTTATATGCACAAATTGTTTCTTTTGATCAGCAAATATATAGCCCTGGGTGCACAAGGTTTTTTTTGTTTTATTTTAAAGATAGTACTAAAGTATAACTACATGGTGGGCCATTTGTATGGATGCACCTAAATAAAATGGGAATTGTTGGTGATATCAACTTCTTGTTTGTGGCACATTAGTATATGGGAAGGGGGGAGCTTTTCCAGATGGGTGGTGATGATGGCAACCATTTTGGATCCAACTTTATTTTTTTTCAATGGGAAGAAGGTCTTGTGACTAGAGTTGAGCGACTTTTGTTTTTTTAGGGTCGCGTTTCGTTTCGTGAAACCCGACTTTTCCAAAAGTCGGGTCGAGCACGATCGTCCGATTATAGGGAAAAGTCGGGGTCGTCCCGAAACACGAAACCCAATGTAAGTCAATGGGGAATAAAAGTCGGCAGTGAGAGGAGGACAGGAAACACACCAACAGTGCCCATTTGAATGCCAAAAGCATCAATTCTTCTTACTTAAGCTTGTCAACCTTAATTAACTTCATAATACAAGTTACGCACTGAAAAATGGGGGTTATTTGGCTAAAGTTGTGGGGGGAGAGGGCTGGCTGCAGGTTTTCATGTGCCCTGGGCGAAAGAGCGCCCCTTTAACACATACCACAACTCATCATGCTCCGATACGGCAGAGAAATAGCGGTATAGTACAATGAAAAATACCTCACTTTTTACATCTCATGACGAGGCCCATCTATTTCTCCATACAGAATCATTGGTCCCATATAATGTTTGAAACAGTATATGATGAGCTCCACATAATGCTACAGTATATGTTGGTCCCCATGGATGAAGCTCCACTGTCTTATGGGCCCAAATAATGCTCCAAACATAATGGGCCCCATTTCTAATGCTCTAGTGTATAATGGGCCCTGTAAATGCTGCTCCAGTGTCTGATGTCCACCTTTGGAATGTTCCAGTGTATGGTGGGCCCCATCTATCATTCTCCAGAGTATAGTGCTCCCCAAAAATTGCTGTCCCAACATTGAAAACAATCAAATAAGTCTCCTCGCTAAGGAATCCCTGTACTAGTCTAGACTCCTCGTCGTCCCCATCTTCCATCTCACTGCACAGTATTTCAACTTTGCAAGTGCTGTGATCCTGGGCAAGCAGGGGGGGCCCACTCGTTGGCGACGGCACTGGCACAGGGCCCCTGATAGTACGGTGGTGTGTCTGATGGCGGGTGGGCCGAACCTGCACTTTCATCTGCAGCTTCCTCTTTGTCACCGTGTAAGATGGAACTGTATATGGGAAGGGTAACCTGAGTTTCATCAGGGTCAGACTCAGGCCGGGTAGCGTGCGAGGGGAATGTAGTGGTCTGGGTCAATGTACCAGCAGATTCATCGAGCAGTGGCTGGGCATCAGTGCACTTGTGTCGCCCCCAGGAGTACGGTCGCCACAGTGGCATTACCTTCTTCCTAGGGAGTGTGATGTCATGCTTGGGAGCAACAAAGGATCTCTCTAGCAGGTTAACTGATTGGGCGGCGTTATTCCCACGAGTCATGACCCTCCAAACAGCGTTCATGAAGGCAAAGTGTTTGTTTTATGTGGGCAGTATGGTTGCAAAGCTGAACCTTAAAGGAATGTCCAGAAGGGCACCACCAGGAGTGGAGCCTACGGTTAAATTCGACTCCACCTGGGAAACCTCAACCATGCCAGCTACAGAACAGATGCACACATTGCAAGCTTAATTCCGTTAACGAACGAGACTCCGTCATGCCCCGCGGTCCGAGTCCGGCTTACTAGAGGGACACGTGAGGCTCTGGCACATGAGATTGGCCAATAACTGGTGTGTCATGCCCTTACATGTCCGTGGCTGCATGTGCGCTACACTGAAAAGGCCAGCGTTTGTCGCTTACAGGTGCAGATAACCCGCTGAACAACGTTAGTGATGGGGATCACTGATTACAATTATTACCCGCGAACAATGATTTCCCAGTAAGTGCAGGTCAACCGCAGTTCCGGAATTAGGCCTAACCGTCATTCCTGAAAAAATGAAAAACTTACGTGTGCAAACCACAGGTGCTGTAGCTTGCTTAACAGCTCGCCAGCCGTTCTCACGCCCAGTATGGATTACACGTGATTGCACAAAGGTGAGAAAGGGTACCGTATCCCTGGATAACATGTATGGATAGCGTACACATTCAAAATATATGTCTCAGGAGGCAGGCTCAGACGGTGTTAGGCCCAGTATGGATTGCACGTGATTGCACAAAGGTTAGAAAGGGTACCGTATCCCCAGATAACATGTATGTTTAGCGTACACATTCAAAATATATGTCTCAGGAGGCAGGCTCAGACGGTGTTAGGCCCAGTATGGATTGCACGTGATTGCACATAGGTTAGAAAGGGTACCGTATCCGCAGATAACATGTATGGATAGCGTACACATTCAAAATATATGTCTATACATCAGGAGGCAGGCTCAGACGGTGTTAGGCCCAGTATGGATTGCACGTGATTGCACAAAGGTTAGAAAGGGTACCGTTTCCCCGGATAACATGTATGGATAGCGTACACATTCAAAATATATGTCTCATGAGGCAGGCTCAGACGGTGTTAGGCCCAGTATGGATTGCACGTGATTGCACAAAGGTTAGAAAGGGTACCGTATCCCCGGATAACATGTATGGATAGCGTACACATTCAAAATATATGTCTCAGGAGGCAGGCTCAGACGGTGTTAGGCCCAGTATGGATTGCACGTGATTGCACAAAGGTTAGAAAGGGTACTGTATCCCCAGATAACATGTATGGATAGCGTACACATTCAAAATATATGTCTCAGGAGGCAGGCTCAGACGGTGTTAGGCCCAGTATGGATTGCACGTGATTGCACAAAGGTTAGAAAGGGTACCGTATCCCCGGATAACATGTGTGGATTGCGTACACATTCAAAATATATGTCTCAGGAGGCAGGCTCAGACGGTGTTAGGCCCAGTATGGATTGCACGTGATTGCACAAAGGTTAGAAAGTGTACCGTATCCCCAGATAACATGTATGGATAGCGTACACATTCAAAATATATGTCTCAGGAGGCAGGCTCAGACGGTGTTAGGCCCAGTAAGGATTGCACGTGATTGCACAAAGGTTAGAAAGGGTACCGTATCCCCGGATAACATGTATGGATAGCGTACACATTCAAAATATATGTCTATACATCAGGAGGCAGGCTCAGACGGTGTTAGGCCCAGTATGGATTGCAAGTGATTGCACAAAGGTTAGAAAGGGTACCGTATCCCCAGATAACATGTATGGATAGCGTACACATTCAAAATATATGTCTATACATCAGGAGGCAGGCTCAGACGGTGTCAGGCACAGTATGGATTTGACGGCCCAGATTACACAGCGGAGGAGCAGGGAGAGGTAAAGATTGCAAATGCTGGGGCCCTGCCCAAGCAAGGGGGGCCCACTCGTGGGCGTCGGTACTGGCACTGGGCCCCTCATAGTACAGCGGTGTGTCTGACGGTGGGTGTGCACCACCACCGTCAGAGACACTTGATTGCACTATGAGGGACCCTGTGCCAGTGCCCGCACCCAAGAGTCGGCCTACCCACCTGTCGAGGGCAACGGCACTCGCACGGTGTCGTGCGCTAGATGGTGACCCCGGCCATGGGGGGGGAGGCAGCACAGTTAGGGAGTTTTAGAAAGTGGCATATGTTGATGTTGGACATTCAGCTGATGCAAAAGGCGAAATAGGTGAAGTCCCAGGAAGAGGTGGACCAAAGCAAGCCATTTTTCTGTCACCCTATGTGTCATCAGGGGAAGGTGGGACAAAATCCTTGGAAACCCATGCATGGTTCATTTTAATGAAGGTTAGATCATCCACATTTTGGGTTGACAGACGGGTCCTTTTTTCTGTCAGGATTGATCCAGCTGCACTGAAGACTCTTTCCAATAGCACACTTGCAGCTGGGCAAGCGAGCTCCTGTAAGGCATATTGGGCCAATTCAGGCCAGGTGTCCAGTTTAGTGGCCCAATAGTCAAAGGGGAATGACCTGTGTGGGAGAACATCGATATGGGAGGAAAAGTAGTTTGTAACCATAGTTGACAACTGCTGTCTCCTGTCACTTTCCATCGATGCAGTATTACCAGTTGTGTGAGCGGTATTTGAAAAATCAGTCCACAACATTGTCATGAAACCCCTGTCTCCAACGCCACTTCTGCTGTGTGCACCACGAACACCTCTGCCAAGCTGCCCCCGGCCCGTATGGCTCGTGTGAGAACCATCACCGCTGCTGTGTGCTGGGAATGCCTCAAGCAACCGATTTACCAGAGTTGCTTGTTTATTAGCCAATATTAGGTCAAGGTTCTCCTGTGGCATGATGTTTTGTAATTTGCCTTTATAGCGTGGATCCAGGATGCTGGCCAACCAGTAGTCGTCATTGTTCATCATTTTGGCAATGCGGGGGTCCATTTTTAGGATCTGCAAGGCATAATCTGACATGTGGGCCAATGTTCCCGGTGTCAATGATGCACTGCGAGTGCTGGGTGGAGGAGCACTTTCTGGCAAATCCACATCCCTCCAGTCACGCACAAACCCTGTACCAGACCTTGCCACACCAACATTTTCACTTGCCCCACGAGATGCATCCTCCTCCCCTAAGTAATCATCCCATCATCATCTTCCTCCTCCTCTTCTTCCTCCACCTCGTCCAGGAGAGGTCCCTGAGCAGACAATGGCTGAATGTCATCAAGGATTCCCTCCTCCTCTTCCTCCTCATCAACATTTGCTGCAGACGCCTGCTCCTTAAGGTGCGTCAAAGTTTGCATGAGCAGACGCATAAGTGGGATGCTCATGCTTAGGATGGCGTCGTCTGCGCTTACCAGCCGTGCGCATTCCTCAAAACACTGAAGGACTTTACAGAGGTCTTTCAGCTTCGACCACTGCACACCTGTCAACTCCATGTCTGCTCTCAAAGTGCCTGGCCGTGTATCCTCCCACAAATGCATTATGGCCTGCCTCTGCTCGCACAGCCGCTCCACCATGTGCAGGGTGGAGTTCCACCTTGTTGCAATGTCGATAATGAGGCGGTGGTTGGGAAGGTGGAGCAATCGCTGCAGCTTCTGCATACGAACGGAGTGTACAGGCGACCGGCGGATGTGCGCGCACAGTCTTCGCACCTTCTGGAGCAGGGCTGTTAACTCCGGATAATTTTTGAGGAAGCACTGCACCACCAGGTTCAAGGTGTGAGCCAAGCAAGGTATGTGGCTGAGTTTTGAAAGGGCTATGGCTGCCACAAAATTACGGCCGTTATCACTAACTACCTTGCCTGCCTCAAGATGTACACTGCCCAGCCATGACTCAGTTTGTCGCTTCAAGTACTCGGCCAGCACCTCGGCGGTGTGTCTGTTGCCCAAACACATCATCTGCAACACAGCCTGCTGACGCTTTCCACTAGCTGCTCGATAGGGGGACACATCGTGTGCAACAGTGGCAGCTGCAGATGGAGTGCTCGTACGACTGCGCTCTGTGGACGAGCTTTCGCTTCTGGAGGAGGAGGAGGAGGAGGAGGGTCGAACGCCTACAGCCAACTGTTTCCTATGCTGTGGGCTAGGCAGCACTGTCCCACCACCGCTGTCCCCTGTGGACCCTGCATCCACCACATTAACCCAGTGCGCAGTGATGGACACGTAACGGCCCTGGCCATGCCGACTGGACCATGCATCAGTTGTGAGGTGCACCTTTCCGCTCACTGCTTGAGTGCATGGACAATGCGGTCTTTCACATGATGGTGGAGGGCTGGGATGGCTTTGCGAGAGAAGAAGTGGCGACTGGGTAGGTCATAGCGTGGTACTGCATAGGCCATGAGTTTGCGGAAAGCTGTGCTTTCCACCAACCGAAAGGGCATCATCTCAAACGAGATTAGTTTGGCAATGTGGGCGTTCAAACCCAGTGTACGCGGATGAGAGACTGAGTACTTTCTTGACCTACTCATAGTGTCTGGGAGGGTGAGCTGGACTTGAGAGCTGCATATGGTGGAAGTAGCGGTGGACAGGGTGGACTGAGAGAGGGTTGATGATGGTGATGGAGTTGGTGTTCTTTCTGATGGCCTAGAATCAGTCTTTCGTTGATATAACAGTGGGATTCCCTGACTGCTGTGGCCTTGCAACGACACCTCAACATTTGCTGCTGTGCTAACCGGTGGGCTTACAGTGGGGGAAACAATGTAGCGTTGCTGACTACCTTCGTTGTGATCAGTTGCACATGTGGCACTTGAGGTTTGGTGTTGTGTCCACGCTTGCAAGTGCATGCTGGTTAAATGTCTAAGCATGCAACTGGTATTCAAATTTTTCAGATTTTTCCCTCGGCTAAAGGTCTTTGCGCACTTCTTACAGATAACCTTGGCCTGATCATGAGGATTTTGTTCAAAAAAGTGCCACACTGCACTCTTCCTACTTTGGCAGACATTTTGCGGCCTAGCACGCTGTGATCTTTTGACCCTCTGGACAAGCTGTCCAGCAACTCTTTTGATGTCTGGAACCTGTCTTTGGAGTGCTCCGGGCCTGCCAGATAACAGCTGTTGCGATGTCGATGTCTGCTGTGGATGCTCCTCATCTGAGCTATTGGATGCAGCACCCTCTTCCCCCAATGGATGCCAATCTGGGTCAACAACTGGGTCATCCATCACCTCCTCTTCTATGTCATGTGCACCTTCCTCTGTGTCACCGTGTATGGTGGTATAGTGTGCGGGAAGGGGCACCTGAGTCTCATCAGGGTCAGAATCTGGCTCTGTACACTGCGAGGACAATGTAGTGCTCTGAGTGAATGTACCAGCAGAATCATCCATCAGCGGCTGTGCATCAGTGCACTCCATGTCAGATTCATCTTGACCTGGGTAATTCACCATTTGACTTGATAATCCAGGCATGGTATGTGAAAACAGCTCCATGGAGTAATCAGTAGTATGGCCTGCGTCATCCTTCAATCTTGGTTGGGGTGAAGGACACAAGGAAAGGTGTGGTTCATGAACATGAGCCTCCAATGACGACTCAGTGCTTTTACTTTTTACAACTGAAGAAGAGGAGGCGATAGAGCTGGAGGCTGAGTCAGCAATGTAAGACAAAACTTTTTCCTGATGCTCTGGCTTTAAAAGCGGTTTGCCAACTCCTAGAAAACTAAGCGTTCGAGGCCTTATGTAGCCAGACGATGACGCAGGCTCAACACCTCCTGCATTCGGTCCTATTTTGCTCTTGCCACTACCATCAGATCCACCACCAACACCATCATTACCAGCTGCCAACCCCCGCCCAATTCCACGGCCTCTTCCACCATCCTTCCTCATTTTTGGTAGAAATGTAGACAAAATCCAACAAACTATATAGTAATGTAAAACAAGGTACAAGGTGTCTATAGGACAGGGGAGATTTTGAATTTCTGCAGACACTTGTGGACACTGGACACTTTTGGATTGTGTGAGGCCCACTGATATCTGAGCGCTATGTGACAGGCTCGATGGCACAGCTGTGACCAAAGTGACTAGAGGATAAGGGAGATTTTGAATCTCTGCACACACTTTTAGACACTGGACACTTTTGGATTGTGTGAGGCCCAATGAATATCTGAGCGCTATGTGACAGGCTCGATGGCACAGCTGTGACCAAAGTGACTAGAGGATAAGGGAGATTTTGAATCTCTGCACACACTTTTGGACACTGGACACTTTTGGATTGTGTGAGGCCCACTGATATCTGAGCGCTATGTGACAGGCTCGATGGCACAGCTGTGACCAAAGTGACTAGAGGATAAGGGAGATTTTGAATCTCTGCACACACTTTTGGACACTGGACACTTTTGGATTGTGTGAGGCACAATGAATATCTGAGCGATATGTGACAGGCTCGATGGCACAGCTGTGACCAAAGTGACTAGAGGATAAGGGAGATTTTGAATCTCTGCACACACTTTTGGACACTGGACACTTTTGGATTGTGTGAGGCCCAATGAATATCTGAGCGCTATGTGACAGGCTCGATGGCACAGCTGTGACCAAAGTGACTAGAGGATAAGGGAGATTTTGAATCTCTGCACACACTTTTGGACACTGGACACTTTTGGATTGTGTGAGGCCCAATGAATATCTGAGCGCTATGTGACAGGCTCGATGGCACAGCTGTGACCAAAGTGACTAGAGGATAAGGGAGATTTTGAATCTCTGCACACACTTTTGGACACTGGACACTTTTGGATTGTGTGAGGCCCACTGATATCTGAGCGCTATGTCACAGGCTCAATGGCACAGCTGTGACCAAAGTGACTAGAGGATAAGGGAGATTTTGAATCTCTGCACACACTTTTGGACACTGGACACTTTTGGATTGTGTGAGGCCCAATGAATATCTGAGCGCTATGTGACAGGCTCGATGGCACAGCTGTGACCAAAGTGACTAGAGGATAAGGGAGATTTTGAATCTCTGCACACACTTTTGGACACTGGACACTTTTGGATTGTGTGAGGCCCACTGATATCTGAGCGCTATGTCACAGGCTCGATGGCACAGCTGTGACAAAAGTGACTAGAGGATAAGGGAGATTGGATTGCTTTTAAAAAAGCAGTTTGCGGAGCAGTGGGTAAACAGCAATGCAGGAATGTCAGGAAGCCTTAGAAGGCAGCCCAACAACCAACACCACTGATACACCACTATATAGCCTCCCCTTGCACTGCACACACAGTGACTGGTGTGTTGTGCAGGCCAAATCGCTAGCAGCAGAAGCAGTTTTTTTGTCTTCTTCCCTGCCTAACGCTCTCCCTACAGAATCAGCAACCTCTCCCTATACTGAGATCAGCAGAAGTAAGATGGCGGTCGGCGTGCATGCCCTTTTATACCCCCTGTGACGCCCACCAAAGCAAGCCAATCACTTGCATGCCATTCTGAAAGATGGTGGTGACCCCTGCCTATGTCATCACGTTGCCCACAGTGTCCGTGGATCCTGATTGGCTGAAAAAGAGCGCAAAATAAACTTTTGAAACGCGACTTTGGCGCGTAAGTCGCCGACCTCATGGCCGACCTCATTCTAGGGTCGGGTTTCGTTTCATGAAACCCGACTTTGCCAAAAGTCGGCGACTTTTGAAATTGTTCGACCCGTTTCGCTCAACTCTACTTGTGACACATCAAACGTATTGAGAATTTCACAAGAAAAACAATGGTGTGCTTGGTTTTAACGTAACTTTATTCTTTCATGAGTTATTTACAAGTTTATGACCACTTATAAAATGTGTTCAAAGTGCTGCCCATTGTGTTGGATTGTCAATGCAACCCTCTTCTCCCACTCTTGACACACTGATAGCAACACCGCAGAAGAAATCCTAGCACAGGCTTCCAGTAGCCATTGTTTCAGATGCTGCACATCTCATACAGTATCTTCACAGCATAGACAATTACCTTCAAATGACCCCAAAGATAAATGTCTAAGGGGGTCAGATCGGGAGACCTTGGTGGCCATTCAACTGGCCCACGACAACCAATCCACTTTCCAGGAAACTTCATGTAGGAATGCTCGGACCTGACACCCATAATTGATGGTATGGTGTGGTATGTTGGGCCATTCTTCATCAATGGAAACCTCAATACCACTGGATATCTGAAATTGCTACATGATGATGTGTTGCCCTCTTTATGCACTGAAGATGTCACGTTCCCTGAGTTTTTCCAGCAAGAGGGTGCACCACCCCATTATGGGTGTCAGGTCCGAGCATTACTACAAGGAATCTGACCCCCTTAGACTAGCATTTCTTCTGGGCATTGCTATCAGTGTGTCAAGAGTGAGAGAAGAGGGCTGCATTGACAATCCAACACAATGGACAGCACTTTAAACATATTTTAAAAGTGGTCGTAAACTTGTAAATAACTCTTGAAAGAATAAAGTTACGTTAAAGCCAAGCACACCATTGTTTTTCTTGTGAAGTTCTCAATAAGTTTGATGTGTCACATGACCCTCTTCCCATTGAAAAAAATAAAGTTGGATCCAAAATGGCCAACTTCAAAATGGCCACCATGGTCACCACCCATTTTGAAAAGTTTCCCCCCTCCCATATACTAATGTGCCACATACAGGAGTTGGTATCACTAACCATTCCCATTTTATTTAGGTGTATCCATATAAATCACCCACCCTGTAGAATAAAAGTAAACTCTTCAACATTGAAATTCCAAAACTATAAAGAAAAATTCAAGGAATTATGGAAAGCACAGCATCAATAGACTTGACAATTACAGTATATGCAAATGATGAAAAAGTCAACATTAATTCAGTATCTGGTTTTCACTCGCGGAAACACACACACCTTGGAACATTATCAATGAGGTTATTAATTGTTGTCTTAGGAATGTTCTGCCACACTGGATGCACTTGGGCAAGTAAATCATTAAGGTCCGCTGCTGGCATCTATGAAACTCCAAATTATGTGGCTTCTGCATTTGCACAGTTGCTAGGGCCCATGTGACCTCATTAATGATGGCATGTTTATTGCATTAGCAGATGGGTTTGACAAATAGAAAATGGACATAACGTGCAGATTCATTATTAAAAATGAAGCTTAATTCTTGCTTGTGGTGCCATGGATTACATTTATTAAGCATTTAGACATTATTTGCTTACTGGACAAGTGGCAAGGCTTGGTGGATAGGCGCTATGAAATAAGATGTGCCATAATGCACCAATATTTTGATCCAAAAAACTGAACAAATGTAAACCAGTAAGCATTGTAAAACTAGACTAAATAATCTAAATATGAGCCAAATTTATGGCCAAGCAAGAGCCGCTGTGATAAATTGCTCACATCTAGTGTAATTCTAAGCTATTTGTGTCTTATCTGACATTGACATAATGGGCCATTACAATTGCAGAACTGTTATTTCTGATCTGTATATGGAGATGAAATAGTAACAATTACAATAAATAATAATATTCACGTAAAGTAAAAACTAAAATAAATGGTGAAAAATTAATGAAAGAACAAAATAAACCAAATAAGAAATCTAGGTAATAATGTACTCAAACCGTTCAACAGCTTCTCAATACATTTTTTTTTAATATATTTTTGTACATATACTGAAAGAACTCCAGTAACAATTCTGCAGGCTTTATTAATAACAATTCCCAGAATTATTGTCTGACTGAATGTCTATATAAAGCATGCTTTGGTGATTTGTTTTTCTTAGGCCTGTTTCATACTTTCGTTTGCAGGCATCAGTCACAGTCCGTCGTTTGGGCAAAAAAACGAATCTGACGGATTTGCCTAGCGGATCTGTTTTTTTTTCCCCTTAGAATTGGCGGCGGATTGTGATGGATGGCCTTCCGTTGCGTCCGTTGTGCGGCGGATCCATCATAAAATTTGGGTCCGTCAGGAAAAAAACCTACATAGGAACATTTTTTGTCTGCGTCAAAAAGGCGGACGGTGACGGATCCATCGGCGTTCGTTGTATGGTTGAATGGACGCCTATGGGCGACGGATCCGTCCCCGTCCGTCACATGACGGAATCCGTTGACGGAGTCCGTTTCTTTAAACTGAACATGCCCGGAAGAATTTCCTTTCATGAAATTTAAACCCAAAACCCGTTCTGGCACAAAATCTCTCTCTCTCCAGAATCATGTTCCTTTACATTCCAAAATCTCCAGTTTCGACAGATCCGTAAAAAAAACTGAACAAATGTATGGAAAAAACGGATGCAACTGATTAAACGGATCCATTTTTCTGGCAGATCCGCTAGATGGATTAGTTAAAAAAACGGATCAGCTGCATTCATTTTCCACTAATTTCGACGGATCCGTCATTCCGTCAAAACGGCGGATTTTGACTGACGCTGAAAACTGAAGTGTGGAACAGGCGTTAGGTTGCAGTCAGACAGCTGAAAAAATTGGACCAAGATCAGAATCCAGTGCACGGACTGGGCGGTGGCTCGTCCTACCCAAGCATGACAGGTTCAAATATTTCATGTAGCTGTCGCACTTGGGTCCGGAGACCCACCAGCCAGTCCATGCACTGGATTCCAATCTTGGTCTGATTTACAATATATGGTTTTCTGACTGTGCCCTTTTCCTCACTGTGGGGACAAAAAATTAGCTAAAATGAGTACAGGATACTTATGCATTTTTTTATATCACTTCTTTACTTGGGCCATATAGAGCCATTTGTTATAGAGTTATAGACTTGACCTCCTTATTGTGTATCTTGTTTTTATATCAGGAATAACTGTAAAATAATCTAGATAATAGTTATTTGAATCTTTACATCTTTTTTTATTTTCATAGATTTTGTTGTAGAGATTTTCTTTTTTTACGTTTGACCTTTTCTTCCTGACTGATATTTTCATTATACTTTTGCCATTAAATCTTGCTTTAATGCTGCTTTGTGAGAGGAGTTACCCCCTTTAGCTTTGAACATCTATTCTTTCGTGCCATTGTTGCTGGCAGGTGTATAAATAATTAACTGTATGCGTGCTGTGCATAGATCTCCCCTGCTTAGTCTTTCTTTTATCTTGTTCACCTTTATATGTTCAACTAACATCTCACCAGAATTGCTTTTGTTTAAAGCATCTCTAAACAGTAGTATGGCTCTTATTTTGGCTGCCACCCGCTATTTTTAATGCACAAGCCATATATAATTAGATCATTTCATGCCATGAAACACAGACTTTGCATTTGTGCATTGTTTTTTTTAATCTGATTTCATAAAATACATAACCCATTGAAATTGTAATAATTTTACTTTTTATATGTCGAGCAAGGACATTGACTTTATTTTCTGCTTTTATTTTATATTTGGAACATTTTCTGTGCCGAGTAACAGTCATCGTATCTGAAAGGTGTTAGGGAGTTTACTGATTTATTACTTTAATTTGTTTCTTTTCAGTAGGAGAATAATAAAACACATTTTTTAAGAAAAGTTTAAGAAAAATATAATACAAAATATATAATGATAATTTACTAGTTTGACATTGGGGTTTTATATTAACACTAATGCCAAAGATAGCAGTGATGCTCTCATTATTTATCTATAGTAAAAAAAAAATCTCCTAGGCCATAAATCAACACAAGTCCATCTAGTTTAGCCTAGTATATTGAGGTGTTATGCAATATTGATACAGATGAACATTGAAATCCCAAAACGACAATTTTTCTCATCTTTCTTTCTACTTTTTTCAATACAGATTTGTCAATTCAAACATATAACTGGGCAAAATCCATCGCCTGTTAATCTAGTACCCTAAACTTGCTATTGCACTTGAAGGGGTTGTCTCATCTTCCTAAATGGCTACAATTGCAAAGTGTTTCTAAATATAATAAATTGCGTGATTTACATCTTATTAGATGTAAATACTTATGTCCCCCCCAAAAAATTGAGAAAAGTATTCATGGAGTGATTCCTTTATTGGCTAACCAGAGAAACTATATTTGCAAGCTTTCAAGGCTCAGAAGGCCCCTTCATCAGGCGTACAGTATACTGAGAAGAGATGGCAACATTTACATAGGAATTATACAAGGACATGAGAGATGATGGAAAGATAGGCCTCCTTGACCTGCAAAAACTGAAACAAAAGCATCTAGGTAAAGGTTCAAAGTCGGATGAGCCCATAATGTAAGATTACTTTTGGTTCTTTTAAGCCATTCAAAGATGGTCTGTCTCTGGTCTTTGGGCCATTAGAAAACAATTCCACATTTTGGTGAATGTGGAGTTTTGTAAAGTTTGAGTACAATTCAGTTCCACTCGATTACATTCGCTCATCTCTACTATGTCATAGACCACATCATTTTTTTCGGAAAATGCAGTTTTGGTCCTAAAAGACAAACATTATCTTTATTTTTGGCTCCACCAGTGATAAACTATATTTTTTTTTATAAAAAAGAGAACTAATTAGATAAGGCAAGAAGAAGAAACCTATTTTGAGATACTGTTTTATATTGTTCTTTACATTATTGTTAATGCTAGTTGAGCCAAAATAAAAGTTTAATTGTTATGTATTTTTGTTGTACAGTACTCTGAGATTATGATTTGTATGGCAGGGTTAAATGTAACTTTCAGTGAATGCCGGGAGTTATAGTTTTACGAGAGCCACATGTTGGAGATAGAAGTGAGGTAGGAAAGTTAAGAAGCTCATGAAGAAAGGGGAGTAAAGTGTGGAAAGGTATGAGCGAATATTATGGAATTGTGTCTTATGTTTTTCATTCAGTTCAATGGAGGGAAAAGCCTGAGAGAATACAGCGAAAAAGATGGTAGACATGTAATTTCTAAATTGCTGGTCTTGTAACAAGGGAACGTTGGAAACACTCTGCAGAATAACAGAAGAGCATTCGTACATGAACCTCTGAAACAACTTATTTTCTTTTTTTTTCATTTTTCAGTTTAATTTTGTGGGGAAGTTACTTGGACCGAGAGGAAATTCTTTAAAAAGATTACAAGAAGAAACTGGTGCAAAAATGTCTATCCTTGGGAAAGGGTCAATGAGGGATAAGGCAAAGGTAAGTTAAGTTACATTCAATATATCAAATATTGTAAAATATCTAAAAAAAAATGATATCTTTGATACATGATACATTTTTTCATTGCTTTCTTCAGTAAAATGGAGCTATATATAGCATGCATCAATATCCACCTCCCAAAAAACAGTTTTAAACATATTTAATAGAAATGAAACAATTTCTTCTTGCAACCTTGATCAACAGTCCAAGTCAGAGCTTTCTGGCAGTGAACAGGAATGGTGTGAATTTCTTGAGCTTCCAGGTTCCCCAGTGCTGCATTTGATTTGCTGGCCTGGTGTATCGCCATATATGCAGCATGCGACGGATTGATGACATCTTGCTTTGCCTGGCCCATCATAAACTGAACCTGAGATACTGGCGAGTAATTAAATGCGACCTGTTCTTGGACGCAAAATGATCTGCTCATCTTTAATGTAAAATTATGCATCACTTTAATTTACAGGTATTTTTGAAAACTCGTCTTTGAGAGGTATATAAATACCAGTTACCCATACACCTTCTTTGTCTTTGCAGTGCTCAGCAGAGGCCACTGCATGCTAACCAGCTCCATTCTGTGATAACATCTAGCTAACCCTGGAGCAAATAACAGCTCTTGGGTGTTGGACCCCTACTGATCCAATACTGTATGCCAAGAAAACAAATCCTTTAACTATTTATGTAATTCCTATTGATGTTTATTAGACCTCTAACTGGCCAGACACTGAAAATACTACTACACTGTGTGCAGGATAATTTTGCATAGCAGTATTTTTCTATATCATCATTTTTATGCATTTCTATCTACTTCAAACTGTATAAACCTGAATTCTTATTGGATGAAGCAGATCAGGTGATGTGTATTTGTGTAATGTGCGAGGGTGAGGCCTATGGATACAACACCATTTAACAAGGTGTGCAAAAATACTAGGCAGCTTATTTTCTTTAGGTAAAATGGGGCAAAAAAAAGAGATTTAGCTGACTTTGAAAAGTCAAAAATTGTTACAAGTCTTACAGAGGCCTGCAGCACTCTTGAAATTACTAAGGTATTTACTAAGATATTTGGTTATGATCATATGATCACATAATCATCAAAAGTTTTGTAATAGTCAACAAGGTCTCCAAAAATGGGTTGAAAAAAGACGTTCTTTAACTGCCAAAAACGTGGCCTTCCTTACCTTGTCCATGTCGCTGTGCACCGAACACCTTGTACTTGTGGACACTCCAGGGAGTTGCAGGTTTGCAGTTCAGAAATATGAAAACACTGGAGGATAATAGGATCCTGGTCTCTTCATGTTTGATACTTCTCAAATCTTTTTGCAACCCCTTTGACTATTTGCAAACAAAACCTTTAATGTCTCTGTGATCTCTCCCCAATAAATTAGCAATTCCTCTATGACAATGTTTTCAGAATCAAGTAAATCTCTTTTTTGGCGTATTATACCTGAGGAAAACAAACTGCTTAATAATTCTGCACACCTTGATAAAGGGTCACACTCTACCTCAGTACACAAATACGCATCAACTGATCTGCTTTGTCCAATTAGCAATCAAGTTTATACAACTTGAAAAAAAAAGTTGATATGGACAAAATACTTACTTGCCTAATAATTCTGCACACAATGTGTAACACCTCTACACTTTTACCTTTTGTAATCCCAGTACACGCACTTTTCCTATTGAAAACAATCTTTGATTCTACTCTGTTCTTTTATAATCATATCTAGTAGCCCATAATAAAAAATACTGTAATAAACTTTTGACTGTACAGTGAAGGTTTGGATGAGTTTACTTGTCACTATCTTACTTTCCGCTTCTGTGGTTTCACATACACCCTCTAACAACTCTTGACTCGGAATGGGTCAAATTAATCCACTGGCTGATATTTCTGCCGGCTATGCTTCCCTGAGCAGATGTGTGAAGAATCAGCCAGCAAACAAGAAAAGCACTGCATTTTTTTCAGCTTGCTTTGTATGTTTGGATTAGAAAATCTTTGATAAAGATTTTCATTTTTTTTCTTTAGAAACCTCCATGGGATCAATGTGCTAAAAAAGACATAAAGGGGTAATACGCTGTAAAGCATTTTCCCATCTAGTTCCATGACACAGTGTTCCTTGTTATCTGTACACAAGGGACTTACATCTCCAAAAAACATATGAATATACCAACTAAGCTGTGATTATTCACCTATTAAAAGCTTACCATATGTTGAGACGTTAACAGAATGTGTATGAATATAACCTTGGCTGCTATGATGCTTTTTGTTTATTCAGTTTTGCTTCTTTCATTTTTTTTTTTTTTTAAATTCAGCTAAAGTAAAAAAAAGTAAAAATTGCTAATTTTGTGCCAGAAAAAAGGAAATACTTATCAGAAAATTATACAAAATCCTAAAATTGTATATCACAGGCGCACATCCGTCAGAAAAAAATGTGTTGTGCTTCATCATGTGCCTTGTTGTGGATATATTGCACCTTAGAAGAAAATACTCCAGATTATATATAGCAGCACTCACTGTGCTGGATGTGTTTAATATTGGATTTTATTGTGTCATTTTCCTGTTTTCCCCACATAATGCAGAGAAGTCTGCACAGTATACATGCTGCATAGTTTGATAGGGAGCTAAGAAGATGGATTTGCAGAATGGACACTGGGGAATCCTTGATGCTGTATCTGGAGAAGACAGGAAAATAATATAATAAAGTATCATGTGTGTGTTCAGAAACTGTTAAGCATGTCAAGTTCTGCTATTTTTTATGTATAATTGTATATGCTTTCCTATTGCTGATAGTCCATAAAGGTTCTTCAGGGGTTTTGCAAATAGCAGCAGGCTACTTAGGTTCCCACTTCCCCACTGCAGCTACACTGTGCCATCGGATGGTGACAGCATACCGGAAGGCCGATGATCGTTTACTGTCATCATCTGGTGCCAATGACACATGTCTGCTCGAACAGTTAGGAACCTAACTGCATTGTGTCTCCTGCTCTTTACCTACGACACTCCTGATGAAGCTTCATGGACTAATACGAATAGGGATATAAAATAGGTTGTGTCTTTTTCGTGGTCTAGAGGTATAAGAAAAAGGAAAGTGAATGTTAACAATGAAAAAGCAAGTAGTAGACTTTGTCTGAGTGTCTGCCTCCATATAAGCCTGAAAATGATGTATGGCAGAGCGCACTTTTGCTCTGTCAGGACCACTATAGTCTAGAGCCCTGTCGGCGCATATGTTCCCATCCCATTTTGTGGGTAGGTTCGTACGCAAGCTACTACTAGGTCCATGAACATGGAGAAAAGCGTAATGTGAAAGCACCCTTATATAGTGTATGCAATATCATTTTGTTTAAGTTTCATTTATGTATTGGTGGCAATTAATGTCGTAAATTAAAGATAATTTTTCATCTGGACTAATTTTTTAAATATTGGGCTGTTTTTATAGCTTGCTAATTGTGAAAGTTTCAAGTGCTTAACCTCCCACATTGCCAAGACTGGGGCTTTGAACAGTAACATAACTAAAGTTCTTTGGGTCCGGATGCAGAATTTCTTTCTAGGCCCCCACCAGAATGATGGTTAGGGGTACAGGCCTCTATAGAGCCTATAAAGACATATGGGTTCAATCACCCATTAAAGAAAGTACGTATAGAATTCTCATAGAAAACACAACAGTAAGATAATTTTCTAAGTAATGCTTCTAAATATCACCATATTGTAACTGATGAACTATCCTAAAACTAACATACCAATAATAAACCTCATAAAATGGATAAATACCGCAGCATAATGACCATACATGATCACCAAATAGTATCTGAGTATAGCCACCATCATGTTACTGAATAAAAGTCCAATATAACAATAATATTATATACAAGAGATAAATATGACCACACCGTGAATGAACCACATATTACCACCACATAGTAGCCAAATAATGCCATCATGCTGATCCTTATCAAAAACCACAGTACTAACACTAATATCATCACCAGTGACAATATGCACATGGAAAAATATTCAGAATTGAGAGTCCTCAGTGGTTGATACCTTTTAGTGGCTAAATGAAAAGATGGTAACTAGAGTTGAGCGACTTTTGGTTTTTTAGGGTCGCGTTTCATTTTGTGAAACCCGACTTTTCCAAAAGTCGGGTCGAGCAAGATCGTCCGATTATAGGGAAAAGTCGGGGTCGTCCCGAAACACGAAACCCAATGTAAGTCAATGGGGAATAAAAGTCGGCAGTGAGAGGAGGACAGGAAACACACCAACAGTGCCCATTTGAATGCCAAAAGCATCAATTCTTCTTACTTAAGCTTGTCAACCTTAATTAACTTCATAATACAAGTTACGCACTGAAAAGTGGGGGTTATTTGGCTACAGTTATGGGGGGGATGGCTGGCTCCAGGTTTTCATGTGCCCTGGGCGAAAGAGCGCCCCTTTAACACATACCACAACTCATCATGCTCCGATACGGCAGAGAAATAGCGGTATAGTACAATGAAAAATACTTCACTTTTTACATCTCATGACGAGGCCCATCTATTTCTCCATACAGAATCATTGGTCCCATATAATGTTTGAAACAGTATATGATGAGCTCCACATAATGCTACAGTATATGTTGGTCCCCATGGATGAAGCTCCACTGTCTTATGGGCCCAAATAATGCTCCAAACATAATGGGCCCCATTTCTAATGCTCTAGTGTATAATGGGCCCTGTAAATGCTGCTCCAGTGTCTGATGTCCACCTTTGGAATGTTCCAGTGTATGGTGGGCCCCATCTATCATTCTCCAGAGTATAGTGCTCCCCAAAAATTGCTGTCCCAACATTGAAAACAATCAAATAAGTCTCCTCGCTAGGGAATCCCTGTACTTGTCTGGACTCCTCGTCGTCCCCATCTTTCATCTCACTGCACAGTATTTCAACTTTGCAAGTGCTGTGATCCTGAGCAAGCAGGGGGGGCCCACTCATTGGCGACGGCACTGGCACAGGGCCCCTGATAGTACGGTGGTGTGTCTGATGGCGGGTGGGCCGAACCTGCACTTTCATCTGCAGCTTCCTCTTTGTCACCGTGTAAGATGGAACTGTATATGGGAAGGGTAACCTGAGTTTCATCAGGGTCAGATTCAGGCCGGGTAGCGTGCGAGGGGAATGTAGTGGTCTGGGTCAATGTACCAGCAGATTCATCGAGCAGTGGCTGGGCATCAGTGCACTTGTGTCGCCCCCAGGAGTACGGTCGCCACAGTGGCATTACCTTCTTCCTAGGGAGTGTGATGTCATGCTTGGGAGCAACGAACGATCTCTCTAGCAGGTTAACTGATTGGGCGGCGTTATTCCCACGAGTCATGACCCTCCAAACAGCTTTCATGAAGGCAAAGTGTTTGTTTTACGTGGGCAGTATGGTTGCAAAGCTGAACCTTAAAGGAATGTCCAGAAGGGCACCACCAGGAGTGGAGCCTACGGTTAAATTCGACTCCACCTGGGAAACCTCAACCATGCCAGCTACAGAACAGATGCACACATTGCAAGCTTAATTCCGTTAACGAACGAGACTCCGTCATGCCCCGCGTTCCGAGTCTGGCTTACTAGAGAGACACGTGAGGCTCTGGCACATGAGATTGGCCAATAACTGGTGTGTCATGCCCTTACATGTCCATGGCTGCATGTGCGCTACACTGAAAAGGCCAGCGTTTGTCGCTTACAGGTGCAGATAACCCGCTGAACAACGTTAGTGATGGGGATCACTGATTACAATTATTACTCGCGAACGATGATTTCCCAGTAAGTGCAGGTCAACCGCAGTTCCGGAATTAGGCCTAACCGTCATTCCTGAAAAAAATGAAAAACTTACGTGTGCAAACCACAGGTGCTGTAGCTTGCTTAACAGCTCGCCAGCCGTTCTCACGCCCAGTATGGGTTACACGTGATTGCACAAAGGTGAGAAAGGGTACCGTATCCCCGGATAACATGTATGGATAGCGTACACATTCAAAATATATGTCTATACATCAGGAGGCAGGCTCAGACGGTGTTAGGCCCAGTATGGATTGCACGTGATTGCACAAAGGTTAGAAAGGGTACCGTATCCCCAGATAACAAGTATGGATAGTGTACACATTCAAAATATATGTCTATACATCAGGAGGCAGGCTCAGACGGTGTTAGGCCCAGTATGGATTGCACGTGATTGCACAAAGGTTAGAAAGGGTACCGTATCCCCAGATAACATGTATGGATAGCGTACACATTCAAAATGTATGTCTATACATCAGGAGGCAGGCTCAGACGGTGTAAGGCCCAGTATGGATTGCACGTGATTGTACAAAGGTTAGAAAGGGTACCGTATCCCCAGATAACATGTATGGATAGCGTACACATTCAAAATATATGTCTGTACATCAGGAGGCAGGCTCAGACGGTGTTAGGCCCAGTATGGATTGCACGTGATTGCACAAAGGTTAGAAAGGGTACCGTATCCCCAGATAACATGTATGGATAGCGTACACATTCAAAATATATGTCTATAAATCAGGAGGCAGGCTCAGACGGTGTTAGGCCCAGTATGGATTGCACGTGATTACACAAAGGTGAGAAAGGGTACCGTATCCCCAGATTACATGTCTGGATAGTGTACACATTCAAAATATATGTCTATACATCAGGAGGCAGGCTCAGACGGTGTTAGGCCCAGTATGGATTGCACGTGATTGCACAAAGGTGAGAAAGGGTACCGTATCCCCAGATAACATGTATGGATAGCGTACACATTCAAAATATATGTCTAATTCTCTTAACCTCCTGGCTCTTACTGAAACCTGGATCCAGCAGTCAGACACTACCGCTGCTGCTGCTCTTTCATACGGGGGGCTTCACTTCTCTCATACCCCAAGATCAGACAATAGAGCTGGTGGAGGCGTTGGTCTGCTCCTATCACCAAAATGTACCTTTCAGGTTATCCCTCAAGTACCCTCACTTGTCTTCCCTTCTTTTGAGGTCCATGCCGTCAGACTCTACACCCCCTTCTCCATGCGAGTGGCGGTGGTGTATCGTCCTCCCGGCCCCTCCCATCAGTTCCTGGATCATTTTGCCACTTGGCTTCCACATTTTCTCTCCTGTGACATCCCTACCCTCATCATGGGTGATTTCAACATCCCCATTGCTCTTCCCCTCTCACCATCTGCTACTCACCTTTTATCTCTAACCTCCTCATTTGGCCTTTCGCAGCTTACTAATTCTCCAACGCATGAAGACGGAAACTCCCTCGACTTGGTCTTCTCTCGGCTTTGTGCAGTGGATGATTTTGCAAACTCCCCTCTCCCGCTCTCTGACCACAATCTTCTTTCATTCTCTATCAAGAACTGCCATGCTGCTCAGGTCACCCCCACTGTCCATACTTATAGAAACATACAGGCCATTAACACCCAGAAACTTATGAAGAACTTGCAGTCTTCATTGGCCCCTATCTCCTCCCTCTCCTGTCCTGATTCTGCATTGAAGCATTACAATGAAACACTTCAAAGTGCCCTGGATGAATTTGCACCCCCTATAAATAGAACACCACAACGCAGACGGCGACAACCCTGGCACACGGTGCAAACACGTTTCCTGCAGCGGTGCTCCAGGTGCGCCGAACGTCTGTGGAGAAAATCCAATCTACCCGAAGATTTCATCCATTTTAAGTTTATGCTTAGAACATACAACACTGCCCTTCACCTCTCCAAACAAACCTATTTCAACACCCTCATCACCTCACTGTCCAATAACCCGAAACGTCTCTTTGACACTTTTCATTCTCTACTCAATCCAAGAGTACAGGCCCCAACCACGGAGCTCCGAGCTGACGATCTGGCCAATTACTTCAAAGAAAAAATTGACCAGATCCGACAGGAAATTATCTCCCAATCACCTCATACCATGCACTGTCCTCCCTCCCCCACTGCATCTAGCTCACTCTCTGATTTTGAACCAGTCACAGAAGAAGAAGTAAGCAGGCTCCTTGCATCTTCTCGCCCAACTACTTGCACCAGTGACCCATTTCCGTCACAGCTCCTTCAGTCCCTTTCCCCTGCTGTCACCCCTCACCTAACTAAAATATTTAACCTCTCTCTCTCTTCTGGTATTTTTCCCTTCTCATTTAAGCATGCCATCATACATCCACTACTTAAAAAACCATCCCTCGACCAAAACTGTGCCGCTAACTATAGACCTGTCTCTAATCTTCCCTTCATCTCTAAACTCCTGGAACGCCTGGTCCACTCCCGTCTTATCCGCTATCTCTCAGAAAACTCTCTTCTCGACCCTCTCCAATCCGGTTTCCGCTCTTTACACTCCACTGAAACTGCCCTCACTAAAGTCTCTAATGATCTGCTAACAGCTAAATCAAATGGTCACTACTCCATGCTAATTCTCTTGGATCTCTCTGCAGCATTCGACACTGTGGATCATCAGCTCCTCCTCACTATGCTCCGTTCCATTGGCCTCAAGGATACCGTTCTCTCCTGGTTCTCCTCCTATCTCTCCGACCGCTCCTTTACTGTATCTTTTGCCAGTTCCTCCTCCTCTCATCTTCCCCTTACTGTTGGGGTCCCCCAAGGATCGGTTCTAGGTCCCCTCATCTTCTCCTTGTACACTGCCCCTATTGGTCAAACAATCAGTAGATTTGATTTCCAGTACCATCTCTATGCTGATGACACCCAATTATACGCTTCTTCTCCTGACATCACGCCAGCCTTTCTAGAAAACACCGGCGATTGTCTAAACGCTGTGTCTAATATCATGTCCTCACTATATCTGAAACTGAACCTGTCAAAGACTGAACTCCTGGTGTTTCCTCCCTCTACTAATGTACCTATACCCGACATTGCCATTTCTGTGTGTGGTTCCACTATTACTCCCCAGCAACAGGCCCGCTGTCTTGGGGTCATACTTGATTCCGAGCTTTCCTTTGCCCCCCACATTCGATCACTGGCTCGCTCTTGTCATCTGCACCTCAAAAACATTTCTAGAATTCGACCTTTTCTTACCTTTGACTCTGCAAAAACTCTTACTGTTTCTCTTATTCATTCTCGTCTCAACTATTGTAACTCTCTTCTAATCGGTCTCCCTCTTACCAAACTCTCCCCCCTCCAATCTGTCTTGAATGCTGCCAGGATCATATTCCTCACCAATCGTTACACAGATGCCTCTACCTTGTGCCAGTCATTACACTGGCGACCCATCCACTCCAGAATTCAGTATAAACTTATTACCCTCACTCACAAAGCCCTCCATGGCTCAGCACCACCCTACATCTCCTCCCTTGTTTCAGTATACCACCCTACCCGCACCCTCCGTTCTGCTGATGACCTGAGATTAGCATCCTCAATAGTCAGAACCTCCCACTCCCGTCTCCAAGACTTTACACGTGCCGCGCCAATTCTTTGGAATGCAATTCCCAGGTCAATACGATTAGTCCCCAATCCCCACAATTTTAAGCGTGTCCTGAAAACGCATTTATTCAGACTGGCCTACCACCCCAACACATTAACCTAATCTATCCCTGTGTGGCAGAGCCAAAAGTTTTACCATAACCAGGTTCCCCGCATCATGTTCCCACATGCTTTATGCCTCCATTAGCCCTCTGTGTCTGTACTGTTACACACTTAACATTATGACTGGTCCATACAATCAGGGTAACTGTTACCACCCACCTTTCGTGTCTCCCTCTTTCCTCTTAGACTGTAAGCTTGCGAGCAGGGCCCTCTTTCCTCTTGGTATTTGTTATAATCTACTGTATGTGATTATTGATATGCTGTAATGTCTATTGTCTGTACAAATCCCCTCTGAAATGTAAAGTGCTGCGGAATATGTCGGCGCTATAAAAATAAAATTTATCATTATTATTATTATATGTCTATACATCAGGAGGCAGGCTCAAACGGTGTCAGGCACAGTATGGATTTGACGGCCCAGACTACACGGGGGAGGAGCACGGAGAGGTAAAGATTGCAAATGCTGGGGTCCTGCCCAAGCAAGGGGGGCCCACTCGTGGGCGTCGGTACTGGCACTGGGCCCCTCATAGTACGGCGGTGTGTCTGATGGCGGGTGTGCACCACCACCATCAGAGACACTTGATTGCACTATGAGGGACCCTGTGCCAGTGCCCGCGCCCAAGAGTCGGCCTACCCACCTGTCCAGGGCAACGGCACTCGCACGGTGTCATGCGCTAGGTGGTGACCCCGGCCATGGGGGGGGGAGGCAGCACAGTTAGGGAGTTTTAGAAAGTGGCATATGTTGATGTTGGACATTCAGCTGATGCAAAAGGTGAAATAGGTCAAGTCCCAGGAAGAGGTGGACCAAAGCAAGCCATTTTTCTGTCACCCTATGTGTCATCAGGGGAAGGTGGGACAAAATCCTTGGAAACCCATGCGTGGTTCATTTTAATGAAGGTTAGATCATCCACATTTTGGGTTGACAGACGGGTCCTTTTTTCTGTCAGGATTGATCCAGCTGCACTGAAGACTCTTTCCGATAGCACACTTGCAGCTGGGCAAGCGAGCTCCTGTAAGGCATATTGTGCCAATTCAGGCCAGGTGTCCAGTTTAGCGGCCCAATAGTCAAAGGGGAATGACCTGTGTGGGAGAACATCGATATGGGAGGAAAAGTAGTTTGTAACCATAGTTGACAACTGCTGTCTCCTGTCACTTTCCATCGATGCAGTATTACCAGTTGTGTGAGCGGTACTTGAAAAATCAGTCCACAACATTGTCATGAAACCCCTGTCTTCAACACCACTTCTGCTGTGTGCACCATGAACACCTCTGCCAAGCTGACCCCGGCCCGTACGGCTCGTGTGAGAACCATCACCGCTGCTGTGTGCTGGGAATGCCTCAAGCAACCGATTTACCAGAGTTGCTTGTTAATTAGCCAATATTAGGTCAAGGTTCTCCTGTGGCATGATGTTTTGTAATTTGCCTTTATAGCGTGGATCCAGGATGCTGGCCAACCAGTAGTCATCATCGTTCATCATTTTGGCAATTCGGGGGTCCCTTTTTAGGATCTGCAAGGCATAATCTGACATGTGGGCCAATGTTCCCGGTGTCAATGATGCACTGCGAGTGCTGGTTGGAGGAGCACTTTTTGGCAAATCCACATCCCTCCAGTCACGCACAAACCCTGTACCAGACCTTGCCACGCCAACATTTTCACTTGCCCCATGAGATGTATCCTCCTCCCCTAAGTAATCATCCCCATCATCCTCCTCCTCCTCTTCTTCCTCCACCTCGTCCAGGAGAGGTCCCTGAGCAGACAATGGCTGAATGTCATCAAGGATTCCCTCCTCCTCTTCCTCCTCATCAACATTGGCTGCAGACGCCTGCTCCTTAAGGTGCATCAAAGTTTGCATGAGCAGACGCATAAGTGGGATGCTCATGCTTAGGATGGCGTCGTCTGCGCTTACCAGCAGTGTGCATTCCTCAAAACACTGAAGGACTTTACAGAGGTCTTTCAGCTTCGACCACTGCACACCTGTCAACTCCATGTCTGCTCTCAAAGTGCCTGGCCGTGTATCCTCCCACAAATGCATTATGGCCTGCCTATGCTCGCACAGCCGCTCCACCATGTGCAGGGTGGAGTTCCACCTTGTTGCAATGTCGATAATGAGGCGGTG
This sequence comes from Dendrobates tinctorius, assembly GCF_039654945.1. Taxonomy (NCBI): domain Eukaryota; kingdom Metazoa; phylum Chordata; class Amphibia; order Anura; family Dendrobatidae; genus Dendrobates; species Dendrobates tinctorius. Next base: position 22,910,132 of record NW_027361692.1, read on the forward strand.
GTTGGGAAGGTGGAGCAATCGCTGCAGCTTCTGCATACGAACGGAGTGTACAAGCGACCGGCGGATGTGCGCGCACAGTCTTCGCACCTTCTGGAGCAGGGCTGTTAACTCCGGATAATTTTTGAGGAAGCACTGCACCACCAGGTTCAAGGTGTGAGCCAAGCAAGGTATGTGGCTGAGTTTTGAAAGGGCTATGGCTGCCACAAAATTATGGCCGTTATCACTAACTACCTTGCCTGCCTCAAGATGTACACTGCCCAGCCATGACTCAGTTTGTCGCTTCAAGTACTCGGCCAGCACCTCGGCGGTGTGTCTGTCGCCCAAACACATCATCTGCAACACAGCCTGCTGACGCTTTCCACTAGCTGCTCGATAGGGGGACACCTCGTGTGCAACAGTGGCAGCTGCAGATGGAGTGCTCGTACGACTGCGCTCTGTGGACGAGCTTTCGCTTCTGGAGGAGGAGGAGGAGGGTCGAACGCCTACAGCCAACTGTTTCCTATACCGTGGGCTAGGCAGCACTGTCCCACCACCGCTTTCCCCTGTGGACCCTGCATCCACCACATTAACCCAGTGCGCAGTGATGGACACGTAATGGCCCTGGCCATGCCGACTGGACCATGCATCAGTTGTGAGGTGCACCTTTCCGCTCACTGACTGCTTGAGTGCATGGACAATGCGGTCTTTCACATGATGGTGGAGGGCTGGGATGGCTTTGCGAGAGAAGAAGTGGCGACTGGGTAGGTCATAGCGTGGTACTGCATAGGCCATGAGTTCGCGGAAAGCTGCGCTTTCCACCAACCGAAAGGGCATCATCTCAAACGAGATTAGTTTGGCAATGTGGGCGTTCAAACCCAGTGTACGCGGATGAGAGACTGAGTACTTTCTTGACCTACCCATAGTGTCTGGGAGGGTGAGCTGGACTTGAGAGCTGCATATGGTGGAAGTAGCGGTGGACAGGGCGGACTGAGAGAGGGTTGATGATGGTGATGGAGTTGGTGTTCTTTCTGATGGCCTAGAATCAGTCTTTCGTTGATATAACAGTGGGATTCCCTGACTGCTGTGGCCTTGCAACGACACCTCAACATTTGCTGCTGTGCTAACCGGTGGGCTTACAGTGGGGGAAACAATGTAGCGTTGCTGACTACCTTCGTTGTGATCAGTTGCACATGTGGCACTTGAGGTTTGGTGTTGTGTCCACGCTTGCAAATGCATGGTGTTTAAATGTCTAAGCATGCAACTGGTATTCAAATTTTTCAGATTTTTCCCTCGGCTAAAGGTCTTTGCGCACTTCTTACAGATAACCTTGGCCTGATCATGAGGATTTTGTTCAAAAAAGTGCCACACTGCACTCTTCCTACTTTGGCAGACATTTTGCGGCCTAGCACGCTGTGATCTTTTGACCCTCTGGACAAGCTGTCCAGCAACTCTTTTGATTTTTGGAACCTGTCTTTGGAGTGCTCCGGGCCTGCCAGATAACAGCTGTTGCGATGTCGATGTCTGCTGTGGATGCTCCTCATCTGAGCTATTGGAAGCAGCACCCTCTTCCCCCAATGGATGCCAATCTGGGTCAACAACTGGGTCATCCATCACCTCCTCTTCTATGTCATGTGCACCTTCCTCTGTGTCACCGTTTATGGTGGTATAGTGTGCGGGAAGGGGCACCTGAGTCTCATCAGGGTCAGAATCTGGCTCTGTACACTGCGAGGACAATGTAGTGCTCTGAGTGAATGTACCAGCAGAATCATCCATCAGCGGCTGTGCATCACTGCACTCCATGTCAGATTCATCTTGGCCTGGGTAATTCACCATTTGACTTGATAATCCAGGCATGGTATGTGAAAACAGCTCCATGGAGTAATCAGTAGTATGGCCTGCGTCATCCTTCAATCTTGGTTGGGGTGAAGGACACAAGGAAAGGTGTGGTTCATGAACATGAGCCTCCAATGACGACTCAGTGCTTTTACTTTTTACAACTGAAGAAGAGGAGGCGATAGAGCTGGAGGCTGAGTCAGCAATGTAAGACAAAACTTTTTCCTGATGCTCTGGCTTTAAAAGCGGTTTGACAACTCCTAGAAAACTAATTTCTGCTCACACTAGTGGACACTGGACACTTTTGGATTGTGTGAGGCCCACTGAATATCTGAGCGCTATGTCACAGGCTCGATGGCACAGCTGTGACCAAAGTGACTAGAGGATAAGTGAGATTTTGAATTTCTGCAGACACTTGTGGACACTGGACACTTTTGGATTGTGTGAGGCCCACTGAATATCTGAGCGCTATGTCACAGGCTCGATGGCACAGCTGTGACCAAAGTGACTAGAGGATAAGTGAGATTTTGAATTTCTGCAGACACTTGTGGACACTGGACACTTTTGGATTGTGTGAGGCCCACTGAATATTTGAGCGCTATGTCACAGGCTCGATGGCACAGCTGTGACCAAAGTGACTAGAAGATAAGTGAGATTTTGAATTTCTGCAGACACTTGTGGACACTGGACACTTTTGGATTGTGTGAGGCCCACTGAATATCTGAGCGCTATGTCACAGGCTCGATGGCACAGCTGTGACCAAAGTGACTAGAGGATAAGTGAGATTTTGAATTTCTGCAGACACTTGTGGACACTGGACACTTTTGGATTGTGTGAGGCCCACTGAATATCTGAGCGCTATGTCACAGGCTCGATGGCACAGCTGTGACCAAAGTGACTAGAGGATAAGTGAGATTTTGAATTTCTGCAGACACTTGTGGACACTGGACACTTTTGGATTGTGTGAGGCCCACTGAATATCTGAGCGCTATGTCACAGGCTCGATGGCACAGCTGTGACCAAAGTGACTAGAGGATAAGTGAGATTTTGAATTTCTGCAGACACTTGTGGACACTGGACACTTTTGGATTGTGTGAGGCCCACTGAATATCTGAGCGCTATGTCACAGGCTCGATGGCACAGCTGTGACCAAAGTGACTAGAGGATAAGTGAGATTTTGAATTTCTGCTCACACTAGTGGACACTGGACACTTTTGGATTGTGTGAGGCCCACTGAATATCTGAGCGCTATGTCACAGGCTCGATGGCACAGCTGTGACCAAAGTGACTAGAGGATAAGTGAGATTTTGAATTTCTGCAGACACTTGTGGACACTGGACACTTTTGGATTGTGTGAGGCCCACTGAATATCTGAGCGCTATGTCACAGGCTCGATGGCACAGCTGTGACCAAAGTGACTAGAGGATAAGTGAGATTTTGAATTTCTGCAGACACTGGACACTTTTGGATTGTGTGAGGCCCACTGAATATCTGAGCGCTATGTCACAGGCTCGATGGCACAGCTGTGACCAAAGTGACTAGAGGATAAGGGAGATTTTGAATTTCTGCAGACACTTGTGGACACTGGACACTTTTGGATTGTGTGAGGCCCACTGAATATCTGAGCGCTATGTCACAGGCTCGATGGCACAGCTGTGACCAAAGTGACTAGAAGATAAGTGAGATTTTGAATTTCTGCAGACACTTGTGGACACTGGACACTTTTGGATTGTGTGAGGCCCACTGAATATCTGAGCGCTATGTCACAGGCTCGATGGCACAGCTGTGACCAAAGTGACTAGAGGATAAGTGAGATTTTGAATTTCTGCAGACACTTGTGGACACTGGACACTTTTGGATTGTGTGAGGCCCACTGAATATCTGAGCGCTATGTCACAGGCTCGATGGCACAGCTGTGACCAAAGTGACTAGAGGATAAGTGAGATTTTGAATTTCTGCTCACACTAGTGGACACTGGACACTTTTGGATTGTGTGAGGCCCACTGAATATCTGAGCGCTATGTCACAGGCTCGATGGCACAGCTGTGACCAAAGTGACTAGAGGATAAGTGAGATTTTGAATTTCTGCAGACACTTGTGGACACTGGACACTTTTGGATTGTGTGAGGCCCACTGAATATCTGAGCGCTATGTCACAGGCTCGATGGCACAGCTGTGACCAAAGTGACTAGAGGATAAGTGAGATTTTGAATTTCTGCAGACACTTGTGGACACTGGACACTTTTGGATTGTGTGAGGCCCACTGAATATCTGAGCGCTATGTCACAGGCTCGATGGCACAGCTGTGACCAAAGTGACTAGAGGATAAGTGAGATTTTGAATTTCTGCTCACACTAGTGGACACTGGACACTTTTGGATTGTGTGAGGCCCACTGAATATCTGAGCGCTATGTCACAGGCTCGATGGCACAGCTGTGACCAAAGTGACTAGAGGATAAGTGAGATTTTGAATTTCTGCTCACACTAGTGGACACTGGACACTTTTGGATTGTGTGAGGCCCACTGAATATCTGAGCGCTATGTCACAGGCTCGATGGCACAGCTGTGACCAAAGTGACTAGAGGATAAGTGAGATTTTGAATTTCTGCAGACACTTGTGGACACTGGACACTTTTGGATTGTGTGAGGCCCACTGAATATCTGAGCGCTATGTCACAGGCTCGATGGCACAGCTGTGACCAAAGTGACTAGAGGATAAGTGAGATTTTGAATTTCTGCAGACACTGGACACTTTTGGATTGTGTGAGGCCCACTGAATATCTGAGCGCTATGTCACAGGCTCGATGGCACAGCTGTGACCAAAGTGACTAGAGGATAAGGGAGATTTTGAATTTCTGCAGACACTTGTGGACACTGGACACTTTTGGATTGTGTGAGGCCCACTGAATATCTGAGCGCTATGTCACAGGCTCGATGGCACAGCTGTGACCAAAGTGACTAGAGGATAAGGGAGGTTTTGAATTTCTGCAGACACTTGTGGACACTGGACACTTTTGGATTGTGTGAGGCCAACTGAATATCACAGCGCTATGTCACAGGCAGAAATTGGCTAGTGTATCACAAACTACAAGGTGTATGTAGAATTGGGCAGAGTAGGAATCTCCCTAGAGTGCAGGTCTGTAAGAACGGAACATGTCCTCGACTTATTCTCACAGAGTGACACAGATAGCTTCACTGTGGCTGTGATAACAGCCGTTACACGGTACTGTGTGAGGAGCGTACACCGCTGTATGGTGTGAAAAAATGCACGCTCAGTACCTCAGCAGGACAAAAAAAAAAATTGGGATTGCTTTTAAAAAAGCAGTTTGCAGCTCAGTACCTCAGGAGGACAAAAAAAAAAATTGGGATTGCTTTTAAAAAAGCAGTTTGCAGAGCAGTGGGTAAACAGCAATGCAGCTGTCAGGAAGCCTTAGAAGGCAGCCCAACAACCAGCACCACTGATACACCACAACATAGCATCCCCTTGCACTGCACACACAGTGACTGGTGTGTTGTACAGGCACAATCGCTAGCAGCAGAAGCAGTTTTTTTTGTCTTCTTCCCTGCCTAACACTCTCCCTACAGAATCAGCAGCAACCTCTCCCTATGCTAAGATCGGCAGAAGTAAGATGGCGGTCGGCGTGCATGCCCTTTTATACCCCCTGTGACGCCCACCAAAGCAAGCCAATCACTTGCATGCCCTTCTGAAAGATGGTGGTGACCCGTGCCTATGTCATCACGTTGCCCACAGTGTCCGTGGATCCTGATTGGCTGAAAAAGAGCGCAAAACAAACTTTTGAAACGCGACTTTGGCGCGTAAGTAGCCGACCTCGTGGCCGACCTCATCCTAGGGTCGGGTTTCGTTTCATGAAACCCGACTTTGCGAAAAGTCGGCGACTTTTGAAATTTTTTGACCCGTTTCGCTCAACTCTAATGGTAACACATTGCAAGCTTTCGAGACTACTCAGGTCTCTTCATCAGGCATAGACTAATACAAAATCTGAAGAGTCACATATTTATGGAGGAGAGTGAGGACTGGGAGCTTGCATCGCATCCAAATGAAAACCACTTTGGGCTGAGTTCATTAATCCACAGGTGGGTGCACGAATTCGCTGGTGAGCACAGCAGATATCCACAAGAAGAAGAAAGTTCGTTTGGCACACCAGCATAAATGAAAAAAAAAAAAAAAAAACTTTATTAGGCTAATATGCCATATTAAAATGCAAAAAACACCTGACGCATTTCTGGTGCACAAAGGCACCCTTAGTCATAGGTACAAACTATGACTAAGGGTGCCTTTGTGCACCAGAAATGCGTCACACATTTATGCACAATACAGCACAGAAAAAATGCAATAGATGAGACAAGTGACGTGAAGCAGAATTATGATTATGGGAGAGGGAGAAACATAAATATTGGACCAGTTCATAGATAAACTGTAATAATGTCACCCAAATAAACAATTTGTCAAAGCTATCCATGCTCCCACAATGAGGAGTGTCGTCCTTCTCCTCCATAGGCATCAAATGTGGGTGGAACGGTGCTTGGTAGTGATGTCATATGCCACATTCTGGCAGCGTGAATGACTGTTGAAATACAGGAACTGGTGGCTTTCTGTGCTGAAATGCAGTTCCACTGATCAGAGGACACACATTAAGATGAAATAGGCATTGTCGGGCCCAACTTCTCCATAGGTCTGGTCACGGTGGCACCCTCTATGACCACTATCATTATATCCCTGGCTATGAATGGCTCCATTAATAGAGCAGTATTTACACATGCCTTCCTCAGCTTCATTTATAGAGACAGTTTCAAACAGTCTGAAAGACAAGGAATTCAGCATTTGAATGTCCTTCCTTGAGTTCAGAGGGGACTCCAGTGGTCAGTCCCCAGAGATCAGTTAGGAGGTGGTAGTTTGCTGAAGACCATTTTATTTGGAATGGAGTGAAAGGGGGGTGATTGGAACTTTTGAATTTTTTTATTCTTTTAATATTTTTTAAAACTTTTTTTTACTTTTGGCATGCTTCAATAGTCTCCATGGGAGACTAGAAGGTACCATAACCCGATCGGCTCTGCTACATATAGGTGATGATCAGATTGCCTGTATGTAGCTGAATTACTCACTTCCAGGAGACCTCCAGTTGTCATGCCAACACACCGGTGACTTGTGATCACGTGACGGGGGTCACTGGTGGGCAGATTTACAGCCCGATGGCTGGAGGGCATGTTAAATGCCGCTGTCAGAGTTTGACAGTAGCATTTAACAAGTTAATAGCCGCGGGTGGATCACAATCAAAACAGCTGACATGTCCCGGGAAAGATGTGTGCCTACCGCCAGAGCCAACATCAAAGGGAGAGAAGCGACATGCACAGTTCTAGTATGGCGCATGTCGCAAAGTGGTTAATATTGAGCAGAATGAAGTATGGTGACATAGAATCTGTGAGGGGTTGTCACGCTTGGTAGAAGCTTTCAGGTAGACTCAGGAGCATGTGCACATTAAACACCAGTGGGTTTATTATATACATCATAAGCCAAGGTGTTCAAAACAAAGCACAGCCCTCGGGGTGCGAAAGAGGTAACAGAGCAAAAATGATAGCATACAGTTCAGTCCTCTTTTGTGCGGGGTCCTCCCCCACACTGTTAGGGAAAACCACTTCTGTGGGAAGTACAGCCTCTCCCCACAGCACACAACCCCGACTGAACCACAGGTTCAGGTATATCATCACATATGGTGGTCACATGATCATGACATCACTACAGGTCCTCAAACACCTGCAGGTCCTGTAGGGAAAAGGGTATGGTGAGAACCCTCCCTCCCGGACTGCAGGTGCTCCCATGAAACTGGCCCATTAAACTGTACACGGCCTATGAGCACATACAGTGGGTATAGAAAGTATTCAGACCCCTTTAAGTTTTTCACTCTTTTGTTATGAATGGGTCACTGAGGAGGAGAGCGCAATAGGCTATGCCAGCAGAACACCAGGGAGGTTGGTCGCTCAGCGGATTGCAGACCCCTGATCTTAACAACACAACTAGCAGTAGCTGTGGAGCATTTCTACGTTCCCCTAGATGCCTCATCACAGCCGGGGGACTAACTAAGCCTAAAGACAGAAAGATGAAATCTAAACTGCCCCGGAGCAGATCCCCAAAGGAATAGACAGCCTCCAAACATATTTTGTCGGTGAGACAAGATGAAGCACAAACACAGACAGAAAATAGACTGAGCAAATGATGGGGCCCACACTGACTAGATAGGACAGGACAGAAAAGGCACTGTCAGCAATCACGCAAAAACCCTAATAATTCCAACACGACTGATGTACAAAAACACCGAGGTTTGAACAACCTCGCCCCCACTATATCAGCACTCAGGTGTGAACTGGCGGCTAGCAACAGGATAATACAGTAGGGGACTGAGCAAACAAACACAAGATACAAAAATACAGGGCAGGAGCCAGCAGCCCCAGGGGGAGCAAGCTGACCCCTGACAGCAAGGCAAAAACAGATGCAAAGGGTTTAGCAAGTGACATTTAGCTGAAAAAATGCAGGATCAGGCAGGAGACAGAAATCCTCAGTAAGCAAAGAAAGGATTATCACCGGCAGTCACTGAGAGAAGTCTGCTCGCTTATGTAGTCCCAGTCACTACCACCACTCCTCCAATTATGTTCTGCAACAGTTGGATTAACATCATGTTGACCAGCACCAGTACCAGCAGTATCCACCAGAGGGAGTCTTGCCTCAAAAGTCAGATCAAGAGAGCTCACAACACTCTTTGTTTCATTGCAGCCATTTGGTAAATTCAAAAAAGATTAATTTTTTTTTATTAATATGCACTCTGCACCCCATCTTGACTGAAAAAAACAGAAATGTAGAAATTTTTGCAAATTTATTAAAAAAGGAAAACTGAAATATCACATGGTCATAAGTATTCAGACTCTGCTCAGTATTGAGTAGAAGCACCCTTTTGAGCTAGTACAGCCATGAGTCTTCTTGGGAATGATGCAGCAAGTTTTTCACACCTGGATTTAGGGTTCCTCTGCCAAATTTAAAGGGTTCTGATTACTTTCAGTACTGTTGTGAGTTCATTTTCCCCTTCACCATTGAGGTCTGATGAACTCCCTCTTCTGGTGAAGGAAGGTAGTGAGGCTGATTACCAAGCACCTGTGCAGGATGATGATGACTGGGTGACTGGAATTGCTGACTGGATATAAGGCAGCCGACGCCCTTCTGCCTTGCTGGTGATCTCTCTGAGGGATTCTAGGAGACCAGTCTGATTCCTGCTCCTCAAAAGCTAAGTTGTCTGCTCTCCTTTTTGCATTTGTGTTTTGATTTTGTTTTGCCTTGTTTTTCTGGATTTCTGCCATTCCCTGCTGGGGTGAGCTAAATTCCTTTTTGCTCTGTCTTCAAAAAATACCTGAGTACTGATATAGTCTTTTTGAAGCCTAGCGTCTTTTTTTCCCTATCAGTCTGTTGGCTCTTGTTTTGATAGGGTTTTGGCGAATTGCAGACAGCAGCTTTTCTATCCTTTCCTATTTAGTTAGCTTGGGCCCCATCATTTGCTCAGCCTATCTTTCTATCTGCGTGAGTGTTTTTTCATCTTGCTTCACCGTCATTATATGTTGGGGGCTGCCTATTGCTTTGGGGTCTGCTCTGGGGCAGTTTAGATTTCCCTTTCTGTCTTTAGGCTATTTAGTTCTCTGGCTGTGATCGAGGGGTCTAGGGCACCGTAGGAACCCCCCACGGCTACTACTAGTTGTTGTTGATAGGTTCAGGGGTCTGCAATCCGATAGCTGCCAACTTCTCTGGTTTTCTGGACTTAGCTAGTGTTTCTGTTTTTGCCTCCTATGGTGACTCATCCATAACAGAATCACCAGCCATACCGCAGATCCTAGGGTACTCAATAGCAGGAAAGAATTGTAAAAAAAACAAAAAACAAAAAGTGTATATTCTTTCCTCTATATCTCTGAGGCCGTAGGGGGAATTTTTTTTTCTCTCAATGGAGATAAAGCAATTGTCTGATCGTGTGGAGCAGCTCTGTTGTGAGTTCATTTTCCCCTTCACTTCTGAGGCCCGAGAAACTCCCTCTTCTGGTGAAGAAAGGTAGTGAGCCTGATTGTCAAACACCTGGGGCTGATGATGATGACTGGCTGAGTGGAGTTAATGACTGGATATAAGGCTGCCGACGCCCTTCTGGCCTGCGGGTGATTTCTCTGTGGACTTCTAGGAAACCAGTCTGATTCCTGCTCATCTAAAGCTAAGATTTCTGCTTTGCCTTTTTGCATTAGTGTTTTGTTTTCCTTGCTTTTCTGGATTCTGCCATTCCCTGCTGGGGTGAGCTGAATCTCCTTTTGCCTGTTGCTCTGTCTTCAGAATATTCCTGAGTACTGACATAGCTTTTTTGAAGCCTAGCGTCTTCAGGGCCTTTTTTACTGTCAGTTTGTTGGCTCTTATTTTCATAGGGTTTTTCACGGATTGCAGACAGCAGCCGTCCTGTCCTTTCCTATCTAAGCTAGCGTGGGCCCCATCTTTGCTCAGTCTATCTTTCTGTCTGTGTTTTGTTCTTTCTTCTTGCTTCACTGTCATTATATGTGGGGGGCTGCCTTTTGCTTTGGGGTCTGCTCTGGGGCAGTTTAGATTTCCCTTTCTGTCTTTAGGCTATGTAGTCCTCCGGCTGTGATCGAGGGGCCTAGGGCATCGTAGGAGCCCCCCACGGCTACTGCTAGTTGTGTTGATAGGTTCAGGGGTCTGCAATCCGATAGCTGCCAACTTCTCTGGTTTTCTGGACTTAGCTAGCATTTCTATTTTTGCCTCCTACGGTGACTCAATCATAACAGAATCACCCGCCATACCACAGATTCTAGGGTACTCAATAGCAGGAAAGAATTGTATAAAAAAAAAAAAAAGTGTGTATATTTTTTCCTCTATATCTCTGAGGCCGTAGGGGGAATTTTTTTTTTCTCTCAATGGAGATAAAGCAATTGTCTGATCGTGTGGAGCAGCTCGCTGCGGAAGTGCGGGGAATTTCCGCCTACCTTGCTCATTCACATGCTGCTGAACCAAAGATTCCTACACCTGATGTATTTTTTGGGGATCGGTCTAAATTTTTGAATTTCAAAAATAATTGTAAATTATTTTTTGCCTTGAAGCCTAACTCGTCAGGGAGCTCCGCGCAGCAGGTTAAAATTGTCATCTCTTTGCTGCGTGGCGATCCCCAGGATTTGGCGTTTTCTTTGAAACCAGATGATCCTATTCTGACTAATGTGAACGCATTTTTTCAGGCCTTTGGGTTGTTGTATGACGAACCTAATGCCATTGATCAGGCTGAAAAGACCCTGCTGGCATTGAACCAGGGTCGTGATTCTGCAGAATTGTACTGTCAAAAATTCCGAAAGTGGGCAGTACTTACTACCTGGAATGATAATGCCTTGGCAGCTCTCTTTCGGAAGGGGTTGTCAGAAGCCATAAAAGATACTATGGTGGGATTTCCTGTTCCCTCTGGTCTTGACGATTCTATGTCTTTAGCCATTCAGGTTGATCGGCGTTTACGCGAACGCAGAGCTGCACGAGAGGTGTTGCCACCTGTTGAACAGATGTCTGAACCTATGCAATGTGATAGAGTTTTTTCCAGAGAGCAGCGTCAGGAGTTCAGAAGGCGTAATAAGTTGTGTTTTTTCTGTGGAGATGCCTCGCATATTATTTCTGTCTGTCCTAAACGCGAGAAACGCTTTGCACACACGTTTTCTGTTGGTGGTGTTCAACCTAAGTTTCTTCTGGCTATTACTCTGATCTGCTCCCTGTCCACATTTTCCGCCAAGGCTTTTGTGGATTCGGGAGCAGCTCTAAACCTAATGGACTTGGATTTTGCTAAACGTTGTGGATTTCCGATGACACCTCTGCAGACGCCTATCCCTTTGAGGGGGATTGATGCTACTCCTTTGGCTAAAAATAAACCTCGGTTTTGGACCCAGGTGGTAATGCGGGTCACCCCAGACCATCAAGAAAATTGCAGGTTTTTGGTGTTACATAATCTGCATGATACTATTGTTCTGGGGTTTCCCTGGTTACAAATTCATAATCCAGTTTTGGATTGGAAATCTGTGTCTGTGGTGAGTTGGGGTTGTCGGTGTGCCTTTAGCGAGGCTCCGGTGTTTTCCACCTCTCCTCCGTCGCATGATGTTCCTGATTATTTGGCGGACTTTTATGATGTATTTAGTGAGAATGAGTCTGCGTCTCTGCCTCCTCATAGGAGTTATGACTGTGCTATTGAACTGAGCCCGGGGTGTAAATTTCCCAAGGGTCGGCTCTTCAATTTATCTGTACCCGAGCACGAGGCTATGCGATCCTATATTAAGGAGGCGTTGGAGAAGGGTCATATTAGACCATCCTCGTCACCCTTAGGTGCCGGTTTTTTTTTTGTAGCCAAAAAGGATGGATCATTAAGACCTTGTATTGATTATCGTCCTCTCATCAAAATTACTGTTAAATATCAGTATCCGTTACCCCTGATTTCTGATCTATTCGCCAGAGTTAAAGGTGCTTGCTGGTTTACCAAGCTTGACCTCAGGGGGCGTATAATCTTATTCGCATTAAGCATGGGGATGAATGGAAGACGGCGTTTAATACTCCGGAGGGACATTTTGAATACCTGGTGATGCCTTTTGGGCTCACTAATGCCCCTTCTGTCTTCCAGCGCTTCATGAACGATATTTTCCGAGATTTTGTGGATAAATTTTTGATTATCTATCTGGATGATATTTTGATCTTCTCCAAGGATTGGGATTCTCATGTGGAACATATTCGGACTGTGTTCCGGATCTTGAGGGAGAATTCCCTGTATGTCAAAGGATCTAAATGCCTTTTTGGAGTACAGAGGATTTCTTTTTTGGGATTTATTTTGTCCCCGTCAACTATTGAAATGGACCCGGCCAAGGTACAGGCCATTTACGATTGGGTTCAGCCCACTTCTTTGAAGGCCCTCCAGAAGTTTTTGGGTTTTGCTAATTTTTATCTGAAATTTATAGCAAAATTTTCTAGTATTGCCAAGCCATTGACTGATTTGACTAAGAAGGGTGCTGATGTGTTAAATTGGTCTCCGGAGGCTGTTTCTTCCTTTCAGGAGCTGAAGCGAAGATTCACCTCCACCCCGGTTTTGTGGCAACCTGATGTCTCACTTCCGTTCCAGGTAGAGGTGGATGCTTCTGAGATTGATGCAGGAGCTGTTTTGTCCCAAAAGGATCCTGTAATATCTAAAATGAATCCCTGTGCTTTCTTTTCCCGAAAGTTCTCTCCATCTGAACGTAACTATGATGTGGGGAATCGGGAACTGTTAGCCATGAAATGGGCATTTGAGGAGTGGAGACATTGGTTGGAGGGAGCTAAGCATCAAGTCGTGGTCCTCACTGACCACAAGAATTTGATTTACCTAGAGTCGGCGAAGCGCTTGAACCCTAGACAGGCTAGGTGGGCCTTGTTTTTTACATGTTTTGATTTTGTGGTTTCTTTTCTTCCTGGAACTAAGAATGTCAAGGCTGACGCCCTCTCTAGGAGCTTCTTTGCTGATTCTCCTGTGGTGACCAAGCCTGCTACCATCTTAGGCGAAGGGTTAGTTCTTTCTGCCATCTCGCCCGATTTGAGACGTGCTCTGGAAGAGTTTCAGGATGACAAACCTGAGCGTTGTCCCAGTGGAAAGTTGTATGTTCCTGACCAGTGGAAGAAGAGAGTGATGTCTGAAGTTCATTGCTCTGCTTTGGCTGGTCATCCAGGTATTTTTGGTACTAGAGATCTGGTGAGTCGGTCTTTTTGGTGGCCCTCTTTGTCTCGTGATGTCAGGAATTTTGTGCAGTCCTGTGGGACGTGCTCCCGGTCTAAATCGTGTTCTCGCTCTAGTGGGTTGTTGATGCCTTTGCCTATCCCCAAGAGGCCATGGACCCATATTTCAATGGATTTCATCTCTGATATGCCTGTCTCTCAAAGGATGACTCTTATTTGGGTGATTTGTGATAAGTTCTCTAAGATGGTTCATCTTGTACCACTCCCTAAGTTGCCGTCTTCCTCTGAATTGGTGCCCCTGTTTTTACAACAGGTGGTTCGCTTGCATGGGATTCCTGAGAACATTGTATCTGACAGAGGAGTCCAGTTTGTGTCTAGATTTTGGAGAACTTTCTGTTCCAAGCTGGGAATTCAGTTGTCCTTCTCCTCTGCTTTTCACCCTCAGACCAATGGGCAGACAGAGAGAACAAACCAGACCTTGCAGTCATATTTGAGATGTTTTATTTCCGCTGATCAGGATGATTGGGTTTCATTTTTGCCCTTGGCCGAATTTGCTTTAAATAATAGAGCTAGTTCTGCCACTTTGATGTCTCCTTTTTTTTGTAACTTTGGGTTTCATCCTCGATTTTCTTCAGGCCAGGTGGAGCCCTCTGCCTGCCCAGGGGTTGACACTGTGGTGGAGAGAATGCACCAGATCTGGGACCAAGTGGTGGATAAGATATCTCTCTCCCAGGAAAAGGCCCAGCGGTTTTCCAACCGACATAGGACCATTGGTCCCCAATTTAAGGTTGGTGATATGGTGTGGTTATCATCAAAAAATATTGCTATGAAGGTGGCTTCTCCTAAGTTTAAGCCTAGATTTATTGGACCTTACAAGATTTTGGAGATTATTAATCTGGTCTCCTTTTGTTCGGCTCTTCCTGTCACATTTAAAATCCATAATGTGTTCCATAAATCTTTGTTGAAGAGGTTTGTTGAACCTGTTGTTCCGGGGGTTGCACCTCCAGACCCTGTATTGGTTGAAGGTAACATGGAATATGAGGTAGAGAAAGTACTGGATTCCTGTCTGGCTAGATGGAGACTCCAGTATTTGGTTAAGTGGAAGGGTTATGGTCAGGAGGATAATTCCTGGGTCTCTGCCTCTGATATTCATGCCAAAAGATTGGTGCGTGCCTTTCATCGGGCTCACCCTGATCGCCCTGGTGGCGTGGTTGAGGGTTCGGTGACCCCTCCTCAAGGGGGAGGTACTGTTGTGAGTTCATTTTCCCCTTCACTTCTGAGGCCCGAGGAACTCCCTCTTCTGGTGAAGAAAGGTAGTGAGCCTGATTGTCAAACACCTGGGGCTGATGATGATGACTGGCTGAGTGGAGTTAATGACTGGATATAAGGCTGCCGACGCCCTTCTGGCCTGCGGGTGATTTCTCTGTGCACCTTTAGGAAACCAGTCTGATTCCTGCTCATCTAAAGCTAAGATTTCTGCTTTGCCTTTTTGCATTAGTGTTTTGTTTTCCTTGCTTTTCTGGATTCTGCCATTCCCTGCTGGGGTGAGCTGAATCTCCTTTTGCCTGTTGCTCTGTCTTCAGAATATTCCTGAGTACTGACATAGCTTTTTTGAAGCCTAGTGTCTTCAGGGCCTTTTTTACTGTCAGTTTGTTGGCTCTTATTTTCATAGGGTTTTTCACGGATTGCAGACAGCAGCCGTCCTGTCCTTTCCTATCTAAGCTAGCGTGGGCCCCATCTTTGCTCAGTCTATCTTTCTGTCTGTGTTTTGTTCTTTCTTCTTGCTTCACTGTCATTATATGTGGGGGGCTGCCTTTTGCTTTGGGGTCTGCTCTGGGGCAGTTTAGATTTCCCTTTCTGTCTTTAGGCTATGTAGTCCTCCGGCTGTGATCGAGGGGCCTAGGGCATCGTAGGAGCCCCCCACGGCTACTGCTAGTTGTGTTGATAGGTTCAGGGGTCTGCAATCCGATAGCTGCCAACTTCTCTGGTTTTCTGGACTTAGCTAGCATTTCTATTTTTGCCTCCTACGGTGACTCAATCATAACACAGCTCGCTGCGGAAGTGCGGGTAATTTCCGCCTACCTTGCTCATTGACATGCTGCTGAACCAAAGATCCCTACTCCTGATGTGTTTTTTGGGGATCGGTCTAAATTTTTGAATTTCAAAAATAATTGTAAATTATTTTTTGCCTTGAAGCCTAAGTCGTCAGGGAGCTCCGCGCAGCAGGTTAAAATTGTCATCTCTTTGCTGCGTGGCGATCCCCAGGATTGGGCATTTTCTTTGAAAGCCTTGGGGTTGTTGTATGACGAACCTAATGCTATTGATCAGGCTAAAAAGACCATGTTGGCATTGAGCCAGGGTCGAGATTCTGCAGAATTGTACTGTCAAAAATTGCGAAAGAAGGCGGTCCTTACTACCGGGAATGATAATGCCTTGGCAGCTCTCTTTCGGAAGGGTTTGTCAGAAGCCGTAAAAGATACTATGGTGGGATTTCCTGTTCCCTCTGGTCTTGACGATTCTATGTCATTAGCCATTCAGGTTGATCGGCATTTACGTGAACACAGGACTGCACGAGAGGTGTTGCCACCTGTTGAACAAGTGTCTAAACCTATGCAATGTGATAGAGTTTTGTCCAGGGAGCAACGTCAGGAGTTCAGAAGGCGTAATAAGCTGTGTTTTTTTTGTGGAGATGCCTCGCATATTATTTCTGTCTGTCCTAAACGAGAGAAACGTTTTGCACACACGTTTTCTGTGGGTGGTGTTAAACCTAAGTTTCTTCTGGTAATTACTCTGATCTGCTCCCTGTCCACATTTTCCGCCAAGGCTTTGGTGGATTCGGGAGCAGCCCTGAACCTAATGGACTTGGATTTTGCTAAACGTTGTGGATTTCCGATGACACCTCTGCGGATGCCTATCCCGTTGAGGGGGATTGATGCTACTCCTTTGGCGAAAAATAAACCTCAGTTTTGGACCCAGGTGGTACTGCGGGTCGCCCCAGACCATCTAGAAAATTGTAGACTTTTGGTGTTGCATAATTTGCATGATACCATTGTTCTGGGGTTTCCCTGGTTGCAAATTCATAATCCAGTTTTGGATTGGAAATCTGTGTCTGTGGTGAGTTGGGGTTGTCAGTGTGCCCTTAGTGAGGCTCCGGTTTTTTCCACCTCTCCTCAGTCGCATGATGTTCCTGACTATTTGGTGGACTTTTATGATGTATTTAGTGAGAATGAGTCTGCGTCTTTGCCTCCTCATAGGAGTTATGACTGTGCAATTGAACTGAGCCCGGGGTGTAAATTTCCCAAGGGTCGGCGCTTCAATTTATCTGTACCCGAGCACGAGGCTATGCGATCCTATATTAAGGAGGCGTTGGAGAAGGGTCATATTAGACCATCCTTTTCACCCTTAGGTGCCGTTTTTTTTTTCGTGGCCAAAAAGGATGGTTCATTAAGGCCTTGTATTGATTATCGTGCCCTTAACAAAATTACTATTAAATATCAGTATCCATTACCCCTGATTTCGGATCTATTCTCCAGAGTTAAAGGTGCTTGCTGGTTTACCAAGCTTGACCTCAGGGGGCGTATAATCTTATCCGCATTAAGCATGGGGATGAATGGAAGACGGCGTTTAATACTCCGGAGGGACATTTTGAGTACCTGGTGATGCCTTTTGGGCTCACTAATGCCCCTTCTGTCTTCCAGTGCTTCATGAACGACATTTTCCGAGATTTTGTGGATAAATTTTTGATTATCTATCTGGATGATATTTTGATCTTCTCCAAGGATTGGGATTCTCATGTGGAACATGTTCGGACTGTGTTCCGGATCTTGAGGGAGAATTCCCTGTATGTCAAAGCATCGAAATGCCTTTTTGGGGTACAGAGGATTTCATTTTTGGGATTTATTTTGTCTCCGTCAACTATTGAAATGGCCCCTGCCAAGGTACAGGCCATTTATGATTGGGTTCAGCCCACTTCTTTGAAGGCCCTCCAGAAGTTTTTGGGTTTTGCTAATTTTTATCTGAAATTTATAGCAAAATTTTCTAGTATTGCCAAGCCATTGACTGATCTGACTAAGAAGGGTGCTGATGTGTTGAATTGGTCTCCGGAGGCTGTTTCTTCCTTTCAGGAGCTGAAGCGAAGATTCACTTCTGCCCCGGTTTTGCGGCAACCTGATGTCTCACTCCCGTTCCAGGTAGAGGTGGACGCTTCTGAGATTGGTTCAGGAGCTGTTTTGTCCCAAAAGGATCCTGTAACATCTAAAATGAATCCCTGTGCTTTCTTTTCCCAAAAGTTCTCTCCTTCTGAACGTAACTATGATGTGGGGAATCGGGAACTGTTAGCCATGAAATGGGCATTTGAGGAGTGGAGACATTGGTTGGAGGGAGCTAAACATCAAGTCGTGGTCCTCACTGACCACAAGAATTTGATTTACCTGGAGTCGGCCAAATGCTTGAACCCTAGACAGGCTAGCTGGGCCTTGTTTTTTTACACGTTTTGATTTTGTGGTCTCTTTTATTCCTGGCACTAAGAATGTCAAGGCTGACACTCTCTCTAACAGCTTCTTTGCTGATTCTCCTGTGGTGACCAAGCATGCTACCATCTTAGGCGAAGGGGTACTCATCCATAACACCGTACCCACTGTAGTGTGCTGGAAACACAAAAACAGTTCAGTTTCACATCACTGAGGCTAGTTTCATACTAGCGTTCTGGGGCACAGCGCAGGGCAGCCTCTAAGCCCCGCCCCTGGCCACGCCCTTTCCGGTCAGTTCCTCCTCTGATCACATGAGGCTGCATGCGATCAGCGTATCCTATATTTAGCGTTGGATACACTTGATAATAATAATCCCCTTTATACATCCCTCACATAGCCTCCTATATACAGTATGAGCATCCACATAGCTTCCTATATACAGTGTGAGCCCCACATAGCCTCCAATATACAGTATGAGCCCTACACATACCCTCCTATATACTTTATAAGTCCCCACATAGGCTTCTATGTTCAGTATAAGCTCCACACATAGCCTATATACAGTATGAGCCCCCCACATAGTATCAAATGGGCAGTTTGAGCCCCACGCAGCCTCCTACATACAATTTGATCATCCACATAGCTTCCTATATACAGTGTGTGCCCCACATAGCCTCCAGTATACAGCATGAACCCTCCACATAACCTCCAATATACAGTATGAGCCCACCACATAACCTCCTAAATACTGTATAAGTCCCACACATAGCCTTCTATGTTCAGTATGAGCCCCATACATAGCCTTGTATATACAGTATGAGCCCCCCACATAGTCTCAAATGTATAGTTTGAACCCTACAGAGCCTCCTACATATAATTTGAACTCGATAATAATCCCCTATATACAGCCCTCACATAGCCTCCTATATACAGTATGAGCCCAACACACAACCTCCTATATACTGTATAAGTCCCCCACAGCCTTCTATGTACAGTATAAGCCCCACACATAGCCTTCTATATACAGTATGAGACCCCCGCATTAAAAAACAGATGCAGATAGCAGTGACAGCGGATGGATGGACGTGGTCGGAGGTGGTCACAGTGTGGCCCGTGGGCCACTATTTCAGCGCATTGGCTTTCTCAATCCATGGGCCAGACTGGAACAGCCAGAGAGGTGGATGTGGCCTCCAGGCCACGGTTTGCCCAGGTCAGATCTATGAAGAATGGCTTAACCTTTTAAATTAATCCTTGTTAACAGGAATGTTCATTTATTCAATAAGATGTTAGTGATGACTGTGACTCACAGTGCACACACATTTATAGTAACACATATTGATATTCTTTGGGATAATCCATTGCTAGGTTTTAGACATTTTCAAATAAATGTATGCTACGATTAAGTCTTATACAGTTTTTCCTGTCTGTGCATACTATAAAAAACCTTTTTTTCTCCCTTGGGAATAGATCATATAATGATTTGGAGGATTTGATTCTGAGGGCCCACCTTTCTTCCCCACTAAAGAGCCCCATAGCAACTGCAAGGTTTGCATTATGAACTCTCTAGAAGGAGAAGCCAGGGCCCACCAGAGAATCATTCCAACCATGCCCCGCATCTTCAGCTGTATGCAGGTCTCGCTGCAGCATGAAGTGAAGCAGATCACTTAAGCCTCATTCACACTTTCATATTTAAACACGTATGTGAAGAAATGGTATGGTCTCAGCAGTGTTATGGATGAGTGTGTCGTCAGTCTTTGGTCCATGTGTCTGTTTTTCCCATCAGTTATCACGGTTTTTCACAGATGAATACATAAATAAATTATGGATCGTTTCCTATACTTTGCAGTGTTAAATTATATGGATGGCACAAGAATGTCATCAATGTGTTTTTCAAGGATCCATAGACTTGTAGTGGCTATTTTCATCGGTGATACCAGAGACAAATGGACGTGTGAATATCACCATAGAGTATCATGGGTACATGATACACACGGATAGCACATGTAAGCAACTTGGACATATGAATGAGGTTTTACACTGTATAGTTGTTTTTCTCATATTAAAACTTCCTGCTCCTGTGTTATGCATAGACAATGAGATGGGGGCAACGAAGAACAGTAAGGCCGGCCATGACTGTGATCATCAAGTCCATATGCTTGGTTATATAACCCCAACAAAAATGGAGTTCTGTTGTAGATTAGTTTTGCGTTAGTTGGTTTCTGTATCTCTAAGATTTCAAGTAAATGATTGGAACATACTCTAATGACAATGATATTTAAGCCTATTTGTAAGATTGTAAAAGTACAATGCCTTACATGTGATTGTTTCCCTGCTTCAGCACTTTCTTAACACATGGGGCATGTGAAATGATAAAAATTGTCTTTAGTTTCTGCTGATCTGCGGATTCTGGCTGAGCTCAGCTAGCCACTGTGGAACAATGATCCTCTAATATAGATGTCATAGGCTACAGATTTCTCCCAAGATGTTTCTGTTCTGCTGCCGCATTCTCATTTGGAGCATTTATTAGGTTACGAGCAAAGAAATTGTTGTGCTAAAACTGAAATAATTGTCACATGCTATAAACTTTAATGAATCTGTCAATTCCACTACTACGTTATTCCATAAGTCATGACACATTAATATTTAGACAAGAAAGGGGGCACATAAGGCCCTGAACATGATGATATCCTATACACAGTTTACCAGCTATACTATTACTCTAGTTGACATTGACAATATAGGGTCAATATGTAGTATTTTCTCCTTTGGACTGGTTGTAGCCAGTCAAATAAAGTAAATGTAGCCAAACTCAAATATCAGTTATTTTTATGTTTTTTATTTAAACAAAAACCATACCTAATTTCTTCCAGAACAGTGCCACGGCTGTCCACATGTTGTGCATGAAATTACGATTCACGTCGATAGTAATAACTCCAGTTCCAGAAACCACCTATGGACAGTTGTGATGCTATATTTTGGAAGAAAGCATTCATGTTTTTTTTTATTACTATAGACAATTTCTTTAACATTGACGAAGAAGATTTAATTTCCTTTTTTAACACCTTCCTGAGACCTATCATATATTTAACCCTTTAGTGACAGAGCCAATTTGGTATTTAATGACTAGGCCAATTATTACATTTCTGACCACTGTCACTTTATGAGGTTATAGCTCTGGAATGCTTCGACTTATCCCACTGATTCTGAGACTGTTTTTTCACCACATATTGTACTTCACGATAGTGGTAAAATTTCTTCTATATAACTTGCGCTTATTTATAAAAATAAAGAAATTTGGCAAAACTTTTGACAATTTTGCAATTTTCAAAATTTTAATCTTTGTACGCTTATATCAGAGAGTGGTGTCACACAAAATAGTTAGCAAATAACATTTCCCACATGTCAACTTTACATCAGCACAATTTTGAAAACCTAACAAAAAAATAGGACATTATAAGAGTTAAAAGTTGACAAGTGATTTTTCATTTTTCCAACAAAATTTACAAAACCATTTTTTAAGGGGTCAATGTTTGAGCGCATGGCAGGATTCAGAAGGGAGGGAGCACCATTTGACTTTTTTAACGCAAAATTTGCTGGAATCAATGGTGGGTGCCTTGTCGCATTTGGAGACCCCCTGATGTACCTAAACAGTGGAGCCCCCCAATTCTAACAGTGATCAAAATGAACCAATAGGAAAAATTTCTTATTGTTGTCGAGTGCTGGCCGGCAGGTCTTGGTGGGCGCACTGCGCATATGCCCACCATTTTCTTCCCAGAAGAAGACGCCAGGGAACAGGACCGGAGGATGCAGGAGGACTTGGGACACCGGAGGTACTGGGGGGCTCGGGGGACCCCATTTCTCTCTCCTCTGATGTACTAGATCATATCAGAGGGGGGAGAAATTAAATGGGAAATCAGACCCTGGAGAATTTCCGACCCTGGGGGGCGCGATAACCTTATTTCTCAGCGCCATTAAAAAGGCGTATCGCTGAGGAATAAGTACCCTTAACTGCTGCCATTAAAAGGTGTATCGGCCCTTGTTAAGGGGTTTAGAATATATGAAGTGTGCATGTATGGAGTGGGTTTCGGGGCTTAGCCTGCTCCCTAGAAGCAATGTGCCATCTATATTACATAGGTGACATGCTTCTATAGTGTGACGCTTCAGGGGTTTCGGCAGCGTCCGAGAGTGGACCCTCTGGGTCGCGGAACTGAGGCCCCCGGGGCGAGCGCACCAGGTGGAACTGACCCCTATACAGGGACCGTTTGGGGCAGGCCCACAGGAGATCAGACACCGCGACAGCTGGAACCAAGAGGGGTGGCTCGAAGGACCGGAGAAACCACAGGCAGGGCCGAGAGGCCACACCGGGACCAAAGTACGGGACGAAGTGATATACAAAGCAACCAGTACCAGAGGATATGAGGAAGACAGATAGACGGCAGGCAAGGGAACTGGACAGGGAAAGTGCCAGACACAAGGAGCGGATAAGAACCGAAGACTAGGAAACACGGACCAGGCAGAACGGAGGGCAGACAGGGAGAACAGGCAGAGACGGAAAGCCTGGGACAAGTATAGAACAGAGGGAGAACCTATAGGACCCTATAGGCGGCCAAACTAGTGCAAGGAGTTCACACAATAACCAGGCATCCTCCCCATATGGGAGACGCCTGATATATCCCCTGCTGGCAGGCGATTGGCTAACCGCTAATCGGCCGCCACCCACCGCAGGGTTAAACATCATGACAGGCGCACGCCCGTGCCCTAGTGTGCATGTGCAGGCGGGGAGCTGCCCGGAGGCCAGGAAGAGAAGACGCGCGTGAGCAGGAGGGAGGAGGGAGCACGCGCGCTGCCGGGTAAGTGAGAGCCGCGGGGGGAGTCGGTGCCCATGGGACGGCGGCGGCCACGGCCGCTGTTGTCACATATAGCCTCCTTCATATGTCTGTATAAAACAAGCATGTGAAAACCTAGTACCTGTATCATCAATGTTTTCCATCATAGCGTCATCAGTGTGTCCATTTTTATGAATAGTGTGTCAGCAGTATTTTTCCGGTATGGATAAATAAAGAAATACATTACGCAGCTTCTTCTATACTTTGTAGTGTTAACCATGGATGGCACGCATACTGTATACAGATGCCATCCGTGTGCTGTACAGGTTTTCACAGACCCATAGATTTGTATTGACCCTTGTCATTTGTGCTGCCATTAAAAAATGGACATGTCTCCATGTAGATTGCACAAACATATGTAAAAACACGGAAATACAAGCAGCTCCATAGGTTATAATGGGTACATGTGAGATATGTGAAGAAATGGATACCATATTTTATAGAAACACAGATGTATGAAGGAGGCCTACCTTGCTTCATTGGTGGCAGCCAAACACTCTTAGGCCTCCTTCACAGGTTTGTATAAACCACGTATGTGGAAAACCTGTACCAGTGTCATCAGTGGGTCATCAGTGTTTTCCATCAGTGTGTCATCAGTGTGTCCGTTTTTGCCATCAGTGTGTCATCAGTGTTTTCCTCATCAGTGTGTCCGTTTTTACCATCACTGTGTCATCTGTGTTTTCCATTAGGCTGAAATCACACACGATGTATAAAAAAATCGGTCCGTTTTTCATGAATGAGACTCACACAAATGTTTCATGAACAGTGATCCTTATGTCATCTGTGTGCAATGCAAGGATGCAGTTTTCTGTGTGACATCCGTATGGCGAGATTTTCTCCCCAGCTTGCAAAATGTTATTGGAGAAGAGAGGGAGACACAAAGCACAAATAGGGTCTTATCCTAAAGTTAGATAGAGGAATCACCAAGAAATTTGCTCACCTGATGATCCTAAATGCAAGCTTGCAAAGATGTCGGCTGCTGCAGGTCCACAGGTCTGTCACCGACCATATAAAGCAGTATACTTAGTAGAGGATGTGGATTAAGTCGGCGCTGCCGTGACAATGAAGGTTACAGATGATAGTAAAATATTACAGTGGTTTATTCAATGAGTTTCAGGGTTCCAGTGACCCCTTCTTCAGGAATTACCACATACAACATGAGGACACAATGTACTTACAATGTTTAAATACATGCAGGATTCTTTGGTCAAAACTATCCTACCTATTTAGTCAAGCAAGCTTTTATAAACTCCATGGAATTAAATCAGATGACATTATTAGAAAGTAATGGTAAAACCTCTGCTGATGATAAAAAATACAGGATGAACTTTATAACAGTTTAGTAATGAGCATAGAGAATTACGGGATAATCTACAAAAAACTGCATAAATTATTGAATGACTCTGTACTGAGTAAAATTCTTCCTAGAAACCCCGGGATCACTTTCCGCAGAGCACCCACTGTTAGGAATTTTATAGCCCCCAACTGATAACTTTGCCACCAATTAGATTAGAGGGATTTTTAAATGTGGCTCAAAAAATTGTTTATGCTGTCTAAACATTAATTGTAAAACTGACAGCATAGCTTCATTTTCTACCAAAGAAAAATTCATGTTCCCAAACTTCTTGAATTGCAACTCTGAATATGTGATTTATGTTATTGAGTGTCCATGTGGTAAACAATATGTCGGTAGAACCACTCAACCACTTTAATATAATATTAAAAAAGGTCTCCTTACTCATGGTTTGTCCAGACATTATGCTCTGGTACATAATAAGGATTTTAATGCTCTAAAAATCAGTCCTATTGATCAGATCCCAGCAAATGTTCCCAATAGAACCATGAAATTGAATAGAAAAGAGGTGTACTGGATATATAAATTAGGGAGTTTAAAACCGCAAGGCTTGAATGAAATTACTGAAGTTTTTATCTGAGTTGGACAATTCCCTTTATACTAATTTTATACATTTAATTTTTTAGATGCTATTTATTCATATTTATATATTTTTATACATTTTCTATATTTGCATATTAATATGTTTCTCTGTTTAACAAAAAACACTAGAGATCCTGTTTTTTTAATTGTATGTTTGAGCCTGCAAAATTTCTGATGTTTTCCATTGGTAATGATACTTTGAATTATAGTGGAAATGCCTGCCCGGCATCTCTGGAATCCGTCAAAGTTTGAGCTCAGTTTCATGTGTGTCAGATTATTATTTTTTCAATGGGTATGTGCCGACTGTTGCTGATATGTTTGCGAACTTGTGGTGTTCCTTGGGGTATTCCTTCTAGTGGTATGTCCCAGCTCCGTTCCTCTATTACTCTGGATAAGAACTTGTTCCCTGTGGCTTCCACCCATAGAGTGGATAATTTCCACCCTTTTTAAAGAATTGGATTCAATTCCTAATTGGTTTATTTGGTTGCCCTTTTTTGGTTTTCAAATGCACAATAAATTTATTATTTTTCATTTTATTTTTATAATGGCTTCTAATGAAATTATCTCCATTGTAATATTGAATTATCTCTTCCTTTAAAAAAAAAATGTTTTTGACTACAGGTATTTATTTCAAGTAGGATACTACTTTTCTCCTCGGGTTCATTAATTAATAAGCTTTACCACTAAAATTTGCGCTTATGCAAGAGATAGTTGAGTTATTTGTCCTGGGCCCTGTATTGTTCAACATCTTTATCAACGATTTAGATGAAGGAATTGAGGGTAAACTGATTAAATTTGCTGATGACACAAAGCTAGGAGGGATAGCTAATACTAGAGAAGAGAGAGAGAGGATTCAAAAAGATTTAAATAAACTGGAGAAGTGGGCAGCAACTAACAGAATGGTTTTTAACAGGGAGAAATGCAAAGTACTACATCTGGGCAATAAAAATGTAAAAAGCATATATAGAATGGGAGGAATAGGGCTAAGTGACAGCACATGTGAAAAAGATTTGGGTATACTAATAGATCACAGACTGAATATGAGTCAACAGTGTGATGCAGCAGCAAAAAAGGCAAATGCAATTCTAGGATGTATTAACAGAAGCATACAGTCTAGATCACGTGAAGTCATTATTTCCCTCTACTCCTCTTTGGTCAGACCTCATCTGGAATATTGTGTCCAGTTTTGGGCACCACATTTTAAAAAAGACATCAACAAACTGGAGCAAGTTCAGAAAAGAGCGACCAGAATGGTGACCGGTCTGCAAACCCTGTCTTATGAGGAAAGGTTGCAGGATTTGGGAATGTTTAGTTTGCAAAAGAGAAGACTGAGAGGAGACTTAATAGCTGTCTACAAATATCTAAAGGGCTGTCACATTGTAGAAGGATCAACTTTATTCTCATTTGCACAAGGAAAGACTAGAAGCAATGGGATGAAACTGAATGGGAGGAGACACAGATTAGATATTAGAAAAAACTTTTTGACAGTTAGAGTGATCAATGAGTGGAACAGGCTGCCATGAGAAGTGGTGAGTTCTCCTTCAATGGAAGTCTTCAAACAGAGGCTGGACAGACATCTGACTGGGATGATTTAGCGAATCCTGCTTTGAGCAGGGGGTTGGACCAGATGGCCCAGGAGGTCCCTTCCAACTCTACGATTCTATGATTCTATGATTCTATGATTTCCATTCTGAAACACTCTTTATTTAATTCCTTTATTTAAGGAATTTTAAACAAAAAATTCCCATTAGAATATTTTCATAATGTGGTGGGGGGGCCTTTTAATATAGAAACTCCCCATCAGTTAATATATAAGCTCCCCATCAGATAGCATTATGATTTATCTAAAAAATCCCTTTTTAATTTCTGCATATATATGTCATAAAATTGATAATTTCCACTTACTTATATATAAAATGATAATTAATCAACAGACACAAAAATATTTTCTAAAAATTTTTTTTTTTAATAATATTGATACATTTAATAAAATAGATTTTTTAATGACAATTTTTAGGTGGCATTTCAACCTAATAATAAAAAACTGTCTTTTCCCACCCACTTCCTTCAGGAGATCGACTTCTCGACTCAGTAGCCTGTGCATAGCGCAGCAGACCGTGACGCTTGAATTCTTTGCTCTGCAGGTTCTTGACCAAATTCTTTTTTGCGAAGAGAGCGTGTGCTCATTCGTTTTTTTCTTTTTTCTTTCTTTCTTTTTCATTCAATATTCTGTGAACTAAAATAGATGTGTGTTTAAGTAAGTTATCTTTGATATATATTATATAATTCCATACTGATAAAGAATTTTTAACTGTCTGTTAACCATGAACAATGACATTATGCATCATTTTGATTGTTTGGCGCTGTTTTTTGAATCCTTCATGTATTTAAACATTGTAAGTACATATCCTCATGTTGTATGTGGTAACTCCTGAAGAAGGGGTCACTGGAACCCTGAAACTCATTGAAAAAACCACTGTAATATTTTAATATCATCTGTAATCTTCATTGTCACGGCAGCGCGGACTTAAAGGGAAGGTGCCGTGTTTTTTCATAATTTAATGTAAAAAAGAAAATAGTATAAAAAGATATTGTCCCCTAAGCTTGACTCAGTGGTGTGTATGGATTTTTTTTTTCTGTAGTAATGCAGCCACTGGGGGCTGCCATCTTACCTCTCTGGCTGCTGAACGACACTTTCCATGCTCATTTACGGCAGTCCCTGGTCATAAGAGACAATAGTTGGCTGCCGACCCTATCTCTTCCATTGCAGCTGCATCAGGAGTGAACTGGCCACGCCTTTGTGGGCAGCTCAATTCACAGCTGTAGGTGTGGCCAGGCGCCATCTTATTAGAGCCCAGTGCTTTTCTTTTAGCTTCATTTACACTCTATTGCAAGCCTTGAATGCTGTACTGTTCCAGCATAACAGGGCTTGGATGTTCACTCTGCACATACCAGCTGTAGGAGAGGAACCAGGACGAGCTCCTGGACACCAAGCTGCTCTTTCCAAAACACCCGACCAGCTGCTGCCCTTGCTCTTGCAAAACATAGGAGGAGCTGCTCCCTGCTGTTTCAAAACACTTGGCAATCTGCTGGACATCTAATCCTCTCCTGTGTGATACTGACTGCTGAACCCTGTATCTAATCCTCTCCTAATCCTCTCCTGTGTGATACTGTGTGCTGAGCCGTGTATCTAATCCTATCCTGTGTGATACTGCCTGCTGAGCTGTGTATCTAATCCTCTCCTGTGTGATACTGTGTGCTGAGCCGTGTATCTAATCCTATCCTGTGTGATACTGTCTGCTGAGCCGTGTATCTAATCCTATCCTGTGTGATACTGTGTGCTGAGCCGTGTATCTAATCCTCTCCTGTGTGATACTGACTGCTGAGCTATGTATCTAATCCTATCCTGTGTGATACTGTCTGCTGAGCCGTGTATCTAATCCTATCCTGTGTGATACTGTCTGCTGAGCCGTGTATCTAATCCTATCCCGTGTGATACTGCTCTCCTGAAATACTCTGTGCTGCTGTCACCCTGCTCCTCCACCATATATCTCCCTCTGTGCCCCCCATAGACCAGCACACTGCTCTCCTGAAATACTCTGTGCTGCTGTCACCCTGCTCCTCCACCATATATCTCCCTCTGTGCCCCCCATAGACCAGCACACTGCTCTCCTGAAATACTCTGTGTTGCTGTCACCCTGCTCCTCCACCATATATCTCCCTCTGTGCCCCCCATAAACCAGTACACTGCTCTCCTGAAATACTCTGTGCTGCTGTCACCCTGCTCCTCCGCCATATATCTCCCTCTCTGGCCTCCCCCATAGACCAGCACACTGCTCTCCTGAAATACTCTGTGCTGCTGTCACCCTACTCCCAGAATCCTTGCTCCCTGCCATCCTCGGTGACCGAAGACCCCATTCCTCTCCTCAGATCCCGTCCTGGCGATGTGTGAAAGTGAGGCGACAGGGGCCTGATATATGGTGGAAGGAGCAGGGCGACAGCAGCACAGAGTATTTCAGGAGAGCAGTGTGCTAGTCTATGGGGGGTGCCCTGTTCGGTTCCAGGGATTCTACGTAGAGCGCTGTGTTTTATACACATGTATGGACCATCTGCTTGTCTGCTCCACAGAAATTCAGGAAACATTTCTGCTGATTGATGACCTGTCCTGATCCAGACTTTGCATGCAAAGACAGTCAGTAACTTTGCAGGCCCCATCAAAATGGCTGTTCACTGTGTTCCTAGATGCCATCCTCTCTTTTCTCTTAGCAAACACCCAGAAGGGGAGGAGAGGAGTGACATCACACCCATGTCAGCAGATTCCACCCATAATTACTGCAGTGCAGTAATGTGAGCTAGTTGTACACTAGGTTTTTGTGCCAAATTTCAATAGCTGCTCCCCCTAGTGTTAACAAGTGGAAATGCCAAACTTTTTAAAATTATTTTTCACATTTTACAAAATTAAAAACATGATAATATTTTTTAAGAAAATGTAAACATTAATTCTTCACATTTTTTCAATTGCTGAAAAAAAATTTTTTGCATGGCACCTACCCTTTAATCTACATCCTCTACCAAGTACAATGACAAGTTAAAATAGAAAAGAAAGAATAGATATATACACATAGAACATATATATATATATATTGTAATGCAGTGACCCCTGTGACAGCTAGGGGGCGCTGTATGGGACATGCATGCAGGCGTTCTTTCATGGTAATAGGGAAAATGGTGACTGGCAGGGTTATAAATGGCCGATATGTATCATAGGGGTGGGTGCCCTGTGATGGAAGCCGAATCTTGTTGTGATTAGCAGATCTACTGCTAATGAGGCTTTTTGTTTTGTATGGGGCAGCTTTCAAGTGACTTGGTGAGATGGGTGGGACCAGTCACCTACAAACCCACCCCGGGGCGTGTGTCTGAACGCCCAGGATAAAGCCTGTGTGTGGCTGTGTGAAAGAGGACCTTTAGTGAGGTCATAACCATGTGATCCATACCTCACCTGTGGGTGTGGTTATGGACCATATAATGTGCCAGAGGTCTGGTCACAGGGAGAGAGTGCATGGACCTGATTAGTTCATGTGGAAGGTCCTGGAGGGTCTAGGTGTTGGAAGGTGTGCTGCCTTCCTGAATAGCACCTGCTGTGACCTTGGACCTTGTGAGGCTGGTGTGTTGGGAGTCCCTGGGAGTAGGGACGGATCCCTGAACAGCACCCGGACCGGCCACGTGTGTGACCAGAGTCTGTGATGGCACTGCATTGGGGGAGCTACTGTCCATCTGTGGATCTGGACTGTCAGGTGGCCTGGTGAGCAAGTCATTGTCTGGGACCGTGATCCCAGTTCGGCAGCTTCCCTGAGAAAGGACTACCAATGAGTCAGCATCTGGAGCCGGAGCTCCTGCGAGGTAACGC
Organism: Dendrobates tinctorius; assembly: GCF_039654945.1. NCBI lineage: Eukaryota > Metazoa > Chordata > Amphibia > Anura > Dendrobatidae > Dendrobates > Dendrobates tinctorius. The sequence goes on from NW_027361692.1 coordinate 22,940,412, forward strand.
CAGACATGGGGATGTAACTGTTGGTGCCCGTGATGTTCTATGGACACTAATGAACTGAGAGAGCGGAGCTCTACTACGATCATTAAGGATTAATCTGTCTGATGCAAGACTGTATTCTTTGTGTTGCCTAACATGGTTTATGCTGTTTAATACACATGTACTGTTTAAGTGGAAAGTGTTTCTGTATGATGTGAATCCGCTGCCAAGTGAGTGTCTCCCAATACACTCAGTGAGCGCTGCCTTACTATATATATATATATATATATATATATACATATATATGCTATCTAGTCTTGATTAGTCAGAGAAAAGAGGGAGACACAAAAGCGCAAATAGAGTCTTATCAAACGTTACACAGAGTTGCCCACCAAGAGAATTACTCACCTGGTGAGAGTGAAGGAAAGACATATATTAATGGCGGCTGCTGCAGATCCACAGGTCAGTGCAGGACCTGGTTGAAGCATACACTTAGGAAGAAAGGATCATCCCCGTGCTGCCGCATGAAGAATTCCAAAAATTGTAGAGGTTTCAATGTGGTTTATTCTACGCATTTCAAGGTTCAGGTGACCCCCTTCATCAGGACATACCACAAATATGGTACAATATTTGTGGTATGTCCTGATGAAGGGGTCACCTGAACCTTGAAACGCGTGGAATAAACCACAATAAAACCTCTACAATTTTTGGAATTCTTCTTGCGGCAGCGCGGGGATGATCCTTCCTACCTAAGTGTATCTATTCTTAATTAACATGTCAGTGTGATTTTACTGCATCGCGCACTGAATTGCCGGCTTCTCTAAAGGACATTGGTGCTTATTTCTCGCAAGTCACATGTATGGTCCGTGTGTAATCCATTTTTTTCTCGCCCCCCATAGACTTGCATTGGCGAGTGTCAGACGTAATACAGTGCAAATCACAGCATGCTACAATTTCCTCTGCACTTATAATACAGGCGTGAAAAAAACTGATGATGGGAGCTGCCCTATAGATTAACATTGGTCCGAATTCTATGCAATTTTTTCTCGCATAGCACTCATTCGTTTTTCTCGCTAGTGTGACTCTGGCCTTAGTGTGTCATCAGTGTGTCTGCTTTTACCATCAGGATGTCATCAGTGTTTTCCATCAGTGTGTCTGTTTTTACCATCACTGTGTCATCCGTGTTTTCCATTTGTGTGTCAGCAGTGTATCTGCTTTTACCATCAGGGTGTCATCAGAGTTTTCCATCAGTGGGTCCTCAGTGTGTCTGTTTTTGCCATTAGTGTGTCATCAGTGTTTTTCTGTTAAGGATTAAGAAAGAAATTACAGTTTCTCTTATACCTTGCAATGTCAATCATGTAGAGCACATGTAAAGACACGGACATGTGCAAAGCATTCATAGGTTATAATGGGCAAGTGTGATATCTGTGAAAAAATGGATACTACATGCACCGATGTGAAAAAGATGCTTTAGGCTAGTTTCACACTTGCTTTTTTTTGCAGCGCGTTTTTCCCGCAAAAAAACGCATTGAAAAAACGCATACATAAGCATACAACTGCTGCGTTTTTTTCAAGCATTTTTATGAGCATGCATGAAAAAAACGCAGCGTTTTTAATCGTTTGTACGCGTTTTTAGTGCGTTTTTACCGCGTTTGCGTTTTTTTCCAACATTTTTAGGTGGCCCCTCACACTACCCAAACCATGACTTTACTAACCCTAACCCTGACCCTAACCCTAACCCTAACCCTGACCCTAACCCTAACCCTGACCCTAACCCTTAACCAAATCATACTTAACCCTAACCCAAACCCTAAACCCTAAATAACCCTAACCCTAACCCTGACCCTAACCCTAACCCTAACCCTGACCCTAACCCTAACCCTAACCCTAACCCTGACCCTAACCCTAACCCTAACCCTGACCCTAACCCTTAACAAAACCATACTTAACCCTAATCCTGACCCTAACCCTGACCCTAATCCTTAACAAAACCATACTTAACCCTAACCCTGACCCTAACCCTAACCCTGACCCTAACCCTAACCCTAACCCTGACCCTAACCCTAACCCTAACCCTAACCCTGACCCTAACCCTTAACAAAACCATACTTAACCCTAATCCTGACCCTAACCCTGACCCTAATCCTTAACAAAACCATACTTAACCCTAACCCTGACCCTAACCCTAACCCTGACCCTAACTCTAACCCTAACCCTGACCCTAACCCTAACCCTAACCCTGACCCTAACCCTTAACAAAACCATACTTAACCCTAATCCTGACCCTAACCCTGACCCTAACCCTTAACCAAACCATACTTAACCCTAACCCTGACCCAAACCCCAACCCTAACCCTGACCCTGACCCTAACCCTAACCCTAAACCCCCTTAACTAACCCTAACTCTAACCCAAACCCCTAAATTCCATGGTTAAAAAAAAAAAACGCATATGCAAAAAAACGCATACATGAGCATGCCAGTGCGCACATATGCGCATCCATAGGCTATAATGGCCATTTTTAGCGCAAAACATGCGCATATGTGCGCATGCGCTTTTTTGCAGGGCCAAAAAATGCAACATGCTGCGTCTGGAAAATACCAACGCACACCCCAAAAAAACGCAGCGCATGAAAATCGCATACATGCGCTTACCAGTGCGCAGGTATGCGCACCCATGTTAAATATAGGGGAAAAAACGCATGCGCAGGTATGCGTTTTTTTCCAGCGCTAAAAAACGCAAATGTGAAACCAGCCTTAGATGCATCTCCAAAAGCAACCGCAGCATCTAAGGGGTCAGAGAAAAGGAACCTATTACCCCATTGCCCCTTATGTGCGTTTGTTCCTGTTAATTTTGTGTTCCTATGAAACCCCCCTGTAATAGTATTTACCTATAAAAGATAACATTTTTCACAACTCCAATTTGTCATAAACAAATAAACAAATAAAGTTATGGCTCTGAGAAGAAAAGGACGAGAAAGCCAAAGCAAAAAAATAACTAAAATTAGCCCTATCTTTTAAATATAGTCTTAGTGAACAAAAAAAACATAGAAGTTTCAGAAGTTAGAAAGTTATAGTAGACAGTTAGGACCCATTCAGACGACATTGTTTTTTTCTTCTACACAAATAAAGTTTGATTTTCATCATCGTTCTGGACCCAATTTTCAGCAATATTTGACCGGTGTTTCAACTTTTACTATCTGTAAAATAAATCATGAAGCATCTCCTATCCTCTACCTACATAGACTACACATGAATGACAGTGTGCGCTATTGGTGATCTTTCATGGACCCATAGACTTGTATGGATGATTTTGATAAAAAATGACATCTTTGTCCAAAAAAAAATATCAGGGACACATGAACAGCTCCATAGATTAAAATGAGTACGTGCTTTATCCATGAAATATCCTGATATAACTCTTACATGAAAAATGGACTTCCAAATGAGGCTTTGTATATAAGGTGTGCACAATGGACACATTTGGCGACTGATTTATAATGGGGTTTGTCAGGCTCTAAAGTAGTGTTCATAGTCCTGATCAGAAATATAGCACTGCGTGCAACTCTACTATTCTTTCCATCAAAAGTGATGGAATCTGAGACGTAGACTATTTTCTGAGCAATAGGGAGTTAAAGCAGAATCTGTATTATTTAATTAAGTCCTTGAAATTTAGAAAGGAATTATGTCAGGTCGTTGGGTTGAGAATAGGTTATAGTTCAACAAAATAAGATAACTAGATGTCTGTGTGTTATTGGATTTGTTTCTGGGAGACCGAAATGTTTATTTACTTTGTGTTTCAGCTCATTATAGTCTGACTTTTCCATTATCAGGGGAAGAACAGACATCGGAAAATGTTCTTGTTATTTTTTTGTTGTTTTATTGTCTACAAGTTAAACTAGCATGCACCATAAAATGAGACTAAAGGTGATCATGTCCACCAGATGAATGTTTGATGAATAGTAAGGGATGGTGAGAGATAAGGAAAGAATGTATGCTCTTCAAGGGCAAATTTAGAAATGGAAGATTTGTTGTAGAAATTTCTACAACTGAGAATCAGTGGATTTGTTTTGATAGCATATGCATGTATTTCTGCTCCCCCATTCAGGATAGCTTCATAAATTTATACATTTATTATAACACAAACCCGTTTACACTGGCACATATCGCCATAACTAGGGATGAGCTAACGTGATTGGTAACACTTGGATATCACTTGAGTATCTGGATACTCGGATATGCTTGGTACTTGGCAAGCATTAAATGATGCTCGGATTTGAAGCTCGAATCCCTGCCCTGCAAGTTTGGTGCCTGTTACAAAGCCAATAAACATGCGGGGATTGTCTGCCAGTCACAGTAATGCCGTAGTCATCTTGGTAGTGGCATTACTCTAATTGGCTGGCATCAGGGTTTATAAAAAGACAGGCACCCCCACGCTAGGCACAATGATGCCATTGAACAGCTAAGGGATATTTCATATTGGAGGCAGATAGATCTTGTCCAGGTCTGTGTGTACACAGTTTAATGAATCAGAGTCCTGTAGTGTTGATACTGTTGCTGAAGCTGAACCATCATGCTAACAGTCCTTCCAAGGGTTTATCTTGTTCTTTTTTTGTTTCTATAAGATATATTCTGCATTTAGCCTAGGAACAGCTGCAGGAGCAGGGAGAGTGGCAGAACACAGTGTCTAGGCAGGACTGAGGGCGTTTCAGTTCATTGCTAAATACATATCTGCTGCATGTGACCATATTCTTTTTTTTTTTGGGGGGGTGACTATAATGTCAACCATAGATTACTATGTGCTTTCTGTTAAATTTCAGTGGTACATAACAGTCCAAAAAAAGCTGTCAATTTTTTCTGGATTCAATTAGTTATTCATAGAGTATTGCATGCTTTCTGTTAAATTTTGGTGATATATAACACTCCAAAAGAGTGTTCAAATTTTTCTTTGAATCCAATTAGTCATCCATAGAGTATTATGTGCTTTCTGTTAAATTTTGGTGGTATATAACTCACAAAAAGACCTTTCACAATTTTGTCTGCATTCAAATGGTTATCTATACTTTAGAGTATTATGTGCTTTCTGGTAACTTTTGGTGGTATTTAACACTTCAAAAAAGCTTTCAAACATTTTTCTGAATTAAATTATTCATCCATGGAGTTTTACATGCATAGTGAGCGACAAGGCGACAAAGATGTCAGAATCCCATGAGACTCCTGAGGGAGCAACTGGAGAAATATCGGAGCTAGACCAAGCTGGTGCGACAGTGGAGGTGACTGGAACCTGTGGTCCGGAACCGGCCACTTTCCCGGAACTACCAAAGACTGAATCCAGACCGCAGCATTCATAGCTGGGGTTCTTGTGGAATGCAGACAGGAGGGCCAGGATCAAGCAAATAGTGAGTGGACTGTGGGGCCTAGGCTGGTCGAAAGAGAGAAGGAGGTGAGCCAGGACCAAGGCCAGCTGCAAGGTACTCAGAGTTGGCATCCCAGGAGGAGGTCATTTCGTTTGACCAGCAGCAGAGATGGGGGTCCATAGAGTTTGGGATTCGTCATTACATCTTGTTCAACCAGCGAGCAGTAGAGACTGAACAATTGCCTTGAAGGCTGAAAGAGCTGATGGCTGGAGCCAGGGTTACAGTCCTCAAAATGTAGGGGCAATATCGCTGGTGCTCGGTGGATGTGATCCCAGAAGGAAAGGAGCAGGATGAACCCTTCTTGTGAAATGAATGGGCCTGGGAGAGGCTACTCGAGATGGGGCTACCATCCCCTGCGACAGCAGGCGATGGTGCTGATGATTTCTACATGTTGTCGCTTTGAGATCACATGTTTTATCTCTCTTTCTATACATCCTAAAATCTTGTTCGCTTTTGCGGCTGCTGCTTGACATTGAGTACTGCTGCTCAGCTCACTTGTAACCAGAATGCCAAAGTCCTTCTCCTGTTCTGTAGTACATTCCCGTTTAATGTATATACAGTAATAAGATTACTCTGATCTAGGTGCATTAATCTATATTTATCAACATGAAATCTCATTTGCCAAGTGTTTGCCCATTCAGACATCTTTTCCAGAATGTTTTGCAATATTGTAATGTCAAGGTCAGATCTTAATATCCTTCACAGTTTCGTGTCGTCGGCAAGGACTGACAACTTACTCTCAAACCCATCGACTAGGTCATTAATAAAGAGGTTAAAAAGAATCAGTCCTAGCACAGATCCATGCTGTTCCCGACTGCTAACTATCCCATTTATAGAACGTACCATTTATGACGACTTTGTTTCCTGTCATTTATCCAATTCCTTACCCATCTGCATATAATTTCCTCCAGTCCTTGCTTCTGTACAGTAGCTTCATTATAACGCTGTTATATGGTAAAGTATCAAATGCCTTTGTAAAGTCCAGATAAATCACATCAGCTGCATTACCAGCACTCAGATTTGCTCTTACCTCTTCTTACGCCCCGGTCACACACAGCGATCTCGCTAGCGAGATCACTGCTGAGTCACAAGTTTTGTGATGCAACATCTATCTCACCAGCGAGATCACTGTGTGTGACACCTATCAGCGACTGGCCGCCCTGACGGGTATCGCTGATTGTTGTGGAAAGCCCTGGACATTTTTTTGATCGTTGGTCTCCCGCTGGCCAGCACGCATCGCTGCGTGTGGCAGGCAGGAGACCAGCGATCAGCGAGCAGGAGCTGGTAACCAAGGTAAACAGAGGGTTTCTAAGCGCCACGCGGCGCTTAGAAACCCACTGTGTACCTTAGTTACCAGCGCGCTGGTGCAGGGAGCTGGTACCCAAGGTAAACAGCGGGTTTCTAAGCGCCGCGCGGCGCTTAGAAACCTGCTGTTTACCTTGGTTACCAGCTCCCCCTGCACCAGTGTGCTGGTATCTAAGGTACACAGCGACGCCATGTGCTCGTCATCGCTGGTGCTGATCGCTGGTGAACCTGCCTGTTTGGCAGCTCATCAGCGCTCATGTAGTGACACACCAGCGATCCTGACAAGTTCATATCGTTGTCGAGATTGCTGGTGAGTCGCTATGTACGATGGGGCCTTTAGAAACCCAACATGTTGGTTAGACACAACCTATCTTTCATGAATCCTTATGAAGTAATGAATTAAACACAGCTTGAATCCTAGAATCATCTCAAGGAGGATCACAAGGAAATGGATAGCATGTGACTTAAATATGAGTGTCTGAGCAAAGGGTCTGAAAACTTATGACCATGTGATATTTCAGTTTTTCCTTTTTTAATACATTTGCAAAAATTTCTACCTTTCTGTTTTTTTTCTGTCAAGATGGGGTGCAGAGTGTACATTAATGAGAAAAAAATGAACTTTTTTTGAATTTACCAAATGGATGCGGTGAAACAAAGAGTGAAAATTTTAAAGGGGTCTGAATACTTTCCGTACCCACTGTAAGTGAAGGTTATAATCAGTGCTTTACATACTTACCCCACATTCTCTCAGCCTCAATACTGTGATTAATCACTTGCATCTTCTGGCCACGTTTCGACCATCTGCTCTGAAATGTAAGCATTTAAGCGGCGGGTCCAGCGGCGGGGGGGTCCTGGCGGTGGCAGCGGGCAGCCGGTAGGAAAGATGGTAGTTTGTGGCCTGTGCTGGAGATGGGATGCAGTGCCATCTGTGGCGCCACACCCCATCTCCAGCACAGGCCGCGAGCTGTGGTCTTTCCTGCCGGCTGTGACTGCACGGAGGTGGGTGGGCTGGCAGCGGCGGGTCCAGCGGCGGCGGGGGGTTAGCGTGGGGGTCCTGGCAGTGTCCCACTGGTAGTACTGTGGAAGGGCCTTGTACCACCAGCGGGTGCCATATTGGAATACCCATCACTTCGATATTCCAATATGGCGGTTGGTGTACTTCTGGTGCGGCATGGTGGATTGTGGGATTCGAGGACATCCAGACGGAAGTGGATAACGGACAATTTAAGGCAATTACATATATAGATTTCCATTGTAACTGGAACTAACATATTAGCACAACTTAAAGGTCAAAATTGCGCTTTTTGCTTGAACTGCTGTGCTTTTGGGTCTACTAGGATGCCTCAGAGCCTGCTCATTTACGGCACATGGTAACCATTTGATCATTGGATTGGGAGGATGAAGCACTCTCAACGTTTCCTATGCTATAAACCCAAAACTAGTTAAGGACTGTGTAAACAGCGATCAGGAAGGCAGAGATAATAATAATAATAATAAATTTTATTTCTATAGTGCCGACATATTCCGCAGCACTTTACATTTCAGAGGGGACTTGTACAGACAATAGACATTACAGCATAACAATAATCACATAGATCATAACAGATACCAAGAGGAATGAGGACCCTGCTCGCAAGCTTACAATCTATGAGGGAAAAAAAAAAAGGGAGACATGAAAAGTGGGTGGTAACAGTTGCCCTGATTGTATGGACAAGCCATAATGTTAAGTGTGTAGCAGTACAGACACAGAGGGCTAGTGGATGTATAAAGCATGTGGGAATATGATGCAGGGAACCTGGTTATGGTAAAAACTTTTGGCTGTCCCACACAGGGATAGATTAGGTTAATGTGTTGAGGTGGTAGGCCAGTCTGAATAAATGAGTTTTCATGGCACGCTTAAAATTGTGGGGATTGGGGACTAATCATATTGACCTGGGAAGTGCATTCCAAAGAATTGGCGCAGTACGTGTATAGTTTTGGAGACGGGAGTGGGAGGTTCTGATTATTGTGGATGCTAACCTCAGGTTATCAGCAGAACGGAGGGGGTGGGTAGGATGGTATACTAAAACAAGGGAGGAGATGTAGGGTGATGCTGAGCCATGGAGAGCTTTGTGGGTGAGGGTAATAAGTTTGTACTGGATTCTGGAGTGGATGGGTAGCCAGTGTAATGACTGGCACAAGGTAGAGGCATCGGGGTAACGATTGGCGAGGAATATGATCCTGGCAGCAGCATTCAAGACAGATTGGAGGGGGGAGAGTTTGGTAAGAGGGAGACCGATTAGAAAAGAGTTACAATATTTGAGACGAGAATGAATAAGAGAAACAGTAAGAGTTTTTGCGGAGTCAAAAGTAAGAAAAGGTCGAATTCTAGAAATGTTTTTGAGGTGCAGATAACAAGAGCGAGCCAGTGATCGTATGTGGGGGACAAAGGAAAGCTCGGAGTCAAGTATGACCCCGAGACAACGGGCATGTTGCTGGGGAGTAATAGTGGAACCACACACAGAAATGGCAATGTCGGGTATAGGTACATTAGTAGCGGGAGGAAACACAAGGAGTTCAGTCTTTGACAGGTTCAGTTTCAGATATAGTGAGGACATCATGTTAGACACAGCATTTAGACAATCGCTAGTATTTTCTAGAAAGGCAGGCGTGATGTCTAGAGAAGAAGCGTATAATTGGGTGTCATCAGCATAGAGATGGTACTGGAAACCAAATCTACTGATTGTTTGACCAATAGGGGCAGTGTACAAAGAGAAGAGGAGGGGGCCTAGGACTGTTCCTTGAGGAACCCTAACAGTAAGGGGAAGATGAGAGGAGGAGCCAGCAAAAGATACAGTAAAGGAATGGTCAGAAAGATAGGAGGAGAACCAGGAGAGAACGGTGTCCTTGAGGCCAATGGAATGGAGCATAGTGAGGAGAAGCTGATGATCCACAGTGTCAAATGCTGCAGAGAGATCCAAGAGAATTAGCATGGAGTAATGACCATTTGATTTAGCTGTTAGTAGATCATTAGAGACTTTAGTGAGGGCAGTTTCAGTAGAGTGTAAAGAGCGGAAACCGGATTGGAGAGTGTCGAGAAGAGAGTTATCAAAGAGATAGCGGATAAGACGGGAATGGACCTGGCGTTCCAGGAGTTTAGAGATGAAGGGAAGATTAGAGACAGGTCTATAGTTAGCGGCACAGTTTTGGTCGAGGGATGGTTTTTTAAGTAGTGGATGTATGATGGCATGCTTAAATGAGGAGGGAAAGATACCAGAAGAGAGAGAGAGAGGTTAAATATTTTAGTTAGGTGAGAGGTGACAGCAGGGATAAGGGACTGGAGGAGATGTGACAGAAATGGGTCACTGGTGCAAGTGGTTGGGCGAGAAGATGCAAGGAGCCTGCTTACTTCTTCTTCTGTGGCTGGTTCAAAATCAGAGCGTGAGCTAGATGCAGTGGGGGAGGGAGGACAGTGCATGGTATGAGGTGATTGGGAGATAATTTCCTGTCGGATCTGGTCAATTTTTACTCTGAAGTAATTGGCCAGATCATCAGCTCGAAGCTCCGTGGTTGGGGCCTGTACTGTTGGGTTGAGAAGAGAATGAAAAGTGTCAAAGAGACGTTTAGGGTTATTGGACAGTGAGGTGATGAGGGTGTTGAAATAGGTTTGTTTTGAGAGGTGAAGGGCAGTGTTGTATGTTCGAAGCATAAACTTATAATGGATGAAATCTTCAGGTAGGTTGGATTTTCTCCACAGACGTTTGGCGCACCTGGAGCACCACTGCAGGAAACGTGTTTGCAGGGTGTGCCAGGGTTGTCGCCATCTGTGTTGTGGTGTTCTATGTATAGGAGGTGCAAATTCATCCAGGGCCCTTTGAAGTGTTTCATTGTAATGCTTCAATGCAGAATCAGGACATGAGAGGGAGGAGATAGGGGCCAATGAAGACTGCAAGTTCTTCATAAGTTTCTGAGTGTTAATGGCCTGTATGTTTCTATAAATATGGACAGTGGGGGTGACCTGAGCAGCCTGGCAGTTCTTGATAGAGAATGAAAGAAGGTTGTGGTCAGACAGCGGGAGAGGGGAATTTGCAAAATCATCCACTGCACAAAGCTGAGAGAAGACCAAGTCGAGGGCGTTTCCGTCTTCATGCGTTGGAGAATTAGTAAGCTGCAAAAGGCCAAACGAGGAGGTTAGAGATAAAAGGTGAGTAGCAGATGGGTAAAGGGGAAGAGCAATGGGGATGTTGAAATCGCCCATGATGAGGGTAGGGATGTCACAGGAGAGAAAATGTGGAAGCCAAGTGGCAAAATGATCCAGGAACTGATGGGAGGGGCCGGGAGGACGATATACCACCGCCACTCGCATGGAGAAGGGGGTGTAGAGTCTGATGGCATGGACCTCAAAAGAAGGTAAAACAAGTGAAGGTACTTGAGGGATAACCTGAAAGGTACATTTTGGTGATAGGAGCAGAACAACGCCTCCTCTCTATTGTCTAATCTTGGGGTATGAGAGAAGTGTAGTCCACCATATGAAAGAGCAGCAGCAGTGGTAGTGTCTGACTGCTGGATCCAGGTTTCAGTAAGAGCCAGAAGGTTAAGAGAATTAGAAAGGAAAAAGTCATGAATGAAGGCGAGTTTTTTACACACTGAGCGAGAATTCCAAAGGGCACAATTAAGAGAGACAGATGTCATGCAGGGAATATTAATAAGATTAGAGGGGTTTATGAGTGTAGCAGTTGGGGGGTTTGACTTTCTGTAACATGGGGGACCAGGGTTGGGAGCAATGTCTCCTGCGACTAGGAGAAGCAGGATAGAAAGAGTGAGCAGATGTTTAAGTGATTTCTGAGAGCGTCTCTGATGTTGAATGGTGGGACTGAATGGATCTGTGCTGTGTAGCAATGTGAAAAGAGCGTGAGTGCTATACATAGGAGAGGAAAGGAGTGAGGGGCCAATATGGATGGAGTATAGAGAGTTAATGCCAGGGCGGTGGATGTGTGTGAATGCAGCGGCCAGGATATAAATTATACAAATGCATATGGTAAATATTTGTGGTAGTCCAAATGTACAGGGAATAGATTTATTTATTTGTCTTACCTGTCTCCTGCCCTGTCTAACTGCCATGTTATAACTGCCAGCGTACTTTGATACATGTACTTCGATTTCATGTACATAAATGCCCCCCTGCATAAATGCATCCCCAGGCTAGCTCTGAATTTATAGAAGGCCAGTTCTAAGATCTTCCTTTTTTTTCTCTCCTTACTCGTTAGCAATCAATCAAACTAAGTTAGGACAGCAGGACACAATAAATGCATTTAGCAAATAAACAAGTGTCCAGGCCTACATGGATCATAAACCACTTTGAAAAGTTACTTGACCTCAATAGCATAAGGGGACAAGCAGGGTGAGTTGAAATAACTATATACCATTATATATGCTGCAAAGATGAATGATATAGGTTGGACACATGCAGGAATCAGTGAAGTTGCTGGAAATAGTTAAATACCATTATATATGCTGCAAAGATGAATGATATAGGTTGGACACATGCAGGAATCAGTGAAGTTGCTGGAAATAGTTAAATACCATTATATATGCTGCAAAGATGAATGATATAGGTTGGACACATGCAGGAATCAGTGAAGTTGCTGGAAATAGTTAAATACCATTATATATGCTAATGTGTGGTATGGTAATATGGTAATAAACCTTCTCTGTTCGGAGTCTGGTAACTTTTAACAGCCATCTCTCCACACTTGCAGCTGTACGATCTGTACACATCTGCTTACTCAGCGATGATGTTCTAAAACATCATTGAAGAGTAATATATGGATCACTTTTTACGTTAAGTCCAAGAGTAATTAATAAAACTTGTTAAAATCGAAATGTGCTGTAGTGGTCGCAGCAGAAAGACACAATACATTAGGGATCTCACAACCTGCAGTGGCACATGAATAGTTGTGAAACTTGTCTATCTCTTTTTTTTTCCCCAAACACCATGGCAACTACAGATGGCTATACAGAAATTCAATTCTGATGAACGAAGAAATCATCAAGACCATATTCCTTGTAAATTGCAACATACTGTGGGAACAATTATAGTGAAATGATATTAGAATTGTTGGAGGGCTTTCTAAAAGGTTCCAGCTTTATTGCTGATAAACTAAAATGCTTATATTGAAAGGCTTAATCATCACTGGCCCAAATCCTGCTGTTTATTAACTATTTTATTGTAACTTTACCCTAAAGGTTCTTTTTTTTTCCTTAAAACAATGTTCTTAAAAACTTAAACTATACAAAAACAATTGTATTTATTTTTATTTGTTTACTTTCTGATCTTGAATGGAATTTGAGGGGAAAAATATACCCCATTGTTATTGTTATGTTTATATTCATTGGCTGAGTATCCAGGCAAAATTGCTGTGCAAAATGTAAGCCAATCTCATAATGTTCACATGATAGCACCCTTCTGCCAAGTACGTTTCTCCAGCTGCCCAGTCAGTCCTAATGAATATACCATAGCTGTAGAGAAAGACATGGACCGCACATCCAAAATTCATACATTGATCTAATGCCGCTAGGCAAACATTTACAAAACTGAACATGAGGCTCTTAGTTTAACATTCTGATTCCTGTGTGAAGTCCACTACCACAACACGGTGAACCTCTCAGTGGTTCCCAAACCTAAAAGGTGAGGCACCATATGCCGAGCACAGCCGAAGCGACAGCACACCAGCTGGGAGTGGAACTTGGTTCCTCAGAGCACCTATGCTACAAGGCAAAGCCCCCATAGTGCCAGGCCACCCCACCCCACAGGCACAACATCTCAGCAGCAATGGCCGCCACACAGCACTAACACCAAGTGACCAGATCTAAAATAATTTCAGTCCTGATGCTTTCTAAATTTCTAATTATATGACATACCATTCTAAATCTTATATGAAGTAAAATCACAATAAGATCCTTCAGTTCTGAATATTTCTTTTCAGCACTGCAGGCATATATACGCATATATACTAACCTCTATAGAGGGCAGAGGCTCTTAACTTTGAGACTTTGCTGATGTTGATGACAAAAGGGCAGAGGTCCATTCTGCATCTCTTTTATGAGGTGTCTTTCTGGAAAACACTCAGTTTGTTGTGGTATTGGAGTACACACCATCTAGGAAAAATTTCCTGAAAATTGTGGTACTAATACAGTTAGTTAAAATACAACCTTTAATTAGATAATGTAAAAATATACAAAAAGGACAAACAACAATTAAAATTAAAAAGCCTAGGGGGAAATGTCCCTACTTCATCTCTTATTCTTACGCCTACCTTATAGTGGAGTTTGGCACCCTAGACCTGCGCAGATGGCTCCCCCGCTCACCGACATCTCATCCTTCTTTCCCTATTAAACCCTATGAGTGAAAGGGATAAGATTAGTCAATAGGTTACTAGTGCCAATTTTTCCATTGGTTTTGCTATATTAAGCATAGAATATCCTATGCGTTCCACCTGAGAGACATTTTCTCATTGGCATATGGTCAATTTTGCATGCAATTCACTTCAGATGGATGTCCTCATTGGTCTACATCTAATATCCTTAAATCAACAAGCGTCAAAAGACACCTCAAATTCACCATGAGCGCTCTTAGTAAAGTAGGAGTCAACCTTGTTTGGGCCAAGCTAGCACATGTGAGCTCCTCAGGAGACACTAGCATGCAAGATTTTTCTTATACAATATTCTAAGTGAGATAGAGCTTCTCTTGTACACTCACCGTGATGCTCATTTGTATAGTGTTGCAATATGTTCAGTATCCAAAACACTTTCAAAGCCTGTTGCCATACATTAGCCCCAACTTGTAAAAAGTTTAGACTAAGCTCATTGCTTTAAAGAATTAAACAACACATTTCTCCTTCAACAAAGGTTCATCAGGAGTGATGTTCCAGACAATCAATAAAGAGCATTAGATCAATACTTAGCTACTTTCATTGATGTAAAAATCATGTGTCAGAGATGCCATAAGTTGCAGACAGTATATATCCTCATGATATGCTGCATGGGAATAAATGAATGGGTTACTTTTATATAAATTTATTATGCATTGCTTATATAGCGCTATCTTATTGTGCAGTGCTTTACATACATTATTATCGCTGTCCTCAATTGGGTTTCACAATCTAAATGCCCTATCAGTATGTCTTTGGAGTGTGGGAGGAAATTGGAGTACCTAGAAGAAACCCACGCAAACATGGGGAGAACATACAAACTCCTTGCAGATGTTGTCCTTGGTGGGATTTGAACTCAGAACCCCAACTGGGTCACTCCACACTGTAGCTTTGCCACAGTGCTGTCCTTTTAGATGACCTCCTAGTGACGTACGGTCCAACCATGAACGTATCGAGATTAGGAATGCTGTCAAATTTTCACGCCAAACTCGGTGTGTTCTAAACCTCCCATATACCGGAAGTAAGGCTGAGTCACGGGGAGCGCCAATGCATCATCTGCTGCAACCGGATCCCTCTGCACATGACTGGAAGTATATCAAATGGTACGCAAGTGCATACGTTTGTGTAGTCACGTGGAGCACCAATGCATTCCACAGCACGTTCTGGAAGTACATCATTTATGGTTCTCTCCGTGCATGATGAGAGTAAATCAGATGCTACACAAATGCATTCCTCTTTGTAATTCATAATGCCGGAAGTGTGTCCTCTAGGGCAATCCTACATATCATCTCACTGTCAAGGGACACACTTTAGGAGGCATTCATTTATGGTCCTCCTTTTTTTCATTTACGTAAAATGAGGATAACATTACATGATGTTTTACAAGGTGTGAATTTACTTATAAAGAGCAAAATTATATTATCATTATTAAAATATGGCAGATTATTGACATGTGTTACATCATTAAGGGAGGCAATCGTATATAAAGGAATACCGTATTGTTGTTAGATCTTTTTTATCTTTATATAATGCTGATATTAAACTCCACAGTGGGAGTGATCAATTGACATAAGACATGCCTATTAGGGTCAGTAGGTCATTTACATGTAATTCACCGGGCATATTTGCAATAGTAAGGTTACATATAGCAAATTAGCAACCAAATTGTAACTGTTCGTTGAATCCCCTTGTTGCACAAAGTCCATCCTATAAATTCACTGAAGTTCTTTTTGGAGAATTTTCCTATCCCAGTTGCCTCTCCTGATAGAAGGGGCCACTACTTCAATCACAGAAAATGTAATAGATCCAAGATCTCCCATATGCAACTCCCTCCTAGTTTTACCAATATAGTTGTAGGGAAAAGAGCTTTGAAAAAGATAAATAATGCCCTTCGTTTTGCAATTTGCAAAATATCTATTTTTAGATTGTAGTCCGATTCTTACACTTAGGAATTCATCACTTTTACAAATTTGCAAAAGTTGCAAATGCCACATTTAAAGGTCCCATTTTTCCTCTGATCTAACAAAGTGCTAATTCTTTTTGGGGGGTTATAAGTACTATGCGAAAGCTGATGTTGGGACTCTCCCAAAGGAAATCATTTAATACGGTATCTGCCGTCAAAATAACCCAATGTCTCTCCAACATATTCCATGACTTCCATGGAGCAATTGTCATAATCCCCTATCACCTTGGTCAGGGAACCCCTCATGTCTTTCTTCACTGGTCTCAACAAGCTCGTCTTGTCCTGAGATATTGCATTTTTAAAGGCCTGAGTAAGTATTTTCCCTGGATACCCTCTTTTGAGAAACCTCTCCTTTAATTGCCTAGCTTGCATATGTAAAGCTTGCGCTGATGAACAGTTTCTCTGGACTCTCAGGAATGGCCCATTGGGGATACCTCCGTTAAGACTACCTGGATGATAGCTGTCACATCTCAGTAAATTATTGGTGGAGGTCGGTTTCATAAAAATCCTCATCTGGAGATGTCCATCTAAATCTTTTGTGTTATTGATATCCAAGAAGTAGATTGAGCTCAACTAAAACCTCTGTCCAATGTTATTGATAATACGTTCTCAAACAAAATTTTCAAAGGAAGTCACATCACCGGTCTATAATATAATGATGTCGTCTATGTACCGCCCCCAAAATAGTATTTAAGGGCACCACCAAGATGACCCCTCATCTCCAAACAACATAATGTCTTTCCACCAGCCCAGGTGTCTTTCTGGGTATGCTCTATTGCAAAACAGTAAAGCACTGCACTACTCGAGTGAGTAGGCCAGTGCTATCATTCCTTTTTGGTTCAATTGGTCTCTCATATGTACTGATTATGCTCAACTTTAACCTATTGTTAATTATCTTGGCTAAAATAATGGCATGTCCCTTCCAACTAGCTATTCATTTTAGGTGTCAGTTTTTCTCTATGTTTAAAGGGTTTGTCTGGCCTTGGGCTATGAGTCCACAGCCAAACTATGTGACTACAAACTTGTGAATCCTTACATAGTGTGCACTGCACACTGTGAGGATGCTCCGGTTCTGGCGTCGGAAGCGGCTGGCGAGTAATTGCAATTATGGGATCTGTGGCATTTTGTCAACTAGATAGTTGCGGCCTCACTCAATTTAGTGTATTGTGTGATGCTGGACAAAGTCACAAGATCGGCTGTTCCTGGCACAGTGTGCAGTGCTTGCGATGTGAGGATTCACAAGTAAGCTGTCACATAGAGTGACTGGAGACTTTTAGCTTAAAGGTGTTTTCACATGTGTCTGACTATGCAGGGACATGGTCTGCACATACCACATCTCCTGGGCAGGGGAAGAAGCAAAAGGGTATACAGACAGGACAGCACAGGATCACAGCTGATTATTTTTGTGAGATAAACCACTTCCCTGCCTGTTTCTAAAAAATGTTTTACTTCAAAGAAATAATAATTTGCGATCCCATGCTGCCATGTGCTGTTGAAATGTGTTACATTCTATTGCTTCTATTGTCTGCACATGTCCCCACTTAATTGTAAAGTGCTTTGGAATGTGTTAGCAGTATATCAATAAAATTATTATTATTAAATATTTTATATTATAAACACATCCAATTGTGAAAATTATTATTATTCCAAGATCTATTGATTAAAATCTATTTTGTTCATGGGAAAGCCCCTAGAAGGCCGGACAAACACTTTAATCTGGAAATAAACTGCCAGAAAAGCATATATTACCAAAGTTCCAGAACCATCAGTTTACCAAACCTAAAGCTTATGTTACAGAAGGTTTGGTTCTTTTTTTGGTTCCATCAGTGACTCAAAATATTTATATTTTGCAAGTTGACATTTTTTAAACATTCCTACAATGTCAGAAAGATAATGTATATGTGGAACTTAGTTGTTCTATGGCATATTTGCCAGAACCCTGATTTCTTTATAAAATGTTACATTTTGCACACAACCTGTTCTGAAAAGGGAGTTTACATAAATCCTGCCCACGAGTCGGTACTACTACTCTGCTTGATCGTTCCCTGGATGGTCCATCGGTCACGGCTTATTTTACCAACTGAGATGTTGGTTAGTATGCCATTGTCATTTTGAAATTTCAGATTAAAATATTTGAAAAATTATGTTGGCAATCTGATAATATACTGTATCTATAAATCTATATTTTGTTTGTTAAATGCATAATACAATTGTCCAGATGTCACTGATACCAATAGTTTACACTCGATAACGACCTATGAAACTTATATCCCTAAAATCCTCTTCAATTTCTGGTTTTCTTCTATATTCTTAATTATTTATAGCATGTATTTACATTTCTGCATATTTTTTAATTATAAACTGAGTAAGACTCATGAGGGAAGCGATAAATTATTTTAATTGTCTTTAATGAGAAGGTGTCGTGAATTTTTTCTTGACATAAAGAAAGCAACATTTGCATTGCGTTAATTTCCTGTTTACGATCTAAAACAGGAAAGAAATAGGTTACACTAGAGACTAGACATAAGATTTCTTAAATGAGATAATATGAGTATGAATTCTCAGTTTGCACTTAGGAAATCATTACAGCTGGCTTTATTGAATATGCAGGATATCATGCATTTGCTTCTTGTCTACTGTTATATACTTGTGCAATTTATGGTCTCAGATATCCATTGAAGCAAATTGGACAGTACTGGTCTTGGATCAAAAGAAAAAATAATGTCCCTCTATATAAGCATATGGCAATATTTGCCATATTTAATAGAAACTTTGACAAGTACTATATGGCACTAGACTGAGACCTAAGAAGGCATACCAGTCGTTCTTCTGTTCTTTCCTAATTTAAATGTGCTCTCCAAGATATATGGAGAGCAGCGTTGTTGTTCTGGGGGTCCTCATCGACGTTGGTTATCTACCACTGTGAGCACTGCAGTGAGTCACTGACTTAACTGGTGATGTTGCTTTTTATAGTACAAGAACACAGAGGCAATTGATTGTTTGCAACGGTTATGTGGGTAGATACCACATAATTACTGAAGTAAGCAAGCAGAGGCCATCAGAGACGACCCGAGCAGAGGTGGAAAGTAATACATTTTTATTTAAATTGTTCCCCGATGTTAGCAGAAAAAATATTTTTTTTGACAACGCTTTTAAGGATTGATGGAAAATTTAGGGTTTCTCAAACATTTTTCATCCAAACATTGTCTAGAATTAAAAAATATGCTTCTCCACAAGTCTGTCCATAGGTCTGTGTCTGGTATAGCACTTCAGCCCCATTATCCTTATTGGCATGTGAGATGCTATACCAGACAAACGTTTATGAATAAATGTGGTGTTTCTTTAAAAAAAAAAAAATCTTTATCTCCAACACTGGAGAACCTCTTTGCATTTAAAATTTCACTCCTATCATTCATCACAATAACAACAATTTTCAATAATCATGTAGATCACTTTAGAACTATGAGCATTTTAGCCACAGTTATTTGTCAAAATTCACATTAGTATTTCTTTAACTCCTTCACAACTTTGTGATTTCCCATTTTTACGTTTTTGTTTTCTGCTCTCTTTTTTCTCAAAGCCATAATTTTTTTTATTTTTCCGTCAATATGGCCATGTGAGAGCATGTTTTTTCAGGACAAGTTGTACTTCTGAACAACACGATTGATTTTACCATATTGTGTACTGGAAAATGGGAGAAAGTTCCAAGTGCAGCGAAATTGCAAAAAAGTTCAATTCCACAATTGATTTTTTTACCATGCTTTCTAAATGCTAAAACTGACCAGCTATTATGATTCTCCTGGTCATTAAGAGTTCACAGATATCATACATATATACCGTATTTTTTGCTTTATAAGACCCTCCGGATTATAAGACGTACCCCAAATTTTGAGGAGAAAAATAGGAAAAAAACTTTTTTTAATAAAATGGTGGTGTTTCTTATAATCCGTGTGTTTTATTGCTTACTGGGGGTGGTGGCTGCGGTGAAGCAGGGTCCCAGGGTTGCTGCTCGAGGAGGCAAGAGTGAAATGTTGCTGCAGGCTGCAGGCTGCAATGAGGGGGTGTTCCAATGTGCGGTACGCTGCTGTGGGTGTCCGATGCTGCCGCTGTGCTCTGTTCCCAGTGTTGCCAGGTGTTGCTGTCACCATGCTCTGTCCATGGTGCTGCCAGGTGCTGCTGCCGCGCTCCATTCCCCAGTGCTTGCCGTCACTCACTATCCCTGGTGCTTCCGGGTGCTGCCACCGTGCTCTCTCCTCCCCGGTGCTGCTGCTGTGCTCTTTCCCCTGGTGCTTGCCGCTGTCGCGCTCTGTCCTGGATGCTGCTGCCATGCTCTGTCCCCCGGTGCCACGCTCTATCCCTGGTGCTGCCAGGTACTGCTGTCATTCTCTGCTCTCTGATTCTTGCTGCCGCTGTGCTCTGTCCCGTGCTGCATGGGGGGCTCTGCCGTTCCATCCATGCTTTCCTGTGCATGTGCGGTAGATTCCTTCTGAGAAAATGGCCACCGGGAAGCAGCGCATGCGCAGATGGAGATCTCGGCACTGAAATCTCGGGAGATGAGATTTCAGCGCTGAAATCTAATCTTCCAACATTTCAGTGCCGAGATCTCAATCTGCGCATGCGCCGCATCCCAGTGCCCATTTTTCCAGAAGGAATCCACCGCACATGCACAGGAAAGCATGGATGGAATGGAACAGCCCCCAACGCAGCACGTGACAGAGCGCGGTGACGGCAAGCATCGGGGACAGAGCATGGCGGCCGCACTTGGCAGCACCAGGGACAGAGCGCAGCAGCAAGCACCAGACACCCACAGCGGCAGCACAGATAAGGTATATCCGCATTGTAAGACACCCCCCCATTTTCCCTCCAAATTTGGGGGAAAATAGTGTCTTACAAAGCGAAAAATATGGTAGGTTCTTTTTAATTTAAGTCATGAAAAAAATTCCAAAGTTTGTAATTACAAAAATTGACATCATTTTCCGAGACCTGCAGCGACTCTGAGGCTGTGTAAGGGCTTATTTCTTGCAAGTCAAGTTGACATTTTTATTGCTAATATTCTGGGGTAGATATAATGTTTTAATCTCCTGTTTTTGCATTTTATTGCAAAAACATAATACCGGTGTTTTGATTTTTTTCTTCTTACACCGTTTACCCATTGGGTTGTTTTTAAATTTTGATAGATTGTATTTTTTATTGTTTTAATTTGAATGAGGCAAAAGTAAAGGTGATTTGAACTTTTATATTTTCTTTCCATTTTTTAAGCACTTTATTTTATAATTTTTGCTTGCTTCAATAGGAGATTTGAAGCTGCAATCATGTGATTGCTTGTGCTACCCATAGCAGGGCTTCAGGTCATGTACCAGAAATCATCATCATCATCTGCGATGACAAGCACAAGGGTCTTTTGCAGACCCCCAGCTGTCAAGCCAACCCATCAGTGCCCTGAGATCATCTAACAGTAGTGCAGATGGGCAGGGTTTGTTACGCACATCCGAATTGCGCAAGTTAAATGCTGCTGTAAGAGATTGACAGTGGCATTTAACATGTTAATAGCTGTTAGGGGCACATGTCAGCTGATCAAATCAGCTCTCATGTGACGAGAAAGATGCGGGCTCAGCACCGGAGCCCACATCAAAGGGTGGAACACAACCTTGTCGTGCAAAGACTGTCGGCATTTACCTGATCTCTCAAACTAGGGACTCCCTAGTCTGTCCCTGTCCGCCAGATTACATTGGAAGGTGGAGATGCCTGGTTCACATACCTTGCTCTTCTGCTATCTTAGCCCTTATCTGTTCCTTCCCTCACCCAGTCAGGTGAGGCCAAAGTATATAGGATTACACTAACCAGACAGACTAGGGAAGACAGACAGGGATAAAAGAAAACTGCAATCATACAAATATGCTCATAGAACAACAGAGTAGAATACCGTTAAGCTCGTGCTCTGGGACAGCCTGTGGAGGGGGTCTTCATGTGGTTCTGTGATCCCCTCAGTGACCTGCCCCCTAGTTTACCTAATGAATATTATATATATACAGTAGCTTGGGAAAAAAACTCTTTTGCAGGCAGGCACCAGCAGCGATGCAATAGCTGCTGCTGTGCAGGCGCCGGTGGCTCCATCTTGTAGAAGGAATTTTTTTCTTTCCTCTAGCAAGATGGTGCCATCGGCGCCTGCGCAGTAGCAGCTATTGGATCAGGTTACTAGCGTTTTTTCATGTTACATGTTCCCTTTAAGAGATAAGGGAGGCATTTAATTACCAGCTCTGGAGACATCTTAGAAGACAGTTTGTGAGTTACATTGGCAAAACAGACACCCAAGTATTCTGTGAGGCATTTGCAACAGTGGCCTGATTTCTTATCATTTTAACCCCTTCACCTCTGAGTCTATGTTCACATTCATTATGAAGCCTAATTTTACAGTTCTGACTAGTGTCACATTAGGAGGTAATAACTCTGAAGCGCTTCAACTTTTTCGTGACTTATTGTACTTCATGATAGTGGTAAAATTTGTTTGATATAACCTGGCATATTTGTGTAAAAAAAATGGAAATTTGGCAAAAATTTTGAAAATTTTGCAATTTCAAACTTTTAATTTTGATGCTGTTATGGAAATATATGTATATGTATTTCATCTAGATCTCACTTGCCTGCTATAGTCTATATACTGCTATATACTCATATACACTCTAAAATATATATTTCTATATGCGCACTTAGAGATATAATCACAGCTGTCCTGAACTTTGTAATCAGTTGCCAAAGATGACCTAACCCCATGAAGCCAGAGCATTGTCTTATGACATTTGCCCCAGACATACAGAAGAGGAAGTTAGGCCAGATGGTCCAAGCCGATATTGGAGTCTTGCTGACATTGCAAGACAAGGGGCAGTATATCATCTGATGCTTAAGTCACCTTAGGACGGACACCCATATATGTTCATGTATTTAAACTGACCAATTAGATAAGAAGTTCAGCCTTTATGTTAATGAGTAACCACTCCTTTGTACGAACTGATAAAAAGCCATGTATATTTCAATAAACCAGCAGAGTTTTTGCTGGAAAGGATTGCTGCTAACTAGGTTTGGCGTCTTTCTTTCCTTGAGCGCTCAATAAGACTCTGTCTAATTAGGACAGACCACAGCACGCACAAGGGTATATCTACCTAATCAAAAATCAATCTATGACAATGCCTTTAAATCAGAGAGTTATGTCACACAACATAGTTTATAAATAACATTTCCCACATGTCTACCTTGACCGGCTATTTCTCATTTTTCCCAAAAAAATTACAAAACCATTTTTTTAGGGACCTCATTACATTTAAAGTGACTTCTAGGGGTTCTATATGACAGAAATTACCCAAAACTAACACAATTCTAAAAGCTGCACCCCTCAATATATTCAAAGCCACATTCAAGAAGTTTATAAACCCTTCAGGTGCTTCACAGGAATTAATGTAATGTGGAAAGAAAAAAATAGCATTCAACTTTTTTCACAAAAATTTTAATTTTGACCCCAAGTTTTTTATTTTCCCAAGAGTAACAGGAAAATTGGACCCCAAAACTTATTGTGATTTTTCTCCTGAGCATTCTGATACCCCATAAATGGGGGTAAACCATTGTTTGGGTGCACGGCAGGGCTCGGAAGGGAAGGAGTGCCATTTGACTTTTTGAATTTAAAACTGGCTGGAATAATTAGCGGATGCCATGTTGCATTTGGAGAGCCCCTGGGGGGTCTAAACAGTGGAAACCCCACAAAAATGACACCATTTTAGTAATTAGTCCTATCAGGGAACTTGTCTACTTGTGTAGTGAGCACCTTGAACCCTCAGGTGTTTCATAGAAGTTTATGACACTGAGCCATGAAAGTAAAATTTTTCCACAATTTACTCCAAATTTTGTATTTTTACATTGGTAACAGAAGAAGTTGTACCATACAATTTGTTGTGAAATTTCTCTCTAGTAATCCGATACCCAATAAGTGAAGTAAAACTACTGTCTGGGCGCACAGTGGGGTTTGAAAGGGATGGAGCGCCATTTGACTTTTTGAATAAAAAAATTGCTGGAATAATTAGCGAACGCCATGTCTCATTTGCAGAGCCCCTGATATGCCTAAACAATGGAACCCCCCACAAGTGATGCCATTTTGGAGATTAGAACCCTCAGGGAACTTGTCTAGATATGTGGTAAGCACCTTGTTCCCCTAGATGCTTCACAGAAGTTTATAATATGGAGCCGTGAAAATAAAAAAATTAAATTTTCCCAACAAAAATATATTTTAGCCCCAATTTTTTTATTTTCACAAGGGTAACGGGAGAAAATGAACCTGAAAGTTTGTTGTGCAATTTCTCCTGAGTACGTCGATACCTGATATATGGGGAAAAACTACTGTCTGGGCACACAACAGGGCTCAGAAGTGAAGGAGTGACGTTTTGGAACATAGACTTTGATGGAATGGTCTGTGGGTGTCATGTCGCCTTTGAAGAGCCCCTGATGTGCCTAAACAGTGGAAACCCCCAAGTGACACCATTTTGAAAGCTAGACCCCTCAAGGAATTTATCAAGATGTGTGATGAGCACCTTGAACCCACCTGTGCTTCACAGAATTTTACATTGATCTGTTAAAATGAAAAAATATATATATATTTTTCCCACAAAAATGTTGTTTTAACCCCATTTTTTTCATTTTCACATGGATAGGAGAAAATTGACCCTAAAATGTAGTGTGCAATTTCTACTACTACTTTTTAGGCACAGTGCAAAGCTCAGAAGGGAAAAGTTGCCATTTTGCAGTTCAGATTTTAGTGAACTAGTTTGAGGTTGCCATGTCACATTGGCAGAGCCCCTGAGGTGCCAAACTGCAGAACCCCCATAAGAGACCTCATTTTACAAACTACACCTCTCATTAAGTTCATCTAGGGGTACACTAGTCGTATTGACACCACAGGTGGGTCACAGAATTTTATACTATAGGGCAATGAAGAAAAAATTAATTACATTTTTACCACAAAAATGTTTTAGCTGCAGATTTTACATTTTCACACTGGGAAATGGGTAAAAATTGCACCAAAATTTGTCCCACTATTTCTGCTGAATGTAGTAATACCCAATATATGGCAAAACAGTAATGCTTAATGTCTGGAAGGGGTTAAAAATGAAGCCTAAATTGAGATCTTAAAGAGTCCCCTGATCACAATTCAGACACTTACCTTCAGGCTAGGTTCACACTAGGCATTTTTTTATGCATTTTTAGTGCGTTTTTATGCTAATTTTAAAGTGCATTATACAGTACCAGCAAAGTCTGTAAGATTTCAGAAATCTCATGCAGGCACATTGTTTTTTTTCATCAGTATTTTGTGCTTTGCAAGTTGTTTGCGCATAGAGCATGTCACTTCTTTCAGCGTTTTTTCAGCGTTTTTCACCCATTGAAAGCCATGGGTGATGAAAAAAATCCTGACAAAATGAAAAAAGCAATTACAGCAGTATATCAAACCCATTTATTTTAGTGATTTTTCCAGGTTTATCATTTTGTCTTGGTCAACTGAGATGGCAGTTTGGACAGTTTCATTAAATTTGTGATGTGTACAATTTAAACTTTGGGCCACAAAGGTGTAAAATTGAACAATGCCTGTGGCTGACCAAGATGTGTCTGAGCAAATTGTGAAAGTTAAACAGTGCCCTACAAACTCAATGCACTGCCAGGGTCTTTGGTATATTATTCCAGACCAATGCACCTCTCTCAGCTGTTATGTTTGTATGTGTATTTTTTCTTGACATGTGTTCATACTTCTGTGGTGGAAGCAAAGCTGAACTTTGAGATCCTAAAAAATGCACGAAAAACGTATGCGTTTTTTGACGTTGCTTCTTTTCTGCCAAGAGTGCAGGTTTTGCTGCAGAAAAAAACACAGCAAAATTGCCAGTGTGAACTTAGCCTCGTTGTACTTTGCAATATGTGTTCATTGGTGACACCTTCTCCGCAGGGTTATTATTTTACCATTCTTACCATATGGCACAAGCTTGGTCTGGAGCTGCCAAGATATCTGTCATGTTATATGTCACATATGGTGTGTAATTTATTGCAATAAAAATATGCATAGTTTGACAATGTGGTAAAGTGAATGAGCTGATTTTCATTGGTACTAACTGTGACATAAAATGAGCAGAAGTTGATAGGGTCATTGATTTTCTTTCGAGCTGCAGGGCTTACTGCTTAAATGATTGTGTACAAACGTATGATACTGGACTTTATCAGTTACAGCCCTATAGCAAAGAAAATTCAATTAATTATACCAAATTAGATAGCATGCCTTAGATTTTCTGGTTGAATTTCACCTGCTAAAGTATGCAAGATCAACATGTTTCATATGTTTTACATTACAGTTTATTAAAACGTTATTTACTGAAGTCGGTTTTATCTTCTCTATGAATTGGATCATACCACACATTTTCTTCCATAGTCAAAGAGCAGGTTATTTATTTTACTCACGTACCGTATATACTCGTGTATAAGCCAACCCCCTAATTTTGTCACAAAAAACTGGGAAAATGTATTGACTCGCGTATAAGCCGAGGGTGTACAGTGAGTGGCCCCAGATAATGCTGCACAGTGTGTGGCCCCAGATAATGCTGCACAGTGAGTGGCCCCAGATAATGCTGCACAGTGAGTGGCCCCAGATAATGCTACACAGGGTGTGGCCCCAGATAATGCTGCACAGTGAGTGGCCCCAGATAATGCTGCACAGTGAGTGGCCCCAGATAATGCTGCACAGGGTGTGGCCCCAGATAATGCTGCACAGTGAGTGGCCCCAGATAATGCTACACAGTGTGTGGCCCCAGATAATGCTACACAGGGTGTGGCCCCAGATAATGCTGCACAGTGAGTGGCCCCAGATAATGCTGCACAGTGAGTGGCCCCAGATAATGCTGCACAGTGAGTGGCCCCAGATAATGCTACACAGTGAGTGGCCCCAGATAATGCTGCACAGTGTGTGGCCCCAGTTATCTGCACAGTAAGTGGCCCCAGTTATGCTGTACAGTGATTGGCCCCAGATAATGCTGCACAGTGTGTGGCCCCATTTATCTGCACAGTGAGTGGCCCCAGTTTTGCTGCACAGTGAGTGGCCCCAGTTATGCTGCACAGTGTGTGGCCCCAGTTACCTGCACAGTGAGTGGCCACAGTTATCTGCACAGTGAGTTGCCCCAGTTCTGCTGCACAGTGAGTAGCCCCAGTTATGCTGCACAGTGAGTGGCCCCAGTTATGCTGCACAGTGAGTGGCCCCAGTTATGCTGCACAATGTGTGGCCCCAGTTATCTGCACAGTGAGTGGCCCCAGTTATGCTGCACAGTGAGTGGCCCCAGTTATGCTGCACAGTGAGTGGCCCCAGTTATGCTGCACAGTGAGTGGCCCCAGCTTTGCTGCACAGTGTGTGGCCCCATCATATTGCTGCTGCTGCCGCTGCCTCCGTTACAAAAAAAACTATATACTCACCTCCGTCGCTGCCCCCTGCTCATCAGCATTGCGGGCTCTGCAGTGACTGTGCAGGCAGAGGGCATGATCGCGCCCTCTGACCTGAATGTCACTGCAGAGGACACAAGACAGCAGAGCGCAGGGACAGGTGAATATGCCTCCTCCCCGTTCATACTCACCTGGTCCTGGCGCTTGTCTCTGCAGCTCCCCTGCTTGTTCCATGTTGTCGGTGCTGCTCTCTTCCTGTTTCAGCGGTCACATGGTACCGCTCATTAAATATGTGCATATTTAATGAGCGGGTACCATTTGACAGCTGAAGCAGGAAGAGAGCAGCGCCGACAACATGGAACAAGCAGGGGAGCTGCAGAGAAGGGTGAGTATGATCTGACACCCCCGCTCCCCCTCCCCCGCCGATCCCCCCGATATATGACTCGTGTATAAGCCGAGGGGGGGGGGACTTTCAGCCCAAAAAAAGGGCTGAAAATCTCGGCTTATACACGAGTATGTACGGTATATAGCGCCATTAATTCCACAGAGCCTTTTACAGACAATAATATCACTGTCCCCATTGGTGCTCACAATCTAATTTCCCTATCAGTATGTCTTTGGAATGAGGGAGGAAACCAGAGAACCTGGAGGAAACCCATGCAAATGCTGGTGTTGTCCTTGGTGGAATTTGAACCCAGTTCCAAGGGGTTAACCACTGAGCCACCGTGCATTTTAAGTTATGAAACCTATTTTAATTCAAGAACTCACATATTCATACTATACAACTTACATAAAAGTGTCTATACCATAGGAGAATTTTTTTCACAGTAGCTATTTTTTTGTGGTAAATTCTATTACTTTTGTGTCTTTTTTAATGTATTAAGAGGTTTAATTAGAGCCTGTTCAGGCAACATGCAATTTTTCTCTTGGAGAAAAAGCCTTTTTTTCTCTAATTGTTCGAAATACTTCATTAAAAATAATAATCTGCTTACAAGTTACTTTCCCACTGATTTGTTATGAAGGTCACTGACTGGAAATGAGGGCATTATTTGAAATTTCAGTTCGCTAGGTTTGCCAAATTTTCCATTAACATCTCTAGAAATTCTGTAATTTCCTTGATTCTACAACTTTTCCTTTTGGTATGGCAATTTCAGTGTTAAGTAGTTTATTATTTTGAGATGATCAAATCTTTTTGAAATTGGAATTTCCAGGCTTTGTTGAATTTTCCCCCAAAATTTGATCTCCATGCATGAAAGTCTCTAAATGCCTGAAAAAGATGTGTCAGAGATCTCCTAGGACAATATAGAGCTTGTTACCCTAAACAAAGTCTTTTAAATTTGTAAGTGACCTGAGCCTACTGTTTATGTCCAGAGTACAATGAATGTTAACCAGTTACAACCAACAGATATATTTGAGTGGCGTGTATGGGTGTAATATTCGACTATTTTATTAAGGATGTGTGCAAACTAAATGCACATTTTTACAACAAGCACACTTTAAGAGGTAGACATTTGTGATTATATCTATTAATTATGGAGATTTTTCTGCTGTCTTAAAGAAAACAAAATATTTATATAGCTTGCCTGTCTTTTAAGCCATGAAGCACACTTCCTGTGACACACAAGCCTTGGTATCAAGATTTTAGTTTAGTAGCAAAATTTGGACAGAGTAGTATTAAAATACCTTTCTTGTTTGCAGTGTGTGAAGAACTAAGAACTGCTATTATTAAGGTGCTGTTATTGCAGTACATCATAGATCTATCAATTCATAGTCATACTGATTGACTGTCCAAATACAGCATTTCCCTATTACTTAAATTCTTGGATTACTATTCACAGACTGAATCTAGTACTGCTATTTTAAATGCGCTTTAACACTGCAGAACTACACCACAGTCAGATAAGGTATTTTTCTATCCATATTTGGAATGAGCTGTGAGCCCTAGCCTCCTCTCCCTAAGCTGGAAAAGCCTAAAAAGGCCAGGCAACATCATTTGTAATGGCTGTCATAGTTTTACCTGATTCCCTGGGATTGACCATGTGATTGATAACCTTAAGCCATTATGGGAAACCCATGCCGGATCTCATCAGCCCACTCTTTGGGTCTTCAGCAGTGTGTGACATAGTACCAGGCATTTTTTTTATGATTGTCAAATCGCAAAGTGTTAAAATTTGTGGGAGCTTGCAAATTTGAGGATATTCGACTCAAATTAGATCCCCTGCGGATCAATCTGCTCATCATAGCACAAAAGTGTACCTTATAGCCCAAAGTATATTTACCCACCTACAAAATAATTCCTAAGATGTTACATTATGCATTGGCTATGAGCATGCAACAGGCCCATTTTAAGGATACCTCCTTTGTATCTTTAGAGTGCTTAAAAGCATCTTAAATAGAAACTATTAAACACCAGACAGGTCTCTATTAGACTATTCAAAATTCTATTCATGTGGTAGAGATTTCTACCTTCTTTGATCTAACTAAAATCTCCAATGTTCTCGTTTCCTATGCATAAAACAATTAACACATTCTTTTGTGATTGAGCTGTGACCGTATAAATACCGTTATACCAAGCTGATGTCTTAATATGTAATATAATTTTATGGCGCTTTTTTAAAAAATGAAGAAGAACCATCTCAAGGAGGATCACAAGGAAATGGATAGCATGTGAATTAAATATGAGTGTCTGAACAAAGGGTCTGAATACTTATGACCATGTGATATTTCAGTTTTTCTTTTTTTAATAAATTTGCAAAAATTTCTACATTTCTGTTTTATTTCAGGCAAGATGGGGTGCAGAGTGTACATTAATGAGAAAAAAATGAACTTTTTTGAATTTACCAAATGGCTGCAATGAAACAAAGAATGAAAAATTTAAAGTGGTCTGAATACTTTCCCTACCCACTGTATATTCTTTCTAGGTATATAGTTTAACTTCAAGACTCTCATCATGTGCAATTACCAAATAAAAGTCACAAATCCAACCTAAAAGTGATATTATGTTCCTTTTTCCATGTTGGTCCAGCTAGATTTGGGTTCTACATTTTAATTTCTTTCTTACAAGCACCGTATCCATCACTGGATTTATGTATCGTAACACATACAGCTCTGGCAAAAATTAAGAGACCACTTTCAAATCTTAAGTTTGTCTGATTTTTCTCTTTATAGGTATATTTTTGAGTAAAATGTAAATTGTTTTTTTAGTCTACAAACTTCTGACAACATGTGTTAGGCACCAGGATTCTTCAGCTGCACTGGACGGATCCCATGCTGTGTTGCCCTTTGCAGTCTCCCATTCAACTTCAGTGGGTGCTTCTCAGCAAAGACATTAGGCCCTGCATCTTGCTCAGACTCATGCTGTTCACTTGGTTACTGCTGGTTCTCCAGCCAAAGCTATAGTAACTAGCAATAGCCAGCGACAAACAGATGTTCCTGGGACTAAGTCCAGAAATCACTCTATTGAGCATGCTCATAAGGTGACCTCTCATTGGTGGTCAGTCGTCAGCTGCTCGGGTGACATGGCAGTTCCGGATTGGTCCACGAGCAAGGTCCTGTCTGACTGGACTTGAACAGGAATGTATAAAAGGTCCCCTGGAGCACGTGTCAGGGAGCTAAGATCATATGTGTTACATATTTGGTGGACTCTTTACCACCCTGTGTGCTTGTGTGCCGCTTACGGCACGATTATAGTGTGTCTTGGCAGGCAGTGTAGGGTGGGAACTCCCACTTGGCTCAGCATCTGACTCCGGGCATTCTCAGGCGCATGTGCAGAAAGCACAATCGAGTGTCAGAGCAAGCACAACCACCAGCATAGTCTTCTCTGGGGGGTAGCTATAGGGACCCCACTAGCATCAATACTTGCTGTACTCCTGTGATGCCTAACAGGATATAGCTTTGAATGCTCTGTCATTGTACCGCTCTGTGGAGCAACCGAGCAGGTACTTTGCACTCGTTCCACACAGAGTGACATTTAACTCCGTGTGTCTACGGTGCTTGCACGCAGCATCGCTCCTCCACTGTTTACTAGATGCGGTTCCTCCATCACCGCACGGTGGACCCAATGTTGCGATCACACCTTCTCATAATTAATATTTTGGGCGATCCACAAACAATAACAACATGTCTCTGAATTTCCAAGCAATACATTTTGTTGTTTTTTTTTCTTAAAAGGAGAAATGGTCAAAATTAAAAAAAAAAAACCAGTGCTTCCAGATCTCAAATAATGCAAAGAAAACAAGTTCATAATCATTTAGAAACAACAATACTAATGTTTTAACTCAGGAAGACTTCAGAAATCAATATTTTGTGGAATAACCAGCTTTCATATGTCTTGGCATGCCTGCCACCAGTCTTTCACACTTCTGGTGCAAAAATGTAAGCAGTTCTTTGTTTGATGGCTTGTCACTATCCTTCATCCTCTTGATTACATTCCAGAGGTTTTCAATAGGGTTCAGGTCTGGAGAATAGGCTTTTGCCAGAGCTGTATATGCTGACTAAAAATTGCCTTTAGTCCAGTACTTTGTTATAATTTCTTCTCTTCTGTATAGGCCCTGTGATTAGGAATTATGTCATATGGTAAAACAGAAAAGTAAAATTGGAGGTGTCAGGGACCAATACAGTACTGGGTTAACATTCAGACAAATGTAAACCATTTTAAAAGCAATTTTGTTGGACATAAAAACAAGATAAAAAAGTCCTCATTGCTTGGACACTACTAAGTACCAACTATGCAAATAGCCCCTCCAGAGAGGAACAACCCTTCAAAGGTGTTTATTTTAGATCTATTTAACCCCTTTTCATTTGTTCTAATTGTTTTTCCAATATACTGTTAATATCTGTGCTGTTTCTATGAGTGCGTTTTGGTGTAGGTCACGTCAACCTTTATTGTCATTCAGACACTGCTTCTTATCTGTTCAAATGAGAGTAAATACTGTGATCTGAACATGTATGCTCAGACACCCAGTCAGTCATTGAAAGGTAGCCTTACCTCATCAGTGACATGCACTTCTCATTCTGTTTGATTAGAGCCTACTTGACAATAAATGGTTAGCTCATTCCGAGATAAGCTCACTGAAGCAGTGCAGGTAATATAAGAATATTTAGATATTAGAAAAGTGATTGTTAAGAAAAGATAGGACATGCAGAATTGAGTCAAATAGTGGTGGAAAAACAATTTAAAAGGCGTTGCCACATCACTTAGGATAAGAAGTAAAAGCAGAAACTCCATACTCAAACTAAAATTCATCAAAAATTGAATCACCATCCTCTCCTACCTGCTGATGCCACCACTTCTTAAAAGCTCTTTTTGGCATTTAATACTGCCTGGCTACAGCATTTGCTAATTTCACTATACAAACAACAATTAAACCTTTAATGTTCTTTTTGGTTTTCTGTCATAAATCATCTAAACTGCTATTGACAATCCAGTAAAATGTTTAAGTTGTTTGCTGTTCCTGTGGTTCATCAAAATTCCTTCCTTATATTAAAGCAATTGACTTTTCTTTCTACAGCTGTATTTTATGCGGTCTAAAATATTTTTAAGCAAAAAAAAAACTTATTCTTAGCTGAAATCCACATCAAATGTACCCATAATATTTGTCTCATTAACTTTGCTCACTAGATTATCTGGCATGGATATGAAATTTCTCATGGCATGGATATGAAATTTGCAAAGTGGAAAAATAAAAGACATATCACTTATTAATGTGCATTCTTAGGCTAGTTCCACACTAGCGTTACCGGGCGCCACGCACGGCCGCCACTAAGCTCTGCCCCCCGGTCACGCCCCCTCTGGTCAGCTCCTCCTCTGATCGCATGACGCTGCATGCAATCAGCGTACCCTATATTTAGCGTTCGGTGTGCTGGTCGTGCGCTGGTACACTTTTGCCGGCGCTTGCGCCCTTTTGGCGCTGCGCCGAGCGCACAAAAATGCGCCACAGTGCGTTATGTGTGGAGACTGCATCATGTAGCAACATGTTAATTAGCCCAATTGAATGGGGCATATTAACATATACATCTACAGCACATCAAGCTGCATGTCCATGGCAGACGTCCAAGGGTCTTTCTCAGAGTTCTGCTGTGGAATTTACTTAAAGTACAAAAAGGCAACACACCCCTTTTAAAATGCTACGTTTTTGTCATGTAAAAAATCATACCAAGAATAATTTCAGAACATTTTCCACCTTTAAAGTTATCCATAATCTATATGAATAAACAAACTGAAATAATTTTGAGGGTTTTGAGGCGGAGCATAAAAATAAACAATCTAAAATATTGAGCGAACACCTCTCCTATAATTGGGGATCTGCTTGTGTTTATTCATATTTAAACTCATGTTAAATTGTAGTCACTACTACTGCCATCATATAAAGTAATTCTAATTAGCGCCATGTTAAAATGTTAGCTGTTCTGTCAGAAGTTTCCTCAAATTTTCTTAGTTGCATTTTATAGCAAAATCCATGGTCCGTAAATAGCTTACATCGTGAAGATGGTCATCAAGAAGACACCTAAATTTGGCAAAACAGTGACAGTACCTAGAACTAGATGTGCCACAAAAATTAATTAGAAGAAAATTGTTCAGGGAGGCTGCAGCAACATTAAAGGAGCTGCAGCAATTTCTGGCAAGTACTGGTTCTGTAATGCATTTGACAATAATATTCCATATTGTCTGTTTGGCCTGTGGGTTAAGTTGGCCATTCAAAAGCTTTTTCTTTCAAAATTTAGCAGGACAACGACCCTAAGTTTATCTCCAAATCAAAAAAAGTATGTCTTCCCCAGCATACAATCATAGTTTTGGAATACCACAGTCAGAGCCCAGACCAGAATCCAATTGGCAATCTGTGAGATGACTTGAAGAGGGCTGCACATAGGAGAGGCCCCTGGAAAATGACAGATTTAGAGCACAACTGCAAGGAAGAGAGTGCAAAGATTGCCAATCCAGATGTACCATGCTGATAGATTTCTACAAAGTATTAGTTTAAGAGAGTGCATATTTAGCCAGCCACATTATTTTAGTTGTTTATTTTTTACTTTTTCCACCCAAAAAGATTTAATTTTATTTTTCAATTTAATTCAAACGATTATAGGTGACATTAAAGATGGAAAAAGTTTTGAACTGATTTTTCCTGGCATAAATTTTTACATGACAAAAACCTGGCATTTTAACTGAGGTGGGTAGACTTTTTATATACACTGTACATTTCACATTAGTCAGCATGACAGTCAGAGAAGGCAGCATGATTGTAAAGTTATCTATAGCTGTAGAGGAGCTTGAAGTTTCCTTCTAAGGCCAGTTTTACATGTTCAATATTCGCCATGTGAGTATGGACCACAATGTCCCTAGTGGCCACGGATATCCTGTTGAGTTTATGTCAGGACTTCATTGACAAGCAATGGGCCTTTCAGAATTCTATGTGCTTGAAACCAAAACAACACCATTTGGAGAAATTACTCAGATTTTTGGTTGGAGACAATTTTGCAAATTTTCAGCAAAACCGCTGCCATTTTTTACTGTACCCCAGCATTACAGATTCATAATCTATAACTTACAATTACATATATCATACATACAAATGATCCACACATACAATTGTTTAACCAATATACAGTGCCTTGCGAAAGTATTCGGCTCCCTGGAACTTTTCAACCTTTTCCCACATATCATGCATAAAACATAAAGATACCAAATATAAATTTTTGGTGAAGAATCAACAACAAGTGGGACACAATTGTGAAGTTGAACAAAATTTATTGGTTATTTTAAATTTTTGTGGAAATTCAAAAACTGAAAAGTGGGGCGTGCATTATTATTCAGCCCCTTTAACTTAATACTTTGTTGCGCCATCTTTTGCTGCGATTACAGCTGCAAGTCGCTTGGGGTATGTCTCTATCAGTTTTGTACATCGAGAGACTGAAATTCTTGCCCATTCTTCCTTGGCAAACAGCTCGAGCTCAGTGAGGTTTGGTGGAGATCATTTGTGAACAGCAGTTTTCAACTCTTTCCACAGATTCTTGATTGGATTCAGGTCTGGATTTTGACTTGGCCATTCTAACACCTGGGTTCGTTTATTTGTGAACCATTCCATTGTAGATTTTGCTTTATGTTTGGGACCATTGTCTTGTTGGAAGACAAATCTCTGACCCAGTCTCAGGTATTTTGCATACTCCAACAGATCCAACAGATTTTCTTCAAGAATGGTCCTGTATTTGGCTCCATCCATCTTCCCATCAATTTTAACCATCTTCCCTGTCCCTGCTGAAGAAAAGAAGGCCCAAACCATGATGCTGCCACCACTATGTTTGGCAGTGGGGATGGTGTCTTCAGGGTGATGAGCTATGTTGCCTTTACGACAAACATATCATTTGGCATTGTTGCCAAAAAGTTCGATTTTGGTTTCATCTGACCAGAGCACCTTCTTCCACATGTTTGGTGTGTCTCCCAGGTGGCTTGTTGCAAACTTTAAACAGCACTTTTTATGGATATCTTTGAGAAATGGCTTTCTTCTTGCCACTCTTCCATAAAGGCCAGATTTGTGCAGTGTACGACTGATTGTTGTCTTATGGATAGACTGTCCCTCCTCAGCTGTAGATCTCTGCAGTTCATCCAGAGTGATCATGGGCCTCTTGGCTGCATCTCTGATCAGTCTTCTCCTTGTTTGAGGTGAAAGTTTTAGAGGGATGGCTCGGTCTTGATAGATTTGCAGTGGTATGATACTCCTTCCATTTCAATATGATCGCTTGCACAGTGCTCCTTGGGATGTTTAAAGTTTTGGAAATAATTTTGCATCCAAATCCAGCTTTAAACTTCGCTATAACAGTATCACGGACCTACCTGTAGTGTTCCTTGGTCTTCATGATGCTCTCTGTGCTTCAAACAGAACCCTGAGACTATCACAGAGCAGGTGCATTTCTACGGATACTTGATTACATACAGGTGGATTATATTTATCATCATTAGTCATTTAGGACAACATTGGGTCATTCAGAGATCCACTATGAACTTCTGGAAAGTAAAGGGGCTGAATAATATTGCACGCCCCACTTTTCAGTTTTTAAATTTCCACAAAAATTTTAAATAACCAATAAATAGTGTTGAGCGATACCATCCGATATTCAGAAATATTGGATCGGCCCAATACACAAAAATTATCGGGTATCGCCGATTCCGATACCGGAAGTCCCATTCAAGTCAATGGGACAGAAATATAAGAATTAAAAAAAAAACTTTCTTGCCTTGTACATCCTGTTTGGGAGTGGGGAAGAGTGTGGGCGGTGCGTGGGCGGACACTGTGCATGTCTGTGTGTGCGGGCGGGGTCTGTGCAGGCCTCTCGGGGGTCTGTGCCGACTGTTGGGGAGCCTGTGCTGGCTGCCGGTGGTCTGTACGGGCCTCTCGGGGGTATGTGCTGACTGTCGGGGGCCTGTGCCGGCTGCCGGTGGTCTGTACGGGCCTCTCGGGGGTCTGTGCCGACTGTCGGGGGCCTGAGCCAGCTGTCGGTGGTCTGTACGGGCCTCTCGGGGGTCTGTACAGGCCTGTCGGGGGCCTGTGCCGGCTGCCGATGGTCTGTACGGGCCTCTCGGGGGCCTGTGCCGGCTGTCGGTGGTCTGTGCCGGTTGCCGGGGGCTTGTGCCGGCTGCCGGTGGTCTGTGCGGGCCTCTCAGGGGCCTGTGCCGGCTGTCGGTGGTCTGTACCGGCTGCCGGGGGCCTGTTTCGGCTGCTGGTGGTCTGTGCGGGCCTGCTGGGGGTCTTGTGTGTGTGTGCAGGCATCGTCCGATGGGACTACAAGTCCCATCGGGCGATGCCTGCTGCAATGACAGTGATTGATACATTAGCCAATGATGGGACAGTAGTAATCCCATCATCCGACTAATGTGTTGAATGTAAAAAAAAAAAAAAACATACTACATACATACTACATATATACTACATTCATACAACATACATACTGTACATACTACATACATGCTACGTATATACTACATTCATACAACATACATACATGCTACATACATACTACATATATACTACATTCATACAGCATACATACATACTACATACTACATACATGCTACATATATACTACATTCATACAACATACTACATACTACATACATGCTACATATATACTACATTCATACAATATACATACATACTACATACTACGTACATGCTACATATATACTACATTCATACAACATACATACATACTACATACTACATACATGCTACATATATACTACATTCATACAACATACATACTACATACATGCTACATATATACAACATACATACATACTACATACATGCTACATATATACTACACTCACTGGCCACTTTATTAGGTACACCATGCTAGTAACGGGTTGGACCCCCTTTTGCCTTCAGAACTGCCTCAATTCTTCGTGGCAGAGATTCAACAAGGTGCTGGAAGCATTCCTCAGAGATTTTGGACCATATTGACATGATGGCATCACACAGTTGGCGCAGATTTGTCGGCTGCACATCCCTGATGCGAATCTCCCGTTCCACCACATCCCAAAGATGCTCTATTGGATTGAGATCTGGTGACTGAGGAGGCCATTTGAGTACAGTGAACTCATTGTCATGTTCAAGAAACCAATCTGAGATGATTCGAGCTTTATGACATGGCGCATTATCCTGCTGAAAGTAGCCATCAGATGTTGGGTACATTGTGGTCATAAAGGGATGGACATGGTCAGCAACAATACTCAGGTAGGCTGTGGCGTTGCAACGATGCTCAATTGGTACCAAGGGGCCCAAAGAGTGCCAAGAAAAAATTCCCCACACCATGACACCACCACCACCAGCCTGAACCGTTGATACAAGGCAGGATGGATCCATGCTTTCATGTTGTTTACGCCAAATTCTGACCCTACCATCCGAATGTCGCAGCAGAAATCGAGACTCATCAGACCAGGCAACGTTTTTCCAATCTTCTACTGTCCAATTTCGATGAGCTTGTGCAAATTGTAGCCTCAGTTTCCTGTTCTTAGCTGAGAGGAGTGGTACCCGGTGTGGTCTTCTGCTGCTGTAGCCCATCTGCCTCAAAGTTCGACGCACTGTGCGTTCAGAGATGCTCTTCTGCCTACCTTGGTTGTAACGGGTGGCAATTTGAGTCACTGTTGCCTTTCTATCAGCTCGAACCAGTCTGCCCATTCTCCTCTGACCTCTGGCATCAACAAGGCATTTCCGGCCACAGAACTGCCGCTCACTGGATTTTTTTTCTTTTTCGGACCATTCTCTGTAAACCCTAGAGATGGTTGTGCGTGAAAATCCCAGTAGATCCGCAGTTTCTGAAATACTCAGACCAGCCCTTCTGGCACCAACAATCATGCCACGTTCAAAGGCACTCAAATCACCTTTCTTCCCCATACTGATGCTCGGTTTGAACTGCAGGAGATTGTCTTGACCATGTCTACATGCCTAAATGCACTGAGTTGCCGCCATGTGATTGGCTGATTAGAAATTAAGTCTTAACACACAGTTGGACAGGTGTACCTAATAAAGTGGCCAGTGAGTGTATATTCATACAACATACTACATACATACTAGATATATACTACATTCATACAGCATACATACAACATACATACATACTACATACTACATACATGCTACATATATACTACATTCATACAACATACATACATACTACATACTACATACATGCTTCATATATACTACATTCATACAACATACATACATAGTACATACATACTACATACATACATACAACATGCTACAGACATACAACATACATACATACATACATACTGCATACTGCATACATACATAATACTGCATACAATACATTCATACAATACATACATAGACATACAGTACATATAACATAGAGTACATACTCACCATCACTTGTCACTTTGATCCCCGAAGCCAGTGTCATCTGTGGAAAAATATGAAAATAACAAACAAACAATATACTCCCTGATCTGCAGAGATCCACGCGTGTCCCACGCTGATCTCCCGTGGAGAACAGCAGCATTAGCTGATGCGACCGCTCTCTATGGGGCTCCAGGAATCCAGTGACAGGAGGTAGGTATCCTTCCGCACTGTATTCCTCCGCCACTGTAAAAAAATAGTCCCTGGTCTCACTTTATGGCAAAAGCTGCTTGGGAACTTTCTCACACAGCAGTGCCAAAAGTGAGACTAGGGACTATTTTTTTTCCAGTGGCGGAGGAATACAGTGCTGAAGGATACCTACCTCCCGTCATTGGATTATTGAAGCCCCTAGAGAGCGGTCGCATCAGCTGATGCTGCTGTTCTCCACGGGAGATCGGCATGGGACCCTCGTGGATTTCCGTGGATCAGGGAGTATATGGCTTGTTTGTTATTTTCATATTTTTTCATAGATGACACTGGCTTCGGGGATCAAAGTGACAAGTGATGGTGAGTATGTTCTCTATGTTATATGTACTGTATGTCTATGTATGTATTGTATGAATGCATTGTATGCAGTATGTATGCAGTATGTATGCAGTATGTAGTATTTATGTATGTTGTATGTCTGTAGCATGTTGTATGCATGTATGTATGTAGTATGCATGTAGTATGTACTATGTATGTATGTTGTATGAATGTAGTATATATGAAGCATGTATGTAGTATGTATGTATGTTGTATGAATGTAGTATATATGTAGCATGTATGTAGTATGTATGTTGTATGAATGTAGTATACATGTAGTATGTACAGTTGTGGCCAAAAGTATTGACACCCATGCAATTCTGTCAGATAATACTCAGTTTCTTCCTGAAAATGATTGCAAACACAAATTCTTTGGTATTATTATCTTCATTTAATTTGTCTTAAATGAAAAAACACAAAAAGAATTGTCCTAAAGCCAAATTGGATATAATTCCACACCAAACATAAAAAAGAGGGTGGACAAAAGTATTGGCACTGTTCGAAAAATCATGTGATGCTTCTCTAATTTGTGCAATTAACAGCACCTGTAACTTACCTGTGGCACCTAACAGGTGTTGGCAATAACAAAATCACACTTGCAGCCAGTTGACATGGATTAAAGTTGACTCAACCTCTGTCCTGTGTCCTTGTGTGTACCACATTGAGCATGGAGAAAAGAAAGAAGACCAAAGAACTGTCTGAGGACTTGAGAAACCAAATTGTGAGGAAGCATGAGCAATATCAAGGCTACAAGTCCATCTCCAAAGACCTGAATGTTCCTGTGTCTACTGTGCGCAGTGTCATCAAGAAGTTTAAAGCCCATAGCACTGTGGCTAACCTCCCTAGATGTGGACGGAAAAGAAAAATTGACAAGAGATTTCAACGCAAGATTGTGCGGATGTTGGATAAAGAATCTCGATTAACATCCAAACAAGTTCAAGCTGCCCTGCAGTCCGAGGGTACAACAGTGTAAACCCGTACTATCCGTTGGCACCTGAATAAAAAGGGACTGTATGGTAGGAGACCTAGGAAGATCCCACTTCTTACCCCGAGACATAAAAAAGCCAGGCAGGAGTTTGCCAAAACTTACCTGAAAAAGCCTAAAACGTTTTGGAAGAATGTTCTCTGGTCAGATGAGACAAAAGTAGAGCTTTTTGGGCAAAGGCATCAACATAGAGTTTACAGGAGAAAAAAGAGGCATTCAAAGAAAAGAACACGGTCCCTACAGTCAAACATGGCGGAGGTTCCCTGATATTTTGGGGTTGCTTCGCTGCCTTTGGCACTGGACTGCTTGACCGTGTGCATGGCATTATGAAGAAAGAAGACTACCAACAAATTTTGCAGCATAATGTAGGGCCCAGTGTGAGAAAGCTGGGTCTCCCTCAGGTGGTCAGCAATGAGTCCAGACCTGAATCCCATAGAACACCTGTGGAGAGATCTAAAAATGGCAGTTTGGAGAAGGCACCCTTCAAATATCAGGGACCAGGAGCAGTTTGCCAAAGAAGAATGGTCTAAAATTCCAGCAGAGCATTGTAAGAAACTCATTGATGGTTACCGGAAATGGTTGGTCGCAGTTATTTTGGCTAAAGGTTGTGCAACCAAGTATTAGGCTGAGGGTGCCAATACTTTTGTCTGGCCCATTTTTGGAGTTTTGTGTGAAATTATCAATGTTTTGCTTTTTGCTTCATTCTCTATTGTGTTTTTTCATTTAAGACAAATTAAATGAAGATAATAATACCAAAGAATTTGTGTTTGCAGTCATTTTCAGGAAGAAACTGAGTATTATCTGACAGAATTGCAGGGGTGTCAATACTTTTTGCCACAACTGTATGTAGCATGTATGTATGTTGTATGAATGTAGTATATATGTAGCATGTATGTAGTATGTATGTATGTATGTTGTATGAATGTAGCATATATGTAGTATGTATGTATGTATGTTGTATGAATGTAGTATATATGTAGCATGCATGTAGTATGTATGTATGTATGTTGTATGAATGTAGTATATATGTAGCATGTATGTAGTATGTAGTATGTATGTATGTTGTATGAATGTAGTATATATGTAGCATGTATGTAGTATGTATGTATGTTGTATGAATGTAGTATATATGTAGCATGTATGTAGTATGTAGTATATATGTATATTGTATGAACGTAGTATACATGTAGTATGTATGTATGATGTATGAATGTAGTATATATGTAGTATGTATGTAGTATGTATGTATGTTGTATGAATGTAGTATGTATGTAGCATTTATGTAGTATGTATGTATGTTGTATGAATGTAGTATACATGTAGCATGTATGTAGTATGTAGTATATATGTATGTTGTATGAATGTAGTATATATGTAGCATGTATGTAGTATGTATGTATGTTGTATGAATGTAGTATATATGTAGTATGTATGTAGTATGGGTTTTTTTTAAATTCAACACATTAGCCGGATGATGGGACTAGTACTGTCCCATCATTGGCTAATGTGTCAATCACTGTCATTTTAGCAGGCATCGCCCGATGGGACTTGTAGTCCCATCGGACGATGCCTGCACACATACAAGACCCCCGGCAGGCCCGCACAGACCACCGGCAGCCGACACAGGCCCCCGTAGCTGGCACAGACCACCGGCAGCCGGCACAGGCCCCGGAGGGGCCCGTACAGACCACCGGCAGCCGAAACAGGCCCCTGACAGGCCTGTACAGACCCCCGAGAGGCCCGTACAGACCACCGGCAGCTGGCACAGGCCCCCGAGAGGCCCGTACAGACCACCGGCAGCCGGCACAGCCCCCGACAGGCCTGTACAGACCCCCGAGAGGCCCGTACAGACCACCGGCAGCCGGCACTGACCCCCGACAGTCGGCACAGACCCCCCGCAGTCGGCACAGACCACGCATCATGATGCACACAGACCGCGCATCATGATGACATCATTTCAGCAGCCAATCACAGCCACAACAGTGGCTCATTGCATTATGGGGACTTCCGATTCCAGTATCCGATATTGAAAAAATATTGATACTCGGTATCGGAATTCCGATACAGCGAATATCGGCTGATACCCGATATTTGCAGTATCGGAATGCTCAACACTACCAATAAATTTTGTTCAAATTCACAATTGTGTCCCACTTGTTGTTGATTCTTCACCAAAAATTTACATTTGGTATCTTTATGTTTGAAGTATGATATGTGGGAAAAGGTTGAAAAGTTCCAGGGAGCTGAATACTTTCGCAACACACTGTATCTACAACAAAAGTTGATGTAATTTAATCAGTACTGTAGCAACCACAGCCTAAAATCTTACTAAGGCTGGTCTCACATTAGCGCTTTTTAAGCACACGCACGGCCGGGGGTAGCTCCGCCCCCGAGCCAGCTCTCTGCCCGGTGTGCCCGCCCCTTGCTTGTAGCGCCGCCTCCTAGCGCACAGCGGCGCCTGCGATCGGCGCACCCTATCTTTAGCATAGAGTGCGCAGATCGTGCGCAGGCCGTGCGCTAGTTGCGCTTTGACCTGCGCTGCGCACTTTTGACGGTGCGCCGTGCGCGCCAAAATCAAACTTTTCGGATTTTGGCGCGCACGGCGCACCATCAAAAGTGCGCAGCGCAGGTCAAAGCGCAACTAGCGCACGGTCTGCGCACGATCTGCGCACCCTATGCTAAAGATAGGGTGCGCCGATCGCAGGCGCCGCTGTGCGCTAGGAGGCGGCGCTACAAGCAAGGGGCGGGCACACCGGTCAGAGAGCCGGCTCGGGGGCGGAGCTACCCCCGGCCGTGCGTGCGCTTAAAAAGCGCTAATGTGAAACCAGCCTAAGACCAAAGAATGATAAATTACTTGAATGCAACATTATTTATCTCCTTTTGATTTGGGCTATTATGTACTTAAAAAATCAGCAAGAATTCTGAAAGAGAAATCTTTGTAAAACTTGGAAAATGTGGAAAAGTGCCAATATGTCAGAATACCAATCATTATCTGTTTATTTTATTGATTTTTTTCAATGATTTTACCCCAATGATTTGCCCCCCTGGGCATCCTAACTTGACATCTTTAGACTTTTTTTTACATACCATTATAAACCTAAGTTTCTATACATAGCCCTCAGTCATTATACAACTATAGGGTTCCCAAATAATACACAGTATGCAAAAATTCATCTAGCCCACATAATACTATTATATAATTTCAATCATACCCCATTAAATAATGGCACCGTATGCATCCAAAAAATATTATATGGTCTTAGTTTCACACTTTGCCACCTCCGAAAACCAACCCTGCACAAATGCCGGAGGAATGGATGTTGGCTATCAAATCTATAGCCGGATAACAGACACCCATGACAATGCTATCATCAAGAACAGAGTCAGACACCGGTTATAGGAATTTAGATTTTACAAAACAGATAGAAACCTTGACAAATATATTGTGAAGTAATAATTATCATAAAGCTAATATATATTCTTTCCAGAAGTTCATTGGAGATCATTGCTACTGTCATTTTTATTTGATGGTTACATTTGTTTTAAGACTTTTGGTTTTCATTAAGCACATATTAATTTGAGGCTTTCTACTCACTGCCCACAGCATTCTACTCTCAGCTTGCTTGTATGTCTATACCCTTTTGTTGTAAATCAATGAAAATAAGAGATCTCATTTGTTTAAATGCCAGGAAGAAGAATTAAGGAAGAGTGGAGAGGCAAAATATGCACATTTGAGTGATGAACTCCACGTATTAATTGAAGTATTTGCTCCACCAGGAGAAGCCTATTCACGTATGAGTCATGCCCTGGAAGAGATTAAAAAATTTCTTGTTCCGGTAAGTGTCAGCTATTTGTCAGGTTAATCATTT
The DNA here is from genome assembly GCF_039654945.1 of Dendrobates tinctorius. Lineage (NCBI taxonomy): Eukaryota > Metazoa > Chordata > Amphibia > Anura > Dendrobatidae > Dendrobates > Dendrobates tinctorius. The sequence continues at coordinate 22,985,225 of NW_027361692.1, forward strand.
TAGAAATTCATATCGCTATAACTTACAGTATCTGTGGCAGGACAGTAATAAAGCTGCTACATTTTTATTATATCCAAAATCTTTCTACCACTTTAGTATGAAACTATTAAGAGTCCTGTTCAAGAATCTTCCACTTTGTGATATATTTTTTACATATAGCAAAACCAACATATAGCATAGATTCTATTATATATAATATACTGTACATTTATAAAACATGTTTCAAAAAAATTCTTTCTTTTTTTACTTCTTATTTCTTTCCCCTTTCACTTCTCTTGATAATGAAAAGAGAGAAAATGGAAAGAAAGGCAAGGAAATAAAAGCTTTTTTATTAATAATAATACCTCTATTTTGCTTTTTATCTTATACATTATATGGACAAACATATTGAGACAACAGTTTTAACATATTGAGGTTTTTCATTCAGTCCCGTTGTCACAGATGTATAAAATCCAGCCACTCACTATACAGTATGTCTTACAGACATTTGTGAAAGGTTGGATTGTCCTAATGAGGTTACTGAATTTGTGTGTGGTACTCTAATAGGATGACACTATTGTAAATTATCAGTTCATGAAATTTCTTTCCTCCTAAATATCCAGTGATGAACTATAAGTGGCATTATTAAGTGGAAGTATTAAGAAGCCACGGAAACTCAGCGACTAAGTGGTAAATCACTTAAAGTTAGAGGTCACCAAGTACTGAGCTGCCAATGATTTGTTGACCCAATAAATGCAAAGTTCCAAACCTCAACTGGTAATAATCCCAGCTCAAAAACTGTATTTTAGGAGCTTTATGTGACATGTTTTTTATGGCAAAGCAGCTGCATACAAGCCATATAGCACCAAGAACAGTGACAAGGGTCGGATGAAGTGCTGTAACGCATTCTGCCACTGAACTACAAAGCAGAGGAGACATGTCCTATTGACTGACGAGCTGCACTTCTCTATCAGTCTGGTGGACTAGTGTGGGTTTGGCATGCCAGGCAAGGAGAGGTTCTGAAAAGTTAAGGGACCCATGACCCAAACTATATGTCTTCCCATAAGCTCCCCACAACTCAAAATAAAATCTATACATATATAATCATATTCCACTGTAGTAGCTATCCAACGACATAATATTACCTACATACTAAAACACACTATAAGAAGACCAATATGACAAAAATGAGCAATATATATGGGCCAAATAATGCTGCTACACGATGACCTCTTTCATTGCCATTCCATATTGAATACATAATATTACTAAAGCTCTAGAGATCAACACGGAATGTACTAAGAGCAATGTTATTAGGAATATAAACATGCACTTACCATTACACAAAGGCTGAATTGCACTACCAAAATTTTACTAACTAAAAAAACCCACTAATAAATAAAGATAACACTATTTCCACCATATAGTATTAGTGACCATAAAGTGGTATATACCAGTCCTACCAATCACGTAAGTGATTTCATTAGTTATATAAAGTATAAAGTAGAGACTTAAAGGTTATTTTCTTCTCAACTGAAGTCCTTCACTTTTTCTTGTTTTTTTTCAATCTAGCCCAGACCGGCATGACAATTTCTTCAAGTCACAATTCATCTGTAGGGTTTATAAGATTTTTCTTCTTGTATTTTCAGCACCATAACAGCACATTTTCAGTACTATTCATGTTAGATTTCTCACATTTCCAACACTGTTTGCCAATATTCCCAACCCATACAAATATCTCATTTTGCTCATACACTCACTTGTGTGACAGTGCCTGCAAAGTTTAACATGTTAAAATACCCTAGGTGCCACCTTCAAATAATAACCCCTGAGTGTTCCCTTAAATTAACAATTCCCCTAGAGCCCCTTAAAAAGTAATAATGCCCCAAGTGCCTTCTCAAAATTAATTATGTTCCAAGTGCCTTTTTAAAAAGGAGTAATACCCCAAGTTCAGCCCTTAAAAACTAATAATGCTCCTAATACTCCAATCAAAATTAATGATGCCACCATTTAATATATACTTACCTAATCCATTCCTGATTCCCCATCCTCCGCAGCCTCCATGTCTGCTTTTGACTTGTATAAACAGTGGCCCTGTACAGTCAGTGCAATTCATTGACATTATTGCTTTGCCTTTGCTGAGATGCTGACATTTTGTAAGCCACAGTTCTTTTAAGCTGTGGCATATAAAATGGAGGATGATAAAGCAGGGAGGTTTGGCTCTTTGCTCTATCTCGAGATTGAACTTCATCACAGTTTAAAGTGGTGCTTACTGGAGATTACTGGGAAAGAAGTTTGGAGCCGAAACCTCGGATCTTTGATGCTAGTGATGACACTAATTGTTACCTCCCTAGCTGCACTGTCCTAACTATGGTTTGGTGGAGTAGGAATAATGCAATGTGGTTGTATATCAGGGGATACCCTTTAGTTACAGTGAATGGAAATGTTAATACTTCTGCATGCCAAGACATTTTGACAATTGTCTGCTCCGATCTTTCTGCGTACAATTTAGGGAAGATTTTTACTATTCCAGTTTCACTGTGCTCCAGCACACAACGCAAGGTCCATAAATGCCTAATTGGATGAATTTTTTGTGGAAGAACATGCCTGGTCTGCACAAAGCTATGATCTCAACCCCATTGAACACCTTGTAGATGAACTAGAACAGAGATTGTAAGACAGACCTCCTCATGCAATATCAATATCTTGCCTCACATATGCTCTTCTGTATGAATGTGTAAAAAATTGCACATGCGCCAAGATCTTGTAGAAAGTCTTCCCAGAAATGTGGGAGCTTTCTTAGCTGCAAGGTAGGAATCCTCTAAACATGAAGTCCCTCCCAAAATATTTGTACATAAATGTCACATTTCTGGTATGGGTGTATGGAGTAGATTCAGGAGGAGTGCAAGACAACTGACATCTGCTGCTGACAGCTAGGTTGAATCGCTGCTGTTTAACCATTTAAATACCACTGTCAATATCTGATAGAGGCATTTTAATGGAATGATTGCTTAGCACTGTAGAAATCGCAGGTACGCGGGATGCTGTGACGGATAGGAGGCAGAGCAAGGGTTAACAAGTTTAATATATGGGGGAATACTCTACGCAGGGAGGTAAAGTGTTAAACTTTATAAATGGAAAAGAGTATTGTAAGTAGAAGAATGACGGTTCAGATAACAGCAGTTCTTGTGAAGCACTTGTGTCAGGAGTTCCCCCAACTGTAGCTCCTGCTGAGAACTCAATGGCGCTGGCAACGGCTGGTGTGGTGTCTTTTCCAGAAAAGTCCTGTGGGTATCAATGCCCCAGGTTCTGGCGGCAATGGTCGGTTTCCGGTACCTTCCACTGGGCCTAGTGCATAAACTGCAGTGGCTAACAGGGGTACAGGCCACAGTCCTGTAAGAGCCCAACGTGGCTCTGCAACCACATTCACTGGTGAAGTCAGGTCTCAAGTGTCTGGGCGAATATTCGCTGGCAACGTCAGGGCGCAAGTGTCAGTCTCGTATGTGGTCACTCTTATGTGGCACGTGTACTGTACTCACGGACATGGATCATATGGCACCTTGTTCTCTGGTCGCTACTGAGCATGCTGCACTTTCCTCTCCTTGCTGCACACTGCCTGTTTGTACCAAGACTGAAGCGCCGACAACCACTGGTGTGCTGCTTCTCTCTGGTAGTCACCGGCACACTGCACCTTCTCTCTGTAGTCACCAGTCACACACTGCCCGTTCCTCTCCCTCTCTGGTCCCCGCTGCTGGCAGCAGGAAATGGCAGATGCTGGCCTGCACAATGCTGGTGCTCCCAGGTCGGAGCACTTCTCTCTCTGGCTGCTGCTGCGCACACCTGGCTCTGCAGTCTCTGCAATGGTCCCTCTTACAGGACTGGGCTGTGGCACTCCCGGAACTCCTCAGTGCAGCAGTCACTCTGCAGACATCAGAGGTCCCTGTCAGTGCAGCCTGTCGTGGCGTCAGTGCTCTGTGGTGGGGCAGGGGAAGCAGAGTGCGCTGCCCACTATCTCTGCGCGCTTCTCTGCATTCGCACCAAACTAACCTGCGCATGCTTTTCCTTTTTATGCCCCCGCTGCTGCATGCACTTTCCCCTCTTCCCCTCTCACTCCCTGCCTTCCTGGGCCAGCAGGAAGGTCTGACTCACTAGCGCTTCCCCCAGGCAATAGGGGAAGGTCCAGCTCAGTCAGGCTTCCCCCTGGGAACAGGGGATGCAGCCTTTTCAGTTCCGGACCCGGCATGTCGGTACCCAATGTCTCGTCCTCCTTACACTACAAGAGTTTCGATACCCATCCACCCTTCCTTCCTGGGGAGTTGACAGTTTACCTTGTCAGCCAAAGGCCTAAGTTTAGACCCTGCATTGCTGCTATTATGGTGCAAATATGAAGCCTTCATGAAAGCATGAGTTCAGCATTTTATATATACAGTGTATATATATACGAGTATATATGCAGGATGGGCCTTTTATATGGATACACCTAAATAAAATGGGAATGGTTGGTGATATCAACTTCCTGTTGTGGCACATTAGTATATGGTGACCATGGTGGCCATTTTGAAGTCAGCCATTTTGGATCCAACTTTATTTTTTGCAAAGGGAAGAGGGTCACGTGACACATCAAACTTATTGAGAATTTCACAAGAAAAACAATGGTGTGCTTGGTTTTAACATAACTTTATTCTTTCATGAGTTATTTACAAGTTTATGACCACTTATAAAATGTGTTCAAAGTGCTTCCCATTGTGTTGGATTGTCAATGCAACCCTCTTCTACCACTCTTGACACGCTGATAGCAACATCGCAGAAGAAATGTTGAGCCAATGTAACAAGCTACAGTGATTTGATGAGTGAGTTCAATTGATGTCTTAGTTTGACCAATTATTTACTATCTGTTTAGACTATCAGTTCCACATAAGGTAAGAGTGATAACTATAACTGCCATGATTACTACTACTACTAGAAATTAACAATTTTTTTAGTTAAATTGAATTCTCTTTAAATTAAGCAAAATTTCATATTCTCTAAAATCCAGATTTTTTTTTCTAGTTTACTTACTTGCGAACTCAGCAGCAAAATGGTGCCTAGCTGTGGCTTGCATTTTTCTGAACCGTAGAGAGACAGATAAATGGTTAAAAATCAACAATAATACTTACCTCATCACTTACCTGTCCCACACTCTGCTACCCAGTCTTCTACTCCTATTATTTTCCTCTTTCTACATCGCATGCATCTCTTCGGCCTTTTCTGCACAACCAGGCCTCTGACATATGTCCACACAGTGCCGATACGATGTCACGACGCTATGACAGCATGGTGCGCAGAGGCATTTTAGGCCTAGACTTACCAGAAGCCAAGGCCTGGAGTGAAGTAGCAGAAGAAACTGTGTGAGATGGGGGAAAAGAAGAGGCGTAGAGGACTATAGCGTGCTGTGGAGACTGCCAGACAGGTGAACGGTGTGGTATGTTTTTTTTTTACCTCCTTTATATATTATGATCTGGGGTCTAGAGAGACAGGAACATTCCATTTTCAAATAAAATTTATCTGTAAAATGCACGTGATTTGCCAAATACGAATCTCGACAGATCCCCTCATCTCGAACAACTGCTACTACATATGACTGTCTAACATTGAATCTCTGCTTCTTCATGATTTCTTTTTCTGTTCTCTTTTAATAATAATTATACATAAAGAAATCAGAAGTTCTGCGCACTTAGGTTTATTATGTCTTCCTTTTACAGCTTTAAGCAGTGATTAGAAATACAAGATTCATTTTGTTGATGTCTTTGCTCAGACTATTTTTGTACTGTGATTGCACCATTTGCTTTTAGCATTCTGAACAAATTTCTTTGTAACATGAAACTAAGTGAGGAACATTATTCACTTCTCTGCTGGAATGACTCCAAAAAATGGCTTGCTGAAAAATAATCTTCCTTGCCCTTCAGTCTTTTATTCAGGGCAGTAAGATAACCCATGTCCTGACATTTTACAGTGAGTAATTGTTGCTTGTAGAATTTATTGTTTCTACCCTCTATTATTTTCGTCAACTGCTAGCAGGGGTACATTCAGAAATGGCTTTATGCATGATTTACGTGTAGTTCACATTTTAACTCTGGAAACTGGGGTTAAAAGTTAAATTTCAGTGGATGACTCTAGAGAAAACACACTACAACATATAATAAAAAAGGACGCATCAGAGAAGCGTGACCAACACAATCTGTAGTATAGGGAATAAAGCATGCAGCTGTATAAAATCAATGTTATTAAGCCCACAACTGTTTTCGAACCTGTTATATGCATCAATAACAATAACTAAGAGGTTATTTCTTCCAAACCAATCTTCTTGTGCCTAGGTAGCTTGTTAGATTAGATATTGAAAGTACATATTTCTAGATTCTCACCTTCATATATTGTATTCTTATCGCTTCGAATATTTGGGATTGAAATATTTAATGTACTTATGTGATTAGATACAGATAGATGCAAGTTTTTAAAACATAATCTGGCCACTAGATAGACATTAGATCAAAATCACTGAAGTAGACAAATCACCAAGACCAGATGGCATACACCCCTGAGTACTGCAGGAATTAAGTACAGTGATAGAGAGACCCCTTTTTTCAGTATACACAGAGTCTATAATAACAGGGTCTCACGTATAGCAAATGTGGTGCCAATATTAAAAAAGGGGACAAAAGCTGGGTCTGGAAATTATGGTAAGTTTAGCCTCTACTATGGGCAAAATCCTTGAGGGTTTCCTAAGAAATGCTGTTCTGGAATATCTCCATAGGAGTAACCTTATGAACCTGCATCAACATGGCTTTATGAAGGATCGGCCCTGTCAAACTATTCTGATTCTTTGAGGAGCTAGTTTCTAGACTGGAGCAGGGAAATGCTGTGGATGTTGTCTATATGGACTTTTCAAAGGCATTTGATAGAGTGTCAAACAAAAGATTGGTATGTATAATTTGAATAATGGGACTAGGGGAAAATATGTGTAGCTGGGTTAACAACTGACTCAGTGATATGAAACAAAGAGTGGTTATTAATGGAACACACTCATATTGGGTCACAGTTAACAGTTGGGGGTACCACAGGGGTCAGTACTGGGCCCTCTTTCTTTTAGCATATTTATTAATGACCTTGTGTTGGTCATACTGAGTAGAATTTCAATACTTGCAGATGATACTAATCTTTGCAGGGTAATCAACACAGAAGAGGATAATTTAATATTACAGAAGGATTTATGTAACCAGGAGGCTTGGGCTTAGAAATTGGTAATTGAAGTTTAATGTAAATAAATGAAAGGTTATGCACTTAGGCAGAAGAAATAAAATGTATAATTATGTACTAAATTATAAATCATTGGGTAAAACTGCCACTGAAAAAGATTTCGGTCTACGGATGGATGGCGAACTCCACTTTAGTGACCAGTGTCAGGCAGCTGCTGCCAAGACACATAAAATAATGGGATGCATTAAATGAGGCATAGATGCTCATGAATAAAATATAGTTTTGCTTCTATACAAGTCATTAGTGCACACACACTTAAAATACTATGTATAATTTTTGTCTTCGATGTATAAGAAGGACATAGCTGAATTAAATTGAGAAGAGCAACTAAGTTATTAAGGGAATGCGTGGACTACACTACCAAAAGAGGTTGTTAAACTTGGGATTATTCAGTTTGGAAAAATGAAGGCTTAGGGGCGATCTTATTACAATGTATAAATATGTGAGGGGACAGTACAGTGATCTTTCTAATGATCTTTTTACACTTAGGCCTGCTAAAGGGACAAAGGGGCATCTTCTGTCTAGAGAAAAGAAGGCTCATTTATAATCACAGATGCAGATACTTTTCTATAAGAGCAGTGAACTCTCTGCCACATTATGTTGTAATGATTGATTTACTACTAAAATTCAAGAAAGGTTTGGATGTCTTTCTTGAAAACTATAATAACATGTTATGTGCATTCGAATCTGTGATGGGGAGATGATCCAGAGGACTGGTTTGATTGCTGTATTTGGAGTCTGGAAGGAATTTTTCCCCTTATATGGAGCTATTAGTGACTGCCTTTCTCTGGATCAATATCTTAAACCATAAGTTGAGCTCGATGGACTAAGTCTACCTTCAACTTTAAAAACTATGCAACTTTATCGTGTGAATACACCGACCATCTAATATCCATGAGGCCTTCAAAATTCTTCCCCTTAGGTAATTTTCAGGGGAGATAAGGATCAATCTTTTTTTTGTTCTCAGGCATGTAAGCTGCGGCTACGCTTGCCTTGCTCTTCTCACAATGTACACATGCACTCTCAGTGATGCAAGTGATGCCTCAGTGATGCCAAGTGATGCCTCATGCATGTGTACAAGGGCTAGGGAGAGATAGTTTTGAAATTGACAGTTATCAAATGTTTATGACAAGGCTATGTCAACACTATCAACTATCATCTGTCTATTTGTCTGTCTAGCTTGAAGAAGGCTTATATACAGAGCCGAAATGTCATACAAATGGGCCATTAAAATAGCTTTTTTGCACTAACGTAATGGTGTGCTGCTTCCTCATTTATCTATCTATCTAATATATATGGAACACATAATGTGGGGAGAAAAAAAATTGGGCATGGGGAATTCAACTGGTCCTTTCTGTTCTCAAGTGAAAATAAGCTACCACCAGAGGTGGCAGTAGATTACTCCATCTCCTCATTGACAAAACTTGCATGCTTGACCAAGTCAACAGTGCATTTTGAGTACAAGCTGGTGGTAAGTGATAGCTATTAGATAATTATCAGCTGCACTCTTGTTTGGATTAGTTGTATGGGTACCTTAAAGCCTGCTCTTGATTGTAATTGCTTGCTTTAACCCCTTAACAACCAGGGGTAGTTCAGTTTTTGCGGTTTCATTTTTTGCACCCCTTCTTACCAGAGCCATAACATTTGGCCATGTGGTTTTGCAGGACAAGTTGTACTTTTGAACGACACTGTTTGTTTTAGCATATCGTGTACTGGAAAACAGGAACAAAATTCCAAGTGTGGTGAGATTGCAAAAAAGTGCAATTCCACAGTTTTTTTTACCATGTTCGCTAAATGCTAAAACTGACCTGCTATTATGATTCTCCAGGTCATTATGAGTTCACAGACGCCAAACAATAAAGGTTCTTTTTCATCTAAGTGGTGAAAAAAATTGACAGCGGTGTTTTGTTAACAGTCATAGTTGGATCGTGATTCCACCCGCAAATATTGTGGGCACGTGTCAGCTGTATATATCAGCAGTCATGTGCCCTGAAAGGTGTGGGCTCAGCACTGGAGTCCGCACCAAACAGGGGGAGTCTGGTGTGGGCTTACTATTATGCCAACATCGAAAAGGGGTTAAAAAAACAACTACCATTTGAGATGAGCAAATTGATTCACTGCAAAATCAATGTCACGGCTGTGGCGGTAGCCACCGCCGTTCCAGCGGCGGGGCCCGCCGCTGCCAGCACTCACCCGTCCTCCCCCGCCACGCTGGTTCCGCCTCCTCCTCACTCCCATCCTCCTGGCGCCGGCGGGCCATGTGCACTCGCTCTAGGGCGCGGGCGCGCGCTCTGAGGGTTCCTTAACCCTGCAGCGCCCGCCCAGAGCTGTGAGGCCACCAATGAGAGCTGTGCACAGGCTATATCAGGCGTCTCCAAGATGGTCGAGACGCCTGATTATCGTGTGCCTTGCCTGCGGTGTTCTGGCCGGGTTGCAGGAGCCTTCCTGTAACCTTCCTACTATTCCTGCCTTGTTTCAGTCTGGTGCTCGCTCCCAGTTCTGTACTCCAGTGTCCTGTCCTGTACTCTGTTTCTCCGTCCTGTACTCCAGTGTCCTGTTCTGTACTCTGTATCTCCGTCCTGTAACCCAGTGCCCAGTTCTGTGCTCCGTATCTCCGTCCTGTACTCCAGTGTCCTGTCCTGTACTCTGTATCTCCGTCCTGTACCCCAGTGCCCAGTTCTGTGCTCCGTATCTCCGTCCTGTACTCCAGTGTCCTGTCCTGTACTCAGTGTCTTCACCTGGTACTCCAGTGCCCAGTCCTGTACTCCGTATCTCTGTCCAGCACCCAGTCCTGTACTCCGTGTCTCCGTTCTATACCTTGACCTGCACTTCCTACCCCATTCTGCATTCTATCCTCAGTCCTGTACCTTTCACTCATCCGTACCTCCTGTGAGCCGCCCCTCTTGGTACCGGCTGTCGCGGTTCTGACCTCTGCGGTCCTGCCCCTAACGATCCCTGTATAGGGGTCGGTCATCACCTGGCGTGCTCGGCCCAGGGGCTCCAGATCCGCGACCCAGAGGGTCCACTCTTGGACGTTGTCTGCTCCTGAACGTCACAGTATAATCAGGCCATGGACCCCGCTAGTGCCTCGGCGGCCACACAAAAAGAGTTGCTCTTTTTGCGTGAGAACCAGACTAGAATAATGTCCTTCATGGAATCCATGGATACTCGTCTCTGCGCCTTACAAACTGCTGACCCAGGGAACGCCCTGTTGCTAGTTGGGCTCCAGCATGAGCTCGCGCAGCAGCGTGACGCCCAGTCCCATATTCTGAGCTATATGGCATCCGTGGATGATCGCCTTCTGTCCCTGCAGTCCGCTGCAGCCGCTTCAGCTCAACCACGGGATCCAGTAGCTCACCCGCCACCCTGCTTGGGGAAACCTCCCAGATTCAGCGGAGACCCCAAGTTGTATCGGGGGTTCTTGAATCAGTGTCGGTTGCACTTTGAGCTCCTGCCTCAGCAATACCCCTCTGATCGAGCCAAAGTGGCGTTTATTGTGTCCCATCTTGAAGGGGAGGCCTTGGCCTGGGTCAATCCCTTATGGGAGAGAGATGACCCAGTGGTGTCTAGCATACAGAACTTTCTCGACACCTTCCGCAAGGTATTTGATGAGCCTGGACGCATGGCCTCCACCACCGAGGCTCTTTTCAATCTCCGTCAGGGCTCTCTCACCGTAGGACAGTATGCCATTCGCTTCCGCACGCTGTCCTCAGAGCTGGGGTGTAGTAATGAGGCCTTGGTTGGGGCCTTTTGGAGTGGACTCTCAGGCAAAATAAAAGATGAGCTTGCCGGTCGAGACACTCCTACCACCCTGGAGGATCTCATATCCCTAGCTACCCGTATTGACTTACGGTTTCAAGAATGCTCTCGGGAGTCAGTTAGGGAGAGGAGACCCTTTAGGCTATACCAAGCGCCTATTCCCCGCTCTCCGGCCTCTCCTAGTAGTTCCGTCCCGGAGCCCATGCAGGTGGACCGTGTAAAGTTGACCGAGCAGCAACGCCGGGAGAGAAGGATGCAAGGGTTATGCCTTTACTGTGGCGGGGCCAATCATTTTATGCGGACTTGCCCAGTGAAGCCGGGAAACGCTTCGACCTAGGCCAGGTAGGAGAGGCCTCCCTAGGTGATACCGATTCCTCTCTGCCCCTTACCATTTCTGTTCCAATTGTTGCAGGTCGGGAGCGTAGATCTGTGGAGGTGTATGTGGACTCGGGTGCGGCAGGTAATTTCATCCGGCTTAGGGAAGTGGACCAGTTCCGAATTCCGGTGGTGACTCTGGAAAATCCACACACTATCGCCTCCGTGGATGGCAAACCGCTACCAGAACCCGTCACCATGGCCACTGTCAAAGTGGAACTACAAGTTGGAGCTCTTCACCGGGAAAAGATCGCTTTTTATGTTCTGCCTAATCTGTCCCACGCCGTGCTTCTCGGCCTACCATGGTTACGTTCTCATGAGCCTGTTCTGGACTGGCATTCCGGGGAGATTCTACGCTGGGGACACTCCTGTCATGAGCATTGTTTATTATCGGTACCTCGTCCTGGACCTCGGCATGCTCCTCCCGATCTCCCGGGGCTTCCCTCGGCTTCGCACTCATACACCGATGTCTTCAGTAAGAAAGAGTCCGAGACCCTACCGCCGCACCGATCCTTTGATTGCCCAATTGAGCTGATTTCAGGAGCTAATCCCCCCAGGGGGAGAACTTATCCATTATCTCCAGCAGAGACCACGGCCATGTCGGACTACATTCGGGAGAACTTGGCTCGAGGGTTCATTCGGAAGTCATCATCCCCTGCCGGAGCAGGGTTCTTTTTTGTCCGGAAGAAAGACGGATCCCTTCGGCCATGTATTGATTACCGAGGTCTTAACAGCATTACAGTCAAAAATAGGTATCCTCTTCCACTGATCCCTGAGCTCTTTGACCGTCTGAGAGGAGCCCGGGTCTTCACCAAGTTGGATCTGCGAGGAGCCTATAACTTGATCCGAATCCGTGCCGGGGACGAGTGGAAGACGGCGTTCAATACTCGGGACGGCCATTACGAGTATTTGGTTATGACTTTTAGTCTCTGCAATGCCCCGGCGGTTTTCCAGGAGTTCATTAATGAAATCTTCCGAGACCTACTATACTCCTGTGTCGTCGTGTATCTTGATGACATCCTCATTTTCTCACCTGATTTATCCACCCACCAGAGGAGTGTTCGACTGGTTCTGCAACGTCTACGGGAGAACCAACTCTATGCTAAATTGGAGAAGTGCCGGTTCGAACAAACCTCATTACCCTTCTTAGGGTACATTATTTCGGACTCCGGGGTGAAGATGGACCCTGAGAAACTGTGGGCAGTACTCAAATGGCCACGTCCGGTCGGAGTAAAAGCTATCCAACGGTTCTTGGGTTTTGCAAATTATTACAGGCAGTTCATTCCCCACTTTTCTTCTGTGACCAAGCCCATCTCTGCCCTGACCCGAAAAGGGTCCAAAGCAAATGCCTGGCCACCAGAGGCCGAAGAGGCCTTCCTTGCCTTGAAGCGATCCTTTGCCTCCGCCCCGATTTTACATCGGCCGACAGCTAATAGGCCCTTCACCTTGGAGGTGGATGCATCCTCCATTGGAGCCGGGGCGGTCCTCTCTCAGCGGTCGTCTTCTGGTCACTTGGTGCCTTGCGGTTTCTTTTCTAAATCCTTTTCCCCCGCAGAATGCAACTATTCTATTGGAGATCGGGAATTACTGGCCATTAAGATGGCATTGGAAGAGTGGCGATATCTTCTGGAAGGGGCAGTCCATCCATTCACAATCTTCACGGACCACAAGAATTTGGCGTATCTTCAGTCTGCACAAAGACTCAACTCCAGGCAAGCCAGGTGGTCGCTGTATTTTTCCCGCTTTGACTTTGAACTCTGTTTTCAGCCTGGGGATAGGAATACCAAGGCGGGCGCCCTATCCAGGTCCTTAAAATTACCGGAGACTGAGGAGGCTCCTTCATATATCATTGAGCCTGCCAAAGTGATCACCGTGGCACCCGTGACGCTCTCCCACGCTCCGCCAGGCAAGACCTTCGTTCCATTGAGTAAGAGGTCGGAAATTCTAGACTGGGGGCACTCCTCCAAGATTGCGGGCCACGTTGGGGTCAAGAAAACCCTCTGCCTTCTCTCTCGCTACTATTGGTGGCCTTCTCTTCATCAAGATGTGACAGATTTCGTAGCCTCCTGCATGACTTGTACCCAGAACAAAGTACCTAGAGGCCTGCCGTCCGGCCTGCTTCATCCTCTGCCTCCTCCTGAGGCCCCCTGGCAACAGATTGGTATGGACTTCATTACCGATTTACCTCGCTCTTCTGGATGTACCACTATCTTGGTAGTGGTCGACCGCTTCTCCAAGATGGCCCATTTTATCCCGTTGGCTGGTTTACCCACGGCATTCGAGTTATCCAAGGTCTTCATCCAACAGATCTTCAGGCTGCATGGACTCCCTCGACGTATTGTCTCCGATCAAGGGGTCCAATTTACCTCCCGGTTCTGGAGGGCACTCAGCAAGCTCATGGGGATATCTCTGGACTTCTCTTCCGCCTATCATCCTCAGTCCAACGGGCAAGTGGAGCGGATCAATCGGGTACTAGCAGCTTACCTGTGCCATTTTTCCAACGCCCATCAGGACAACTGGGTGTCCTTTCTGCCATGGGCAGAGTTCGCCCATAACAACCACCCCAACGAGTCTACCACTAAAACACCGTTCTTCGTGGTTTCTGGCCAGAACCCTGGTGTTCCGCTACCGCTCTCCTCGCCTTCTGGTGTTCCCGCTGCGGATGCCCTTTTTTCTGAATTTTCTCAAGTCTGGAGGGAGACCAGAGAAGCACTGGAAAAATCCAGCATCCGGATTAAAAAACATGCAGACAAGAGACGCAGGGACCTTCCGCCATATCAACCTGGTGACAAAGTCTGGTTGTCAACTAAGCATATCCGCCTGAGGATGCCTTCTTACAAACTGGGTCCCCGGTACATTGGTCCTTTCGAGATTCTTAGACGCATTAACAACGTGTCTTACAAATTGAGGTTGCCGGCTTCACTCCGGGTTTCTAACGCCTTCCATGTCTCGCTCCTTAAACCTGTTGTTCTTAATCGGTATCACCCGCTTCCACCTCCTGTTCCTCAACCTGTAGGGGCCGATGATATCTTTGAAGTAAAAGATATTTTGGCCATGAAAAGAGTTCGGGGGCGAACCCTCTTCCTTGTCGATTGGAGAGGTTTTGGTCCTGAGGAGAGGTCTTGGGAACCCAGAGAGAATGTTAATGCTCCTCTTCTTTTAGAGAAGTTTTTGTCCAACCTCAGGAGGGGGAGACGTAAAGGGGGGGTACTGCCACGGCTGCGGCGGTAGCCGCCGCCGTTCCAGCAGCGGCGGGGACCGACGCTGCCAGCACTCATCTGTCCCCCTCCCCGCCGCGCTGGTTCCGCCTCCTCCTCACTCCCATCCTCCTGGCGCTGGCAGGCCATGTGCACTCGCTCTAGGGCGCGGGCGCGCGCTCTGAGGGTTCCTTAACCCTGCAGCGCCCGCCCAGAGCTGTGGGGCCACCAATGAGAGCTGTGCACAGGCTATATCAGGTGTCTCCAAGATGGTGGAGACGCCTGATTATCGTGTGCCTTGCCTGCGGTGTTCTGGCCGGGTTGCAGGAGCCTTCCTGTAACCTTCCTCCTATTCCTGCCTTGTTTCAGTCTGGTGCTCGCTCCCAGTTCTGTACTCCAGTGTCCTGTCCTGTACTCTGTTTCTCCGTCCTGTACTCCAGTGTCCTGTCCTGTACTCTGTATCTCTATCCTGTAACCCAGTGCCCAGTTCTGTGCTCCGTATCTCCGTCCTGTACTCCAGTGTCCTGTCCTGTACTCTGTATCTCCGTCCTGTACCCCAGTGCCCAGTTCTGTGCTCCGTATCTCCGTCCTGTACTCCAGTGTCCTGTCCTGTACTCAGTGTCTTCACCCGGTACTCCAGTGCCCAGTCCTGTACTCCGTATCTCTGTCCAGCACCCAGTCCTGTACTCCGTGTCTCCGTTCTATACCTTGACCTGCACTTCCTACCCCGTTCTGCATTCTATCCTCAGTCCTGTACCTTTCACTCATCCGTACCTCCTGTGAGCCGCCCCTCTTGGTACCGGCTGTCGAAGGTTCTGACCTCTGCGGTCCTGCCCCTAACGATCCCTGTATAGGGGTCGGTCATCACCTGGCGTGCTCGGCTCAGGGGCTCCAGATCCGCGACCCAGAGGGTCCACTCTTGGACGTTGTCCGCTCCTGAACGTCACAATCAATTTATGTCAACTTTTTAGTAATTCCCTGTATCCAACAAAGCAAACAATTTGTTCATGAATCACCATAAAATCCAAGCTCCATCTCACACATTACAGAAGATTGCATCAGACAGGGAAAGCTCACATGACCACTGGTGGGAGGGCTTCTCCATAATACCTTGCATATCACATGGAATTGCACAGCCAAACAGGAGGGACAATCATAGCTAGAGTTGAGCGAAACGGGTCGGTCATATTCAAAAGTCGGCGACTTTCGCTGAAGTCGGGTTTCATGAAACGAAACCCGACCATAGCGTGAGGTCGGCCACGAGGTCAGCGACCAGAGCGCCAAAGTCGCGTTTCAAAAGATGCTTCCAGCGCCCTTTTTCAGCAAATGATGGAGGACGCACACTGTGGGCAACGCAATGACATAGGCATCGGTCACCACCATCTTTGAGAAGGACATGCAAGTGATTGGCTGGCTTTGTGTGGCGTCACAGGGGCAATAAAAGGGTGTGAACGCCGACTGCCATCTTACTTCTGCCGATATTAGCATTAGGGAGAGGTTGCTGCTGCTGATTCAGTATAAGGGAGAGCATTAGGCAGGGAAGAAGAACCAAAAACCTTCTTCTGCTGTTAGCGATTTCCACTTACAACACAACACTTTGTGTGCAGTGACAGGGGAGGCTCTATTTTTGTGCATCAGCTCTGTTGGTTATTAGGCTGCCTTATAAGGCTCCCTGAGAGCTGCATTGCTGCTTTCACACTGCTGTGCAAACTGCTTTTTTAAAAGCAAAAATGCTTTTCTTCCTCTTTTCTGCACAGTTACTAAGCGTTCATTTTTCCACCCTTTTGTGTGTGCAGCAGTCCTGCTTATTAGGCTGCCTGCGTCCATACTTGGACTGAGAGCATCATTGTCAGTGTCCTCAAATCTCTAGTGAGATCCAAATTCTCACCAATGCTATAGACACCCTCCACCTTGTCATACACCATCCAATTTCAGCCTGTTACATTGAGGTGTAATCTCTCCTGGACCTGAGACAATAGTTCAGCGTCCTCAAATCTTTAGTGAGATTCAAATTCTCACAAATCCTATAGACACCCTCCACCTTGTCATGCACCATCCAATTTCAGCCTGTTACATTGAGGTGTACTCTCTACTGGGCCTGAGACAATAGTTCAGCATACTAAAATCTATAGTGAGATTCAAATTCTCACCAATCCTATAGACACCCTCCACCTTGTCATACACCATCCAATTTCAGCCTGTTACAGTTGTGGCCACAAGTATTTACACCCCTGAAATTCTGTCAGATAATGCTCACTTTCTTCCTGAAAATGATTGCAAACACAGATTCTTTGGTATTATTATCTTCATTTAATTTGTCTTAAATGAAAAAACACAAAAGAGATTGAAGCAAAAAGCAAAACATTGATCATTTCACACAAAACTCCAAAAATGGGCCAGACAAAAGAATTGGCACCCTCAGCCTAATACTTGGTTGCACAAGCTTTAGCCAAAATAACTGCGACCAACCGCTTCCGGTAACCATGAGTTTCTTACAATGCTCTGCTGGAATTTTAGACCATTCTTCTTTGGCAAACTGCTCCAGGTCCCTGATATTTGAAGGGTGCCTTCTCCAAACTGCCATTTTTAGATCTCTCCACAGGTGTTCTATGGGATTCAGGTCTAGACTCATCGCTGGCCACCTTAGAAGTCTCCAGTGCTTTCTCTCAAACCACTTTCTAGTGCTCTTTGAAGTGTGTTTTGGGTCATTGTCCTGCTGGAAGACCCATGACCTCTGAGGGAGACCCAGCTTTCTCACACTGGGCCCTACATTATGCTGCAAAATTTGTTGGTAGTCTTCAGACTTCAAAATGCCATTCACACGGTCAAGCAGTCCAGTGCCAGAGGCAGCAAAGCAACCCCAAAACATCAGGGAACCTCCGCCATGTTTGACTGTAGGGACCGTGTTCTTTTCTTTGAATGCCTCTTTTTTTCTCCTGTAAACTCTATGTTGATGCCTTTGCCCAAAAAGCTCTACTTTTGTCTCATCTGACCTGAGAACATTCTTCAAAAATGTTTTAGGCTTTTTCAGGTAAGTTTTGGCAAACTCCAGCCTGGCATTTTTATGTCTCGGGGTAAGAAGTGGCGTCTTCCTGGGTCTCCTGTCATATAGTCCCTTTTTATTCAGACGCCGACGGATAGTACGGGTTGACATTGTTGTACCCTCGGACTGCAGGGCAGCTTGAACTTGTTTGGATGTTAGTCGAGGTTCTTTATCCAACATCCGCACAATCTTGCGTTGAAATCTCTTGTCAATTTTTCTTTTCCGTCCACATCTAGGGAGGTTAGCCACAGTGCCATAGGCTTTAAACTTCTTGATGACACTGCGCACGGTAGACACAGGAACATTCAGGTCTTTGGAGATGGACTTGTAGCCTTGAGATTGCTCATGCTTCCTCACAATTTGGTTTCTCAAGTCCTCAGACAGTTCTTTGGTCTTCTTTCTTTTCTTCATGCTCAATGTGGTACACACAAGGACACAGGACAGAGGTTGAGTCAACTTTAATCCATGTCAACTGGCTGCAAATGTGATTTAGTTATTGCCAACACCTGTTAGGTGCCACAGGTAAGTTAAAGGTGCTGTTAATTACACAAATTAGAGAAGCATCACATGATTTTTTGAACAGTGCCAATACTTTTGTCCACCCTCTTTTTTATGTTTGGTGTGGAATGATATCCAGTTTGGCTTTAGGACAATTCTTTTTGTGTTTTTTCATTTAAGACAAACTAAATGAAGATAATAATACCAAAGAATTTGTGTTTGCAATCATTTTCAGGAAGAAACTGAGTATTATCTGACAGAATTGCAGGGGTGTCAATACTTTTGGCCACAACTGTACATTGAGATGTAATTTCTACTGAGCCTGAGACAATAGTTCAGCGTCCTCAAATCTATAGAGAGATTCAAATTCTCACCAATCCTATAGACACCCTCCACTTGTCATACACCATCCAATTTCAGCCTGATACATTGAGGTGTAATCTTTACTGGGCCTGAGACAATAGTTCTGCATCCTCAAATCTATAGTGAGATTCAAATTCTCACCAATCCTATGGACACCCTCCATCTTGTCATACACCATCCAATTTCAGCCTGTTACATTGAGGTGTAATCTCTACTGGGCCTGAGACAATAGTTCAGCGTCCTCAAATCTATAGTGAGATTCAAATTCTCACCAATCCTATAGACACCCTCCACCTTGTCATACACCATCCAATTTCAGCCTGTTACATTGAGGTGTACTCTCTACTGGGCCTGAGACAATAGTTCAGCGTCCTCAAATCTATAGTGAGATTCAAATTCTCACCAATCCTATAGACACCCTCCACCTTGTCATACACCATCCAATTTCAGCCTGTTACATTGAGGTTTAATCTCTACTGGGCCTGAGACAATAGTTCAGCATCCTGAAATCTAGAGTGAGATTCAAATTCTCACCAATCCTATTGACACCCTCCACCTTATCATACACCATCCAATTTCAGCCTGTTACATTGAGGTGTAATCTCTCCTGGGCCTGAGACAATAGTTCTGCGTCCTCAAAGCTATAGTGAGATTCAAATTCTCACCAATTCTATAGACACCCTCCACCTTGTCATACACCATCCAACTTAAGCCAGTTACATTGAGGTGTAATCTCTACTGGGCCTGAGACAATAGTTCAGCGTCCTCAAATCTATAGTGAGATTCAAATTCTCACCAATAGTAGATACACCTTCTACCTTGTTTTACAGTACCATATAGCTGGTGGTATTTTGGGTACATTTTCACAAAAATGAGGAAGTATGGTGTAAGACGCCATGGAAGTGGGCGGGGGGTTGCCAGCTGGTCCCGATGGTGGTGGTGTTGCATCTGTTGGTAGTTGCAAAGGCACAATAGCACCTAGGGCAGGAGGTGTTGAGCCTGCATCATCATCTGGCTCCACAAGGCCTCAAAGGCTCTCTTTCCTGTGAGTAGGTAAACCACTTTTAAAGCCGGAGCTTCAGGAACAAGTTTTGGCTTACATTGCTGACACAGCCTCCAGCTCTCTCGCCTCCTCTTCTGAAGTTTCAAAAAATAAAAGCACTGAGTCATCAATGGAGGCTCCTGGTCAGGAACAACACCTTTCCTTGTGTCCGTCACCCTTACCAAAAGTGAAGGATGTGGCAGGCCACACTACCGATTACTCCATGGAGCTCTTTTCTCATACCATGCCTGGGTTAGCAAGTCAAATCGTTAATTCCCCAGTCCAAGATGAATCTGACATGGAGTGCACTGATGCACAGCCACTGCTAGATTTTTCTGCTGGTACATTCACTCAGAGCACTACATTGTCCTCACAGTGTACTGAGGCAGAATCAGACCCTGATGAAACTCAGGTGCCCCTTCCCGCATACTATACCACCTTACACGGTGACACAGAGGAAGGTGCACATGAAATTGAAGAGGAGGTGATGGATGACCCAGTTGTTGACCCAGATTGGCATCCATTGGGGGAAGAGGCTGCCGCTGCCAATAGCTCAGAAGAGGAGGAGGAGGATCCGTAGCAGGCAACGACATTGCAACAGCTGTTATCTGGCATGACCGTAGCAGTCCAAAAATGTGTTACAAAAACCAAAAGAGTTGCAGGACAGCTTGGCCAGGCGGTCAAATTAGCACACCGTGCAAGGTCTCAAAATGTCTTCCATAGTAGGAAGAGTGCAGTATGGCACTTTTTTGAACAAAAATCCTAATGATCAGGCAAAAGTTATCTGTAAGAAGTGCGCAAAGACCTTTAGCCGAGGGAAAAATCTGAAAAATTTGAATACCAGTTGCATGCTTAGACATTTAAACACCATGCATTTGCAAGCGTGGACACAACACCAAACCTCAAGTGCCACATGTGCAACTGATCACAACGAAGGTAGTCAGCAACGCTACATTGTTTCCCCCACTGTAAGCCCACCGGTTAGCACAGCAGCAAATGTTGAGGTGTCGTTGCAAGGCCACAGCAGTCAGGGAATCCCACTGTTATATCAACGAAAGACTGATTCTAGGCCATCAGAAAGAACACCAACTCCATCACCATCATCAACCCTCTCTCAGTCCGCCCTGTCCACCGCTACTTCCACCATATGCAGCTCTCAAGTTGCATGCTTAGACATTTAACCACCATGCACTTGCAAGCGTGGACGGACTACCAAACCTCACGTACCACATGTGCACCTGTTCCGAATGAAGGTACTCAGCAATGCTACATCACTTTCCCCACTGTAAGCCCACCGGTTAGCACACCACCAGCAGCAAATGTCAAGGTGTCGTCGCAAGGGCAAAGCAGTCATGGAATCACAATGTTATTGCTACGAAAGACTGAATCTAGGCCATCAGCAACACCACCTACACCATCACCAACCCTCTCAGTCCGCCATGTCCACTGCTAGTTCCACCATATGCAGCTCTCAAGTCCAGCTCACCCTACCAGAGACTCTGAGTAGGACAAGAAAGTATTCATCCTCTCATCCGCGTACACTGGCTTTGAACGTCCACATTGCCAAACTAATCTCGTTAGAGATGATGCCCTACCGGTTGGTTGAAAGCAAAGCTTTCCGCAAGCTCATGGCCTACGCAGTAACACGCTATGACCTACCCAGTCGGCACTTCTTTTCGCAAAAAGTCATCCCAGCCCTCCACATGCATGTGAAAGACCGGATTGTCCATGCACTCAAGCAATCAGTGAGTGGAAAGGTGCACCTCACAACAGATGCATGGTCCAGTAGGCATGGCCAGGGCCGTTACGTGTCCATCACTGCGCACTGGGTTAATGTGGTGGATGCAGGGTCCACAGGGGACAGTGGCGGTGGGACAGTGCTGCCTAGCCCACTGTATAGGAAACAGTTGGCTGTAGGCGTTCGACCCTCCTCCTCCAGAAGCGAAAGCTCGTCCACAGAGCGCAGTCGCATGACCACTCCATCCGCAGCTGTCAATGTTGCACATGAGTTGTCCCACTATCGAACAGCTAGTGGCAAGCGTCAGCAGGCTGTGTTGAAGATGATGTTTTTGGCCGACAACAGACACACCGCGGAGGTACTGGCCGACTACTTGCAGCGACAAACTGAGTCATGGCTGGGCAGTCTACATCTTGAGGCAGGCAAGGTAGTTAGTGATAACGGCTGGAATTTTGTGGCAGCCATAGCCCTTTCAAAACTCAGACACATACCTTGCCTGGCTCACACCTTGAACCTGGTGGTGCAGTGCTTCCTCAATAATTATCCGGAGTTAACAGCCCTGCTCCAGAAGGTGCGAAGACTGTGCTCGCACATCCGCCGGTCACCCGTACACTCCAGTCGCCTAATTATCGACGTTGCAACAAGGTGGAACTCCACCCTGCACATGGTTCAGAGGCTGTGCGAACAGAGGCAGGCTGTAAATCATTTGTGGGAGGATACACGGGCAAGCAGTTTGCAGGCAGACATGGAGTTGTCTGGTGTGCAGTGGTCGAAGCTGAAAGACCTCTCTAAAGTCCTTCAGTGTTTTGAGGAATGCACACGGCTAGTAAGCGCAGACGACGCCATCATAAGCATGAGCATCCCACTTATGCATCTGCTCATGCAAACTTTGACGCACATTAAGGAGCAGGCGTCTGCAGCCGAGGAGGAAGAGGAGGAGGGAAGCCTTGATGACAGTCAGCCATTGTCTGCTCAGGGAACTCTCCTGGACGAGGTGGAGGAAGAAGAGGAAGAGGAGGAGGAGGAGGATGATGGGGATGATTATTTTGGGGAGGAGGATGCTTCTCAGGGGGCAAGAAAAAATGTTGGCGTGGCAAGGTCAGGTACAGGGTTTGCGCGTGACTGGAGGGATGTTGATTTGCCAGAAAGGTCTCCTCCATCCAGCACTTGCAGTGCATCATTGACACCTGGAACATTGGCCCACATGTCTGATTATGCCTTGCAGATCCTAAAAAGGGACCCCCGCATTGCAAAAATGATGAACGATGACGACTACTGGTTGGCCAGCATCCTGGATCCATGCTATAAAGGCAAATTCCAAAACATCATGCTACAGGAGAACCTAGAGCTAATATTGGCTAACAAACAAGCAACTCTGGTAAACCGTTTGTTTGAGGCATTCCCAGCACACAGCGGCGGTGATGTTTTTCCAACGAGCTGTAGGGGGCAACATGGAAGAGGTGTTCGTGGTGCACATAGCCCAAGTGGCGTTGGACTCAGGGGTTTCATGACCATGTTGTGGACTGATTTTTCAAGTATCGCTCACACGACTGGTAATACTGCATCGATCGAAAGTGTCAGGAGACAGCACTTGTCAACTATGGTAACAAACTACTTCTCCTTCCATATCGATGTTCTCCCTCACCGGTCATTCCCCTTTGACTGTTGGGCCAGTAAACTTGACACCTGGCCTGAATTGGCACAATATGCCTTACAGGAGCTCGCTTGCCCTGCTGCTTGTGTGCTATCTGAACGAGTCTTCAGTGCTGCTGGATCAATCCTGACAGAAAAAAGGACCCGTCTGTCGACCCAAAATGTTGATGATCTAACCTTCATTAAAATGAACCATGCATGCGTTTCAAAGGATTTTGTCCCACCCTCCCCTGCTGACAAGTAGGTTGCCAGAAAAACGGCTTGCTTTTGGCCTCCTCTTCTGCGGACTTCTCCAATTACTCCATTTGCAGCTGCTGAATGTCCAACATCAACATATGCCATTTTTTCCACCTCCATAACTGGGCTACCTCCCCCCACAGGGCCGGGGTCACCACCTGGCACACGCACCCGTGCGAGTGCCGTTGCCCTGGACAAGTGGGTGGGCACACTCTTTGGCAACAGCACTGGCACAATGTCCCTCATAGTAGAATCAAGTGTCTCTGATGGTGGGGGCCATCAGACACACCGGCGTACTATGAAGGGCCCTGTGCCAGTACCGCTGCCCACGAGTGTGCCCCCCTGCTTGCTCAAGACACCAGCACTTGCAATACTTACCTCTCCCTGCTCCACCACTGTGTAGTCTGGCCTGTTAAATACTTCACTGGGGCTGCCAATACAAATTTGGTGAAATGATAGATGATCATTAAGACGTAGCTATGCCCTGTCCTGCTGGGCTCTATCTTCAGATGATCAATGGCTTCCATTTGTTATTAACGTCAACTCACAATGAGATGCAGTGCTGGTTTATCATCAGCTTTCACGGTTTTCCGACTCACAAATGTGTGACATTCCTGCCCACATTTTTAAATGTATCCTCTCATGCCAATCCAATAGAATCGCCTACGGCCTGTGGCTTGTGTCTTTTGCACTCCAAAGTTACCTGACAGATCATGATTGGCAGTGAGGAGAATGTCTACATCTGTCTCTGTGATCACAATTTGATGGAGATGAGTAACAGTGATGGGTTCCATGGTACTA
The DNA here is from genome assembly GCF_039654945.1 of Dendrobates tinctorius. Lineage (NCBI taxonomy): Eukaryota > Metazoa > Chordata > Amphibia > Anura > Dendrobatidae > Dendrobates > Dendrobates tinctorius. The sequence continues at coordinate 23,009,203 of NW_027361692.1, forward strand.
CGATACAGCAAACCTTTCTTCACAAGAACTGTTTTCGCTGTCTCCACAGACAAAGTAATTGAGGGTCAGCATCGACTCTGAGAATTCTCCTGGGAGTTTTTACCGTGATTAGTAATTCTAAAATTTATGCAATCAGTCGACTTTCCGTCTGTACTTGTATCCATCTTGTTTCCTCTTGCGGAGAGTCTGGACTGTCTTACTGAGACTGAAATATATATGAAGATTGAAAAATACCCCAACAGTGTATACTGGTGTAAGCTTCGAATACATAACCCTTTTTCTACTTTTTAGATTCTTGTCTAATCCATACTGAGGCTGTGAGTGTCTTTGTCGGACTCCAGAAAATATACACGCAGATTTTTAATGTTTAAACTTTGCTATATATACCTGCTATCCAGTGATACTGTACCCTTTCTCAACTCTCTACAATCACGTCAAATCCATACTGGGCCTGAGACCCTCTGAGTCTGCCTTCTGATATATAGACATAGGTTTTTAATGTTTAAACTATGCTATATATACCTGTTATTGGGTGATACTGTACCCTTTCTCAACTTTCTACAATCTTGTCGAATCCATACTCGGCCTGAGAACGTCTGAGTCTGAAACCTGATTAGAGATGAGCGGTGTTTGAGTTGACCTGTTCGCCAAGTTAAAATTCCTGCTGTTTTGGACGGTGTTCGAGCCGTTCGTCGAACTCGAACACTTTGCTTAAAATTCAGCTGTTCGAGGTTCCGTTCGAGAACGGTTCGTTCACCAAAAGCGTAACTTCATTTTCACATTAATATTGGTTTTCAATGTTAATTGACTGTTTCATGGCATAGTAGCGGTGTGTGGTAGCAAGCGGTGTAGTACACCTGTCAAGGAGCTACACCATGTGTGTTTCTAATTATTTTTGACCTGCACTTACTGGGAAATCCTCGTTCGCAGGGAAGAATTGTAATCCCAGATCCCCATCACTAACGGGGTTCAGCGGGTTATCTGTACCTGTAAGCGACACACTCTGGACCTTTCAGTGTAGCGTGCATGCAGCCCTGGACATGTAAGGGCATGATAGACCTGTTATTGATCGATCTCGCGTGCCAGAGCCTCGCGTGTCCCTCTAGTAAGCTTGACGCGTACCGCGGGGGCATGCCGGAGTCTCGCTTGTTAACTGAATTAAGCTGACAAATCGCTAGCACAACCAAAAATGGACATCCACCACCACCCACAGAATCAACAAAGCTTGCAATCTGTCAATCTTTTCTGTAGCTGGCATGGTTGAGGTTTACCGGGTAGAGTCAAATTAAGCCGCAGGCTCTACTCCTGGTGGTGCCCTTCTGGACATTCCTTTAAGGTTCAGCTTTGCAACCATACTGCCCCCCCGGAAACCAAACACTTTGCCTTCATGGACGCTGTTCGGAGGTTCGTGGGAATAACGCCGCCCGATCAGCAGTTGGCCTAATTTATGGTGGGATGTCCGACGGTATATGATTGTCTTCGATTTCAGATTTTTACTGTTTTTTGGTATTTTACATTTTTTTTCCAGCCTTTCTTGACTTCATAAGGGCATGACATGCCTATATCTGTGTCTCCTCCTCCTTTTACTCCTCCACCTCTTTTCTATATGTAGCTGCCGTTTTCCATATGTTATTTTTGTGTTCTGAGCATTTTGTCTGCTTTGGGACACCTTTTAAGGTGTTTTGTAATTGTTTTCTATGTGTTTGTATGTGTTTGTGTTTGCCTGCCATTGTTTTCAATGGTGTTTGACGTTGTTCGTCGAACATTCGACAAACATTCGACGAACTTGCCTCGTGTTCGACGAACCAAAATGAACTGGAACACTAGCGGGGTGGCTCAACACTACTCCTGAATATATAGACGTACATTTTTAATGTTTAAACTATGCTATATATACCTGGTATCTGGTGATACTGTACCCTTTCTGCCAGGAAGTCCTCCTCCACCCACCACTCTAAGTGTATCATTGACACCTGGAACATTGTCCCACATGTGTGATTATTTCTTGGGGATCTTCTTGTTATATTGTGGTGTGATCCATCTTGAGCGTGTGACAGTCTGTGGGTTACTCCTGCAATTTAGATGTACATTTAAAAATTACCCCAACACTAGTGTATACAGCTCTACGCTTATGATACATTACCCATTTACTGCTTTTTATATTCTGGTCTAATCCTAACTGACCAAGTGAGAGTTATTTTCTGACTGTGGAAATAAATACTGAGATTGACAAGAATTACCGCTACACTGTGTACAGCTGTACTCTTCAGATCCATTACCGTTTTATGGCTTTTTATATTGTGTTGTAATCCATACTGAGCCTGAGAGGGTCTGTGTCTGCCTCATGAAATATCTACGCAGATTTAGAATGTTTAAACTATACTATATATACACCTGCTATCTGATGATACTGTACACTTTTTCTACTTTTTATATTCTTGTCTAATCCATACTGAGCCTGTGAGCATCTCTGTGTGACTGATGGTATATATAGGGAGATTGACAATCATCCTTTGACTGTATAGAGCTGTACACTTCTAATACAGTACCATATATCTGATGTTATTTTGGGTTCATGTTCGGCAACATTTTGAAATTTGGTGGAAGAGGCCGCGGACGTGGGGGGGCCAGCTGGTGCTGATGGTGGTGGTGCATCTGCTGGTAGTGGCAAAAGCACAATAGCATCTAAGGCAGGAGGTGTTGAGCCTGCGTCATGGTCTGACTCTGGAACGCCTGGAAGGCTACTTTTTCTGGGAGTAGGTTAACCACTTTTAAAGACGGAGCATCAGGAACTGGTTTGGGCTTACATTGCCGAAACAGACTCCAGCAAATATGCCCTCCTCTTCAGAAGTTTCAAAAAATGCAAGCACTGAGTCATCAAGTGCTGACTCCTGGTCAGGAAGAACCCCTTTCCTTGTGTCCTTCACCCCCACCAAAAGTGAATGATGCAGCAGGCCACACTTCACATTAGTCCATGTAGCTCTTTCTATCATACCATGCCTTGGTTATCAAGTTCAAATCGTGAATTCCCCAGTCCAAGATGAATCTGACATGGAGTGTGGGTGGCCAGCCAGGGCAGTGGGGTTAATCGGTACCGGGCCGGTGTCTCAGAGGGATGTGTAACGTTGGTGGTGATGACCCGTTCCATGGCCCTGGGCGTCCATGCAAAGGGGTGACTAACATTTATAGGTGAATGATACGTGATGCCACTTGTGGTTTCTGATCAGATTGACCCGCGCTGCAGTGTCGCTTCTCTGGGACAGATGTTGTGGTGCAGCTAAGATGTAGAAGCCCTGCACAGGTAGGGCCATAGTCGCAGGGCAGATGAAAGAGTTGGTAGATGGTGTGCAGTGCAGGATGTAGCAGAGCTGTGTGCCAGGTGCAGGAGAAATTGACAGACATAGTCGTGCAGTTCCTTTACCTGTACTTGGTAAGTGCTGTCCCGGACCCAGAGTACAGATGGAGGAGTTGGTCAGCCTGGAAGAAAATTTGGAATTTTCTCTCTGCAGATAGGTAGTGTGACCTCCGTTCTAGCGCTTATCTGAGGTACTCGCAGTACTGAGTTCACTGAAGTTCCCCCTGTTGACTCTCTTTTGGAACTTTCTCGTATGGCAGGCAGCCATAGCCTTTTCCTTCTGGCTCACACACGTCGCTGCTGGGGCCTCCGAGCCTTAGTTGGGAACAGCATTTACAGCTGCTACTTGCTCTGGTTTCTGCTGCAGGACCGTCAGTGTCCCTACAAACTCGGAGACCGGAATCCCGACCATGCGCTCCAGCTAGGAGTGAGCCTTAACTCTGCTCATCCTCCAGCTCCCCTTCTCACGTCCACACACTTCCCCTTCCCGTCACAGAATGCCCTAACTTACCTCCTCCCGACCACAGAGAGCAGCTCCTCAGCAGTCAGGTTCAGAGGTCTCCCTGCAGCCCTGGAGTGGGAACTATGTTGTGTGTTGGTTTAACTGCTAGAGACATCCTTTGTTGCTCCCAGCATGACATTGCACTCCCTAGGAGGAAGGTAATGCCACTGTGGCGACCGTAATCCTGGGGGCGCCACAAGTGCACTGATGCCCAGCCACTGCTAGATGATTCTGCTGGTACATTGACCCAGACCACTACATTCCCCTCGCACTCTACACAGCCAGAATCTGACCCTGATGAAACTCAGGTTACCCTTCCCGCATACTATACCACCTTACACGGTGACAAAGAGGAAGGTGCAGATGAAAGTGCAGGTTCCTTGAGCAGGTGGGGGGCATACTCATGGGCGACGGCACTGGTACAGGGCCCCTCATAGTACGCAAAAGTGTCTCTGCCGGTGGGAGGGCCCACCACCCGCTGTCAGACACACCGCCGTACTATGAGGGGCCCTGTGCCAGTGCTGTCACCAACGAGTGGGCCCCCCTGCTTGCTCAGGATCACATCACTTGCAAAGTTGAAATACTTACCTTTCCCCGCTCCACCGCCGTGACGTCTTCCGCATTTCCTGACAGTGACATTCTGGTCAGAGAGCGCGATGACATTACATCTGCCTAAACAGTCCAAATGCAGTGAGATGGAAGATGGGGATGACGAGGAGTCCAGACTAGTACAGGGATTCCCTAGCGAGGAGACTTATTGAATTGTTTTCAATGTTGGGACAGCTATTTTTGGGGAGCACTATACTCTGGAGAATGATATATGAGGCCCACCATACACTGGAGCATTCCAAAGTGGACATCAGACACTGGAGCAGCATTTACAGGGCCCATTATACACTGGAGCATTAGAAATGGGGCCCATTATATATGGAGCATTATTTGGGCCCATAACACAGTGGAGCTTCATCCATGGGGACCAACATATACTGTAGCATTATGTGGAGCTCATCATATACTGTTTCAAACATTATATGGGACCAATGATTCTGTATGAAGAAATATATGGGCCTCATTACTCTGTATAGCGCACTATGTGGTGGCCATAATACTGTATGGAGTAATATACTGTCCGTTTTTGGAGCTATTGGAGAATTTAAAATGGATATCAGTCATGAGATGTAAGAAGTGAAGTATTTTTCATTGTACTATACCGCTATTTCTCTGCTGTATCAGAGGACCATGAATTGTGGCATGTGTTAAAAGAGCCCAGTGACACTCTTTGGCCCAGGGACCATGAAAATCTGGAGCCAGCCCTACCCCCCACAACTTCAGCCAAATAACCCCAAGTTTTCAATGCCTAACTATTATTATAAAGTAAATTAAGGTTGACAAGCTTAAGTAATAAGAATTGATGTTTTTGGCATTAAAATGGGCACTGTAGGTGTGTTTCCTGTCCTCCACTCCCTGCCGACCTTGGTTCCCCATTGACTTGCATTGGGTTTCGTGTTTCAGTCGGCCTTCGACTTTTCATGATAATCGGCCGATTTCGTTCGACCCGACTTTTGAGAAAGTCGGGTTTCATGTCTTGACCCGAAAAAAGGCAAAGTCGCTCATCTCTAATCATAGCATGTATAAAAGTAGAGGTAAGGAATGCAGCAGACATTTTGGTGTGAATTTGGATAGTTAGATGACATCATAGCTGAGAGCAAATCAATAGAGTTAGAAAGAAAAAGCAGTTAAACATTTAACAAATTCTGCAAATAGTATGTGCCATGGGTGTACCCATCGAGGGGCAGGGGGGCAGCTGCCCCCCCAGAAGCAGGGGCGCACAATGAAACAACACCTCCTGGCTGCGGCCAGGATTGATCTGGCCTGGCGGGGTAGCGGGAATTCCCCCAGTGGGCCCTTGGCTGAGGGAAGGAGAAGAGGAGGAGGAGAAGAACAAAAAAAGTCTGCAGTTTTAAGGGGCATGGGCCCTTTAAAAGTGCAGGCCATGTATGTGCAAGGACGTGCACACACAGCGTTCATTACCTGAACCGCCACGTCGTGCATCCCGATGTATTCCAGCAAGCGTGCACCCGGCGTATGATGTCAGTGTCATGCGAAAGGCACACATATTCACCGCTGGCCTCTGCTACGCCGGTGGCCATTTTACTTTGTGCGCGCCGGACCTGCAGAGAGGAGGAGGACGTCACCCAGCGCTGGGAGCGCAGGAAGGTAAGAGGAATTTTTTTTGTGTGTGTGTGCATGTGTGCATCGAGGGCCAGGCTGGAAACACATTGAGGGGACGAGGCTGGAGACACATGGGGGGATGAGGCAGGAGACACATTGGGGGAGACCAGGCTGGAGACACATTGAGGGGACTAGGCTGGAGACATATGGGGCAGATGAGGCTGGAGACACATGGGGCGGATGAGGCTGGAGACACATGGGGCAGATGAGGCTGGAGACACATGGGGGACCAGGCTGAAGACACATGAGGGGTCGAGGCGGAAGTCACATGGGGGATCAGGCTGAAGACACAAGGGGGCGAGGCTGGAGACACATGGGGTGGACGAGGCTGGAGACACATGGGGTGGACAAGGCTGGAGACACATGGGGTGGACAAGGCTGGAGACACATTGGGGCAAGGCTGGAGACACATGGGGGAATGAGGCTGGAGACACATGGGGGTACGAGGCTGGAGACACATGGGGGTACGAGGCTGGAGAAACATGGGGGGGCAAGGCTGTAGACTCATGGGGGGACAAGCCTGGAGACACATGGGGGTGCATGAGGCTGGAGACTCATGGGGGTGGATGAAGCTGGAGACACATGGGGGACCAGGCTGAAGACACATGGGGGCGATGAGGCTGGAGACACATGAGGGGATGAGGCTGGAGACACATGGGGGGATGAGGCTGGAGACACATAGGGGCGAGGCTGAAGACACATGGGGGAACGAGGCTGAAGACACATGAGGGCGATGAGGCTGGAGGCACATAGGATGAGGCTGGAGACACATGGGGGCGAGGCTGGAGACACATGGGGGAACGAGGCTGGAGACACATGGGGTGGACGAGGCTGGAGACATATGGGGTGGACAAGGCTGGAGACACATGGGGCGGACAAGGCATGAGACACATGGGGGCAAGGCTGGAGACACATGGGGGATGAGGCTGGAGACGCATGGGGGTACGAGGCTGGAGAAACATGGGGGGGCAAGGCTGTAGACACATGGGGGGACAAGCCTGGAGACACATGGGGTGGACGAGGTTGGAGACACATGGGGTGGTAGAGGTTGGAGACAAATGGGGGTGGACGAAGCTGGAGACACATGGGGGGACCAGGCTGAAGACACATGGGGGCGATGAGGCTGGAGACACATGAGGGGATGAGGCTGGAGACACATGGGGATGAGGCTGGAGAAACGGGGGTGAGGCTGGAGACACACATGGGGAGCGAGGCTGGAGACACATGGGGGATGAGGCTGGAGACACATGGGGTGGACGAGGCAGGAGACAGATGGGGTGGACTAGGCTGGAGACACATGGGGGGACCAGGCTGAAGACAAATGGGTGGGGATGAGGCTGGAGACACTTGGTGGGGGGATCAGACTGGAGACACTTGGTGGGGGGACCAGGCTGGAGACACTTGGGGGGAGGGGGACCAGGCTGGAGACACATGGAGGGGCAACCAGGCTGGAGACACATGGGGGCAGCAGGACAAGGTGCCAGGATGGATACATATGGGGGGCCAGTATGGATACATATGGAATGGAGCAGCACAAGGGGCCAGGATGATATATGGGGGGAGAAGCACAAGGAGCCAGGATAAATATATGGGGGGAGCAGCACAAGGAGCCAGGATGATATATGGGGGAGTAGCACGAGGGGCCAGGATGGATATATGTGGGGAGCAGCACAACAGGCCAGGATGGATATATGGGGGGATGGTAACACAAAGGACCAGGATGGATATATAGAGGGGAGCAGCACATGGTCACATGATTGATATATGGTGTGGAACAGCACAATGGACCAGGATGGATATATGGGGGGTGGCAGCACAAATTACTAGGATGGATATATGGTGGGGAGCAGCACATCAGCCCATGATTGTTACACTGGGGGGAGTACCCCAAAGGACCAGGATGGATATATAAGGGGAGCCGCACATGATCCCATGATTGATATATGGAGGGAGCAGCACAAGGGATGGATATATGGAGGGAGAAGGACAATGGACATATATGGGGGCCTGTATGGATAGCTGATGGGCAGGATGGATATCTGGAGCTCAGGCTGCAGATATTAGGGCCAGGCTAGACAAGGGCCATGGTGGGCCAGGATGGGTCATATTATAAACTAAAGGGTGCCAGGCTGGGCGAGATTATTAAATAAAGAGGGACTTAATTATTTTTGGGGGGCCAGCATGCTGCATTATTTTATGGAGACAAGTAGGATCCAGTTAGGGATATTATTGCTACTGTCATATAATTTACTTTTTAGGAAACTGTTTTCCATGGAGGGAGCAAAATGGGGGTCCTGTTACTATACAGTGTGGCACGGTGTTTCTTTTTTTTCATCTGACATAGTGTTGAAGCCGGGGAAAAAAGTGGGGAAAGTGCTCTGGAAGCAATCAGCTATTGACGACTGTGTGTTATATTTTGCAGAGATGAACCCTGGCTGTAAGATATGATGGTCTGTGCTGATGTAGAAAAGCGAGGACGAAGGACTTCAACTACAGACGTAACTGGTGAGTTCAGTGTATTACATGTACACGCACACTATACACTATATACAGAGCTCCTGTGTACAATGTCACTGGTGATCCCTGTATTACCTGTACACTTACTTGTACACTATATACATAGTTCCTGTGTTTGATGTCATTGGTGTTCACTGTAGTACCTGTACACTGACAGTATACACAAAGCTTCTGTGTATAAGGTCATTGGTGATCACTGTATTACCTGTACACTGACTCTATATACAGGGCTTCTGTCTATATTGTCACTGTTGATCTCTGTGTTACCTGTACACTGACCTTATACAGAGCTCCTGTGTATATTGTCATTGGTGATCACTGTATTACCTGTACATTATATACAGAGCTCCTGTGTTTAATGTCACTGGTGATCCCTGCATTACCTGTACACTATACACAGATCTCCCAAGTATAATGCCACTGGTGCTTACTGTATTACCTGTACACTATATACAGAGCTTCTGTGTACATTGTCATTGGTGATCACTAGAGTTGAGCGAAACGGGTCGAAAAATTTCAAAAGTCGCCGACTTTTGGCAAAGTCGGGTTTCATGAAACGAAACCCGACCCTAGGATGAGGTCGGCCACGAGGTCGGCAACTTACGCGCCAAAGTCGCGTTTCAAAATTTTGTTTTGCGCTCTTTTTCAGCCAATCAGGATCCACGGACACTGTGGGCAACGTGATGACATAGGCACGGGTCACCACCATCTTTCAGAAGGGCATGCAAGTGATTGGCTTGCTTTGGTGGGCGTCACAGGGGGTATAAAAGGGAGTGCACGCCGACCGCCATCTTACTTCTGCCGATCTCAGTATAGGGAGAGGTTGCTGCTGATTCTGTAGGGAGAGCGTTAGGCAGGGAAGAAGACAAAAAAACTGCTTCTGCTGCTAGCGATTTGGCCTGCACAACACACCAGTCACTGTGTGTGCAGTGCAAGGGGAGGCTATATAGTGGTGTATCAGTGGTGTTGGTTGTTGGGCTGCCTTCTAAGGCTTCCTGACATTCCTGCATTGCTGTTTACCCACTGCTCCGCAAACTGCTTTTTTAAAAGCAATCCCAATTTTTTTTTTTTTGTCCTGCTGAGAAGAAAAAAAAACTGCTTCTGCTGCTAGCAATTTGGCCTGCACAACACACCAGTCACTGTGTGTGCAGTGCAAAAGGAGGCTATATTGTGGTGTATCAGTGGTGTTGGTTGTTGGGCTGCCTTTTAAGGCTTCCTGACAGGCTGGCATTGCTGTTTACCCACTGCTCTGCAAACTGCTTTTTTAAAAGCAATCCAATCTCCCTTATCCTCTAGTCACTTTTGTCACAGCTGTGCCATCGAGCCTGTCACATAGCGCTCAGATATTCATTGGGCCTCACACAATCCAAAAGTGTCCAGTGTCCAAAAGTGTGTGCAGAGATTCAAAATCTCCCTTATCCTCTAGTGACTTTTGTCACATCTGTGCCATCGAGCCTGTCACATAGCGCTCAGATATTCATTGGGCCTCACACAATCCAAAAGTATCCAGTGTCCAAAAGTGTGTGCAGAGATTCAAAATCTCCCTTATCCTCTAGTCACTTTTGTCACAGCTGTGCCATCGAGCCTGTCACATAGCGCTCAGATATTCATTGGGCCTCACACAATCCAAAAGTGTCCAGTGTCCAAAAGTGTGTGCAGAGATTCAAAATCTCCCTTATCCTCTAGTGACTTTTGTCACAGCTGTGCCATCGAGCCTGTCACATAGCGCTCAGATATTCATTGGGCCTCACACAATCCAAAAGTGTCCAGTGTCCAAAAGTGTGTGCAGAGATTCAAAATCTCCCTTATCCTCTAGTGACTTTTGTCACAGCTGTGCCATCGAGCCTGTCACATAGCGCTCAGATATTCATTGGGCCTCACACAATCCAAAAGTGTCCAGTGTCCACAAGTGTCTGCAGAAATTCAAAATCTCCCCTGTCCTATAGACACCTTGTACCTTGTTTAACATTACTATATAGTTTGTTGGATTTTGTCTACATTTCTACCAAAAATGAGGAAGGCTGGTGGAAGAGGCCGTGGAATTGGGCGTGGGTTGGCAGCTGGTAATGATGGTGTTGGTGGTGGATCTGATGGTAGTGGCAAGAGCAAAATAGGACCGAATGCAGGAGGTGTTGAGCCTGCGTCATCGTCTGGCTACATAAGGCCTCGAACGCTTAGTTTTCTAGGAGTTGGCAAACCGCTTTTAAAGCCAGAGCATCAGGAAAAAGTTTTGTCTTACATTGCTGACTCAGCCTCCAGCTCTATCGCCTCCTCTTTTTCAGTTGTAAAAAGTAAAAGCACTGAGTCGTCATTGGAGGCTCATGTTCATGAACCACACCTTTCCTTGTGTCCTTCACCCCAACCAAGATTGAAGGATGACGCAGGCCATACTACTGATTACTCCATGGAGCTGTTTTCACATACCATGCCTGGATTATCAAGTCAAATGGTGAATTACCCAGGCCAAGATGAATCTGACATGGAGTGCACTGATGCACAGCCGCTGATGGATGATTCTGCTGGTACATTCACTCAGAGCACTACATTGTCTTCGCAGTGTACAGAGCCAGATTCTGACCCTGATGAGACTCAGGTGCCCCTTCCCGCACACTATACCACCATACACGGTGACACAGAGGAAGGTGCACATGACATAGAAGATGAGGTGATGGATGACCCAGTTGTTGACCCAGATTGGCATCCATTGGGGGAAGAGGGTGCTGCTTCCAATAGCTCAGATGAGGAGCATCCACAGCAGACATCGACATCGCAACAGCTGTTATCTGGCAGGCCCGGAGCACTCCAAAGACAGGTTCCAAACATCAAAAGAGTTGCTGGACAGCTTGTCCAGAGGGTCAAAAGATCACAGCGTGCTAGGCCGCAAAATGTCTGCCAAAGTAGGAAGAGTGCACTGTGGCACTTTTTTGAACAAAATCCTCATGATCAGGCCAAGGTTATCTGTAAGAAGTGTGCAAAGACCTTTAGCCGAGGGAAAAATCTGAAAAATTTGAATACCAGTTGCATGCTTAGACATTTAACCAGCATGCACTTGCAAGCGTGGACACAACACCAAACCTCAAGTGCCACATGTGCAACTGATCACAACGAAGGTAGTCAGCAACGCTACATTGTTTCCCCCACTGTAAGCCCACCGGTTAGCACAGCAGCAAATGTTGAGGTGTCGTTGCAAGGCCACAGCAGTCAGGGAATCCCACTGTTATATCAACGAAAGACTGATTCTAGGCCATCAGAAAGAACACCAACTTCATCACCATCATCAACCCTCTCTCAGTCCGCCCTGTCCACCGCTACTTCCACCATATGCAGCTCTCAAGTCCAGCTCACCCTCCCAGACACTATGAGTAGGTCAAGAAAGTACTCAGTCTCTCATCCGCGTACACTGGGTTTGAACGCCCACATTGCCAAACTAATCTCGTTTGAGATGATGCCCTTTCGGTTGGTGGAAAGCACAGCTTTCCGCGAACTCATGGCCTATGCAGTACCACGCTATGACCTACCCAGTCACCACTTCTCTCGCAAAGCCATCCCAGCCCTCCACCATCATGTGAAAGACCGCATTGTCCATGCACACAAGCAGTCAGTGAGCGGAAAGGTGCACCTCACAACTGATGCATGGTCCAGTCGGCATGGCCAGGGCCGTTACGTGTCCATCACTGCGCACTGGGTTAATGTGGTGGATGCAGGGTCCACAGGGGACAGCGGTGGTGGGACAGTGCTGCCTAGCCCACGGTATAGGAAACAGTTGGCTGTAGGCGTTCGACCCTCCTCCTCCTCCTCCAGAAGCGAAAGCTCGTCCACAGAGCGCAGTCGTACGAGCACTCCATCTGCAGCTGCCACTGTTGCACACGATGTGTCCCCCTATCGAGCAGCTAGTGGAAAGCGTCAGCAGGCTGTGTTGCAGATGATGTGTTTGGGCAACAGACACACCGCCGAGGTGCTGGCCGAGTACTTGAAGCAACAAACTGAGTCATGGCTGGGCAGTGTACATCTTGAGGCAGGCAAGGTAGTTAGTGATAACTGCCGTAATTTTGTGGCAGCCATAGCCCTTTCAAAACTCAGCCACATACCTTGCTTGTCTCACACCTTGAACCTGGTGGTGCAGTGCTTCCTCAAAAATTATCCGGAGTTAACAGCCCTGCTCCAGAAGGTGCGAAGACTGTGCGCGCACATCCGCTGGTCGCCTGTACACTCCGTTCGTATGCAGAAGCTGCAGCGATTGCTCCACCTTCCCAACCACCGCCTCATTATCGACATTGCAACAAGGTGGAACTCCACCCTGCACATGGTGGAGCAGCTGTGCGAGCAGAGGCAGGCCATAATGCATTTGTGGGAGGATACACGGCCAGGCACTTTGAGAGCAGACATGGAGTTGACAGGTGTGCAGTGGTCGAAGCTGAAAGACCTCTGTAAAGTCCTTCAGTGTTTTGAGGAATGCACACGGCTGGTAAGCGCAGACGACGCCATCCTAAGCATGAGCATCCCACTTATGCGTCTGCTCATGCAAACTTTGACGCACCTTAAGGAGCAAGCGTCTGCAGCCAATGTTGATGAGGAGGAAGAGGAGGAGGGAATCCTTGATGACATTCAGCCATTGTCTGCTCAGGGACCTCTCCTGGACGAGGTGGAGGAAGAAGAGGAGGAGGAGGAGGATGATGGGGATGATTACTTAGGGGAGGAGGATGCATCTCGTGGGGCAAGTGAAAATGTTGGCGTGGCAAGGTCTGGTACAGGGTTTGTGCGTGACTGGAGGGATGTGGATTTGCCAGAAAGTGCTCCTCCAGCCAGCACTCGCAGTGCATCATTGACACCGGGAACATTGGCCCACATGTCAGATTATGCCTTGCAGATCCTAAAAAGGGACCCACGCATTGCCAAAATGATGAACGATGACGACTACTGGTTGGCCAGCATCCTGGATCCACACTATAAAGGCAAATTACAAAACATCATGCCACAGGAGAACCTTGACCTAATATTGGCTAATAAACAAGCAACTCTGGTAAATCGGTTGCTTGAGGCATTCCCAGCACACAGCAGCGGTGATGGTTCTCACACGAGCCGTACGGGCCGGGGGCAGCTTGGCAGAGGTGTTCGTGGTGCACACAGCAGAAGTGGCGTTGGAGACAGGGGTTTCATGACAATGTTGTGGACTGATTTTTCAAATACCGCTCACACAACTGGTAATACTGCATCGATGGAAAGTGACAGGAGACATCAGTTGTCAACTATGGTTACAAACTACTTTTCCTCCCATATCGATGTTCTCCCACACAGGTCATTCCCCTTTGACTATTGGGCCGCTAAACTGGACACCTGGCCTGAATTGGCCCAATATGCCTTACAGGAGCTCGCTTGCCCAGCTGCAAGTGTGCTATCGGAAAGAGTCTTCAGTGCAGCTGGATCAATCCTGACAGAAAAAAGGACCCGTCTGTCAACCCAAAATGTGGATGATCTAACCTTCATTAAAATGAACCATGCATGGGTTTCCAAGGATTTTGTCCCACCTTCCCCTGATGACACATAGGGTGACAGAAAAATGGCTTGCTTTGGTCCACCTCTTCCTGGGACTTCACCTATTTCGCCTTTTGCATCAGCTGAATGTCCAACATCAACATATGCCACTTTCTAAAACTCCCTAACTGTGCTGCCTCCCCCCCCCATGGCCGGGGTCACCACCTAGCGCACGACACCGTGCGAATGCCGTTGCCCTGGACAGGTGGGTAGGCCGACTCTTGGGCGCGGGCACTGGCACAGGGTCCCTCATAGTGCAATCAAGTGTCTCTGACGGTGGTGGTGCACACCCGCCGTCAGACACACCGCTGTACTATGAGGGGCCCAGTGCCAGTACCGACGCCCACGAGTGGGCCCCCCTTGCTTGGGCAGGGCCCCAGCATTTGCAATCATTACCTCTCCCTGCTCCTCCGCTGTGTAATCTGGGCCGTCAAATCCATACTGTGCCTGACACCGTCTGAGCCTGCCTCCTGATGTATAGACATATATTTTGAATGTGTACGCTATCCATACATGTTATCTGGGGATACGGTACCCTTTCTAACCTTTGTGCAATCACGTGCAATCCATACTGGGCCTAACACCGTCTGAGCCTGCCTCCTGAGACATATTTTGAATGTGTACGCTATCCATACATGTTATCCGGGGAAATGGTACCCTTTCTAACCTTTGTGCAATCACGTGCAATCCATACTGGGCCTAACACCGTCTGAGCCTGCCTCCTGAGACATATATTTTGAATGTGTACGCTATCCATACATGTTATCCGGGGATACGGTACCCTTTCTAACCTTTGTGCAATCACATGCAATCCATACTGGGCCTAACACCGTCTGAGCCTGCCTCCTGAGACATATATTTTGAATGTGTACGCTATCCATACATGTTATCCGGGGAAACGGTACCCTTTCTAACCTTTGTGCAATCACGTGCAATCCATACTGGGCCTAACACCGTCTGAGCCTGCCTCCTGAGACATATATTTTGAATGTGTACGCTATCCATACATGTTATCCGGGGAAACGGTACCCTTTCTAACCTTTGTGCAATCACGTGCAATCCATACTGGGCCTAACACCGTCTGAGCCTGCCTCCTGAGACATATATTTTGAATGTGTACGCTATCCATACATGTTATCCGGGGAAACGGTACCCTTTCTAACCTTTGTGCAATCACGTACAATCCATACTGGGCCTAACACCGTCTGAGCCTGCCTCCTGAGACATATATTTTGAATGTGTACGCTATCCATACATGTTATCCGGGGAAACGGTACCCTTTCTAACCTTTGTGCAATCACGTGCAATCCATACTGGGCCTAACACCGTCTGAGCCTGCCTCCTGAGACATATATTTTGAATGTGTACGCTATCCATACATGTTATCCGGGGAAACGGTACCCTTTCTAACCTTTGTGCAATCACGTGCAATCCATACTGGGCCTAACACCGTCTGAGCCTGCCTCCTGAGACATATATTTTGAATGTGTACGCTATCCATACATGTTATCCGGGGATACGGTACCCTTTTTAACCTTTGTGCAATCACGTGCAATCCATACTGGGCCTAACACCGTCTGAGCCTGCCTCCTGAGACATATATTTTGAATGTGTACGCTATCCATACATGTTATCCGGGGAAACGGTACCCTTTCTAACCTTTGTGCAATCACGTACAATCCATACTGGGCCTAACACCGTCTGAGCCTGCCTCCTGAGACATATATTTTGAATGTGTACGCTATCCATACATGTTATCCGGGGAAACGGTACCCTTTCTAACCTTTGTGCAATCACGTGCAATCCATACTGGGCCTAACACCGTCTGAGCCTGCCTCCTGAGACATATATTTTGAATGTGTACGCTATCCATACATGTTATCCGGGGAAACGGTACCCTTTCTAACCTTTGTGCAATCACGTGCAATCCATACTGGGCCTAACACCGTCTGAGCCTGCCTCCTGAGACATATATTTTGAATGTGTACGCTATCCATACATGTTATCCGGGGATACGGTACCCTTTCTAACCTTTGTGCAATCACGTGCAATCCATACTGGGCGTGAGAACGGCTGGCGAGCTGTTAAGCAAGCTACAGCACCTGTGGTTTGCACACGTAAGTTTTTCATTTTTTCAGGAATGACGGTTATGCCTAATTCCGGAACTGCGGTTGACCTGCACTTACTGGGAAATCATTGTTCGCGGGTAATAATTGTAATCAGTGATCCCCATCACTAACGTTGTTCAGCGGGTTATCTGCACCTGTAAGCGACAAACGCTGGCCTTTTCAGTGTAGAGCACATGCAGCCACGGACATGTAAGGGCATGACACACCAGTTATTGGCCAATCTCATGTGCCAGAGCCTCACGTGTCCCTCTAGTAAGCCGGACTCGGACCGCGGGGCATGACAGAGTCTCGTTCGTTAATGGAATTAAGCTTGCAATGTGTGCATCTGTTCTGTAGCTGGCATGGTTGAGGTTTCCCAGGTGGAGTCGAATTTAACCGTAGGCTCCACTCCTGGTGGTGCCCTTCTGGACATTCCTTTAAGGTTCAGCTTTGCAACCATACTGCCCACGTAAAACAAACACTTTGCCTTCATGAACGCTGTTTGGAGGGTCATGACTCGTGGGAATAATGCCGCCCAATCAGTTAACCTGCTAGAGAGATCCTTCGTTGCTCCCAAGCATGACATCACACTCCCTAGGAAGAAGGTAATGCCACTGTGGCGACCGTACTCCTGGGGGCGACACAAGTGCACTGATGCCCAGCCACTGCTCGATGAATCTGCTGGTACATTGACCCAGACCACTACATTACCCTCGCACGCTACCCGGCCTGAATCTGACCCTGATGAAACTCAGGTTACCCTTCCCATATACAGTTCCATCTTACACGGTGACAAAGAGGAAGCTGCAGATGAAAGCTGGCCCACCCGCCATCAGACACACCACCGTACTATCAGGGGCCCTGTGCCAGTGCCGTCGCCAACGAGTGGGCCCCCCCTGCTTGCCCAGGATCACAGCACTTGCAAAGTTGAAATACTGTGCAGTGAGATGGAAGATGGGGACGACGAGGAGTCTAGACTAGTACAGGGATTCCCTAGCGAGGAGACTTATTTGATTGTTTTCAATGTTGGGACAGCAATTTTTGGGGAGCACTATACTCTGGAGAATGATAGATGGGGCCCACCATACACTGGAACATTCCAAAGGTGGACATCAGACACTGGAGCAGCATTTACAGGGCCCATTATACACTAGAGCATTAGAAATGGGGCCCATTATGTTTGGAGCATTATTTGGGCCCATAAGACAGTGGAGCTTCATCCATGGGGACCAACATATACTGTAGCATTATGTGGAGCTCATCATATACTGTTTCAAACATTATATGGGACCAATGATTCTGTATGGAGAAATAGATGGGCCTCGTCATGAGATGTAAAAAGTGAAGTATTTTTCATTGTACTATACCGCTATTTCTCTGCCGTATCGGAGCATGATGAGTTGTGGCATGTGTTAAAGGGGTGCTCTTTCGCCCAGGGCACATGAAAACCTGCAGCCAGCCCTCCCCCCCCACAACTTTAGCCAAATAACCCCCATTTTTCAGTGCGTAAGTTGTATTATGAAGTTAATTAAGGTTGACAAGCTTAAGTAAGAAGAATTGATGCTTTTGGCATTCAAATGGGCACTGTAGGTGTGTTTCCTGTCCTCCTCTCACTGCCGACTTTTATTCCCCATTGACTTACATTGGGTTTCGTGTTTCGGGACGACCCCGACTTTTCCCTATAATCGGACGATCTTGCTCAACCCGACTTTTGGAAAAGTCGGGTTTCACGAAACGAAACGCGACCCTAAAAAACCAAAAGTCGCTCAACTCTAGTGATCACTGTATTACTCGTACACAATACATTATATACAGAGCTCCTGTGTGTAAAGTCACTGGTGATCACTGTATTGCCTGTATACTGACACAATAGACAGAGCTCCTGTGTATAATGTCACTGGTGCTCACTGTATTTCCTATACACTATAGGCAGAGCTTCTGCATATAATGGCACTGGTGGTAATAGCAATGTTGTTAGTAATGTGGTTTGTATTCATTGTCAGTATTGTAGTATTCAATCACTGTTTGGTGGTAATTTTTGGTCTGGTCACGGTGTGGTGGTATTTGTCCCTAGTATGTGATATTTTCACACTTATGTCACTATGAGGTGGAATATGTAGTCTAGTTATGGTGTGGCCGTATTTCTTCTTGTATGTGGTATTATTCAGTCACTATGTGATCTGTTCATGGTGTGGTGGTATTTCTCCCCTGTATGTGGTATTATTGGTCTTGGTATAGGGGATTGTGTTGTGTATGGCGGTCATTTGTTCATTTTCGTTTCATTCACCTTTTTCGTTCTAAAATTTTACAACCTGAACGACCATGGCTTCCCCCCCTAGGTTTTGATCCTGGGTACGCCCATGGTATGTGTGACAGTACGTAGGTAAAGAAAGGTTAACATTCATTTACCCATAGCCATTTGTCTTCAGGTCAATTTGACATTGCTAAGACTATGGCCAGATTCATCATTTGCATTTTTTTAAGTCACTTTTTTGTCATCTCGCATTCAATTCAGAAATTTTGGCTCAAAGTCAAAAATGGACTTTTCTCCTGTCTTAACCTGCTTTTGTAACTTTTAGTTACAAAAGTTGCAATTTGGCACAAAAATTTGTGTAAATTGTGCCAATTTGGCTGCTGTTCTCAAAAATGCATTAGGGGAAACTGTAAGGAAATTGTGTCAGTATCTTTTGGAAGCATTGAGGTTAATATAAAGTTTTTCTTTATTTTTATATTTTTTATTTATTATGTCCTGGAGTCTCCAGAGACCCTAAAGCATAATGAGTGACATTGAATTTATGGAGAATAACTTTTCTACTAATCAAATTTACTAGATAAATCCATGAAAATTTTAATTGATTCACATACTTCTAACACTGTATTATTTGTGCTAAAATAGTAGAGCCTACCACAGTGTTCATGTACTTCCTTACAGCGTGTCAACCAACTCTACTAAATTGATACAAAGTTTCATTATGCCTATTCAGCAGTATGTATTGCTATGCTATGTTACTGCCTGACATGGTTCCTAATAGAAAACTTATCAACATCTAAAAATAGTAGACACCAGGAACTTAAAGGGGTTGTCCACTACTAGGACAAGCCCTTCTTAACCTAAATGTTAGGCCCTAATCTATATATATAATCGTCTTATCATGTCTGTCTGTAACCGAAATCGCGGGTGCAGGTGCAGCTGTTTGTAATGGTAAGCTGCGCCTGCCGCTGATCAGTCACGGCCGCCAGGCCGCAACCAATCAGCAGCGGGCGCAGTCGGGCGCTGCGCTCAATGGGGCGGCTGGCCTTGATCTGTACAAAAGAGAATTAAAATTAAAAAAATGTTATTCTCACCTTCCGACGGCCTCCGATCTTCATTCCACTCGCCCGGCCTCACGGTCCCAGTAATGCCTTGCGCCTTAGACGGGAGATGACATCACTCTCGCGAGAGCGCGATGTCGTCAGCGGTGTTTCGCGCAATGCATTACTGGGACCGTGAGGCCGGGCGCGTGGAAAGAAGATCGGAGGCTGTCGGAAGGTGAGTATATAACTATTTTTTTTTTAACAGAGACCATGCATACCAGGAAAGGGGGGTGAGGGGGACCATGCATACCAGCAATGGGGGGAGGGAGGGGGACCATACATACCAACAATGGGGGGGAGGGAGGGGGACCATATATACCAGCAATGGGGGGTGAGGGGGACCATGCATACCAGCAATGGGGGGGTGAGGGGGACCATGCATACCAGCAATGGGGGGAGGGAGGGGGTCCATGCATACCAGGAAAGGGGGGTGAGGGTGACCATACACACGATCAAAGGGGGGTGAGGGGGACCATGCATACCACCAATGGGGGGTGAGGGGGACCATGCATACCAGCAATGGGGGGAGGGAGGGGGACCATACATACCAGCAATGGGGAGGGAGGGGGACCATACATACCAGCAATGGGGGGTGAGGGGGACCATGCATACCAGCAATGGGGGGTGAGGGGGACCATGCATACCAGCAATGGGGGGGAGGGAGGGGGTCCATGCATAACAGGAAAGGGGGGTGAGGGTGACCATACACACCAGCAAAGGGGGGTGAGGGGGACCATGCATACCAGCAATGGGGGGAGGGAGGGGGACCATACATACCAGCAATGGGGGGAGGGAGGGGGACCATACATACCAGCAATGGGGGGTGAGGGGGACAATGCATACCAGCAATGGGGGGTGTGGGGACCATGCATACCAGCAATGGGGGGAGGGGGACCATGCATACCAGCAATGGGGGGAGGGAGGGGGACCATGCATACCACCAATGGGGGGGTGAGGGGGACCATGCATACCAGCAATGGGGCTGAGGGGGACCATGCATACCAGCAATGGGTGGAGGGGGACCATGCATACCAGCAATGGGGGAAGGGGATCATGCATACCAGGAAAGGGGAGTGAGGGTGACCATACATACCAGCAAAGGGGGGTGAGGGGGACCATGCATACCAGCAAAGGGGGGTGAGGGGGACCATGCATACCAGCACTTGGGGGGAGGGGGGACCATGCATACCAGGAAAGGGGGGTGAGGGTGACCATGCATACCAGGATAAGGGGGTGAGGATGACCATGCATTCCCCATTGACTTGCTTTGGGGTCGGGTTTCGGACGAAACTCTGACTTTTTTTGCCCTAGTCGGACCAGTTTCATTCGACTCAAATTTTGTTTCAGTCGGGTTTCACGAAACCCGATCCAACCAAAATTGCTCAACTCTACACGTGACACCTGACGCCACTGTCTCCACCTGAACACGAAGAGGAAGCTTGGTATCTGCTGAAGCCTTGGCTTCCTCTTCACGTCCAGTTTGTCCGAAGGAGGAGAAAGTGGTGCCAGGCATCATGTGTCATTCCACCGCATCACAGCCCCGGGAAGATGAGTTCTGACCATGGAAATGGCACCGACATGGGAGATGAGTATAGGTTTTATTATGTTATCAGTGCATAACATTTAGTTAAGGGGTTTTCCTAGTAGTGATTAACCCCTTTAAGATCAATTCACAGTACGTGGATGAACAAAACATATATTTATTATGCTTGCTTATATAGAACCATCATTTTTCGCAGCACTTTACAGCCATTGTCATCACTGTTCCAATTGGTGCTCACAATATAAATTTCCAATCAGTGTGTCTTTGGGGTGTGGAAGAAAATCCATGCACAAGGAGAAACATACAAATTCCTTACAGATATTGTCCTTTTGGGATTTTAACCCAGCTCTGCAATACAACAGTGCTAACAACTGGGAATAATGCTGGATACTCTGATTTCATAAATAACAGCTGAAATTACTAAATCTAAATAGTTACTGAAAAACATGATTTTTTTTCATTTGACAATGGAAAAGCAAGTCTTTTTCATGATCAGTTTTGTTTGCTGATTTCAGTTGGAAAATCACCCATCTTACACCAGTCTATCAATCAAGTAAATTTAGTTTCAAGGATTTACAGTTAGTAGTTTGTTATATAGCAACCATTAAAAACACATTGCTTGATTCTCTTGTGGATGTAACATAGAGTATGTGAATACATTTTAGGCTAATCAGGGCTGATTTATGACTCAAGTAGCAAATTGAAATCAAATCATCAAGATCTACTCAACAATATTGTACCCCTATTAGGAGCAACAGTTAACTCTTCAGTTGCCTGCTGCTCCAAATATATGTCACTTATGTTAAGAGAAAACATACTGCAGTGAACAGAAAAGTATACAGAAGATTCAATTAATTATATAGGCTGGCACACGTCATTAAAAGGCAATTTTAAGAGGTTGCTATTTAAAAATCAACTATATTTAGCCATCAAAGATAACAGCATCAATGTTGAAGCTGTAAAAAATTGAGTGTAAATAAGATATGAAAGAGTTATTTCAATATAGACATGTGAGATATTAATGATATATGTTGTTAATGTCTTATAATTATGGTCTGTGCACTGAAAGTCAGCACACGCCTATTTATAGGGGGACTACCGTTCTAAAGAATGGTGCAGGCCATTTGTAGATATGACATCCACTCATGAACAAAATTGTTGATGCCTTTTTGTTAAAGTAAGATAAACCCACAATGATCACTGAAATAACTTGAAACTGACAAAAGTAATTCTCAATTTAAATTTACTGCATAAGAACTAATGGAAATCAGGCATTGCTTTTGAATTGCGATTCAAAGAACATTTAAAAGAAAAATAATAAGTCCAAACATGATGTGAATGATGTCTGTCATGTCCGCCATGTCTGTCATGTCCGCCATGTCTGTCATGCCGCAAGATGCCTGGAGCAGTGTGCACGTGTGCCTTACCTCATGGCTGCATGCTGTTGCTGGGTAACCATCCGTCTCTGTCTGACTGCAATCCGCTGTATTCCTGGAAACCCCTGATCATGTGACCCTTCCTATGTTCCAGTCCTGCTCTGATTCTGCAATCCACTGTATTCCTGGAAACCCCTGATCATGTGACCCTTCCTATGTTTAGTCCTGCTCTGATTCTGCAATAAGCTGTATTCCTGGGAACCCCTAATCATGTGACCTTTCCTATGTTCCAGCCCTGCTCTGATTCTGCAATCCACTGTACTCCTGGAAACCCCTGATCATGTAACCTCCTCTATGGTTCTACCTAGGCTGTTCTAGCGATGCTCTCTATGATCCTGGAGGATCTGAACCCAAAGTCCCTCCCTGGTCCTGACCCGGAAGTACTGGTGCTATGGTGCTATATCAGACTGCCCCTACCTATGGTCAGGGCCTGAGTATCGTGTTGCTTCCCTGCTTGGTCTGCTCTGTCGCTCCCTGTATTCTGTGCCCCTGCACTCTGCCCTGTCATGCGTCTCTGCACACACTCTGTGCTTGTCCTCTGCCTCTTGTCTTGTGCCATGTCTTGTGTTGTATCTCGTGCTATGTTTGTCCTTGCCTTGCTTTGCCTTGTAGTACTTCCGCTGTTCCCTGCCTTTGCCTGTTTTGCCATGTCTGGTCTTTGCTATTCTGAGCCTTGTAGTGCTTCTCATGTTTCTTGTCTCTGCCTGGTTTTCCGTACTCTGTCCTTTGGTGCTCTCTTGCACATTTCCTTGTCTAGTCCCAAGGCCCTGCCTTGGCCTGGCTCTGGGCTTCGGCCTACGCTCCGCTGCTAGCTCTGTTCTCGCTCTGATCTGACTCTGTGTTTCTGCCTAAGTTTCCGCTCCATGTTCCGTACCTGCCTAGCTCTTCCTTGTTTCTTGTCTTGCTTTGCTTTGTTGCTTTGTGTGCCCTTTGCATGCGCCTGGCCTTCCTAGCCTCCTGTTTGTGCCTCAGCCGTGCCCGCCCTAGCCGTGCCCGCCTGCTTGTGCCTCAGCCGTGCTCATCGGTCAATGACAGCTGTGTCGCCTGCTATACCTCAGCCGGGTTCGCTGGAGTTTTTCCCACCTGTTAGTGCTGCAGACCGATCAGCTAGCTAGTGCCCCAGCTGTGCTCTCTATGCTTCCTTGCACTTCACGCTGTTTCTGCACTGTGCTCTACGTGCTCTCTATAGCACGCGCAGGTCCTCGCCTGCCCCTTGGCATACCTCCCCGTGCTTCTGTAAAAGTACACGCAGGTTTTGCCATGTAACCTGTCGTGCCCTCTTGCATGCACAGGCCCTATCCTTCACCCTGGCATGTCCCTTGCACGCGCAGGTTCTTTCCTTAGTCTGAACCCTGGCGTGACTCTTGGCACGCACTCTGTCTCAGAACCAGACCCTGGCATGCCTCTCTGTATGTGTAGGACTCTGCCTTGAACCTGACCCTGGCGTGTTCCTTTGCACATGCAGGACTCTGCTCTGAACCTGTCCATGGCATGTCCCTCTGCATGCGCAGGCCTCCATCCTTGTACTTGTCCCTGGCGTGCCCTCTGCACGCGCAGGCCTCCGTCCTTGAACCTGACCCTGGCGTGTTCCTTTGCACGTGCAAGACTCTGCTCTGAATCTGTCCCTGGCGTGTCCTTCTACACGCGCAGGCCTCCGTCCTTGTACCTGTCCCTGGCATGCTCCTCGGCATGCACAGGCACCCTGCCTTGAACCCTGGCGTGGATCCAAGCACGCACCCTGCCTTGAACCCTGGCTTGCCTGCCGGATTCCTGAAACCTGCCGACCGCTGCCAGAGGTCCGTAACCAGATGACTGCGGCCTGATGTCCGGAGCTGATTTCCGAAGCCTGATGCCTGGATCCTGTCGGTCGTTGCCAGTAGTCCGGAGTCCGATGCCATCGCACCCTGTCTTATCCTGGCGTGTCTCCTTGCACGCACCCTGCCTTGGACTCTGGCATGTCTCTCGGCGTGCACCATGTCTTGGACTCTGGCGTGTCCTAGCACGCATCCCTCCTCGGAACTCTTGTGTGATCCCTAACACGTACCCTGCCCTGGACTCCGGTATGTTTTCTGCACGTGTTATGTCTGAACGTTTGGCGTGCCCTTGCACACACCTTGCCGTGTTTCATCGTTGGTGCCCTGCATCTGATTCTCTGTTTTTGCCTTGTATCTGATTAAAGTGTGTAACCACGTTTGCTGAAGAAATCCTGTGACTTCGCTTTATGTTTCGTATCCTGTTCGTCCTGTTGCCTGACACTCAATAGTGTCTCCCTGAGCCGGCCGTCTGGTCCAACTGCTGTGGTGCTCACCCCCTTGGTCTTGCCCCTGACACTCCCTGTACAGGGGGTGGGTTCTCACTAGGTTCGCTCGCCCTAGGTGGGTGGGTGCCACGGCCCAGAGGGTCCACTCTAAAAGGAAAAACGACTCAGTGTAAGCTGACGCTCGTCACAATGTCAAGCTGACAGATATGCTGTCACAGGCCCAGAAGCAGCAGTGACAAGAATTCCTTCTTTCTAAGATAGACCTGTTTCATCATCACGGCTATGGCCAAGTGATCTCCACAAGCTGAGACAGCATACCAGGAATTGAAGCTAGCCTTGCGCAAACAGCCAGTGCAGGTAGCTTCTGACTCCTCCAAGGAGATTGTGGTCCAAACACTCATTATATGTCGGATTAGGTGCCGTCTTTTCTCAGTAAGTGAACTTCAAACAACACTAGATAAGGTGCATGAGTCAGAAACTATTAAAGAATCTTAGAATGTTTGAGTTGTTCAATGCAAGATTCATCAACTACTGTATCTTACTATGAGAAAAACTACTCCATTATGGAAAAGGAGTGTTTGGCCATCAAGTGGGCATTTGTCACTTTAAGTTATCATCTATTAGGCAAGAAATTCAGGTTAGTGTCAGACTATGCCCTGCTGAGTTGGATACGGGAGAAGAAAGGGAACAATAACCAAGTGATCAGGTTGTAGCTAGCACTTCAGGATTTTAGCATTTTTATGTAGAGCATAGGCCCGAGAAACTACATTGCAATGCTGAATGTCGCTCTGTCGAGAGTCTACTGTTTGATAATGGAAGGCGCCAGACCCCCCGGCTTTTGGCAGAGGGGGGGTATGTAAGGATAGGTCCTCGAGGAAAGATACAAGGTCTTCTCACTAAATTAGAATATCATCAAAAAGTTAATTTCAGTTCTTCAATATAAAAAGTGAAACTTATACATTATATAGAGTCATTGCAAGCAGAGTGATCTACAGTATTTCAAGTGTTTATTTCTGCTAATGTTGATGATTATGGCATACAGCCAATAATAACCCAAAAGTCATTATCTCAGTAAATTAGAATACGTTATAACGCCAGCTTAAAAATTTATTTTAAAACCTGAAATGTTGGCCTACTGAAATGTATGCTCAGTAAATGCACTCAATACTTCGTCTGGGCTCCTTTTTCATAAATTACTGCATTAATGCAGCGTGGCAGGGAGGTGATCAGCCTATAGCACTGCTGAGGTGTTAAGGAAGCCCAGGTTACTTTGATAGCAGCCTTCATCTTGTCTGCATTATTGGGTATGGTGTCTCTCATTTTCCTCTTAACAATACCCCATAGATTCTCCATGAGTTCATGGTCAGATGTGTGTTCTGGCCAACCAAGCACAGTGATACTGTTGTTTTTAAACCAGGTATTGGTACTTTGGTAGTATTGACAGTTGCCAAGTCCTGCTGGAGAATGAAATTTCCAGCTTCAAAAAGCTTGTCAGCAGAGGGAAGCATGAAGTGCTCTAAAATTTCCTGGTAGACAACTATGCTGACTTTGGTCTTGATAAAACACAGTGGACCTACATCAGCAGATGACATAAACTGACATAAATAAACTGGAGCAGTGGGCAGCAACTAACAAAATGTTTTTTAACAGGGAAGAATGCAAAGTACTACATCTGGGCAATAAAAATGAAAAAAGCATATACAGAATGGGAGGAATAGGGCTAAGCAACAGCACATGTGAAAAAGACTTGGGTATACTAATAGATCACAGACTGAATATGAGTCAACAGTGTGATGCAGCAGCAAAAAAGGCAAATGCAATTCTAGGATGTATTAACATAAGCATACAGTCTAGATCACGTGAAGTCATTATTGCCCTCTACTCCTCTTTGGTCAGACCTCCTCTGGAATACTGTGTCCAGTTTTGGGCGCCACATTTTAAAAAAGACATCAACAAACTGGAGCAAGGTCAGAAAAGAGCGACCAGAATGGTGACCAGTCTGCAAACCCTGTCTTATGAGGAAAGGTTGCAGGATTTGGGAATGTTTAGCTTGCAGAAGAAAAGACTGAGAGGAGACTTAATAGCTGTCTACAAATATCTCAAGGGCTGTCACATTGTTGAAGGATCATCTTTATTCTCATTTGCACAAGGAAAGACTAGGAGCAATGGGATGAAACTGAATGGGAGGAGACACAGATTAGATATTAGAAAAAACTTTTTGACAGAGTGATCAATGAGTGGAACAGGCTGCCATGAGAGGTGGTGAGTTCTCCTTCCATAGAAGTCTTCAAACAGAGGCTGGACAGACATCTGTCTGGAATGATTTAGTGAATCCTGCTTTGAGCAGGTGGTTGGACCAGATGGCCCAGGAGGTCCCTTCCAACTCTACAATTCTATGATTCTATGACATGGCTCCCCAAACCATCACTGATTGTGGAAACTTCACACTAGACCTCAAGCAGCTTGGATTGTGTGCCTCTCCACTCTTCCTCCAGACTACGGGACCTTGATTTCCAAATGAAATGCAAAATTTATTTTCATCTGCAAACAACACCTTGGACCACTGAGCAACAGTCCAGTTCTTTTTCTCCTTGGACCAGGATTGGTCTATTGGTCATGAGTGGTTTGACACAAGGAATTCGATACTTGTAGCCCATGAACTGGATATGTCTGTGTGTGGTGGCTCTTGAAGCAATTACTCCAGCAGAAGTCCACTCCATGTGAATCTCCACATTTTTGAACGGCCTTTTCTTAACAATCTTTTCAAGGCTGTGGTTATCCTGATTGATTGTGCACCTTTTTCTACCACACTTCTTCCTTCCACTCAACTTTCCATTAATATGCTTGGATACAGCACTCTGTGAACAGCCAACTTCTTTAGCAATGACCTTTTGTGGCTTACGCTTCTTGTGGATTGCTTCAATAACTGCCTTCTGGACATCTGTCAAGTCTCCAGTCTTGCCCATGATTGTGGAGCTTACTGAAACAGACTGAGAACTTTTTAAATGCTTAGGAAGCCTTTTCAGATGTTTTTGTTAATTATTCTAATTTACTGAGATAATGACTATTGGGTTTCATTGGCTGTAAGCCATAATAATCAACATAAATTAACACTTGAAATAGATCACTCTGTGTGTAATGACTTTATATAATATTTGAGTTTCACTTTTTGCATTGAAGAACTGCAATAAATTAACTTTTGAATGATATTCTAATTTATTGAGAAGCACTTGTGTATGTATAATCAAACGCCCGATGAGGTTTAGGACTAGAGATGAGCGAATATTTCAATGTTCGGTTCGGCTCACGATCGCTGAATTTGCAATATTCACCAATTTAATCGTTGATGAAAAACGGTGACTATAGCCAAACATACGCAGCACAAAAGCCGGTGTTTCCCACTCTGTGTGACAGTGTTGAAAACACCGGCGTAGCGCTTTTGATCAGCGGTGAGATCATCCCCACCGCTCAGAGAGCCACAGTTCCCACGCAGTCAGAAGACAGCGTGAGCGCTCAGCTGTGATCGGAGATATAAAGTTTACCTCCTCTCACTGGTGTCAGCAGATAGGACTACAGCTCCCATCAGCTGACACCTGCTGACGCCAATAGCAGCGAGAGCAGGAGCGGCAGATGGGTGAATTCATCAACCGCTCTTGTGCTGTAAATAAATAATTTAAAAAAAAACCTGCATGGGTTTTCCTGTATTTTTGATAACCAGCCAGGCAAAACTCATAGCTGGGGGCTGCAACCCTCTGCTGTCATCTTCAGCAAGGTTTGTTATCATGAATAACACGCCGTATTTTTAATTAAATAAATTAAAAAAAAAGCATGGGGTCCCCCCCATTTTTGACAAGCAGCCTTGCTAAAGCAGACAGCTGTGGGCCGGTATTCTCAGGCTGGTAAGGGGCCATGGATACAGCCCCCCAGCCTCAAAATAGGAGCCCGCAGCTGCCCAGATAAGGTACATCTATTAGATGTGCCAATTCTGGCACTTTGCCCTGCTCTTCCCACTTGCCTTGTAGTGGTGGCAAGTCGCGTTCATATTTGTGGGGTTGATGTCACCTTTGTATTGTCAGGTGACATCAAGCCCACACCTTAGTAATGGAGAGTTGTCTGTAAGGCACCTATCCATTACTAATCCTATAGTTACATGGTAAATTAAGACGCTGCCAGAATAAAGTCCTTTACTAGAAGTAAGACTAAACACAGCTTGCCATTTTATGTAAAAATAACAAACACAGTTATACTCACCTAACACCTAATTCCACCAAAGCCATTGTTCTCCTGTAAAAAAAACTAAAATAAAGAAACAACAATATACCATACCTGTCTGTCGTTCTGCCCCACGCCGCAATCCATGTCTGGGGGATTAATAGTTTTCAACCTGGACGGTGCCAATATGCGACCGTCCAGGTTGAGAACCACTGGGGAATGAACTACTGTGAGCGGAGCCTTAGTGACCAGCGGTGACATCATCGAGGTTACGTCCAGTCACTGAGGCTGCGTTCCCAGCAGGGCTGAACTGCTGTGAACTCAGGGAGATCCCCGCTAGCACCATAGGAAAAAGTCACTGAGTTCACTGCAGTTCATGCTCAGTGGCTTCACAGCAGATCACCGTGAGAATTTCTCTGTGTTAACGAGGACTTGTTTCCAGATTAGTAGATGACATTTTTTGCTCTTATTTTATCCACACTGCTGTTAAAAGAATGGTTAATTTCTGTTCTGTTCTTTAAACTGAATATAATACGAAAGAATACTCTTATGCAAGAATGACCTATGTTCCAGTTGTCATCTGTCTATGCACATACATTTTTATGGCCTGGTGTTTTTATTTCACAATTCCCAGAAATTGGTCAAGGCCAAATTGCTGTTTCCAAATTCTATGATGATATAGTATAACCTCCCAAAATTCTGTGGATTCAGCCCAATTCTTCCTGAGAGCTTCAACTTTTGAACCAGGTGACTGACACAAGGAAAGTACCCCCACATTTCTCATGTAATTTATCTTGTATCCCAGGATGTCTTTGAATTGTATAACTCATATTTCTGCCTAATTATTGTGTAATGCCTCAATTCCATTTGATCTTATAAAAGCACTATAAAAGATCACTATATCCAATAATAAATAGAGACTACTTGGAAAGACAACGCATGTGTGTCTCTCTGATTATTTTCGTCTTCTCTTAGATACCTGAGCTATAATAATACCTGAGGGTAGATCACAACAGAAAAATCCAGTCTTCGACATTGCTTCTCTTAGTGTTACTTTTTTTATCCATCATAAAGTTACAGGAATTTGGGCCTTATATAATGGTATTTTTTGTCTAAGACAAGAAAATAGTGTGACCAACGCCTCCCTGGTAAAGACACTAAATATTGGCAGTAAATAATAAGTCCAGAGCATAGCCTAAGTCGGCATGCTATAAGTGTGTATGCACACTCTCCTGCCAATTATCCGCTATAATAGCTGTTAAACTTACCAAAACAGGACAACAGGTTGGTGTCTTAAGCATCCCTAAATCAGATCTTCTGCCCCAGTTGGAAGCAGCATGCCAAAAAAAGCAGCGAAGATCTGAGTACCCAAGATGCCGAAAACTCTGCTGCTCCCGATGGAGGTGGCAAAAGGAGAAATGCAGTAGCGAGGCTGCAGAAGTTTGCCTGGAAACAGGGAACTTAAGGCAAGCAAAATGCTGACTGATGATTGGGGCCAGAGAAACGAGGCCACAGAATCCAACACAGGAGACTGCTCATCTGGGGACGGCCATTCTGAGGAGACTGGGGGACGGGCATCATTACAGCAGAGGAGCGGGAAAACACCACAAACAAATACTGCTAGAGATAAAGAACTATGAGGGACTTAATGACTGCTGTATCACAGGGCAACCAGTCTATTAATGTGTTGTCCTGGCAAGCGTGCAAAATAAGAGAACTTAAATATGATCAGGCTTGATTTGCAAAAAGTGGGCGAAAGAATCAGTGCTGTGAAAATCAGTGTTTCCACTCTTGAAGATTACATAAATAAGGTGGGGAAGGCTTGTAAGAAATCTATTATTGGAGAGGTGGGAGAGTTATGATACAAAATGGACAACCTATAAAATAGACTTCGCCACAATGACATCAGATTAGTGCGGTTCCCTGAAAAATCTGAAGGCTCGCACCCCACTGAAGAGACCACCAAGACCAATTTTAGCCAAGATTCTCCACTTTAAAGATAGAGCAACAATCCTAATGCTGGCAAGAGACCAACAAGACCTCACTTTTGATGGGCAAAAGATTTCTATTTTTACTGACTATTGAGATGCAAAAGAGGAGAGCTTGATTCACAGAGAGTAAGAAACGTTTATAGTATGTGGGAATAACCAACTCCATGATCTATCTGTTAAAGTTCAGAGTTGCTGCTTTTGATATCACTCACTCTTTCAAAGATCCAAAGCAAGCCTTTTAAATGGTTAGTCCTCATTGAAAAGAGAAACCAATTGACTGTTTTCCTCCTGATAAATGTCAGGTCCGACACTCGTCAGCAGGTCTGAGCTGAACCCAACAGGAGCAGACATAAACTTTTGAGTGAGGAGAGGTGTTACAAAGTCACTGGTAAGGTGCTAGAGGAGAGAGATGCTTAATGGCGTGATATAAAACCCAGAGATTTTTCTCCAGCACACTAAGTGCGGTGAGGGGTTAAAAGCTGATTTGTATAATGGGCTGAGTTTTATGTGGCTATCCATAGAGTGGGTGGGAGGATGTCCACCTTTTCTCCACCCCAGGGTATGGTCTGGGGCTTAAGTAGCTGGCCTCCAAAGGCAGCAGTGTTCAGTGTCTGGAGAGGAACACTCCAGAGAAAGGTTTGTGCTGGAACCAACCTGAACCATGTGTGTTCTGCTAGCGGTGAGGAGGAGGAGCCCCACTTTCAGAAGGACTTTGCTTTGTGCTACCATTTGGTTTTGTTTTCTTGTTTGCCCAGAGGGCCTTATTTGTTTTACTACACCTTGGTTTATGATAAACCAAAGGAAGTTCTTAAAGAGACAGTGTTCTCGTGTCTACCTCCATGTACAGCTAAGTGAGCAGATCTACCACAGTTGGTGGAGAATGCGGACAGCGTTCCCAGCAAACACGTATGATGGCTACAAGAGATATTGCATGTCCTGGGTGAAGGAGGCCACAAGCAAGCATACATCAGGCAAAATGGAGGACCTTCTTAAGCATCTGGTACAATCACAGCAACAGCAGCTCCAATAGCATCAGCAGCAACTACAGCAGCAACAGATGACTCAGCAGGAGACAAGTAAACTGCTTATACAATAAATGCAACAGCAGCACCAGCAGCAGAGTGACTTGCTCGCAGACGTGGCTTGTGGAAGATCGGCAGCCCCTTCCCCAAAGTCCAGGTGATGACACATACATCCGGAAGTCAGTAAGATGAGCCATGCAAAAAATTACCCTGTGTCATGATGAGGAAGCATTTTTGACTGTGTTTCAGCAGGTAGCAGAGTGATAGAAACTACCACCAGAGCAGTGGTACTGGCCCGCTATCTAACTGGTAAACCCCTAAAGGCTTATGATTTAGCGTTATAGGATGCCCAGGAATATGCCAAATTAAAAACTGAAATTTTGGCAAGCTGGGAGGGACTATGTGGGTCAGATAACAAAAGGTTCACCACTGGGCATATTATGGGGACAAACCACCTTTATCCCAAATGTTCTACTGCATCTTGTGCAAATATGGTTGCAGCTGAAATCCTCCACTCCAGCCCAGATGGTCGATTGGGTTGTCATGGACAGATTCTTGCACTCTCTTCCTAGGCTGGTGCAGACCTGGATTGCCCAGGGAAATCCACAGAATGACAATGAACTGGTGGGCTTAGTGGAACGGTACTAGGTGGTCGAGAGGTCCCTAAGAAAGCCAGGGGGTGGTGCATCCCCATACTGGGGTACCCAGCGGGAGCCTGAATGCCCAAAAGAGGGTTAGTAGAGCCACCACTGGGGGAGTCCTAGAGGAAGTGTTAAGGGCCTTTAGTAAAGACTTGCTCTGCTAGAGATGTCGCAGTTCGGGACATATAGCCTCCCGTTGTCCTTTGTCCTCCAAGGAGATGGACTACAGCCATCAGCCCGGTGAGTGTTCGCAGGCATGTCCTGTGACAATAAATGGGGTGCTACTGTCAGGACTCTTAGACTCAGGGAGCTGGTGTCCCTGGTAATACCACACTCCCCCATCAGATGATCCCAGAGAAACATGTGGGCATCCGCTGTATCCACAGGAATGCCAAGGACTACCTCATTGCCACATTGTCTATAAAAATGAGCTAGGGTACTGAGTCCCATAAGGTCGGGGGAGTCAAAGGTTTGCTACTCCCCGTGATAATCGGGCGTCACTTCAGCCTTTTCTGAGACTTGTGGGTGTCATGCCCGTCATGCCGGACATGCTACTTGCGCTGCATGATCCCCATTGTCATGCCTGTCATGTCTCATTGTCCCCAGGTCTGGGGCCCTGCGGGCGCCCCATGGGTCTTGCCTGTGTGTACAGGTGAACCTCATGACTGTTATGCCACACGCCTGGAGCAGTGTGCACGCACGCCTTACCTCATGGCTGCACGCTGTTGCTAGGTAACCATCCATCTCTGCTCTGATTCAGCAATCCTCTGTATTCCTGGAACCCCTGATCATGTGACCTTTCCTATGTTCCAGCACTGTCTGATTCTGCAATCCTCTGTATTCCTGGAACCCCTGATCATGTGACCTCTATGGTCCAGCCAGTTTGATCTAGCAGCACTCTCTATGACCCAGGAGGATCTGAACCGGAAGTCGTTCCCTGGTCCTGACCCGGAAGTCCAGGTGCTATGGTGCTATATCAGACCGCCCCTTCCTATGGTCGGGGCCTGAGTATCGTGTTGCTTCCCTGCATGGCTGCTTGGTCTGCTCGGTCACTCCCTGTATTCTGTGCCCCTGCACTCTGCCCTGTCGTGCATCTCTGCACACGCTCTGTGCTTGTACTCTGTCTCTTGTCTCGTACCATGTCTTGTGTTGTCTCTCGTGCCATGTTTGTCCTTGCCTTGCTTTGCCTTGTAGTACTTTCGCTGTTCTCTGCCTCAGCCTGTTTTGCTATGTCTTGCCTAAGCTCTTCCTTGCCTTGTTGTTCATCCTGTGTTCCGTGTCTAGTCTCAAGGCTCCGCCTTGACCCGGCTCTGGGCTTCAGCCTACGCTCCGCTGCTAGACTCTGTCCTATGGTGCTCTCTAGCACACTCCCTGACTAGTCTCAAGGCTCTGCCTTGACCCGGCTCTGGGCTTCGGCCTACGCTCCGCTGCTAGTTCTATGTCTCTGTCCTGAACCCTGACCCTGACGTGCCCTCTGCATGCGCAGGACCTTGCCTTGAACTCTGCCCCTGGCAAGCCCTCTGCATGCGCAGGACCATGTCTTGAATTCTGTGTCTAGTCTCTATTTTTCGTACGCCCCTGCACCTCTCGTACTAGGCTTTGCCATGCTGTCTCGCACATGTCTCTGTCCTGTACCATTGCCTAGCCCTGCCTTGTGGCTGCGTGCCCTCTTGCATGTGCCTGGTCATCCCATGCCCGCCTGTTTGTGCCTCAGCTGTGCTGCTCTAGCCGTGCCTGCCTGTGTGCCTCAGCCGTGCTCGCCGTCCAGTGCTATTGTGGTTTCCACCTGTCTGTGCCTCAGCCGTGCCGCCTCTAGTCATGCCCGCCTGTCTGTGCCTCCAGCCGATACCGCCTGCCGGTACCCTCAGTCATGGCTTCCGTGCTCCTTTGCACTCACACTGTTTCTCGCACTATGCGTTTTTGTGCTATTCTTGCACAAGTCTTTTGCTATCCTTGCTCTGTCCTGAACCTTGTTTCCCTGTTGTGTTCTGAGTTCCATGACCTGTCTTGAATCTTTGTCTTGCTTGTACCTTGTTCTGTGCTCTGCTCTTTGTCTTGAACCCTGACCCTGGCGTGCCCCTCTGCACACGCAGGACATCTGTCCTGAACTTCAAAGCCCAACGTGTTCTCTAGCACATGTGGGACCTGCCGCTAACCATGTACCCTGGCGTGCCTCCTAACACGGCCAGGACCATTCTTTGTACCGTGCCCCTGGTGTGCCTATAGCACACGCAGGACCTTAAATCTTGAATCCTGGCAGCTCCTCTAGCGTTCCCAGGACCTTGGACCTTGAACCCTGGTGTGTCCCCTATACACGCACCTTGCCTAGTGTGTTGAACACTGCCTTGCACCTTGCCTTGGACCCTGGCGTGTCCCTAGCATGCACTCTGCATTGAACTTTGCCTTCGACCCTGGCGTGTCCCTAGCACGCACCCAGCCTTGAACTTTGCCTTGAACCCTGGTTTGCCTGCCGGATGCCCGGATCCTGCCGATCGCTATCAGAGGTCCGGAACCTGATGACCCTGTTGATCGTTGCCTGCTGTCCGAAGTCCGACGTCATCATGCCTTTGCCTGTACCCAGGCATGCCATCTAGCATCTAGCCATGGACCTTGGCGTGCCCTTGCACGCACCTTGCTGTGTTTTCCCTGTGTTATCACGTCTTGCACCTGATGTTACCCTGAAGTTGTCCTTAATGAAGATACCTTGAACTTACGTCTTGTCTTATCTTGTTTCCTGCACGTCCCTGGTCATCAGACACTCACATTGTGTCTTCCTTGAGCCGGCCGTTTGGTCCCAGCAGTCGTGGTGGCTCAGCCCCTTGGTCTTGCCCCTGACACTCCCTGTATATGGGGTGGTTCCTCACAAGGTCAGCTCGCCCTCAGTGGGTGGGTGCCATGACTCAGAGGGTCCACTCTAGAGAAAAGTCGACTCAGCTGAAGCTGACTCCTCACAGTGGGGAAAAGCAGGGATACCAAGTGACGCAGACTGGAGCCAGCTTAACCCTGATGAATCCCCATCACAGTCAGAGGTGGATGAGTTCCCCCTGTGTGTCGAGGACGAGACGTGACCATTGAGTCTGAAATTCCTGAACTGGGGTTTCTGGGGAAATTTTGGGACTACTCATATGCGGTATCTTACCCTAAAAGGGGCATTTGAAACTGTGTCTGTGAAAAATGAGGTAGCCCATGAGCCGGGGGCTGACACCAGGTTCCTGTGCTCAGAAGTTAGTATCGGGTTACTCAATTGGGTCACCAAGCAGCAAGGGGAAGTATTAGAACATCTGTTAGTCCAGGGACCCTATAGACGTAGGGTACTAAATCTGGACCATTCTTATGTCTTGGAGGGGCATTTAAACATAAATAAAAACCAAAAACCCAAGAGGTAGTCCATATTTTCTCCCGGAAGGACCTGCCCAGCGAGGTTCTGATGGACCAAGGAACACTGTTCATGTCCAAGGTAATGAGAGAGTTATGAAAGCCTTCCAGATTACCCAACTCAGAACATCTGTGTACCATCCGCAGACGGACAGCCTTATGTAAAGATTCAACAAGACCTTGAAGTCTATGCTGAAGAAGGTCATGGAAAAGATTGGCCAGGACTGGGATTGCTTGTTACTGTACCAATTATTTTCCAGTAGAGAAGTCCCACATGCCTCTACAGGGTTCTCATCATTTTGAGCTGTTATATGGACGACACCCTCTGGGACATCTGGACATCGCAAAGGAGACCCAGGAAGCAGAGGTAACCCCCCACCGAATCATTATCGAACATGTGGCCCAGATGCAGGACAGGATTGTGAGTGTGATGCCGATTGTGAGGGAGAGCCTCCTTTAAACCCAACAGGCCCAGGTAAGGGTCTACAATTGGTTGGCAATACTGAAGTTTAGCCCTGGAGACCGGGTGTTGGTGTTGATCCCCACGGGGTAAAGTAAGTTTTACTATTATATTTTTGTCTGCATTAGCTCTAGGGCATTTTGTTGTCTTCATCTCTGCACTATTTGATATATTGTTTTCCTTCCTGTGATATCAGGGACGGTTAGGGAAGTGAGGGACAGTCCTCGTTGAGTGGGGGCGCCAATATCGTACTGTTTAGGGTGCCAACCTCCACGGCTAGGAAGGTATCAGCGAGGCCTAATATAGGGATGTTCAGAACTTTATACAAGATCTTTTTTCCATTTTTGGCATTTGCCAGGTCTTTTTGCACTGGGAAGGTGATTTTTAACAAAATATTGAATTAAACTGTATTTTTTAATGGGATTTGCATGTTCACCTACCTCTTATTCAAATCTCTATGAATTTTGACTTTTTTCTGTCTGCTGTTTAAAAATGAATTTTTGGAGACCTTGAGTCTTCTTTAGTGGCTTTGCTATCTAGTTTAGTGTAGGGACCCATAAGCATGGGGACCTTTGGCACAGGTGACGGGCTCATGTCATTTGGCCAAAATATCAACTAAAACCTCACTATTTTTGTATTTTTTGCACCATATTTTTCAGGATGCAGCCAAGCCCAGACACGTCTGCTCTAGAATGAGGGGTGTTCATAAAGCTATGCATTGAGAGTGCGCTGGCCAGCCCGCCTAATTGAATAGTAGGGGCGTGACTAATAGGCTGTGGACCAGACACTGTGCAGTACCTTTGTGTGAACAACGCCCTATGCGGGCCTTTATTGTGCAATTGTATACTGGGCAGGCACCCCCTCCAGGAATGGGTAGGTGGAGAGTGGCTGATTGATCTGGTATTTTGCACCTGTGTTGCGGACATCTTGCTATATGGGCCGGCTGCAACCTGTAGTGCATTTGTTTCAAGATTTGGGCAGGTAAGTGTTGCTGCCTTTTTGTCTGCTGTTTTTGTTTGTGTACCAGCTTTTTGAGGATTGACTACAGCTTTACAATGAAATTGAGATTTGTGGAGTTTTCTGACCATAGATCCAAAATGTAAATGTTTTGTTCACTGAATCACCTACAGTCATGGCAGAAAGTATTGGCACCCTTGAAATTGTTTCACAAAATGAAGTATTTTTCCCAGAAAATTATTGCAATTACACATGTTTTGTTATACACGTTTATTTCCTTTGTGTTTGTATTGGAACAACACTAAAAAAAACAGAAAAAAAGGCAAATTGAATCAGTTTGCAAAAGAAGAGTGATCCAAAATTCCAGTTGATATTTGTAAGAAACTTGTTAATGGTTATAGGATGCGATTGATTGCGGTTATTTATTCCAAAGCGAGTGCAACCAAGTTTTAAGTTGAGGGTGCCAACAACTCTGTCTGGATCATTTTGGGGGTTTAGTGCAGGGTTCCCCAACTCCAGTCCTCAATGCCCACCAACAGATCATGTTTACAGGATTTCCTGAGTATTGCTCAGGTGATAATTGCATCACCTGTGCAATACAAAGGAAATCCTGAAAACATGACCTGTTGGTGGGCCTTGAGGACTGGAGTTGGGGAACCCTTGTTTAGTGTGAAATTATGTCCAATCTGCCTTTTGTTCTCTGTTTTTTGTGTGTTGTTCCAATACACACAAAGGAAATAAACGTGTATAGCAAAACGTGTAATTGCAATGATTTGCTGGGAGAAATACTTCATTTTCTGGAATAAATTCAAGACTGCCAACACTTTTCGCCATGACTATATTTTTCACTTCTACCTTGTGAGATGGTGCTTCATCATGATGAAAAAAACATTGTTCATTATCATCACCAAATTGATCCTGAAATATAGGAGGAAATTGGTCTTAGAAGATGTTTAGATATCATCCGGTCCCCAGTTCGAAAGTAGCAGAGCCAGAATCAAAACAAAAAGGATATGTGACCCATAGAGATATCAACTTACATTAGCAGGGCAGGTAATAAAAGTGTTAGAAGAGTGTTAGGAAAAATTAGGACAATTCAAGGGAGCAAAATTAGTAATGGAAAACCTCTTTAAATTAATTTTCATGTCAATGAATGATTTTGCATTCCTTGAGTTAATGAAAATTTCCACTATAAAAACTAAAGCAGCAAACTTTGGAAAAACAAAAATTAATGTCAGTCTTACAACTTTTTGCCACGACCGTATAAGCAGGTATGATGGGTTATCAGATGAACTTTTGCCACCACATCCCATTGAGATCCTTAATACAAAAAATGCTTTGGTTCAGTATATGATTTATGGTGTGGGGCATAATGTTTCCATTATGAGAAAATATTCATGACTCGGAATACTACACAAACTGCTGACATTGCTTGTATACTAGCTGAAACCCATTCATTCTTAAATTGATTTAGTTAAAAAGCAATGCTTTAGAAACTATTGGCATACACAAAGTATCTACTAGATCTCAATAATGG
The DNA here is from genome assembly GCF_039654945.1 of Dendrobates tinctorius. Taxonomy (NCBI): domain Eukaryota; kingdom Metazoa; phylum Chordata; class Amphibia; order Anura; family Dendrobatidae; genus Dendrobates; species Dendrobates tinctorius. The sequence continues at coordinate 23,048,237 of NW_027361692.1, forward strand.
ATAGGCTTCACTATTTATAGTCCTGCTAAAATGCTTACATAATGACTTGTAAGTTGCAACCTTGAACTATCACATAAAACATAGTCAAGACCTATACTCTTCTAGAATTTCATAAGATTCTCTTAATGTATTCTTGCTTACTTTGTACTATATATTAAGGACCTAATAATTACATATATTTAATATGATTAGAATTTTTTTTCCTTTGCTTTGTGTAACTAGTTTCCAACCAACAACAAAATGTACATTGTGGCTCAGTGGCTAAATCCCACTGTGCAATGTACATTTTTTTTCAGGCTAATCAGTTAGAATCATAGAATCGTAGAGTTGGAAGGGACCTCCTGGGCCATCTGGTCCATCCCCCTGCTCAAAGCAGGATTTGCTAAACCATCCCAGAAAGATGTCTACCCAGCCTCTGTTTGAAGACTTCTATTGAAGGAGAACTCACCACCTCTCGTGGAAGCCTGTTCCACTTATTGATCACTCTAACTGTCAAAAAGTTTTTTGTAATTTCTAATCTGTGTCTCCTCCCATTCATTTTCATCCCATTGCTTCTAGTCTTTACTTGTGCAAATGAGAATAAAGATGATCGTTCTACTATGTGACAGCCCTTGAGATATTTGTAGACAGTTATTAAGTCTCCTCTCAGTCTTCTCTTTTGCAAGCTAAACATTCCCAAATCCTGCAACCTTTCCTCATAAGACAGGGTTTGCAGACCGGTCACCATTCTGGTCGCTGTTTTCTGAACTTGCTCCAGTTTGTTGATGTCTTTTTTAAAATGTGGCGCCCAAAACTGGATACAGTATTCCAGATGAGGTATGACCAAAGAGGAGTAGAGGGCAATAATGACTTCACGTGATCTAGACTGTATGCTTATGTTAATACACCCTAGAATTGCATTTGCCTTTTTTGCTGCTGCATCACACTGTTGACTCATATTCAGTCTGTGATATATTAGTATACCCAAGTCTTTTTCACATGTGCTGTTGCTTAGCCCTATTCCTCCCATTCTGTATATGCTTTTTTCATTTTTATTGCCCAGATGTAGTACTTTGCATTTTTCCCTCACGAATTGCTCACGAATTATCAATAGTAGGAAAGGGTCTAGCAGTAACCCCCATGCCTACCATCTTGCTACTCCTTTTAGACTTTGTCTTAGGCCTCATCTATCGGTCCGTGAAAGACAGGTACAGCACATGGATGGCATCTGCGTGCAGTCCATGTTTAACACTGCAAAGAATAGGAGAAGCTTTGTAATTTATTATGTATCCATTCATGAAAAACACTGATGATTGATGGTAAAAACAGACACACGGACCATACACTGATGATACTGGTACCGCGTTTTTACATACCTGTTTAAATACAGACGTGTGAATGAGCCATTATGGCAACAATTTATTCCAACTGTCAGTCATTTCCTAATGTCCTTTCTTTAAACTGAATTCACTTGATTAGTTATCACAGCGATCAAGCTGTTTGAAGTTCAATTACTTTAGTGGGACTAAAATAAAAAGTAAAAAACTACTATTTAAAGTTATAAAAAAAAAGGTAAAACACACTGAAAACATATTTTTCTCATTTAAAATACTTTATAATGGTATAACTACATCCATAACAACTCAACTAATTCAATTACGATGTTACTTAACCCTCGTGGTGAATGCTGGGAAAAAAAGTAAATAAAAAATAATGCCAGATGTGATGCTTTTGCCTGTCCCACTTCTCGAAAACCTGCCCCACACAAAAACTTACAAAAAACATTACCTATGCAAAAATAAAAATGTTAGCAGCCTTCAGATATTTATGCAGCTCTGGCAAAACTTAAGAGACCACTTCCAAATGTTCAATTTGTCTGATTTTTCTCTTTTGAGTAAAATGTGAATTGTTCTTTTAGTCTACAAACTTCTGACGACATGTCTCCGAATTTCCATGCAATAATTTTTTTTTTCTGAAAAGTAGAAATGGTCAAAATTTAAAAAACAAAACAGTGCTTTCAGACCTCAAATAATGCAAAGAAAACAAGTTCATAATCATTTAGGAACAACAATACTAATGTTTTAACTCAGGAAGAGTTCTGAAATCAATATTTTGTGGAATAACCATGCTTTCCACCAGTCTTTCACACTGCTTCTTGCACAAAATTTTAAACAGTTTTTTGTTTGATGGCTTGTGACTATCCATCATCCTCTTGATTACATTCCAGAGGTTTTCAATGGGGTTCAGTTCTGGAGAATGTGTTGCCCATGACAGGGTTTTGAAGTGTTGGTCTATTAATTTTTGCCAGAGCTTTATATAGTTATACTGTATATATTGTGGCAGATCGGCTCACTTAGCTGCTCCTCAAGGTAGACACAGGCACATGTGGGGTTAAAGTCTCTTGGGTGGTTTATTGTATCATAAACCCCAAAATAGTAACAGAAGAACAGCCTTTCTGGCTCATTCATAAGCAGTCCTGCGCAGCACTTCTGGGCCAACATGTATGGCAGCTCTCACAGGAGTGTCAGCCTAGGGCTTGCTTGCCTCTATAAAACACAAAACAAAGAAAAAAAATGGAGATTTCTTTCCCCAGCCACACCCTTGAGGTGAAGATATGGTGAGTAGGCATCCCGCCCATCTCTTACCTACTCACCTAAAAACCCACCCATAACATGGCCGCTTAACTCCTTCAGCACATATCATGCAGAAAAGAAACTTCTAGATCACAGAGGAAAGCAGTCTCCGTGACACATATCTCCCCTCACATATCGTGCCAGTGATACTGTCACAATATATATTTGTATATTTATTCTGTATATTTCTGTAGCATATATATAAAGTATTCATTCCATGTGAAGTGAGCTTTTTTACATTTGTTCACATTACACCTGCAGACTTAAATTTATTTTATTGGGCTTTTATGTGATATACCAATACAAAGTTGCAAGTATTTGTGAAATGTAAGGGAAATGATACATGGTTTTATAAATATTTTTCAAATATGAATCTGAAAAGTGTAATATTAATTTTTATTCACCCCCTGTACACTGATACCTTAAATAAAATTCTGAGTGAACAATAGACTGAAGTAGATCAAGGGGTCATGGAAGTCATGATAAGGCTTCCACAGAGCCTTGATTTCATTGAGTCTGTCTGGGATTACATGAAGAAACAGAAGGATTAGTGCATGCATACATCCACAAAAGATGTGTGGCTAGTTCTCCAAGACATTTTGAACAACCTTTCTGCTAGAAGAATTTCAGTTTTGGAAGGAAAGGGTAGTCACACCAAGCATTGATTTAATTTGCTTTGCATCATTCTTTCACACCTGCCTAAAAATACCTAAAAATATTGAACTGTACCAAACAACTCCCATCTCCGCCCATCCTTTGTTCATGACTGTATATCTGCAGGTAAATATAATTTTCCGGGGTGACAGGTTCCCGTTAAAGGTCCTGTTACATTTAGCGATACATCAGTGATCCCGACAAGATATGACCTGGTCAGGATCGCTGGTGCATTGCTAAATGGTCACTAGTGAGCTGCCAAACAGGCAGATCTCACAGCAGTGCAGCAGCGGTCGGCGGTCGTTACTTACCTGTCAGACGGCAGCTCTGATGACGACTTCCTCCCGCATCCATGAGTCGCTCATCGGCGCCAGCAGGAAGCCGGCGACGAGAAATGGACCAGGACGATGTCACGCGATCAGCGATATCCAGCGGGGGGGCCGGTCAGAGGTAAGTGTCACATGTAGCGAGATCACTAGCGATATTGCAGTTGCGTCACAAAATCGATGACGCTTGAGCGATATCGCTAACAATATCGCTATGTGTAAAAGGCCCTTAAGGCTTTCACCTTGTTGTCTCTTGAATCACTTTTTAAAATGTTTTGACTCAAAACCATGATAATTCTATTTTACACAATTGTTTCTTTATTTTTTGCCAAAATACTTTTGCGTTGAATTATCACTTAGTATGAAACATTCAGTGGTCTTTTTTCTTTTTCTGTAGGATTATAATGATGAAATAAGACAAGAACAGTTACGAGAGCTGTCTTATTTAAATGGTTCTGAAGAGTCCAGTCATGGAAAAGTAGCAAGAGGTAGAGGAATAAGATTGGCTGCAACCACAGTTGGCAGGTGAGGAATGCAGTCAGCACCATAACATTACCTGGGAGTATGGTGTCACACAGGCACATTGAATGGGCCTCATTTGGATCCTATAGTAACTAAATCCAAATCCATTTGTATATGACTCCTGTACCAAGTTGCCACACCAAGCTACTATTGTTAATGGCTTTTTCAAGTCATTGACTGGTTTAGTGCACTAAAGATAAAAGTTTACTTGTCCCAAATTGAATTTATAAACTTTATTAATCATCCATGGGTTCATACCAGCACTTACGAAATGTGTTGAATCTAATGTTAAATCACAATGTGAAAAGGCTTGTTAAATGCTGAATATAAAGTAAATAGTGAAATCTGTGCAAATTGGTCTGAGTATGGACTACAATTCACGGACAGGCCACAGGTCTCCTGACCTTAGAATCTTATGAGGTTGGGAGTCCCATGGCCAATGTGTGCATTGTGGTCCGTGCCCTCACCATATTGAACAGACGTCTGCATGAGTCTGTACAAGCTATTCATACCTTATATTCAGGAAGAAAAGCAACGTGCATGTGTACAAAGTGGGGGAAGGGGAAACAAGAAAGCAAAACCGTATTTGAATGGGGGTAGTCAGCAATATGAAGTTAATTCTTGTGTTCTGCTTTAGGAATCGGGGAGGAGCCATTCCACATCCTCTGCCCGGACGTGGCACACCAGTACCGAGAAGTTCCCCAATATCACGAGTAGCATTGTCACTACCACCAGTAGCTCGTGGTGTTGCTGTAGCACGGACAAGGGGAGTTCCAGCTGCACCCGGCTTTAGAGCACCACCACCTGCCATTGAGACCTATGATGATTATGTAAGTTTTTATGACTATCATAACATTTCATATATTTTACAATATACCCATACAGGAGTTCCCTTATTGGAAAAAAGAGAGAAGTCGGCGCTTTCTGACAGTAGTAAGTTTAAAAAAGAGAGATTAAAATAAAAAACAAAAAAATTGTTCACCTGATGGAGTTGTGCATATTTGGGCACAATTCTTAAGAATGCATGAAATAAATCCCAATAGGTGCAGTCAACCTGGTGTGCTGATGGAAGTTAATGCAAGGGAGTTCAAGCAGTGCGTAATGATGGTAGAGATATCAGGTGAAGGACTCTCCCACGATGGCAGATGTAATCACATGGAAAAATTACCCAAAAAAAATCCAGAAGAATAAAATAAATTAAAATTGTATTTGAAAATACAGCAGCATTTCAGCTGTGTCCAGGCAACTAAAGAAGGCTGGATATACATATTGTGTTTTTAAGCAAGATTTTCCTTTTATTTTATTCTACTGACACTTTTTGGGTAATTTTTCCATTTGGTTACATCTGCTCTCATGGGAGCGCCCTTCACCTCGTATCTCTACCCTCAAATATTTTACAATTCAACACTTCCAATTTTATGTTATTGTAATGTAACAATATCATCAACTGCCTTTTTATTGATACGGTCATATGTATAACATTTTGGCTAACAAAAAAATATTTGCATGACAAAAATTTTAATTAAGCTCTTGTTATTATGTAACAAAATAAATCAATAAATTCTTATTTCCTACCCAAAATGCTTTTGTATAAAGCAATTTATGAAATTAAAGCGATTGAGAAGTGCAAGAATAAGACATGGAAATATAAGTCTAGTATTATTTGATTAAATCCTAAATTATATTTAGTGGAATCAGAACAGCTGGATGGCATATTGATTAAATAAAACTGATTAGATATTGTGCCAGAAGCACTTACATGAAGAGCTAAGGCTCAGCTGACAAGCATCTGGTGATACTTGAAAAATCCAATTGTATTTCTGTAATAGCAGTAAAGTGTGAAGATTTTATTATGGGAAAGTGTGAGTGGTTTAGCCAAGCATCTTATAGCGGGGGAGCGCTGATGGTAACCAAAACCGCTTTTACGTTGTTTTATGCATCACTGGCATTTTCAGCCAGGGTCTACGCTGAAGAAAAATAAAACATCATAGAAAATAATTATTCTGAAATTTTTAATTAAAGTTTCTTGACAATGTATTAAGTTGATTGTACTGCTGGAGAATGTTTTATGGAAAGAACAGCAATACAGTTCTGCACATTTGCGCCGTTTCTTTTTTTCATACATTTAATCATTTAGTTGCTCCCGGCGTACTTTCCTTTTTGTCATTAAATGAAACCTTGGTCATTTAATTGCCAGTCATCTTATTGAACTTACATGAAAGAAATGGGTTCTTAACTTAAAGCGTGTGATGTAAATGAAAAATCAGCTAAAATCTATGCAAATGAAAATTATGCCAGGAATATTAGTTTTCTGATTATTCCATTCTCATTAGTATTTGCTGAACATTCATCACAAACCTCTAAATTTGATTATTTAAATTGGAATTTGTAACTGAAATAAACTCAAGTTGTTGACTGTGCAAGCCTTCAATTGCTCAGTGCCATTTATGCTCTGCCCTGGTGGAGTCTTCTACCCCACCAGGTATGGTTGAACTTTTATGGTACCCCTGAGAATGCAATTTATTAATAAACTATTTGAAAATTAGAAACATTGATATACAGTGATAAATGTTAAAGAGGATTTCTGGTTTTGGAAAACCTCTTTTCCATAGCTGCAGTTTTGGAGAAATAAATTGTGCTTTATTCACCCTTTCCCAGGCCAGCACTGAGTCCCTGCAGCCGCTCACATTATCGGGTATTATTTGCAGTCTTGACATAACGTTGACAGCGCTGCAGTCAATAACTGAGCTTTGCAGCTCTGCCTGAGCTCGTTGAATGGCTGCAGTGCTGTAGACATAACATCAGCTCTACCCACAATAGCAGACATTGGGAGCAATGGCGTAGACTCAGCGCTGGTTTTGGGGAGAGTGAATAAAGCACAGTTTGTATTTGTTAAACCAAACTGCAGTCAGGGGACAATATTTATACTAAAAATATAAACAAGGTTTATATGAAACCAGAAAGCCCTTTTAAGTAATGTAGAATTTATATGACCATAGGGTTAAAATTTTATTACTGAAGAAGTTTGTCCCATTTGGTCAACCTTCTTTATTTGAGGGCATCTTGGCTGCTGGAACTATAATTATTCAACTATTACTTCCATAATAGGTTGCAAATGCCCTCTTATTTCTCCTTCAATGACTTAACTTTAAAATGTAATAATTCACAATAACTGTTCCAATGGTTAAAGGGAATCTGCCATCAGGTTTTTACTACCTTATCTGAGAGCACCATAATGTAGGCAAACAGAAGCTGAATCCAACGATGTATCACTTAGATTCCTGGATGCAACCGTTCTGGCACAGAGTTTTTAGATTTAACAATGTGGCAGAGCTGAGAAAGCTAACCCCGCCCACACCAGGCTCTCTGGATACATAGTCTATAGACAGTGAGGTGTTTATCACAGATGGGTTGACCAGGGCTCACACACTTCTGTAATCTGAACAATGATAATCACAAGGTGATAAAACGTTCAGAATAAATAAACAACAGCACACAGCCTGACATGTAACACATCCCTACATTCTGGGTTTTGACCTTTACCTCATACTGCCTTCAGATTACATAGCAAAATCCCGCTGACAGATTCCCATTAAGGCTAAATTCACACTAGGTGTTTTTGCAGCGTTTTCGCTGCTTTTTTATGCTAATTTTCATCTGCGTTGTACAGTACCAGCAAAGCCTATACGATTTTTCAGAACTCTCATGCACACACATTGTTTTTTTTTTGTCATCAGGATTTTGTGCATGTTTTTTGGACATAGAGCATGTCACTTCTTTTAGCTTTTTTCACCCATTGACTTGATTGGGTGGTGAAAAAACGCAGGTATCAGGTTTTGCTGCGTTTTTTGGTGCCCAAACCTGATTCTATGGAATAGAACTTTTTTCTCAACACTTAACTTTATCAGCATGCACAAGAGATAAATCTACCATGCCAAAGCTGCAAAAAAACGCATAAAAAATGAGAAAAAACATGGAAAATATGCTTATTGTGATCAGACCGTTTGAAAAGAGGTGTATTGCCGACACCTACTCCTGTGATTGTCTCAGCTGAAATTGAAATCTACCTGGGTGTAAGCTGGACACCAGACAACTGAGGGAATATGGGTGCACACCAAAAAATGAAGGAATCAACTGTAGTCCAAAAAAAGAGAAAAAAAGGTGGCACTCACCATCCGATAAAATTTTCCCTTATTTAGTCCATGACACAGGTACAGCGGGAGAGGAGCACTGTACCCGTTGAAGCGCAGTCAGCGCAAAATGGCCGTTGTCCACAGAAGGTATCCGCTCCTCTCCCGCTGTACCCGTGTCATGGACTAAATAAAGGAATGTTTTTTCAGATGGTGAGTGCCACATTTTTTTCCTCTGTTTTTGGACTACATATGCTTAGTGTGAACTTACCCTAATAGAGAAATCCCTTTCTATAATTTGTTTTAAAAGGGTATAAAGGATATCTTTCCATAGATGGCATACTATTCTGCATCATTGTAAAGAGTTTAGATGGGTTTTCCCAGCACAGTCATTGATAGGATATTGATAAAATATATGATTAAACTCTGATTTATAATTTTACAGTAATCCGAGATGCCTACTAGACCCATCGGTGCTCCTTCTTTTTTGTATTGACACATTACCACCTTACCACCCCTGATCAGACATGGCCCCTGTAATAGAGTGTTACAATACCTGAAAATGTTCATAACATAATAAAGCTAAATTTGAGCTGGAATTTGACTATTTGAGTTTAACAGATAATACATAGTTTAGCATTCCCCAATAAATACTCCAGACTATGGAGGAGATTTATTATCCCCTGTATGCCAGAAAACTGGCAACAAAAGTTGAAAAAATCATTGCCAGTGGTATTTGCACTTTAAAATGGCCGACGAGCTCTAAATACGTCTGTTTTAGTAAAATGAACGCCCTGTGAAACAACAATGCTCCATATTGTGCCATTTCTCTGTTAAGGTACAGTATATGCACATGCGGCAGGTTTATTGTAGAAATTGTTTTCACAGAAAGCACTTGTATTTCTGCAAGCCTCAATCAGATGAAAATGGACAGTGTCACGCATTTCTTAAAGGGAACCTGTCATCAAGAAAATGACTAAATGTTCTTTAACCCCTTCACGACCTTTGATGCCACGTAGGCGTCATGAAAAGTCGTGCCAGAACGACCCATGACGCCTATGTGGCGTCATGACTTTAAAGCCCCCCTGCGGGTCGGGTGACCTAGGTCACTGAAAGGTCACCCGACCCGCAGATACAGGGGGCTTTGTTCTTCGCCACAGGGGGCGTGGCTTCACCCCGACGTGGCTACGATCGCTCTGATTGGCTGTTAAAAGTGAAACAGCCAATCAGAGCGATAGTAATATTTCATCAATGAAAATTGATGAAATATTACAATCCAGCCATGGCCGATGCTGCTGTAGCATCGGACATGGCTGGAGACACCGATTCCACCCCCCCCACCGGCGATCGCCCCCCCGCAACTGAATGACAGCGGCGATCTGCCGCCGCTGTCATGATCTGCCCCCCTCCCATTCCCTTCTCTCCCTGCCAGCTTCCGATCCCCCCCTCACCCCATCTCACCTCCCCCGGCACCTTCTAAGTCCCCCCATCGCTCCCGGTGTCCGGCGGGTCCGGTTCATGGGCGCCGCCATCTTAGAAAATGGCGGGCGCATGCGCAGTGCGCCTGCCCGAATCTGCCGGCTGCAGATTTAATTCTTTCATTTTGATCACTCTCACAGTAATCAAAATGAAAGAAAAAGTAAATAAACCCCCCGATTATCACCCCCATAGGTAGGCACCACTAATAAAATAAAGAAAATATTTTTATTTTTATTTTTCCATTAGGGTTAGGGTTAGGGTTGAAAAGAGGGTTAGGGTTGAAAAGAGGGTTAGGGTTAGCGTTGAAAAGAGGGTTAGGGTTAGGGTTGAAAAGAGGGTTAGGGTTAGGGTTGGAAAGAGGGTTAGGGTTGGAAAGAGGGTTAGGGTTAGGGTTGGAAAGAGTGTTAGGGTTGGAAAGAGGGTTAGGGTTGGAAAGAGGGTTAGGGTTAGGGTTGGAAAGAGGGTTAGGGTTAGGGTTGGAAAGAGGGTTAGGGTTGGAAAGAGGGTTAGGGTTGGAAAGAGGGTTAGGGTTAGGATTGGAAAGAGGGTTAGGGTTGGAAAGAGGGTTAGGGTTAGGGTTGGAATTAGGGTTAGCGTTGGAATTAGGGTTAGGCTTGTGGTTAGGGATGTGTTAGGGTTAGGGCTGTGGTTAGGGGTGTGTTGGGGTTAGGGTTGGAGTTAGAATTGAGGGGTTTCCACTGTTTAGGCACATCAGGGGGTCGCCAAACGCGACATGGTGCAACCATTGATTCCAGCCAATTTTGCGTTCAAAAAGTCAAACGGTGCTCCCTCCCTTCCAAGCCCTGACGTGTGCCCAAACAGTGGTTTACCCCAACATATGAGGTATCAGTGTACTCAGGAAAAATTGCACAACAACTTTTGGGGACTAATTTCTCGTGTTACCCTTGGGAAAATAAAAAATTGGGGGCTAAAAAATTATTTTTGTGGAAAAAAATGATTTTTTCATTTTCACGTCTCTGCATTATAAACTTCTGTGAAGCACTTGGGGGTTCAAGGTGCTCACAACACATCTTACTTACGTTCCTTGGAAGGTCTAGTTTCCAAAATGGGGTCACTTGTGGGGGGTTTCCACTGTTTAGGCACATCAGGGGCTCTGCAAACATAATGACGACCGCAGACTATTCCATCAAAGTCTGCATTTCAAAACGTCACTACTTCCATTCCGAGCCTTGACGTGTGCCCAAACAATGGTTCCCCCCCACATATGGGGTACCAGCGTACTCAGGACAAACTGGACAACAACTTTTGGGGTCCAATTTCTCCTGTTACCCTTGTGAAAATAAAAAATTGCGGGCTAAAAAAATCATTTTTTGAGTAAAAAAAGATTTTTTATTTTCACGGTTCTGCATTATAAACTTCTGTGAAGCACTTGGGGGTTCAAAGTGCTGCTCACCACACATCTAGATAAGTTCCTTGGTGGTCTAGTTTCCAAAATGGGGTCACTTGTGGGGGGTTTCCACTGTTTAGGCACATCAGAGGCTCTGCAAACGTAACATGATGCCCGCAGACCATTCGATCAAGTCGGTATTTCAAAACGTCACTACTTCCCTTCCGAGCCCCAACGTGTGCCCAAACAATGGTCCCTTCCCACATATGGGGTATCAGCATACTCAGGGCAAACTGGACAACAACTTTTGGAGTCCAATTTCTCCTGTTACCCTTGTGAAAATAAAAAATTGCGAGCTAAAAATTCATTTTTTGAGGAAAAAAAAGATTTTTTATTTTCATGGCTCTGCGTTACAATCTTCTGTGAAGCTCTTCGGGGTTCAAGGTGCTCACCACACATCTAGATAAGTTCCTTGGGGGGTCTAGTTTCCAAAATGGGGTAACTTGTGGGGGGTTTCCACAGTTTAGGTACATCAAGGGCTCTGCAAATGTAACATGATGCCCGCAGACCATTCCATCAAAGTCTGCATACCAAAACATCACTACTTCCCTTCCGAGCCCTGACGTGTGCCCATACAGTGGTCATCCCCCACATATGGGGTATCAGCGTACTCAGGACAAACTGGACAACAACTTTTGGGGTCCAATTTCTCCTGTTACCCTTGTGAAAAAAAAATTGCGTGCTAAAATTCATTTTTTTTTGAGGGAAAAAAATGATTTTTTATTTTCACGGCTCTGCATTATAAACTTCTGTGAAGCACTTGGGGGTTCAAGGTGCTCACCACACATCTAGATAAGTTCCTTGGGGGGTCTAGTTTCCAAAATGGGGTCACTTGTGGGGGGTTTCTACTGTTTAGGCACACAGGGGCTCAGCAAATGTAACATGACGCCCGCAGACAATTCCATCAAAGTCAGCATTTCAAAATGTCACTACTTCCCTGCTGAGCCCCAACGTGTGCCCAAACAGTGGTTCCCCCCCACATATGGGGTACCAGCGTACTCAGGACAAACTGGACAACAACTTTTGGGGTCCAATTTATCCTAGTACCCTTGTGAAAATAAAAAATTGCCAACTAAAAAAAATTTTTTTAGGGAAAAAAAAAGATTTTTTATTTTCACTGCTCTGCATTATAAACTTCTGTGAATCACCTGGGGGTTCAAAGTGCTCACTATGCATCTAGATAAGTTCCTTGGGGGTCTAGTTTCCAAAATGGGGTCATTTGTGGGGGAGCTCCAAAGTTTAGGCACACAGGGGCTCTCCAAACACGACATGGTGTCCGCTAACGATTGGAGCTAATTTTCATTTCAAAAAGTCAAATGGCGCTCATTCCCTTCTGCGCCCTGCCGTGCACCCAAACAGTGGCCCCCCGCCACATATGGGGTACCAGCGTACTCAGGACAATCTGGACAACAACTTTTTTGGTTCAATTTCTCCTGTTACCCTTGTGAAAATAAAAAATAGCATGCTAAAAAATCATTTTTGAGGAAAAAAAATGATTTTTTATTTTCACTGCTCTATGTTATAAACTTTTGTGAAGCACTTGGGGGTTCAAAGTGCTCACTACACATCTAGATAAGTTCCTTAAGGGGTCTAGGTTCCAAAATTGTGTCACTTGTGGGGGAGCTCCAATGTTTAGGTACACAGGGGCTCTCCAAACGCAACATGGTGTCCGATAACGATTGGAGCTAATTTTCCATTCAAAAAGTCAGATGGCGCTCCTTCCCTTCCGGGCCCTGCCGTGCACCCAAACAGTGGTTTTTGACCACATATGAGGTATCGGTGTACTCAGGAGAAATTGCCCAATAAATTTTAGGATCCATTTTATCCTGTTGCCCATGTGAAAATGAAAAAACTGAGGCTAAAAGATAATTTTTGTGAAAAAAAGTACTTTTTTTTTTTTTACGGATCAATTTGAGAAGCACCTGGGGGTTCAAAGTGATCACTATGCATCTAGATAAGTTCCTTGGGGGGTCTAGTTTCCAAAATGGGGTCACTTGTGGGGGAGCTCCAGTGTTTAGGCACACAGCGACTCTCCAAACGCAACATGGCAAGCGCTAAATATTCCAGCATATTTTCCATTCAAAAAGTCAAATGGCGCTCCTTCCCTTCTGAGCCCTGCCGTGCGCCCAAACAGTGGTTTTTGACCACATATGAGGTATCGGTGTACTCAGGGGAAATTGCCCAACAAATTTTAGGATCCATTTTATCCTGTTGCCCATGTGAAAAATGAAAAAATTGATGCTGAAAGAAAATTTTTGTTGGAAAAATTAAAATGTCCTTTTTTTCCTTCCATGTTGCTTTAGTTCCTGTGAAACACCTAAAGGGTTAATAATCTTCTTGAATGTAGTTTTGAGTAGCTTGAGGGGTGCAGTTTTTAGAATGGTGTCACTTTTGGGTATTTTCTACCATATAGACCCCTCAAAGTAACTTCAAATGTGAGGTGGTCCCTAAAAAAAATGGTTTTGTAAATTTTGTTGTAAAAATGAGAAATCGCTGGTCAACTTTTAACCCTTATAACTTCCTAACAAAAAAAATATTTTGCTTCCAAAATTGTGCTGATGTAAAGTAGACATGTGGGAAATGTTATTTAGTAACTATTTTGTGTCACATAACTCTCTAGTTTAACAGAATAAAAATTCAAAATTTGAAAATTGTGAAATTTTCACAATTTTCACCAAATTTCTGATTTTTTCACAAATAAACGCAAAAATTATCGATCTAAATTTACCACTAACATGAAGCCCAATATGTCACGAAAAAACAATCTCAGAATCGCTAGGATGCGTTGAAGCGTTCCAGAGTTATTACCTCATAAAGGGACACTGGTCAGAATTGCAAAAAATGGCCAGGTCATTAAGGTCAAAATAGGCTGGGTCATGAAGGGGTTAATGCTTATTAAATATAAACCTTTCTAGTAGTATCTAGTTTGGAAATTGTAGAGAAATCCATCACTGAAGTTTTAATAAGAAGTGCAGTTGGACACTTCCCACTCTGATATTTGTCTACCTTTGTCCCCACCCATCATGTGCCTTCAGTCTTTGACTGACAGGTCACACTTCCATATTCCCCTGCCCGAGATTCTGTGCAAGCTCTGAATCATGGCTCCGGTTCTTCTCATCATATGGGGCGGCACAAGTGCAGTAAGCACCGTTGATGTCACAGGAACCAGTCTAATGATCTGAGAATGCTCCACCAGCTCTCTTGAGATGACCCAGAGTGATGATGTGATGATTTTGCACCTACACAGAATCATTGCCTAGAGTTGTCTCTTCAGAGAGGGTTGCGCGTGTTCAGACTGATAGATCATCCCTCTTGGCAACAGTCTGCGTGTGTGCCTCATTGTCCGATGAGACAGCACTTGTGATTAACCTTGAGTAATGGGTAAGAGATGAGTGACCTGTCAGTCAAAGACTGAAAGCCGGCAGCAGGAGACAAATGAAACAGGCATACAAGCTAGCTGTACAGTCTCCACCCACTGCACTTGCGACTAATACTTCAGAGATGAATTTCTCAACAATTTCTAAACTAAATACTACAAGAAAGGTATGCATGTAAAAATCCTTAAAGGGCCTTTTACAAACATGACTTTCATTAGGGGTCTAATTTCCTGATGACAGGTTCCCTTTAAAAGACATGTGCTATGTGTGAATATATCCTAATTTCTCCTGAATAACTTGGTTTTACCATCCTCCTTGTCAGTAGTAAAGTATGTGTTCCTATTTCTGCACCTAACTACAATATATAAATTTGACCTCCTTGCATAGATAGCCCTTTAGAATCATAATGTAGTCAAAAGCTGAAAATGGAATTTTAGGAAAAAGCATAAAAATCACCTTCTCCCTTCCATTTACATTTTTCAGCTGCCGTCTTGAGGAAGTCTCCTTCTACAGTATATTTTTTGTGAGTTATTCTGAACAGAATTTCCTTTCGAGACAAGATACTGTACTCACCCAGTTCTTCAGCGGCACTTCTCACACTCCACAGTGCTCTACCGTCTTCTGAGATGGCTTTTCAGAGAAAATTAGAAGTTGAGAGAGAATAAAGGTAGAGAGGGAAAGGACCTATGGGGCCAATAACTCCCATCTCTCCACTATTAAATTCACAGAATTGAGAAACACAACTCTGTACTAATACAGAAAATAAGAATAACACATAGCATCTGTATTTTACAATATCATGGAACTTTACTCGGAAAACATTTCATGACTCAGAGCAAGCTGCACCCTGAGGCAATCATTGCCCCATGCAGTTCATTCAAAAGGACAGAAAAAGGTTGATGTGTCTGATCAATTTATGTTCTTCAAACATTAATTCAGAGCACAGTAACAACTAATTATCCAACTGTGTAAATCACATGATCGTGCCTGAGTTCAATTAACATTATAGCATCAATTAGTTCACTAAGTGTTCCATTATTGAGGAGAAATGTCAAAAATTACGGTTGGCTTTAATGATGCTACATGAATTCTAAGTAACCTGAATGGAAGCTTTAAATCTCAGATTGACGCGAGTCAGCAATTTCTGCATATAGAAAAGAAGAGAGAGAAATGTTTAACTAATCAAATACTTAAAAGTGAACATATATTTCTCACATATTATCAACTTAACTGGTGCCACCTATTTGCCCACCGGCACCTCCTCTGCTCCAATCAGCCTTCCTTTCCTCCTGCATCAAAGGTGGCCACCAAAGTGGCAAAAGGAGGGCAGTGCTAAGTCTAAACTGTGCCTCTTTTGCTTTTATTATCCCGCAGCACAGGAAAGGCAAATGTAGGGCACCATGTAGGGTGATTGCACCCATGGTGAGATTTGCTTTAATAAATAGGAATTGTATTTAGAATATCTATGAGAGATCATGCACAACAAAGCAGTGCTCCTCCTTGAAGAAAAGGAAACAGTAGGCATAGGAAAATGGAAGCAATATAAAGCTTTTATCACAATGTTTATTTTAGAGAACACCTATCACAAATGTGAATAAATTAACTGTGCCCTTTAACAGGTTTTATGTGTTTCTGTGCAGTTAATGTGTATGTATACAATCCCCATGTACTGAGATATAACAATGTATAGAATAGCAGGTTTAATGCGAGAATCCCTTGATAGTATACATGAATAAGTGTTTTATAGTTTAAAGGGGAAATGTTATTAGGAATATACTGTAAGGATAGGAAATAGATAAGGAATTGTTAATGTTAAGTACAGGCCCACAGATGGGAGGGCAATAGTGTTAATAAAAGTGGAAGCACTTCCTGTTTGGAGATAGATAGGAGTAGATTTAAAGATAAGCTAGTTCAATGTTGAGTTCACATGCAGTGGGCTGCTAGGGTCAACATGTACCTACCACTTGGGGCAGTGTATTTTCATATGACCATTCCGTGCTGATCCATCTGTTGGGCCCGGGATCCCAAGATTGACGGCAGGGACAGTAGACTGCGGGGAAAGATGGGCATGAAGTCACTAAGGCAGAAGGCAATGGAATCTGCCATCAGTAGAGAGGAATCACTAGTGTTAGTGGAGTCAGAAGGAAAAGGGATGCTCCATGCAGAACGAGTGCTATGGCTGAAGTTATATGAAGTACCTGAGGGAAAGATTGTAACCTGTTGTGCCCTATCCCACGTGCTCCACTGTAGTAACCATGAACTGTTCAACAAACATTTGACCGTTGAAAAGCACTTGATGCCCCCTGGATTGTGTGCAGCTGCTCTGGAAAATGGGGGCCTGGAGCCAGCGGAGGCCCATGGTCCACAAGTGAGTATGATGAACTCTACACCTAACAACACACTGGGTCTGGGACACGATTTTCCTATAGAGTACCAGAGCATGCAGGAGCAGCAACTTGCCCACAGTTACCTTGCTCGGGTCCTTTACATAACCATGGTGTTATGGACATTGCGTTATGCCCTGGGGCACTGACAAACTAGAACATAAAAGGGCCTACCCAAAACCGTTCACCCAAAGTGGGAAAAATGTAGTTGTTCAAAATGTCTTGGTATCCTGAAGAATTAAAATATCCCTTCCCAGTAACTAGAAGGCTTGGATCAAATCCAGAAAAATACAACTACATAGCATTATCCCTCCTACACCAAATTTTACAGTTAGCACTGTGTCGTCAAGCAAGTAACATTCTCTTGTCAGTTACCAATCCCAGATTAGTCCATTAGACTACTAGATAGAGAAACTTGGTTCGATACTCCGCTAACATGTTTCCACTGTTTTATAGTCTAGAGGCAGTGTTCTTTACACTTTTTTTGATGCTTAGCATTGTGCTTAGTGATGTAAGGCTTTCATGCAGCTGCTCAGCCATAGAAATCCATGCCATGAAGCTAATGTTCATGCCAGAGGAGGTTTGGAGCACTGTAGTTAATAAGTTAACAGACTGCTGGTGACTTTTAATGTACTGGTGCACCTCGATTCTCGGCAACATGACTCTGTAAATTTATAAGGTTTGCTACTTCGTGGCTGAGTTGCTGTAATTCCTAAATGCTTTTGATTTGTTATACAATATTGGAATCCTATTACAGTACTGTGCTAGAATTCTGTTAACTCTTTAAAATGAGCAATTCTTTCACAAATGTCTGTAAGGGCAGACTATATGGCTAGGGGCTGAATTTTCTACGCCTGTCCAATGGGACTGGAAATTAAAATGATTAAGAGGAGTTTTCCATTATCTCCATATAATATCATATGTATATCTCAATGATAAATTACTATGATAAGTGTTTTGTTTTATATTTTATTTTCTCGAGATTTTTTTTTTCTGCACAAAATTTGCATTAACCATTCCTAAGTCTAGTCAGTGTGTTAGCAATGAATGCGGGTTTTTTAGGTGAAAATATTATATTCTTTCCATGAGTTCTTCTTATTATTATTTATAGTCTGGTTGTGTTATTTTATTTTTTTCTTTCATGTGTCATGAAAGCCTCATGATATTGCATTTATGTATGCTCTGTTATAAAATGTTAATAAAATTGTTTGGAAAAGAAAATATTATATTCTAATGTACCAAGTTTCACCCAATGAATATAGTATCCTACTTTATCCTGGTATAAAGAACATACAATTATTATTTTTAGGCTTTCTTATAGTGCTTGGTGTTTTAGCACGTACATACCCTGAATGATTTATTGTAACATGCCTATCGTATTGATTTGTCCATAGACCCACTTGTAGGTATCATACATTAGAATTCAGAAGTGAACAATAATACAATATTTTTTGTAGATATTCCTAACATCAACAATATAGTTTTCCAAAAATTTGCATTTGCAGTGTGCTCTGTGGCCTAGTTATGAGTATTAACCCTACTTACTTACGGTAATTTATAATTTTTGTTGTCTAACGCCTACTATTAAAAAGAACCTCTCAACATTTCAGACATGTCCAGCCTTTGTAATTCTATTCCTTCTGCTCTCTTGAGTATTTCTTTTTTTTTTTTTAAATGCACCATACAGTTTATAAATATGGACACTTTTACTTAGTGCTAATTTTTATGTTTTTTTTTTCCAAAGGGGCATGGCTCGCAGTATTCTCTGCGGCGTGTCCTTAGGTTACTCAGCATTATTACCTTGTGAGCAATATCTACTTTGATACAGACCATAGAAAAATTATCATGAAATATAAAAGCCCTGAATAAAAAAAAAACCCTCAATACTCAGGGGAATCGTGCTAATAAATTAAGAACAAATGCTAGTCTTTTTTTACCTGTTGGCAGGTCCACTTTAGTCATACATTTTGATTTCCTGTTACAATAGATATAAATGTAGCTATTTTGCTGTATTCTTTAGCTATTACCAGGTAGAATTATTCTAGAGCTAGATGATATCTGTAACGGCTTCTCGGGAGGAACCCAAAAGTGGACCCTCTGGGTCGAGGCTCCAGAGCCCCCTAGGGCGAGTGGACCAGGGAAAGACCACCCCATATATAGGGAGTGTTATGGGCAGGCCCAAGGGGGATGGAACCACATCGGCCGGTCAAAGGGGCGACTTAGGGCAACACGGGAGACAGCGAGACAGACGGGGGTGTGGGCAAAGAAGAGAGGTACCAGGAACAAAGGAGTACGGGAGGCTGGATGAACCAGGTGGATCACGGGCAGGCAGGGCTGTTGCTGCAAGAGAACACAGAGGGTAAAATGAAATATAGTGAAGGACACTGAGCAGACGGGTATGGTAGAAACACAAGGCAGGAAGGCAGAGGCACAGGACCAGCAGGTGAAGCAGAGATGTGGAGCTGG
The DNA here is from genome assembly GCF_039654945.1 of Dendrobates tinctorius. NCBI lineage: Eukaryota > Metazoa > Chordata > Amphibia > Anura > Dendrobatidae > Dendrobates > Dendrobates tinctorius. The sequence continues at coordinate 23,067,595 of NW_027361692.1, forward strand.
CGGACAAGGCAGAGGCACAGAGCTGGGAAGCTAGGTTGAGACACGGGGCTGACAAGCTGGAAGAACATGGGCTGACAGGCAGAGTGGACACACGCTGACAGGCTGGAATAACATGGAGCTGACAGGCAGGGCAGACACGCTGACAAGCTGGAAGCACACAAGGCTGACAGGCAGGGCAGACACACTGACAGGCTGGAAGAACACAGGACTGACCGGCAGAGCTGACAGGCTGGAAGAACACAGGGCTGACAGGCAGAGCTGACAGGCTGGAAGAACACAGGGCTGACAGGCAGAGCTGACAGGCTGGAAGAAAACAGGGGCCTGAGATTAAGGGAGACGCTAAGCTAGCACCACCACGATAGATAAAAAGGCGTCTTACCCGCGCCATCATTGAGCTGAAATACCCGGTGGGCGGCGCCCTGATGGGGTGGGACCACCGGGTCACGACCTCCCAGGAGGCCCCGCGGCAAGAGTAGTGCGACCGTGCATGCGCAGGCCGCAGACGCGCCGTGACCCCGAGCAGTCAGGCGGGGAGCGGCGGGGACACAAGTCGGGGACGCACCGGAGGGTGGACAGGTGAGGAGGCATGGCCGTGACAGTATCTATGGATAGATTTTGAAATCAAGCAACTGGAATGCACATTTATAATTATGTATTGTGCAACATATACGGCTCCATGCCGCCACATTTAACTGTTGAATTTTTTTAAAATGTTGACTTAAAGCACGGCTATAAAAAACAAATTGCTCATCTGGTAAACTCCACTATTCCAGTGATGCAGCTTTGGGGCTCCTGTTCATCTCTATTTACTAGTAGAGATGGGCGAACCCAAATGGTAAAGTTCAGCATCCGTACCGAACACGTTGCTGTTCGGGTACAGTCACTGAACACTAACTTCACCAGGAAGTACGCGTTCTATTTGTGCTCAGCCCCCTGAACATTAGGTGTTTGTCATGCTGTCATGTGTATGATAGTGCGGCAAACACACCCTTCTGATCGGTTGCAAAAACATCACCGCCGGTCAGAAGCCACGGTTCCCATGCTGTCAAAACACAGCGTGCGTATGCAGCTATGATCGGAAGTATAAATTTTACCTCCGGTCACTGGTGTCAACTGATGGGACTATTGCTCCCATCAGCCAATGTCTTCTGCTGCTAATAACAGTGAGAGCAGGTGTGGCGGGTGAGAATATTCATTGGCTGGCTTCTCACTGTAAATAAATAGTAAAAAAAAAGTGCAGCATGGATTCCCCTGCATTTTTGATAACCAGCCAGGCAAAACTCACAGCTGGGGGCTGCAACCCTCAGCTGTCAGAGTTAGCAAGGCTGGTTATCAAAAATAGAGGGGTCCCCACACTGTATTATTTAAATAATTTAAAATAAACAGCGTGGGGTCCCCTCCATTTTTGACAGCCATCCAAGCTAAAGCAGAGAGCTGGGGGCTGGTATACTAAGGCTGGCAAGGGGTCATGGATATTGGCCCTCCCAGCCTAAAAATAGCTGCCCGGGACCTCAATATTCGCCAGCCTTGCTAATGCTGACAGCTGAGAGTTGCAGCCCCCAGCCATGAGTTTTGCCTGGCTGGTTATCAAAAATACAGGGGGAACCGACGCCGTTTTTTTAAATTATTTATTTAAAGCGCAGGAGCTGGTTGATAAATACTCCCATCAACTGCTCCTGCTCTCACTGTTATTAGCGGCAGTAGGCTTTGGCTGATGGGAGCAGTAGTCCCATCAACAGACACCAGTGACCGGAGGTAAGCTTTATACCTCCGATCACAGCTGTGTGCTTATGCTGTCTTTTGACAGCGTAGGAATCACCACTGTCTGACCAGTGGTGATGATTTTACCGCCAATCAGAAGCGGTGTTTGATTCGCTGTCTTGCACATGACAGTGTGGCAAACGCTGGATGTTCGGGCCCCCTATTCAAGTGAATGGGGTCTGGGTTTGGGTCCGGGTACTGTTCTGGTTCCTGAACCCAAACTTTTTGTAACTGTTCAGCTGAACCCGCTGAACCTGAACAACCAGTTTTCTGTCCATCTCTATTTACTAGTCCTATAGTAAAGAAGTAGCACTTGCACATGTAATAGCCAATCACTGTCTTTAGTGGTTATCTGTCAAGAATGATGTCATGGTCATTCTAACCACTGCAGAAAAGTAAGAAGAATCTGGTGTTTTCAGATGGTTACACCTAATGTTCTTGAGTCACTTATCATGGAGAAAAAGTGCCTCCCATTGAAACTAATTGTTTGATACAACAGATTATGCAAAGTAATAATGCATGTTGGTGCCATGTAAAGTTAGTTGTAGATGAGATTTTTTTTATATACTGTATATACTCGCGTATAAGTCTAGTTTTTCAGCCCAAAAAATGGGCTGAAAAAGACCCTCCTCGACTTATACGCGAGTCAAGCAAGGTTTTAAGTCAAACTTACTTTTCGGGAGGTGTTGCGGGGACGCGGCAGTCCGGCCAGCACACTGCCAGCACACAGCGATGTCCTCCGCGTTGCTCTGGCACCATGTCTTCTTTATGAGTAGCCGCGGTTCGGCCCGCCTCCCCCGTCAGCTCTGCAGAGCTGTAGTTTTCTCTCTGACTGGTGAATCACCAGTCAGAGAAGGTACAACGAATGTAATTGGCCACTCTGGGCCGCCTTCCCCTCCGGCTTTGCAGCGCTGAAGCTTTCTCTCTGACTGGTGAATCACCAGTCAGAGAACTTAGGAGAAATGCAATTGGCAGCTCTGGCCGCTCTGGCCCGCCTCCCCCTCCGGCTCTGCAGCTCTAACTTTCAATTCCTCTGTCCTGCATTCCCACCCCCCACCCCCTCCCTGCTCTGATTCTCATACGCAGCTGCGTGCTGAAAAGAGCGGAGGTGAGGTGGGTGGCTGGGTTTTCCTCTAGCATGGCCCGTACAGAGCCTGCTATGAGGTTATGAAATACTGTATTAAAAAACAATAAAGTGAAAGGCTTGTTAGCATGTCATAAGTTGCCTCTCTCTCTCTCAGCCTCCCGCTGTCTCTCTCAGCCTCCTGCTGTCTCCCACTAAGGCTGCATTTCCCACCCTCGACTTATACGCGAGTCAATACATTTTTCCCAGTTTTTTGAGGTAAAATTAGGGGGGTCGACTTATACACGGGTCGACTTATACACGAGTATATACGGGTATATACAATTCAAGCTATGCATCTAAAGCATCCAGATACACTAGTTGTATGGCATAACAATACCAGCTGTTGTTTATTGGACTGTATTCCCAATAGCTGTGAACTGTATTTGAGTATACAGTACAGAAAGCTCCCTCGAACTAGTTTACTAGTACACCTAACTGTATCTGATTCCTCCTGCATACTGATGTATATTGCAAAAGAAATGTTTATTTAGAAACATTCTCATTCAAAAATAGTCATGCATACATTTCTCATGCTATGATATTATTCAATAATTCTTAAAAAAAAAAAACACTGAAAAGAGAACTTAATTAAAGGACACTTGTCATGTTGAAAATGTATCTGGACTGCAGTCAGGATGATATGGAGCAGAACAAGCTGATATCATTGATTTAAACTTTTGTATGAAATTTTCAGTAAATCTTGTGTTTTATTTATTAATATCTTTGGTATTGTCTGCATGAGTTCAGTGGGTGGTGCTATTCAGTGATTGACAGTCTTCCTTGTATGACAGTGCAAACAGAGATAGGTTAGGACTGCCCACTGGACTCATTGGCATACAAGCACAATGGAATTAAATACAAATTACAAATTATACTGAATCTTTCCCAGAAACCTATAAATCATTCTTTTCAGCTTCTCCTCCATGCCATGTTGTCCACAGATTAGACTTCATGTACAATGTGATAGGTTCTCTTTAATTTTATTTACTGTGGAACACATTTTGTGATTTCTGTTTCCCCCAGTGTATTAAAATTTAAAGAACCACTCCAGCGTTTCTTTATTTTTATTGCAGTGGTGCAACTAATCTAAGTTCCATGACCCTAGCATTCTAGTATTAAACTGATCAATATCTTGTGCCCACATCTTCTGACTGGTAGGAATTCAGAGTTGTAATTGAGAGATGTAATGCAGGAATTCAGAATGGTAACAATGAAAATGTCAACTTGTTCTGCAAAAAAAAACCGCCATAAAGTTTTGTCAGCGAACAAATTGAAAATCCACAGTTGTCAGAATCTAGCCATGAAAAAACAAATACATTTTTGTAAATTATTGTTGTAAATTATTGTTGTTAATAGAGATGGGTGAAACCAAACAGTAAAGTTCGGCATCCGTACTGAACACCTACTGTTCGGACAGGGACACTGAACAGGGACTTCACCAGGAAGTCCGTGCTACTGTTCGGGTTTGGTTGCCTGAACACCGGGTGTTTGTCACGCTGTCTTGTGCATGAGAGCATGGCAAACACCGCTTCTGATCGGCGGTGAAATCATCCCCGCCGGTTAGAGAGCCACGGTTCCCACGCTGTCAAAAGACAGTGTGAGCACTCAGCTGTGATTGGAGGTATAAAGTTTACCTCCGGTCACTGGTGTCAGCTGATGGAACTACTGAGCCCATCATCCGACACATGCTGCTGCTAATTACAGTGAGAGTGGATAGGAGTATTCATCAGCCGCTCCTGTGTTGTAAATAAATAATAAAAAAAAAACTGTGGGTTCCCCTGTATTTTTGCTAACCAGCAAGACAAAACTCACAGCTGGGGGCTGCAACCCTCAGCTGTCTGATTCAGCAAGGCTATTTATCAAGAATAGAGGGTTTCCTCACGCTACTTTTTTAAATATTTAAAAAAATTAATTAAAAAATGGTGCGGGGTTCCACCCCATTTTTTTTACAACCAGCCTTGCTAAAGCAGATAGCTGGTGCTGGTATTCTCAGACTGGTAAGGGGCCATGGATATTGCACCCCCAGCCTAAGAATAGCAGCCCACTGCTGCTCAGAAAAAATACATCTATTAGATGCGCCAATTCTGTCACTTTGTCCGGCTCTTCCCAATTGCCCTGTAGTGATGGCAAGTGGGGTGATAGTTGGGGGGGTTGATGTCACCTTTGTATTTTCAGGTGACATCAAGTCCATGGCTTAGTAATGGAGAGGCATCTATAAGACACCTATCCATTACTAATTCTATAGTCACATTGATAGAAAACACACACCCACAAAAAAGTCCTATAATTGAAAGAATGACACAGACTCAATTAATAATCTTAATTAAACCATACTTACGACCTCCCCTAATTCCACTGAAGCCCTCGATCTTCTGTAATAAAAATAAAATAAAAAAACAAAAATATAACATACCTGTCCATTGTTCTGTCCCATGCCATAATCCATGTCTGGGGGATAAACAGTTTTCAACCTGAACGGTGCCAAGATGCGACCGTCCATCCTGAGAACCACTGTTGAATGAGCTGCTGTGAGCGCAGCCTCAGAGACTGGTGGTGACGTCATTGAGGTTACATCCGATCACTGAGGCTCCATTCCCAGCAGGGCTGAACTGCAGTGACCTCAGTGAGACCTCCGCTAGCACAGTTAGAGTTTTTATGGTTGACTCAATGACTCTCCTTATCATTTTTTTCTGGCCATGTACACTTTCCTGCGACATGTACACATTCTTAATTTTTTTATCAGGCTCTAAGTTGTTGCCTTCAAGGGGCTTTGAATGACTACAGTGGGTACGCAAAGTATTTAGTCCCCTTTAAATTTTTCAATCTTTGTTTCTTTGCAGCCATTTGGTAAATTCAAAAAAGTTCATTTTTTTTCTCATTAATGTATACTCTGCACCCTATCTTGACTGAAGAAAGAAATGTAGAAATATTTGCAAATTAATTAAAAAAGAAAAACTGAAATATCACATGATCATAAGTATTTAGACATTTTGCTCAGTATTGAGTAGAAGCACCCTTTCGAGCTAGTACAGCCATGAATCTCTTGGGAATGATGCAACATGTTTTTCACACCTAGATTTGGGGATCCTCTGCCATTCTTCCTTGTAGGTCCTCTCCAATTCCATCAGGTTGGATGGTGAACATTGGTGGACAGCCATTTTCAGGTCTCTCCCGAGATGCTCAATTGGGTTTAGGTCAGGACTCTGGCTGGGCTAGTCAAGAATGGTCACAGAGTTGTTCTGAAGCCACTCCTTTGTTATTTTAGCTGTGTGCTTCGGGTCATTGTCTTGTTGGAAGGTGAACCTTCGGCCAAGTCTGAGGTCCAGAACACTCTGAAATAACTTTTCATACAGGCTATCTCTGTATTTGGCTGCATTCAAGTTTCCTTCAATTGCCATCAGTCATCCTGTCCCTGCAGCTGAAAAACACCCCCATACCATGATGCTGCCACCACCATGTTTCACTGTTGGGATTGTATTGGGCAGGTGATGAGCAGTGCCTGGTTTTTTCCTCACATACTGCTTATTAATATCACCAAAAAGTTCTATCTTTGTCCCATCAGACCAGAGAATCTTAGTTCTCATAGTCTGGGAGTCCTTCATGTGTTTTTTAGCAAACTCTATGTGGGCTTTCATTTGTCTTGCACTGAGGAGAGGCTTCCATCTGGCCACTCTGCCATAAAGGCCCCAATGGTGGAGGGCTGCAGTGATAGTTGACTTAGTGGAACTTTCTCCCATCTCCCTACTGCATCTGTGGAGCTCAGCCACAGTGATCTTGGAGTTCTTCTTTACCTCTCTCACCAAGGTTCTTTTCCCACAATTGCTCAGTTTGGCTGGACAGACAGATCTAGGAATATGGTAGAACCCCTCCAATTAAATAACGATACGATAGATGATGCGAACCAGGCCATGTTTGATCTCTATGTAATGTCAAAATTATGATAAGAAATATGATGTCAATATCTAAAGCCTGAAACCTTTAGGGGTGAAGATATCCTGTAAGTTGGGTATCTCATAAAATTCTAGTAGACCCAGCACATCCCACATGAGCTCATCAAGGGAAGGAGTGTGTAGAAATTTTTGAGCTATTAAAAAGCAGTATTTGTGTCTGGGTCTTTTGTCAGTCCTTGGAAGACATTGTTCACTGTGGTTCTGTCAATTTTCCCTGTCAAAGTGCTTCCCTTTGCTAAGCACTGAGTCATTTCTGTGACTAGGTTTAGTAATTGTCTTGTGTTATTCCTTTTTTATTTTATGTAATTGTATATATTGTATTGTTAGTTCTCATTTTATATCATCTTGTATAGTTTGTATAAACACAGCCTATCTTTCTGGATTAAATATATAAATTTAATAGCTCTGTTCCTCTTCCTCTGTAAGTTTCACCCCTGAAGCCATACACTAGCTGTAAAGGGTGTCCAATTGACCTGTATAAATTATTGGTGGTGGCAGCTAGTAGTTCTTTGTTATTGCAGAGCTGACAGTGAGCATTCATGGGATATATACATATATTCCATGAGTTGGCATCAGAGGTATATATACCATAGGCTCACTGTTAGTTTCCCTATAACAAGTTTAGTAGTGGAATCAGTCATGGTCTCATCCATCACTCATTAGCCAATTGCATAATTGTCTTGATGATTGGAGGATGTGGAGTTGCAATCCCTTGACAACCGGTGGCATCGGTCATCTGTGACAAAGTGGTAACAGTGATGGCTTCAACCTGACCCTCTAGCTGTGTATCCATGACATATTGGTGGCAGCGGTGGGATCTACATGACCTCCATGGCTGTTATCCTTGACAATGTTCAACAACATTTTATAATTCTATGACCATTTTAAAGCCATTCATAATGTAACCATACAATGTAGAATAGTTGTGCTCTGAGGAAACATTTAAAGAAAATTAAATGCTGCTATTCAGATGGTCATTTCTAATGTTGGGTTAACGAATGATGGTGTGCTGCATAGCCAGTTGCTGCAAGGCATGTATTTTCATAGCCAATTGAATGTTAAAAATACATATAGTTAGGTAGAGAAACATTTGAAAAGTGACACAAGTTTGGGCATTTTAGCTGTTTACCAAAACATATGCAAGATACACTTATGCAATCAATATGAGCTTAAAATGCAGACTCCCAGCTTTAATTTGAGGGTATTAACATCCTAATTGGAGTTAGGGTTTAGGAATTACATCTCTTTATTATATAGCTGTCTCTTTTTATAGGCACTAAAAGTTATTGGACAGTTATCTTAAATGCTCTTTATTTAATTGGCTGCATGGGCTACTCCTGAGTTAATCCATCACCAATTAAGCAGCTAAAGGGTCTGGAGCTGATTCCACGTGTGGCATTTGGAAGCTGCTGCTGGAGGAGAAACTGAACATCAGTAGGCTGAAAAAAAGAAGAAATCCATCAGAGAGATATAGCAGAAATCTTAAAAGTGGCCAAATCAACAGTTTGGTACATTATGCAAAAAAAGAGCTCAAAATGGCCTGGTTGTCCATGGAAGTCAACACTGGTAGATGATCACAAAATCCTTTCCATGGTGAAGAAAAACCCCTTCACAACAACCAACCAAGTTAAGAACATTATCCGGGAAGTAGATGTTTCAGTACCTAAGTCTACCATAAAGAGAAGACTTCATGAGAGCAAATACAGAGGGTCCGCCAAAAGGTGCAAACCATTAATCATAAAAATAAAATATAAAAGCCAGAAAGGCCTTAAAAATAGCAAGGCCATATTAGAGTTTGTCAAAAAACATGTAAAGAAGCCAGCACAGTTCTGTAAAATCATTCTTTGGACAGATGAACATAAGATCAACCTGTCCCAGAATGATTCGAAGAAGAAAGTATAGAGAAGGATTGGAACGGCTTGTGATCTAAAGCACAGCACACCCTCGGTATAATATGGTGACGCCAATGTGATCGTATGGACCAATGGCTTCCAATGGCACTGGTCACTAGCGTTTATTGATGATGTAACTGAAGACAGAAGAAGATGAATGAATTCTGAAGTGTACAGGGCTGTGCTTTCTGCTCAGATTCAACCAATTGCAGCAAGGTTGATTGGCCGGCGCTTCACAGTACAGATGGACAATGACCCAAAATATACTTTGCAAGAACCAAGCAGTTTTTTATGACAAAGAAGTGGAATATTGTGCTATGGCCGAGTCAATCACCAGGTCACAACCCCATATAGCATGAATTTCACATGCTTAACACAAAACTTAAGGCAGAAAGTCCAGCGAACAAGCAACAACTGTAGTCAAAGCATCACAATGGCGGAATCCCATCATTTGGTGATGTCTATGGCTTTCAGAGCTCAGGCAGTCATTGCCTGCAAAGGATTCTCTACAAAGTATTAAAAATTTACTTTTAAGCCTCTGAAATGAGGAGGCTTTGTAAAAACAAATGGTTGCAATTGCTAAACATTTCACAGGATATTTTTATTCCACCTTTTTATTAAACCTGAAAGTCTACATTTCAATTGAATCTCAGTCGTTTTTTATATCCGAAAGAGTGGCATGCAGAGCCCAAATCACAAACATTCAGTCACTGTCCAAATAATTCTGGATCTGATTGATGTATAAGTCATTGTGACTTGAAAATATCACATGGCACATAACTGCACTGCAAAATTGCTACAATTCTCAATACAACCTGTTCTTTACCCATGTAATAATTGGCTTATCTGCACACTACATCTTGTATAATAGCGCACATTATTATAGCAAATTGTAACAATGTCATTGAACATACAATATCTGCTTTATAATTTTATAGTTTTATTACTTGCCTTTGCTCTCGTTGAGTACTACTCGTTTTTTGGACTGGTATAATTAATTTAATTTTCTTTGGCATTTAAATCAAAATTTTGCTCAGTGTTGCAAAATTACATTTAAGACCCGTAACTAATTTTACCAATCATAATCAATGACTACCTCATTTTCACTGATTTATTAAAAGTTAATTCAAGCTGTATGTGAATTAATGCATATTTCAATTGTCTTAACTACAGTTCAATGTAGACCTCAAAGACTAATACAACTGCAAGGATTCATTCTAATGATAACTTATTAATTGTATGCAGTTGCCAGCTGAACCATATAGTTTTTCTTTAGTCTTAATTAACAAAAAAAACTATATATGTTACAGATATTTGTATTTTTGTTAACATTTTTTAGTGTCTGTCAGTATAGTAAGGACCTTATTAAGAACTTGATGTGAAAATGTAGGTGTGTCTGTGAAATAAATCTTACTGATACAATAACTGGTTTTGAGATGTGCAGTGCTGCTCAACTTCTTGGATTCATATGGGCATGTAGTGATAGCTGTGAAATCAATAGGGAATTGTTGAGCCATATGTTTCACAACATGTAAAGTACAATATAAAGGTTTCAGGCAAAATGAGAAAAAAATGCTGCAATGTACGAATGCCTATAAAATAGAAATGGTAGTAGTTTATTATTATCAATTAACAAAATGAAAAGTGAATAAGCAAAGGATAAATCTAAAATCAGTATTTGATGTGACCTCCCTTTGCCTTCAAAACAGCGTAAAAGCAACAATTCTTCTAGGTACAATTGCACATTTTGAAGTTGTTCCAAATATATTGGAGAACTAACAACAGATCTTCTGTGGATAAAAACCGGAGAAAACAAGAGTCAAAAACCTGTATAATGAATGTTTTATTCGTCTATAAAAAGGCACAAATGTGAGACATTTTTTCAGATCTTCTGTGGATGTAGGTTTAGGTCAATTCTTCTGTGCCTTTATGTAATCACAGACAAACTCAATGATGTTAAGGTCAGAGCTCTGTGGGGGCCATATTATCACTTCCAGGACTACTTGTTCTTTATCATGAGCGTAGTTCTTTATGACATAGGCTGTAGAGTGAATTTTGAGCCAATCAGACACCTCCCTGATGATATTGTATTATGCATAAGTATGAGCTTGTGGAAAACATTAATCCTACCCAAATCCCCAATTCTTTTTATTGAAATGCAGCCCAAATCTTACATGGAGCCTTTATCATTCTGAACTTTTGCAAGCAGACACTCATTATTTTGCCACTTTTCAGCCATTTGGTAAATAATCTTCAGTTACAGCCAAATATTTCACAATTCAGCTCATCAGTCCAGTCCACCTAGTTACATTTTTCTGGAACCCAGTACCTGTCTTTTCATGCATAGTTGAGTAACTTGGCATTGTTTACATGTCAAAGGTATGGTTTTTGACCACAGTTCTTTAAAAAAAAAAGTTACCCAAGCATCCTATATTTTTTCATGCACTATTGCTGTTTATTTATTAACTTCAGGGTTTTCAAGCTTTTTGTTTCTGTTTTTTTTTTTTTTTGTTCAATGGCCATTGTGAACATGCGCTTACACACTGCATGCACACTAGTTTATTTCCCAGTTCATACCTTTGACTTTTTTTCAGTCTGTTTTCATCATCATCATTATTATTATTATTATTAATATTTATTTATATAGCACCATTGATTACATGGTGCTGTACATGAGAAGGGGTTACATAAAATTACAGATATCACTTACAGTAAGCAAACTAACAATCACAGACTGATATAGAGGACCCTGCCCTTGTGGGCTTACTTTCTACAGGATGGTGGGAAAGGAGACAATAGGTTGGGGGGGTTGCAGCAGCTCCAGTGATGGTGAGGCGGTAGCTCCAGTAGTGGTGAGGAGGCAGTGGGGATCATTGCAGGCTGTAGGCTTTCATGAAGAGATGGGTTTTCAGGCTCCGTCTGAAGTATCCGAGTGTGGTTGATAGCCGGACGTGTTGGGGCAAAGAATTCCAGAGGATGGGGGCTATTCGGGAGAAGTCTTGGAGGTGGTTGGGTGAGGAGCGAATAAGTGTGGAGGAGAGAAGGAGGTCTTGGGAGGATCGGAGATTATGTGAGGGAAGATATCGGGAGATTAGTTCAGAGATATATGGAGGAGAAAGGTTATAGATGGCCTTGTAGGTCAGTATTAGAAATTTGAATTGGATACGCTGAGGGATTGGGAGCCAGTGAAGAGATTTGCAGAGGGTAGAAGCAGAGGAGTAGAGAGGAGAGAGATGAATTAGTCGGGCAGCAGAGTTAAGGATGGACTAGAGAGGTGCGAGGGTGTTAGCAGGGAGGCCACAGAAAAGGATGTTGCAGTAGTTGAGACGGGAGATGATGAGGGCATACAAAAGCAATTTAGTAGACTGAGGGTTGAGGAAGGGACGGATTCTGGAAATATTTTTGAGCTGGAGGCGGCAGGAGGTGGAGAGCTTGGATATGCGGTTTGAAGGACAGGGCAGAGTCAAGGGTTATTCCAAGGCAGCGGACCTCCGGTACAGGGGAAAGCGTGATGTTGTCAATTGTTATAGATAGGTCAGATAGGGAAGATCTGTGAGATGGGGGAAAGATGATCAGTTCAGATTTGGCCACGTTCAGTTTGAAGAAGCGGGAGGAGAAGGAGGATATGGCTGATAGACACTCCAGGATTTTGGAGAGAAGAGAGGTGACATCTGGGCCAGAGAGGGTGGGATGAGGAGGTAGTGTGGGAGTGGGAGACGCTGAATGTGCAGGATAGGGCGAGGTCTTTGATGCCAAAGGAAGAGAGGATCTGTAGTAGGAGGCAGTGGTCAACTGTGTCGAAGGCAGAGAACAGGTCTAGAAGGAGGAGTATAGAGTATTAGCGTATTGTCCGTTCGCTTTGGCTGCAAGTAGGTCATTAGTAATTTTGGTCAGGGCTGTCTCAGTGGAGTGATGGGGGCGGAAACCAGATTGTAGATTGTCAAAGAGCAGGTTAGATGAGAGATGGGAGGAAAGTTCAGCTTGGACGTGCTGCTTCAGGAGTTTGGTAGCAGCAATATTGGACGATAGCTGGACATAGCAGTTGGGTTGAGGGTTGGCTTTTTGAGGATAGGTGTGATTGTGGCATGTTTGAAAGCAGAAGGGAAGGTACCGGAAGTTAGTAATAGGTTGAAGAGGTGGGTTAGAGATGGGATAAGAGTGGTGGCGAGATTGGGGAGGAGGTGGGTTGGGATGGGGTCGAGTGCACAAGTGGTGAGGTGTGATTTGGAGAGAAGATGAGCAAGCTCTCTTTCACTCTCCTCTATCTTGTTTTTGAAGTGCTTGGCAAAGTCCTCAACAGAGATTAGGGAAGTTGGAGGGGGCAGTGGTGGGCGGAGGAGTGATTTAAAAGTATTGAACAACTGTTTGGGGTTGTGGGATAAGGAAGATACAAGGGATATAAAGTAGGCCTGTTTAGCAGAGGTGAGAGCTGATTTGAATGCAAGTGTTGCTTGTTTGAGTGCAGTGAAGTCGTCTTGTGAATGCGTTTTCTTCCAGCGCCATTGAGCAATGCTTGCCAAAACTTTTTAGTGGTGTTATTGTTCCAGGGTTGTCTATTGATTTGTCGCACTCTGTTATGCATGACAGGGGCGACCGAGTCGATGGCTGTTGCAAGAGTGGCATTATAGAAACTAGTGGTAGTGTCTTTGTCATGGAGTGAAGATATGGAGGACAGTGGTAGGGTAGAGTTAGCGAGTGTGTGAGTGTCTAGATGTGCAAGGTTTCTGTGGGGGTGCGCGTGTTGCTGGACATGGGTGACTGGTGAAGACGACAGTGATGAGAAAGAGAGTAGATGATGGTCAGATAGAGGGAGAAGGGTGGTTGTGAAGTTAGATAGGGAGCAGAGATGGGTGAAGACCAGGTCTAATGTGTGTCTGTCTGTGTGGGTGGCTGAGGAGGACCACTGAGTAAGTCCAAAGGATGAAGTAAGGGACAGGAGTTTGGAAGTTGCCGAATAGTGGGTGTCAATGGCAATGTTGAAGTCAGCCATGAAAATGGTGGGAATGTCAGCAGAAAGAAATTGAAGGCGCCATGAAGAGAATTGGTCAGTGAAGGCAGTGGTGGGCTTGGAGGTCGATATATGACAGCCACTTGGAGGTTGTAGGGAGAGTAGATGCGGACAGAGTGGACTTCAAAAGAGGGAGGACAAGGGAGGAAAGAGGTGGGATTGGGTTGAAAGTGCAGTTGGAAGAAATGAGAAGGCCCACTCCTCCACCATGTCTGTTGCCAGGGCGAGGAGTGTGGGTGAAGTGGAGACCGCAATAGCATAGCGCTGCAGGGGAGGCGGTGTCGGGTAGTGTCAGCCATGTTTCAGTGAGGCCAAGAAAGGAAAAATTGTGAGAGGTAAAGAGGTCGTGAATCACATGGAGTTTATTGCAGACGGAGCAGGCATTCCAAAGTGATCCAGAGAGAGGGAGCTGGGTGGTGGGCATCAAGGGCACGTATTTGTAGTTGGAAAGATTTCAGGTGTTTATATTGGATTGGTAGCAATAGAAGGGGGTAATAATGGAAGGTATGAGCTGTGGGGGTCCAAGATTGGGAGATATGTCGCCAGCTGTGAGGAGAAGCAGAGAGAGGCAGAGCAGGTGGGAGGAGGAGAGTGGGCGATTTGTTTTGTGTGTTATTAGGAGAGATCTGAGGTTGAGGAGCAGGTCAGCAGAGGAGGTCAGGTGGGAGGGCAAGAGGGAAGGAGAGATTATTACATGGTTAGAGGGTGCTGGGGTCTGTGGATAGCGAAGGAGAGTTAGGAGTAATGGAGGCAAAACCATTAGAGCACATGTCAAAATGGTAAGGGTAAGTGTGGAGATAACAGAAAGAAATTTAGTATATTTAAAGAGTTTAGACGTACCTTATGGTCACTTCTTGCTCATTTCTGGCATATTTCTATTGATATCCTTAAAATGACATCCATCATATGCATATAAAGGTGTGGCCCGCCTTTTCTTTGAGCTGTGCATTATATCCACTAGTTGGGCCCAGCGCTTCTCAGCCCTTATCCACATGCATGTCACTTGACAAACAGTAAAGTTTTTAATATTAGAGTTAGGACTGTCCCAATTAGGGTCACCCTCAAGTGGTGGGATCGCTTTTGCATGTTTTTTTTTATCAAGAAACAAGGTAACTAAGTACCCTTTGTTTTTTTTCTGTTCAGTGGCCAGTGTGAACGAGTGCTTACATGCGGCATGCACACCAATTTATATCCTAGTTCATACCTTTGGGCTTTTTTCTCCAAACAGTAGATGGGTGTCGCTGGATTCCACTGGTTCCTGATGTTCTGAGCTTATGGCATTGCTCGTGATCTTCTGATTGCAAAGGGATACAAGCATGATGTGATTTCAATCTGGTGCACTAAGTTTCTTTCTCTGACCTCAACAGTCCTCAATATTGCCCATTTCTTGGTGTCCTCAGTGCTGAGAAATATAGGCACATAATTATCCATTATGTAATACCATCAGGAGGCTTCTGATTGGCTCCAAATTTATTCTGCAGGAGGAAAAAGGCCCCAGACATACAGCCAAAGTCATTAAGAATTATCTTTAGTGTAAATATGAACAAGGAGTCCTGGAAGTGATGATATTGCCCCCACATAGTCCATATCTCACATCGAGTTCATCTGGTATTACATGAAAAGATAGAAGGATTAGTTCAATACTGCATTCACAGAAGATATGTGGTTAGTTCTCAAGATGTTTAGAATAACCTCCCCGCCGAGGTTCTTCAAAAACTGTGCATAAGTACATCTAGAAGAATGGATGCTTTTATACTTTTTCATGGTGAAAGGTGGTCACACCAAATATTGATTTGATTTTGATTTCTCTTTTGTTCATTCACTTTGCATTTTGTTTATTGATAAAAAAACTATTAATGCTTTTATTTTTTAATCAATTCCACGTTTTCCTTACCTGCCTAAAACTTTTGCACAGTATTGTATACTTAAATTAGAGAAACATATAAAAGAATAATTGTTACATGAAGTGTAAAAGCATAATCACATAATACCACAAAATCTTCAGTCTGGTTCTGTTCTGGTGCATGTTTACTCTTGTGGCACAGTCCATAAAAAAATTAGCATTTGCATTTGATACTGTACATGCACTGCTTAGTTGCTATAGTGGTAGCAGAACTCAACTTAAGAAAACAGTACTTGACATCTATTCGTCTAAGGGGTTTTTGGCATTATTAAAGGAATTTGTGCAGCACCTGTGCAATTGCTGGATTTTACCTTAAGGTTCCATTTTGTATCCTCACCCACACTAATTTGTAATTACTTGTTTGGTTCTTTTAAATTTGATTCCAATAAAAGTTATATTTTTAATGATATGTGTAGTTTTCATATATCTGTCTTATAGGGCTATATGCTTTCTTTTGCTGTAGGTTTTTTTTATATGGATGATAGTGTCCTGCTAGAGGTCATTTTGCAGGGCTCTGGCACTGCTTCTGGAGCGCCACGCACGCAGGAGAGCGCGTGCGGTGCAGGACCGTGGGGTACTCGGTACCGGGCCCGTCGACTTCAATGGGGGACGGTGTCGTGGCGGCGGCGACACGGTCCGTGGCCCTGGGGCGTCCATTAAATAAATAAAGTGATAAAATAGAAGAAGGGGAAAAGTTGATGGTGATGTTGAAGTGTGGTAAAAATTAAGATAAAGTTTATAGATGGTTAAATACGTGACGCCACCTGTGGTATTCTGGTCAGAGGTGATCAGCGCTGCGGTGTTGTTCCCCTGAGACTTTTGGTGTGTCGCAGCTGAGGTGAAAATAGCTCTCCACAGGTAGAGCAATAGTCCCAGGGCAAAGATGTTTGATTAATAGTTAAGATGGCTGTGAACGTTGGGGTGCAGAGTAATGAGAGAAGGACACAGAGAGGTGCAGTTTCTTTACCTTTTACTGGCAATTGGTTGCAATCCGGAGTACCACATACAGGTGATGGCTTGAGTCCGGCTCGCTTGGAGGCATTCAGGGGATCCACCTTGCCAGGTGGGGGTTTAGGACCTTCCTTCTGCGCTTTGTGTGTGGGTCTCTGCTGTTTGTAACTAAGCTGAGACCCTCTATTTGTGATGATTTCTCTAACCTGTACGGCTGTCAGCGTGAGCCTATTCCATGGGTACTGTCCTTTTCACCGTCAGCCCCGGGCTCCTTATCCACTGCCATGCCCTCAGGTGTTCAATGTCGCACAGGAATTTACAAACCCCTGTACTTTCAGATTCGGCGATCAGGACATACAGCTCCTGTCAGCCTAGGACTCTGGCGTCCTTTTTCTCTCTATTAGCGCTTCACTCTGGGGTCTGCTATACGCAGTTTTAGCTTCCCCGGAGCCTCTTCTCTGCTTTCATCCTTCCCCTCCTGTCAGATCAGCTCCATGTCTTGAACTGACTGGATCTTCCAGAAAGATCTTTTTACCTCACGTTTAACTGTCCTGTCATTTCTCTCTCAGCTCACAGCTGCTCTCGTTTCCATGACAACTCCCTCAGCTCATTTCTAGCTGACTCACCAACCCCCTCTGCTGGCCAGAATTTATGAGGCAGCTCCTTTTTCTGACCTGCAGCAGGAATTGTGATTTAGTCTATGTTACCTGGCATGGGGGTCCCCTTTCTGCCTCCAAGCATGACTTCACCTCTTAGAGGGAGGAAATGTCACCGTGACAACCGATCTCTGGGGTGTCACACTTCTCCTATTCCTCCTTGCACAGAGGAGGAGGTAGCGGTTTTGCTGCTGGGTTGTTGCCCTTCTACAGAGCCCTACACGTTTTCTGGTATACTGGCCTGTTTCCTTGTAGATGCTCCATGCTCTGGACACGGTGCCATCCTGGATTAGCTGCACTACCTGAGCAACTTCTGTAGGTTGTAAACACCGCTCATGCTACTGTACAGTACCTCTAGGGGTGACAGCAATGACAAAATGCAAAATTAACTAAAACAACTGCCAAAAAGGATTGAAACATAGAAATGGCCTGTGATCACCCCCAGCAGAACCACTCTTTTATAGGGGTTATCATGCTAATTGCCTATCATTTCTGACTGTTATCTGTTCTATTTGCACAACAGCAGGAGAAATTGATTTACAATCAGTGTTTCTTCATAATTGGACAGGTTGATTTCACATAAGTGTGATTGACTTGGAGTTAAATTGTGATCCCTTTATTTTTGATCAGTGCTTATATATATATATATATATATATATATATATATATATACTGTATATATACAATGTATATGTATATATATATATCTTCCTTCGCACCCCCAATGGGGTTGTTCTTTGTTGTTCTTTTTTATTCTCAGGCCTGGGAGTTTGAGGGTTCTGCCCAGGATCGTAGTTGTTTCCACATTGCGCTTTTCTGGACAGAGTTCAGATGTTGCTCCTGGGATCTGTTGTATCCATTTTCCCAACTTAGGGGTCACTGCTCCAAGTGCTCCTATCACTACTTGAATCACTGTTGCCTTCACCTTCCACATCTTCTGCAGTTCTTCTTTGAGGCCCTGGTATTTCTCCAGCTTCTCATAATCCTTCTTTCTGATGTTGCTGCCTCTTGGCACTTCCACATCTATTATCATTGCTGTCTTCTGATCCTTGACTACTATCACAATGTCTGGTTGGTTAGCCAACACCTGCTAATCTGTCTGGATCTTGAAGTCCCATAGGGTTTTAGCCCTTTCATTCTCCACCACTTTTTCTGGGGTCTCTGTACTTAGGGGGACATAGCCCATATGCTGTGCAGAAGTTCCTGTATACAATTCCCGCGGTTGTGGCGTTCAGTATACCCTGTTCCTGCTTGCTTTTTGCATCCTGCCACTATGTGTTGGGCAGTTTCTGAGGTTTCTTTGCATAGTCTGCAACTTGGGTCTTGTCTTGTGTGCTAGATTCCTGCTTCTATGGATCTGGAACTTAGTGCTTTCTCTTGCGCCGCCATGATTAGTACCTCTTAGTACCTCTGTGCTGTCCCCAGCCATTGGTAGGATTTCTCCATGTCCGCCACCTCGATGGTACATGCAGCGGCTTGTCTTGCCATGGCGCTTCATGTTCCTTTTCTTCTGCAATGTGTTTCATTCTCAGATTTTGCAGCCACATTGCACTGGTTTTGTGTGCTTTTTCCTTCTCCCATATGTTCCTCCAGTATTGTTCAGTGTCTGCTATTGGTGGAGTTGCTGTAGAACCTTGGATGGTTCTTTGGAGAACAGGGCTTTTTTCTTCTTGGCCACAGCCTCTCTAGTGTATCTCCCTAGTCTTTCAGCGAGAGCTGTAAGCCTTTGATTAGCAGACTTCAGTTGGGGTAAGGCCTTTGTACTTGTCCAGCTTGGTATTATTACTTATTATTATTATTGGTATAACCAAACATTTCCAGGCAGTAGCATAAAATCAGTTTATTAGTTTAGCTGCTATGACTCTCTTTGTTCATGACACTCACTATGCTCTTATTAGTCTTGCCCAAGGACCACTACTGGTATGTTTTTTTTCCTACAGGGCACAGTCAGGATTTGATCCCCAGTCTCCCATGTCATAGGCTGAGCGCATAACCATTACACTATAACAGGCACTATTGGATTGGTTGATTTCACGGAAGTGTGATTGACTTGGAGTTACATTGTGTTGTTTAAGTGTTCCCTTTGTTTTTTGATCAGTGTATTTATATATTGTGACAGGGTCACTGGCACAGTGTACCAGGGGAGACATGTGTCACTGCGCATGTTGGCGTCAGTGGTATGAAACCAGGATATTTTTCCTCCAGCACACTAAGTGTTGGGATGGTTAAAATAAACTGCATACATGGGCTGGTTTTATCTGAGCACTCATAGAGTGGGCGGGAGAGTGCTCACTATATCTCTTCCTGCAGCCAACACCGGCAGGTGTACTAGCAGGACCTGCGGTGATGTCACAATCATGTGATCATCACATGGTCCTGGTTAAATACCTGGACATGTGAGACAGTGGGGGTGGTGTCTTGGGAGAGGAAGTTCTCCCACGTACCTCCAAGGAGGAGCAGAGGACATTGCCTGGTGCCTGCAGGTTGAGACCTGCAGAGGAAGACTCTGCTGCCCTTTATTTGTTTTTGTGTTTTTTTTACTCTTAAGCCAGAAATGATCTGTTTGGATACAGAGAGATAGATATTATCCCCTTCACGACATACGCCATAAATTTACATTATGTCACGTTCCTTACTTTTATGCAGGCTTTGACACAGAGCCCTGCACCTGCACATAGTAGCTGATTTAATCAGCTGTCATGTGCCTTTAACAGCCACTGGTGGATTGGAGTTCCACTAAGAGCTGTTAAACAAGTTAAGTCAGAGATTGACAGATGGATTTAACATGCTCCTGCTGGAAGCGTGTTATTCCATACGCATCTGTCACGTGATCGCGTGGCGCCGATGGATTGTTATGACAGCCAGAGGTCTGCAGAAAACTCCAGTGCCTGTCATTACAATACTCCTGTGAATGCTAGCCTGTGGCCAGTGTTCATAGGAGATCGTGATTTTTGCTATACAAAACAGTGCTGAAGCACTGCTATCCATAGCACAGGTGATTGGACGATTGCAGCTTCAAATCTCCTACAGGTACTATAACATTCAGTAAAAAGTGAAAAAAGTTTTTAAAAATGTGAAAAAACCCCACAAAAGTTCAAATTACATCCCTTTTGCTCCATTGAAAATAAAACAATAAAGTGAACATGTTAAATAAAAAGCCCCAAAAACAACTATGGAATTGCACTTTTTTTTCAATTTCACCGCATATGGATTTTTTTTTCCTGTTTCCTAGTACACTATATGATATAAATAATGGTGTCATTCAAAAGTACAACTCGTCCTGCAAAAAACAAGCCCTCATACGTCTATATATAAAATATGAAAAAGATATGGCTCTTGAAAGAAGAGGATTAACAAACGAAAATGAAAAAACAGAAAATATCCATGGTAGTTGGTAGTTGTTCAATAGCTGCAAACAATTTATTTTTGTAAGTAATTCTCTATATTCATCCATAAATCCGAAAAGTAATATTTTTCCAACTGTTGTGACAAACCAGTAGACACAGATTTAGATTTCTTCTTCATTAAATGAGGCTTTGGATTCACTCGTTACATCGTACTTGGTGCCTTTGAGTAAGATTAAATTCAATCTTAAAGCACACTTTTAAGAAAAATAATTTGCAATAATAACTTGAATATAACTCATGGTAATTTATTTCATGACTAGTGTTGAGCATTCCGATACCGCAAGTATCGGGTATCGGCCGATACTTGCTGTATCGGAATTCCGATACCGACTTCCGATATTTTTTCAATATCGGAATTCGGCATCGGAATCGGAAGTTCAGTTGATTGACAGCCTGACGTCATCATGATGCGCGGTGTGTGCGCATCATGATGCGCCGTCATTTCGGGCCTTCCGGGGGTCTCTGCCGGCCTGCCGGGGGGCTGTGCCGGCCTGCCGGGGGGCTGTGTGGACTGCCCGGGGTCTGTACCGGCCTGCCGGGGGGCTGTGCCGGCCTGCCGGTGGTCTGTGCACCCTGTGGGGGTCTGTACCGGCCTGCCGGGGGGCTGTGCCGGCCTGCCGGTGGTCTGTGCACCCTGTGGGGGTCTGTACCGGCCTGCCGGGGGGCTGTGCCGGCCTGCCGGGGGGCTGTGCACCCTGTGGGGGTCTGTACCGGCCTGCCGGGGGGCTGTGCCGGCCTGCCGGGGGGCTGTGCTGATGTCCGGGGGTCTGTGCAAGCATCGTCCGATGGGACTACAAGTCCCATCGGGCGATGCCTGCTACCATGACAGTGATTGACACATTAGCCAATGATGGGACAGTAGTAGTCCCATCATCCGTCTAATGTGTTAAATGTTAAAAAAAAAAAATACTACATACATACTACATGCATGCTACATACATACTACATGCTACATACATACTACATATATACTACATACATACTACATACATGCTACATACATGCTACATACATGCTGCATGCTACATACATACTACATACATACTACATACATACTACATGCATGCTACATGCATGCTACATACATACATGCATGCTACATACATACTGCATGCATGCTACATACATACTACATGCATGCTACATACATACTACATGCTACATACATACCACATACATACTACATACATACTACATACTACATATATACTACATGCATGCTACATACATACTACATGCTACATACATACCACATACATGCTACATACATACTACATATATACTACATACATACTACATACATACTACATACATACTACATACATACTACATGCATACTACATACATACTACATGCATGCTACATACATACTACATGCATGCTACATACATACTACATGCTACATACATACCACATACATACTACATACATACTACATACTACATATATACTACATGCATGCTACATACATACTACATGCTACATACATACTACATGCTACATACATACCACATACATGCTACATACATACTACATATATACTACATACATACTACATACATACTACATGCATACTACATGCATACTACATACATACTACATGCATGCTACATACATACTACATGCTACATACATACCACATACATACTACATACATACTACATACATACTACATGCTACATACATACTACATATATACTACATGCATGCTACATACATACTACATGCTACATACATACCACATATATACTACATACATGCTACATACATACTACATATATACTACATGCATGCTACATACATACTACATATATACTACATGCATGCTACATACATACTGCATGCTACATGCATGCTACATACATACTACATACATACTACATGCTACATACATACCACATATATACTACATACATACAATACATTCATACAATACATACATAGACATACAGTACATATAACATAGAGTAACATACTTACCAATACTTGTCACATTGTTCCCCGAAGCCATTGTCTTTTCCGGAATAAATATTAACATAACAAACCACAAAAATACTCACCCACGATCCGAAGCAGTCCACGAGTGTGTCCCACGACGATCTTGGGTAGAGAACTGCAGCATCAGATGATGCTGCCGTTCTCTACGGGCTGCAGGAATCCAATGACGGAAGGTAGGTATCCTTCCGCACTGTATTCCTCCGCCACTTAAAAAAAAAAAAGTCCCTAGTCTCACTTTATGCCATTGCTGTGTGGGAATTTCCCACACAGCAATGGCATAAAGTGAGACTAGGGACTTTTTTTTTTTTTAAGTGGCTGAGGAATACAGTGCGGAAGGATACCTACCTTCCGTCATTGGATTCCTGCAGCCCGTAGAGAACGGCAGCATCAGCTGATGCTGCAGTTCTCTACCCAAGATCGTCGTGGGACACACTCGTGGACTGCTTCGGATCGTGGGTGAGTATTTTTGTGGTTTGTTATGTTAATATTTATTCCGGAAAAGACAATGGCTTCGGGGAACAATGTGACAAGTATTGGTAAGTATGTTACTCTATGTTATATGTACTGTATGTCTATGTATGTATTGTATGAATGTATTGAATGTATGTAGTATATATGTGGTATGTATGTAGCATGTAGTATGTATGTAGTATGTATGTAGCATGCATGCAGTATGTATGTAGCATGCATGTAGTATATATGTAGTATGTATGTAGCATGCATGTAGTATATATGTATGAATGTATGTAGCATGTAGTATGTATGTAGTATGTATGTGGTATGTATGTAGCATGTAGTATGTATGTAGTATGTATGTAGCATGCATGTAGTATGTATGTAGTATGTATGTAGTATATATGTAGTATGTATGTAGCATGTAGTATGTATGTAGCATGCATGTAGTATATATGTAGTATATATGTAGCATGTAGCATGTATGTAGTATGTATGTGGTATGTATGTAGCATGTAGTATGTATGTAGCATGCATGTAGTATATATGTAGTATGTATGTAGCATGTATGTAGTATGTATGTAGTATATATGTAGTATGTATGTAGCATGTAGTATGTATGTAGCATGCATGTAGTATATATGTAGTATATATGTAGCATGTAGCATGTATGTAGTATGTATGTGGTATGTATGTAGCATGTAGTATGTATGTAGCATGCATGTAGTATATACGTATTATGTATGTAGCATGTAGTATGTATGTAGCATGCATGTAGTATATATGTAGTATGTATGTAGCATGTAGTATGTATGTAGCATGCATGTAGTATATATGTAGTATGTATGTAGCATGTAGTATGTATGTAGCATGCATGTAGTATATATGTAGTATGTAGCATGTAGTATGTATGTAGCATGCATGTAGCATGTACTATGTATGTAGCATGCATGTACTATATATGTGTTATGTATGTAGCATGTAGCATGCATGTAGCATGCATGTAGTATGTATGTAGTATGTATGTAGTATATATGTGGTATGTATGTAGCATGTAGTATGTATGTAGCATGTAGTATGTATGTAGCATGCAGTATGTATGTAGCATGCATGTAGTATATATGTAGTATGTATGTAGTATATATGTAGTATGTATGTTGCATGTAGTATTTATGTAGTATGAATGTAGCATGTATGTAGCATGTATGTAGTATGTAGTATGAATGTAGCATGTATGTAGTATGCATGTTGTATGTATGTAGCATGTAATTTTTTTTTTTTTTTTTACATTCAACACATTAGCCGGATGATAGGACTATTACTGTCCCATCATTGGCTAATGTGTCAATCACTGTCATGGTAGCAGGCATCGCCCGATGGGACTTGTAGTCCCATCGGATGATGCCTGCACAGACCCCCGAAGCCTGCACAGACCACCGGCAGGCCGGCACAGCCCCCCGGCAGGCCGGCACAGCCCCCCGGAGCCTGCACAGCCCCCCGGCAGGCCGGCACAGCCCCCCGGCAGGCCGGCACAGCCCACCGGAGCCTGCACAGACCACCGGCAGGCCGGCACAGCCCCCCGGCAGGCCGGCACAGACCACCGGAGCCTGCACAGACCCCCTGGCAGGCCGGCACAGCCCCCCGAAAGGCCCGTACAGACCCCAGAGAGGCTGTACAAGGGCAGGAAAGGGTTTTTCTTATTCCGATACCGGAAGTCCCATAGACTTGAATGGGACTTCCGGTATCGGAATCGGCGATACCGATACTTTTTTTAAAGATCGGCCGATACCATCCGATACGATACTTTGAAGTATCGGACGGTATCGCTCAACTCTATTCATGACCCATATTTTGGTATCATGGTAATACTGTATGTTTTACAGTACATACGATTACTGGCATTGTCCTAATTGTCTTTAGAGTGCCGTACAACTCTATACATCAAACCTTCTTAACTGTCTGCACCATTCATTGAATCTTTTTACACCAGATTCAGCTTTAGTATCTTCTTATCTTAGCCACTGATACTGCTTGTGCAATGTAGTGTGACGTTTAAGAGCCCAAATTTCTAATGTATCTGAAATGTGTCACAGTAAAAGGCCAGAAAAATTGTAAGGTAATTGTATTGTGTTTTCACTGTTCAGCTTTCACCAGCGAGTGCGGGAAATAAATTCTAATTGCTTTAGACAGTCGAAGCTGTCACTCTACAAGAGCATGTTGAAGGCAGCTTTGGCTACATCACTAACCTAATTATAGAAAGCCTGGCTCTTCACCAATATTTTAACACTTGATTTATTTCCTGTTCAAGTTGTTCAATAGAGCTAGAGTTAATTGGTTTTCTGAATGAGTGTTAAAATATAAGGATCTTGCTTCATTAAAGGAAAGCTCCAGTTATTAAGCTTCGCAGACTTTAAAGTCCGTTAACAGGTTAGCAAAATTAGCCGCGTATGCATCATGTACAAATCATCAAAGGTGAAAAGTATGCTTGTGGTAATTTGATATTCTGAGGTACATATTGCTTAAATAGTTGTATATCAAGATTTTAGGGAAATAGGACACAAGCAAACTATATGAAAGACCAGGGTAAAAGCGATATTCTAATATATATATTTTTTATATAATGTAATTGTGTTCCATGATGATGCTAGCTATGTTTGTATCTATTGAAATCTCAGAAAAGAAACGACTGCATTCATATCCTCCACCACCAGTGTCACAATTAAGCTATTGTTCCTAGCATTCATTAGGTTATCTGCTGGAGAACAACTTTGGACCCAGTGTATACCAGAGACTAGGAGGCAACCACTTTATCATCTCCAGAGATAACTCTTCTGGTCTTTAAAGTAATTGTTTCAGGCACTCTGGCACCGAAGTCCAGTTATAAATATTGTTTTTTTGTGACAGGTTTAGGTCCTATAGTTATATAACACATATTTTCGGCATCATGACGAAGTGGCGAACGTAATGCATTTACTTACATCACTGGGTGGTCTGCACTTCAGCTCCAACTTAATATCGGCCCAATAGATGCTTTATTTCCTATCTATAGAGAGCTAAAATCATGATAGGAAATATGGCATTAACATCTCCGCCTGTGACCTCCAGGGAGGCAGATATCCTGAAGATCGAGAACTTCATAATTTTGGGGGGAGCTAGCCACATCCTATTAACCAGCCCCAATCTGAGCTCTCCTAGGGGAGGTACAGTGGCATGTAAAAGTTTGAGCACCCCTGGTCAAATTTACTGTTATTGTGAACAGTTAAGCAAGTTGAAGACTAAATGATCTGTAAAAGGACTAAAGTTAAAGATGACACATTCCCTTTGTATTTTAGGCAAAAAAAACATTTTTTCATCTTTTACATTTTAAAAATTACAAAAAGGAAAGTGGGCCGATGCATACGTTTGGGCACTCTGCATGGTTAGTGCCTAGTAGCACCAACTTTTGAAAGTATCAAAGCTTGTAAATGGTCTTTGTAGCCAAACAAGAGTCTTTCAATTCTAATTTGAGGGCTTTTCATCCACTCTTGCTTGGAATATTCTTCCAGTTCTATGAGTTTCTTGGGTTGTCTTGCATGCACTGCTACTTTGAGGTCTATCCACAGATTTTCAATGATGTTCAGATCAGAGGACTGTGAGGGCCATTTTAATACCTTCAGTATGTGCTTTTTGAGGTTGTCAATGTTGATTTTGGTGTGTTTAGGATCATTATTCATTTGCAGAAGCCATCCTCTTTTCAACTTCAGCTTTTTTATAGATTGTTAGGGGCTGGCAAAATGCACCAAATAATAATAAGATGGTAGTAAGGTGCGCTCGCAGCCCAGGGTCCACCGTGCAGAGATGTTAACTGCTGCTCGGTAATGGCGGACACAAAATGGCGGTATCGCAGTGGACACACGTGGTTTAAATGCCACCCAGTGTGTAGTAGCAAAGGGCTATGTTGCTTCACAGAGCCACGGGACCACAGAACACAGATTCTGTATCCTGTTGACTATCACAGGGCACAGCTGAATCAGCGCCAGTGTATGGTCACAAGACTGTGCCCCAAGGACACGGTGTAAGTGCCTCTCTCTATACCCACTAAGCGCATGGCGTCGCACCTGCGAACGCCACTAATAGACGCTGGCTACTGTGGAGTGCAAACCAAGTGCACAGAAGGGAACTTTCGCCACTGGTTAATGCCGGTCAGGAAGTGCGTCATAGATGTGGAGTGTGTTACTGCGGGGCATGTTTTAAACAGCCTTGTAGTAACCAGGGAGTGTGCAGGACTGAAGACTAGGGATTTCTAGTGCTAGCATTTGCTGTCTATAGGTGGGCCAGCTCTTGTAGACATTTGGTATTTTCCTGCATGCTAAATATAGTTCCATTGTGGGCCAGCTTTGACCTGCAGGCCTGAGTTTGACATTATGCTCTATGTCATAGATGCTGCAATGCCCCAGGTGATAGGGAACTAGCTTAACAGAAGTTGATCAACATTTAATCCTGGAAAATCTTATAATTACGTTATGTAGAATATAACACCCTTTAGGTAACCCATAGTCATCTTGAGAAAAAACAACTAGAATGTAAATCTTTTATGAATGATGGGTCATAATTAGAGTTGAGCGATACCGTCCGATACTTCAAAGTATCGTATCGGATGGTATCGGCCGATCTTTAAAAAAAGTATCGGTATCGCCGATTCCGATACCGGAAGTCCCATTCAAGTCTATGGGACTTCCGGTATCGGAATAAGAAAAACCCTTTCCTGCCCTTGTACAGCCTCTCTGGGGTCTGTACGGGCCTTTCGGGGGGCTGTGCCGGCCTGCCAGGGGGTCTGTGCAGGCTCCGGTGGTCTGTGCCGGCCTGCCGGTGGTCTGTGCAGGCTCCGGGGGGCTGTGCCGGCCTGCCGGGGGGCTGTGCCGGCCTGCCGGGGGGCTGTGCAGGCTCCGGGGGGCTGTGCCGGCCTGCCGGGGGGCTGTGCCGGCCTGCCGGGGGGCTGTGCAGGCTCCGGGGGTCTGTGCAGGCATCGTCCGATGGGACTACAAGTCCCATCGGGCGATGCCTGCTACCATGACAGTGATTGACACATTAGCCAATGATGGGACAGTAGTAGTCCCATCATCCGGCTAATGTGTTAAATGTAAAAAAAAAAAAAAAATTACATGCTACATACATACAACATGCATACTACATACATGCTACATTCATACTACATACTACATACATGCTACATTCATACTACATAAATACTACATGCAACATACATACTACATATATACTACATGCATGCTACATACATACTGCATGCTACATACATACCACATATATACTACATACATACTACATGCATGCTACATGCTACATACATAACACATATATACTACATGCATGCTACATACATACTACATGCTACATACTACATATATACTACATGCATGCTACATACTACATGCTACATACATACTACATATATACTACATGCATGCTACATACATACTGCATGCTACATTCATGCTACATACATACTACATACATGCTACATACATACTACATATATACTACATACATACTACATACATACTACATGCATGCTACATGCATGCTACATACATACCACATATATACTACATGCATGCTACATACATACTACATGCTACATACATACTACATGCTACATACATACTACATATATACTACATGCATGCTACATACATACTACATGCTACATACATACTACATATATACTACATGCATGCTACATACATACTACATGCTACATACATACTACATATATACTACATGCATGCTACATACTACATGCTACATACATACTACATATATACTACATGCATGCTACATACATACTACATGCATGCTACATACATACTACATGCTACATACATACCACATATATACTACATACATACAATACATTCATACAATACATACATAGACATACAGTACATATAACATAGAGTAACATACTTACCAATACTTGTCACATTGTTCCCCGAAGCCATTGTCTTTTCCGGGATAAATATTAACATAACAAACCACAAAAATACTCACCCACGATCCGAAGCAGTCCACGAGTGTGTCCCACGACGATCTTGGGTAGAGAACTGCAGCATCAGATGATGCTGCCGTTCTCTACGGGCTGCAGGAATCCAATGACGGAAGGTAGGTATCCTTCCGCACTGTATTCCTCCGCCACTTAAAAAAAAAAAGTCCCTAGTCTCACTTTATGCCATTGCTGTGTGGGAATTTCCCACACAGCAATGGCATAAAGTGAGACTAGGGACTTTTTTTTTTTTAAGTGGCGGAGGAATACAGTGCGGAAGGATACCTACCTTCCGTCATTGGATTCCTGCAGCCCGTAGAGAATGGCAGCATCATCTGATGCTGCAGTTCTCTACCCAAGATCATCGTGGGACACACTCGTGGACTGCTTCGGATCGTGGGTGAGTATTTTTGTGGTTTGTTATGTTAATATTTATCCCGGAAAAGACAATGGCTTCGGGGAACAATGTGACAAGTATTGGTAAGTATGTTACTCTATGTTATATGTACTGTATGTCTATGTATGTATTGTATGAATGTATTGTATGTATGTAGTATATATGTGGTATGTATGTAGCATGTAGTATGTATGTAGCATGCATGTAGCATGCATGTAGTATGTATGTAGCATGCATGTAGCATGCATGTAGTATGTATGTAGCATGCATGTAGTATGTATGTAGCATGCATGTAGTATGTATGTAGTATGTATGTAGTATGTATGTAGCATGCAGTATGCATGTAGCATGTATGTAGTATGTATGTAGTATATATGTAGTATGTATGTAGCATGTAGTATGTATGTAGCATGCATGTAGTATATATGTAGTATGTATGTAGCATGCATGTAGTATGTATGTAGTATGTATGTAGTATGTATGTAGCATGCAGTATGTATGTAGCATGTATGTAGTATGTATGTAGTATATATGTAGTATGTATGTAGCATGCATGTAGTATGTATGTAGTATGTATGTAGCATGCAGTATGTATGTAGCATGTATGTAGTATGTATGTAGTATATATGTAGCATGCATGTAGCATGCATGTAGTATGTATGTAGTATGTATGTAGCATGCAGTATGTATGTAGCATGTATGTAGTATGTATGTAGTATATATGTAGTATGTATGTAGCATGCATGTAGTATGTATGTAGTATTTTTTTTTTTTTTTTTTTTTTTTTAACATTTAACACATTAGCCGGATGATGGGACTACTACTGTCCCATCATTGGCTAATGTGTCAATCACTGTCATGGTAGCAGGCATCGCCCGATGGGACTTGTAGTCCCATCGGACGATGCTTGCACAGACCCCCGGACATCAGCACAGCCCCCCGGCAGGCCGGCACAGCCCCCCGGCAGGCCGGTACAGACCCCCACAGGGTGCACAGACCACCGGCAGGCCGGCACAGCCCCCCGGCAGGCCGGTACAGACCCCGGGCAGTCCACACAGCCCCCCGGCAGGCCGGCACAGCCCCCCCGGCAGGCCGGCAGAGACCCCCGGAAGGCCCGAAATGACGGCGCATCATGATGCGCACACACCGCGCATCATGATGACGTCAGGCCGTCAATCAACTGAACTTCCGATTCCGATGCCGAATTCCGATATTGAAAAAATATCGGAAGTCGGTATCGGAATTCCGATACAGCAAGTATCGGCCGATACCCGATACTTGCGGTATCGGAATGCTCAACACTAGTCATAATGTATCAGGTTATCTGATAAAGGCACCTCAACTAAGAACAGAACAACAACCATTCATTTGACAGCAGGCTTTATTAGAAACAAGTGTATCCTTTATTTATTTAGTTTCATTAGTCAAATTCTGTTCAGTGCCCGACATTTTAATTGTCAGTAATTTTCTCTTTCATTGATATGAGAATTATTTCTAGCTCCTAAATGAATAGTAATTGAATGAAGCATAACAGCACAGAGTTGGAAATACAGACTGGGGAAACAAAATGATTAAGAACTACGAAATAAAACACAAGGAAGGGCAAAGATTTAATGTAATAAAAAGCATCGAAATGACAGGAATATTTATTACTTGTTTATGCAATTATATGGCAATTAGAAAAGGAGGGTAGAGATTTCAAAGCAGGATAGGATACACAATGCACCAAAATATAACACATGGGTAATGAAATGAGAAGCCAGTTCATCCATAATGTTTGCATCGAGAAGATGCTAGGGAATGAGAATGTAAAATGTAGGAAGAATAACAGTGTAAATGTTTGTTTAATTTCACGTTTAAAGTCAGAACTGGGAAAACTTTCATGAACAATAGACTATAATATAATGTAACTACTTAAACGTACATCAGTAATAAATGTAAACATATGAATATTCCTCTTTATCTTAGCAGAATGGATCATAAAGATTTGCAATAAACTTATGCAGTCTCCTTAGTAAGAGCACAGATACATCCATTCTCCATTGTGTGTGGATGAGATCTTCTGATGTATCTGTACATGGCTTCTACTGACCTTTTCATAAAGAGCAGACCAATAATGATGCATTTTATTATTCTCCCATTCACAATGTATTCGGAGCTCCAGATATCACAATGGTAACTTGGTAAATGTGTATGCTGTAGGCATGTCACATAATTGGTAGTAAGAAATGGCCTCTGCAAATTGGATTCATGTACGGTTAGCAGACTGCGGGTGATTTTGTCACACAATGGACTTGCAGTAAACGTTGTGATCATATGTCACTGACTGGTTTCATCTTTTTTTTCTCAGCTGATATATGATCAATATTAACAAATTAGGAGTCAGCTGAATTTCCACATTTGAGCGACTCCAAAGCTATTGACTTCTATGGCGAGAATACAGTACTAGGAATTAATGAATTGTTATATCATACAGGATTTGTAGTTGATGTTTAAAAGGGTTGTTCACTACTTGGGCAACCCATCTCAATCACTGATCCTGCCCCCCCAAAAAAAAATTACCACCTGTACGTACTTCCGGTGCCTTTCTAGCAGTGTCAGCACTGGAACATGATCCCTGCAGCCAGTCGGCAATAGCTTCACTCTCCTGTCCTACAGATGTGATTGACATCTGGAGGAAGTGAGAGGGCAGACGCAGCTCTTGTTTCTCTTGCTTCTCTTGCTTCCTCCAGATGCCTGTTGCCTGATGGAGTGGAGAGTGAAGCCAGCGCTGATTGGCTGCAGGGATCATATGACATTGTTAGGAGAGCCAGTGGAGGTGAGAATAAATGTTATTTTTGCTGAGGGGAAACATAGTGATTGAGTAATAGTTATCCAAGTAGTGGAAACCCCCTTTAAGTTTACCCCCTGCATGACACTGCTGCCATCCAACTGCCTAGTCAGCACTGTCACTCGATTTAAACTAGATGTATGCCACATAGTATTATCCTGGCACAGATTTGGATATATGTCTTTGATCAAGCACACTCATCTTTGTATGGTTATGTATCCCCTAACACTTAAAGTAATTGGCCAGTTTATTACTTTTCATTTCAACAAATGTGATGGCATGTTTTTGAAGTATTTACTACTTTATAGGTATTTATTACTGGTTTAGCTCTGAACTCATTCTTGTAAAACACCACATGCTTGTTAGTGTAGTCTTTTATAGAAACTGCACAGCACCCATGTTCTCAAAATGACACTTGATGAAGGAGCAAGTGACCAGTTTTGTCCATTGGATTCAGGCAGATATGTTGAACCTAAATCTGGTTACTTTGTGAATAATGGGGTTGGCCACTTTTACAGATGTGTTGGGAATGCAATTTTGTGGCACTTGATGGAGTACTATAGGATTTCTAAAGTTCATCTACGTACTATGGAAGACTGTAGTGCATTGGAAAACTGCAATTAGAGCAGGCTGGACACATGGCCTTCTTGTCAGAATTTAGGCATAGTGAATTGTTTTACCATTTCCATCAGTTACATAGCTTTCTCTTGTGATGTGATCTGATGTGATCAAGCTGATTACAAAGTTGTTATGGAGAAGCTATTTCTAAAGACCAGTAGTTTTTTAAACATATTTGAAAATTTTGTTTGTCTCATTTCTCATACGAACTCCTGAAGATTACAGGTACAATTCCATTTTTGCTTAATCTCCGTTCCCCTATTAACTATCCCTAGCACTGTTTGGGCAGGAGGAGAAGGCAATACAATTCTCAGACAACAGTATCAATGCAGGGACAGCTTCATTAGCAAAGTTTGGAGATAGCTTTAGTGTGAACAGATCAGCCCAACATGCATCTCTACCAATCACCTTTTTCAATTTATCTAGGTTATAGCCACTATATGACTACCAGAAAATTGTGCCTCCTCTAACTAATGTATTTTTAAAGACCTCTAAGCCATGTCTATTCATTTAGTTAAAATGCGATGTTATTTTTATTTCATATTTTATTTTTGCATAAATCCATTTTAATTACTAATTTACGTACTGAGAAGAAATACCTCTTCTTATTCAAATGCACTGTATTTTAATGCTGCTGTCTAGAAATACATTTCCTCTGAAACCTAAAACTAATATATACATAAGCTGCCACCTAATTTTTATTTATATAATAGTAACATAATTAAAAGTTTAATTTAGAAATGTGTGAATATGTTCCTTCCACAACTGCATACGAAATGAAGAAAATATCTTGAGTTAATAACAGTTTTACTTAAAGTTCTTTCATTAGTATAATATGTCATAAAATATTGACATGGCTTTTTTGTATGAAATAAATTTCTTAGAAAGGTGGGGATACGCCCACCCATCAAATTCATGTAAAATGCTATATTACTTACTACTGAAATGTTACTTCAGTCTTATACTTGAGTAACGTTTCTGGCGTGGCACACACCACTCATAAGATGCACCATACTCATCAAATGGCATGCGCCTCCTAATGAATTTGGTTTTCCTCATGTTGTTTATCAAAGGTGTTGTCCAGCATTGGGCTACAAGTCTACAGACACTCTATGTGACCTCAGACTCAAGAATCCTTACAGCAAATGCACTGCGGGTTGTCAGGATTCTCTCTTGCCAGCAAATATAGCATAAGGCGCATGACCGCAAATATGCAATTTGCATACATGCGGTTACCTGCAGACTAGACCTGCATGGCCTAGCTCAATGCAAGTGTATTGATCAAGGCCAAACACATCTAGTTGGAATGTGACTTAAGTACACAAACCTGTGGTCACATGACCGCCTGCTCCCAGCCCCGGCACCAGATACACTCACAAATTCACAGAGTGACTACCCCATGGCCAGACAACCTCTTTAAGATTTGGGATAAAACACAGGTTGTTACTGAATTGACGCATTTGTGTTGTTTTCTGTCATTCCTACGTTGACAACTGGGAGTCACCCATTATGGGTCGGTTCTTACATACTCTGACATTATCCAGTCAAAGCTGACAAGCAATCTAGATGTTCCAGAAACATAATTTCATGCGAAATACAAATTTTTACCAAAACAGCCATGTCAGAAGTGGGGACAAGTCCTCCTACAATATTGGTGTTCTTCTTTTTCTAACAAACATTCTGGTATATTTATGTGAAGACTATCATTGGCTGTACTGGTACAGTATAATGCTCAATAATACTGGAATCTTAACAGAGACCCAATGGGCTCTACTATAGGTTAAAGAATCCATATGAATTCTTGAGATTAATTTAAAAATCAGTATTTAATAGCTGTTCCAATATATCAAGTAACGGCCAGTTGTCCTTTTTACAGATTTTGGTTCAAAGCCCGAGCACTAATGATTTTGTATGTTGCATCCCTAATGTCAGACTTGTGTGGACCTTTGCCAGAAAAGACCCATTCGTACTTATAGGGCTCCAACATTCATCATGCAATCTAGTTCTAAGATCTATGATGGAAAGCATTCTAGTGTTCAACTAAAAGGGTAGTCCCATATTCTCAAGTAGGAGCATGGTATCATTGTACTTGCAGGCCCGAACTGTGTTCTCTCCAATCTTTTATTTATGGTATTGACGGAACTTGATGGCACTGAAGCCGGAAGGGAATCTAAAATCACTCTCCAGCAAGCCTGGTCAGGTCATAATAATAGTGCTTACAAGCTCTGTTGTAAATAAATTTCAAGCACTGCACATGTTCGAACACTGCTGACAGACTGCAGTGGTGGCCGGTAACCTAGGCAGTGAGCAGTAAACAATAAAATTAAAAATCATTCTAATCCTGAGAGTGAATAGTATTTTTAGTTAAAAGTAAATAGGTATGTTGCTTGTTTTTACAGACACTTTGCAATTTTAGAAAAAAGATGGAAATAACCTGTTTATAGAGGGATCTCATTTTCAAAGGAGCAGCATCTCCACTGTAATTATTTCTTTTCAAATAGACATCAAAATGATATTGCCCCTTATAACTTGGGTTCTTTAAAATACAGTAGAAAGGTAGTACAACATAAAAAAAAATTAGTAGATCTTGGGTAAGTTCAAGGACATAATGAAATATACTAATGACAATCTTTTTTTATTTCTATTATTATAGTATTCAAAGTTAGGTGTGGAACTTATTTCTTAAGAATATATTGAGATTCTGTTTTTTTAGTCCATGTTTTAGAAAGGAAAACCTTAAATACCAAACTTCAATGTTGAAAGCCAAGTTTTGAAAATTTAGAGATATTTCAACTCTTGGAAATTGAATTCTTTAGATTGTGTTTTTTTGTTCTTGCAATTATGTAAGAAATAATTAAGCATTTTGGTACTGATAGTCTGCCAACAGATTACATAAAAAGAGCATGGCATAGTTACTGCATGTAATTGAGAAACAGCTTGCCTCTTGATAGGAAGTTCATTGTGAATAATTTTGTGTATGGTGGCTGTCCCAGTTAATATATGCTAATTATAGTTGTATTCTCTCTGGAAATATTAATGTAATGGTCAAATGCAATACAAGCAGCTTTAGTATTGTATATTATTAGATCTAAGCCTACGTATGTAGTACGGCACAACTGAGTCTAGATGTTTTGACAAGGTGAGTTATAGCTGAGAATGTAGTTTATTTCTCAGTACATATGGTAATCACGCAGCAGTATGCATTTTTTGCATTTATTTACTTAAATTCTATGAACATATAAGAAAATATAATCTAAGAATTACATTTCATGTAGCTTCTTTATATATTTTTATTTTATGCTTGGTTGTAAAATACATTTTTTTATACATTTATTTTTTATATGTGGCTATAAGTTAGCATAGAAGAAAAATGTCAATAGCCAAAATAGCAGATTGGGTGCTATCTGGAATACAGTTGTGTTCAAAAGTTTACATACCCCGGCAGAATTTTTGCTTTCTTGGCCTTTTTTCAGAGAATATGAATGATAACACCAAAACTTTTTCTCCACTCATGGTTAGTGGTTGGGGGAAGCCATTTACAGTATTGTCAAACTACCATGTTTTCTCTTTTTAAATCATAATTCCAACCCAAAACATCCAAATGACCCTGATCAAAAGTTCACATACCCTATTTCTTAATATCGTGTATTGCCCCCTCTAGCATCAATGACAACTTGAATTCTTGTGTGGTAATTGTGGATGAGGTTCTTTATTTTCTCAGATGGTAAAGGTGCCCACTTTTCTTGTCAAAAAGCCTCCAGTTCTTGTAAATTTCTGGGCTGTATAGCATGAACTGTGCACTTGAGATCTCCCCCAGACTGGCTCAATGATATTGAAGTCAGGAAACTGAGATGGCCACTCGAGAACAAGAACATTCACTTTATTCTGCTGTAACCAATGACAGGTTCGACTTGGCCTTGTGTTTTGTATTGTTGTCATGTTGTAATGTTCAAATATGTCCCATGCGCAGCTTCCATGCTGATGATTGCAAATTTGTCTCCAGTATTTGCTGATAATGTGCTACATTCATCTTTCCTTCAACTTTGACCAAATTTTCTGTGCCTTTTTAGCTTACACGTCCACAAAACATCAGCGATCCACCTCTGTGCTTTACAGTAGGAATGGTGCTCCTTGATGACCTCTCTACAAATGTAACTTTTATGATTGTGGCCAAAAAGTTCAATTTTGGTCTCATCACTCCAAATTACCTTGTTCCAGAAGTTGTGAGGCTTGTATCTGTGGGTTTTTCTTTGCATCCTGAACAATTTTCCTGGCAGTTGTAGACAAAATTTTTGTTGGTCTACCTTACCGTGGTTTTGTTTTTACAGAGCCCTTGATTTTCCTTTTGTTAATCACAGTTTGAATGCTGCTGACTAGCATTATCAATTCCTTGGAGATCTTTCTGTATCCCTTTCCCGTTTTATACAGTTCAATTACCTTTTCCCATAGATCCGCTGACAATTCTTTTGCTTTCCCCATGACTCACAATTCAGAAGTGTCAGTGGCTGGATGAAAGATGCAAGAATCTGTCTGGATCCCAGAAAGTCACTCAGCTTTTATGCACACACACTGATTACAAGCAAACAGGTTACAGGTGAGGATGATGTTACCTTTAGTATCCATTCAAACCCATTTGTGTCAACTTCTGGGCATGTTATCAGCCAAAAAATCACCAGGGTATGTGAACTTTTGATGGTTCACAGCATCATTAGGATATTTTGGGTTGTCATTATGATTTAAAAAGAGAAAACACAGTAGTTTGACAATAAATGGCTTCACCCAACCAGTAACCATGAGTGGAGAAAAAATGTTGGTGTTATCATTCATTTTCTCTGAAAAAAAGACCAAGAAAGCAAAAATTCTGCCTGGGTATGTTAATAAACATTTGAGCACAACTGTATATATACTAAGCTCAAACTTAATTTCCATAAGGTTTTATATTTTTCAATCTAAGCTTCCACATTCAGTGTTCAATATGAGTACAATAAGAACTTATAAATGCCATAAAGGGTTTTTCAGGCTGATTTTTTTTTACGAGCCCTGGTGACTTCATGGATGAGCAGTCAGTAGGAAGATCAATATTGTGTAAGCCTTGATTAGTGTTAGGGATGGCGGAACACACTAAATATAAAATAACGTAAAGTACGTTTGCTGCCCGGTGTCCACCGTGCAGAAGGTGTTAACACTGCTGCTAGCTGATAGCGGACGTACAATATGACGGTATAACGCACGCGGGTTGAACGTCACCCAGGTGCGCTGAGCGATCTCTGTTTTACTCACAGAGATGCCTTAAGCGCAAAACACAAAAGGGCTGAGCCTGTTAGCGTCACAGGTCTCAGAGGAGTGCACGCACGGTATATGGTCACAGGAGCTGGGCCCTAGGCAGAGGGTCAGCGTTTGTCTAGACGTACCGTGCGTGCAGCATCGCAACTGCGGACGCCAAAAGGAGCTGCAGAATGCAGCGCAGCGACAGACACTGCCGCTAGTCGACAATGCCCAAGAGTGGGCGCACTGTCAAACACTAGCACTGTGTAGATGCTTATTGTGGCTATATCTTGCCACTGGCTGGCGCTGACTCTAAAGCTAAGTCCCTATACACACTCATAATATCAGAGGGAGGGGATCTTAATGAGTCATTCGTAGGTTCATGCATCCATCATCATTCACACAGTAGCAATTAGAGACTATACTAGCGCATGGCCGAGCAGCCATGCGAATCATTTATAGCCAGGACCTTCCGGAAGCTTCCAGATCCCTGAGATGGACCAATCAGATCTGGAGAAGGACCTGGACATGTGGCTCCCGATCTCCATTGGGAGATCATCTCGTGAGCATGCTCAGTAGAGCTACAGAGGGACTTAGTCTCTGGAGTGATTTGCTGCTGAGCAGCCTGCATTGCCATTGCTGTCCCAAAGGTGGCAGAAATGGCCAACCCCACAGAGCAGGTCTGGGCAGAGCGTCTGGGAAGCCGGGATTGCTGAGCAATGTCCTCTGCGGTCGAAAGATAATGGAAGACCGCAGAATTTGAGGGTCTGGATTACTGTTGAGCCGCTGCAGGAACCCGACGCCTAACAGATTAGTCCACCATGGTCTTCTCCGCCGTTATCTTGATAGCATGAAGCCATCTGCTCTTCCTCTTCACCTTGTTCCTTCTATTCTTTCGCCATCATGTCCTTCTCCAGTGTTTATTTTCTTTTATGGTGTGTTCAAAGTAGGTAAGTTGTAGATTTGTGATCCTGGCTTTGAGTGACATGTCTGGTTTTAGTTGTTCCAAAATTGATTTGTTTGTTCTTGACATCCATGGTACTGAAAACATTCTATGAAATAACACATTTCAAAGGTGCTGATTCTTCTTCTGCCTTGTTTCTTTAATTCCCAGGTTTTGCATCCATATATTACCACAGAAAAGACCTAACTACATACTAGTCATGTCTTCATCACCAGTGAAATGTCCCACAATTTGAAAACCTTGTTCAGTGACTTCATTGCTTTTTTGCCCATAGCTATTCTACTTACTTCTGGTGTCCTCACTGCATCATCAATCCGAGTAGGTTCGAAGTCCTTTACAACTTCCAGTTCATCGTCGTCCATCTCAAATGTGTCCCGATCGTACCTGGCAGTAGTCAATATCTTTGTCTTTTTTGTGTTATACTAGTAGTCCCTTGTTCAAGCTGTCCATCTTGATACTCTGTAATAAGTTCTTTCCATCTATGCTTGTTACTATCATTGTCGTATCATCTACGTATTTAAGATTTTTGATGATTCATCCTGCAATTTTTGATTCCTTCTTTTTCAGCAAGTGCAGCCTTCCTGAAAATAGTTTCTGCATATAAAATTGAAGAGAAATTCTGAGAAGATACAGCCTTGTCTAACTCCTCGCTTTGCTTTGAGCCATGCCGTGTGGCATTGTTCCATTCGGACTGTTTCTTGGTCAATGTAAAAGTTCCTAATGGGGCTGATCAGATGTTTCAGTATACCCATATCCTTCATGGCAATTGAAAGTTTCTGGTGAGCAACACAGTCGAAGGCTTTGCTTTAGCTGATGAAGTAAAAATAGACCTCCTTGTTGTATTCTTTGGCCTTTTCCATTATCCATCTAATAATAGCTATAACATCACTTGTTCCTCTGCCTTTTCTGAATCCTGCTTGTTACTCTGGAAGCTTTTTGCAAAAGTAAGGCAGTTATCTACCATCTTTGTAGAATCTTCAGTAGTATTTTGCTAACATGAGGTATGGGCACAAGAGTCCTATAGTTTCCACAGTTTGTAGGTTCTCTCTTCTTCAGAATAGGCATAAACACCAATATTTTCTAGTCCTAGAGCCATTTCCCAGTTGTCCACATCTGATAACACAGGCATGTGTTAGGCGCCGGGATTCTCCTGCTGCATGGGATAGATCCCAAGCCTTGTCTGATACAGTGGTCTCCCATTCAGGCTCAGCTTCTGAGATGACTGCTCAGCACAGACTCTGGACCCAGCACCTTGCCCAAGCTCATGCTGCATGTGTAGTTGCTGCTGGCCCTCCAGCTAAGCCTATGGTGACTACTGGTAAACACGTGCAGTGTTGTACTCTGTAGTCTAAGTCAAGATTTCACCCTGCTGAGCATGTCCATGATGAGGCGCCTTCTCATTGGTGCTTGGATGTCAGCTGCTGTGGTGATGTGTCAGCTTCAGATTGGTCCACAGGCAAGGTCCTGTCTGTTTGGACTTGAGCTTAAGGTATAAAAGGCTTTCAATGGCGCATGCCTGTGTGCTAGTATCATGTGTGTTTGGTGTGTTGGTGGCTACTTTACCACCCTATGTGCACATGTGCCGCTAATAGCACTGCGAGTGTTTGTCTAGACAGGCAGTGTAGGGTGGGAATTCCCGCTTGAACTTAGCATCTGCATCAGGCATCCTCAGGCACGTGTGCTGAAGCACAAGCGTGTGTCAGAGCTGGCTCAACCACCAGCTTAGTCTTCCCTGGGGGGTTAAGTTATAGGGACCCCAATTAGTATTTTTCTATACTCCTGTGCAGTCTAACAGGGTATAGTCCTTTTTGCGTTGCTTCTTAGTACTGCTCTGTGGTGTAACAGAGCTTGGTACTTTGCGCTCTGTGTACACTGAGTGACATTTAACTCAGTGTGCTTAAAGTGTTTTTCGCAGCCTTGCTCCACCATTTTGCCAGCTGCGGTTTCTCCATCACCACACGTTGGACTCCGAGTTGCGAATGCACCTTATTACTGTTTCCTATTTGGTGCGTTCCACCAATCCTAACAGCATGTGATGATATCAACTGCTGCTTCAGAAGACTTTATTCTCTCTTTTGTCACATCCAGGTACTTTTTTGTTTGACATAACTTTTATCGTAGCAACGACTTTGTCTTTCTGAGTCTTTCTTGTAGAGGTGCTCCATGGACTCATTCCATCTTTCCTTGATCTGGCTATGGTGTCTTTCAACATGCCCACTCTTGGTTGAAACTTTCATTTTATTTCTTTGATCTTTAGGTATGTTTTACTGGTCTTTCCCCTCAAATGTTCGTTTTCTATCTGTGCACATATATTTTTGTAATAAAGTTCTTTGTCTGCTCAAATGACTCTATTTAGTCTTTTACTGATATTGTCTGCGTTCTGCTTGTTACCTTTTGCTTTTTCCATTCATCTTTCTTCGATCATCTTTAGGGTCTTTTTTGTTAACCATGGCTGCGGAGGTCTCTTCAAGCTGATTATTTAGGTTAAATTTTTTTTTTAACCCTACCATTTATAATTTTTATCCATGTGTCTACGTGCACAATTGTGTTATTTGAGTTTTCATTTACTTCTGTGGTTAAATTTGATCCTAATATACTATTTGATATCTATATCCCCATCCTCAGTTACTGCACTACTAAAGTCTTATTTTTTGGTGACTAAACATTGTCAGAAAGACAGTCAAATAAACGTGAAGAAGAAGGCAATTTTCCAATGATTTGTATTCCAAAGACTCATGCATGTACATTTACTATTGATTTATTGATGTATACAAAAACTACATGCAACTGCAGGTATACTTTATATAAAGAAAAAATATTCTGGTATTCAGAACTTTTTATATTGCCATTGTGCTGTATTATTAATGTTGATCATTATAATTTCAAAGTACAAATCACATTATGACAGTTTTATGAATTGAATCATAAGTTCTTATTACCTTTACAATGAGTATGAAAGTTAATGTCAATTGTATCCTTCATTGCCACCTGCAAGTGAGCATTGTTCTTGGTTATCAAGTGACACTTCAATAAATATGCATTTTTCATTTTATACTCAAAATTGCAGACCTGTTGACTTTAAAATGCTTCCCCCTCAGCAAACTCAGAGATCCTTTCATTCTTTTAAATTAAAAATCTAATTTATAACTTAAAAGGAAACTGGAAATATGATAGATTCAAATTGGATTTCATATCTAGACTTGCAGGAGGAACAAAGGCACAAATATCACTGGAAATAGTTGTACTTAAATATAGTTATTATGAGTGATATATAATTTAAAAAATCCTTCAACTTTAAAGATCTTTAGGGTATTCTGTAGCATTTCAGAAAAAAAAGTTTTGAGCGTTAGCCATTTCCACCTTCATTGTATTACCTTAAAGCATATCTGTTAGAAGATTTCACAATACAAATGGCATACATTGCTATATACTGTAGATCTCTTTAATCTGATGATGCCAATATACTTTATTTAAAATGTGTTATCAGCATTTCATGAGTCCATTTAAAAAATGAGAGAGATCATTGGTCCAGGTATATTTAGTGTCTGTCTACCCATTCTGATTGATAGCTGTAGCTTGTACTCCGCAGTGTGAGATCTGAAAAGCAGCACGCACAAGGGACTTTGTCAAGTTATTAATCAAGATAAAGAAGAGCCTCCATTAAGGTTTCTATACTTTTGGTATATTGAAATCATCATTTTATATAGCACTGTGTACTTACAATTGCTCATTTTGAATTTATACCCAGTTCATTTTTTGCCTTTCTCTGCTGTATGTAGAAACAGGAAGTCTCTTTTCCCTGCTTGAATTATCCCCCTCTTGAACTACTAATGCAGCTGCTCCACTCCTCCCCTTCCAGGGACTTTTGCTGATGACTCATGCAGGGAAAAGAGACTTCCTGTTTCTACGTAGAGCTTAGACGGATTCAGCAAGTTTGTTTTTAATCACGTGATGTCATAGGCCTGGATCACACTTCCGTTTTTTAAAATCCGTCCAAATCCGTCGTTTTCCGTAAAAAAACGGATCCGCCATTTTTTTGGAGGATCCGTTTTTTGGTCCCATAGACTTCCATTAGCGGTTACCGCGGATCCGTCAAAAAAATGGATCCGTTTGCGGTAAAACGGAAACGGATCCGTTTTTTCACACAAAAACGGATGCA
This sequence comes from Dendrobates tinctorius, assembly GCF_039654945.1. Lineage (NCBI taxonomy): Eukaryota > Metazoa > Chordata > Amphibia > Anura > Dendrobatidae > Dendrobates > Dendrobates tinctorius. The sequence goes on from NW_027361692.1 coordinate 23,110,973, forward strand.
AAAAACGGATGGCGGATGCCAAAAAACGGATATGTGAAACAGGCCATAGACTTAATGGAAAAGAGAAGAATTAGCTGATTAGAAAGGCAAAATGAGCAATTGTAAGTACACAATGCTATATAATTTGATGACTGCAGTATATTAAGAGGATAAACAAGGAACACTGAGTGTGCTGATGGAAGTGGTTCTTTAACCCCTTTCTGACATTGGGTGTATATTTACGCTGATGTCGGACTCCCTCCTTTTGATGTGGGCACCGGCGGTTAGCCCACATCTTACCCTGAACATGTTGGCAGTTTTGAAGAGCTGACATGTGCCTGCAATAGCCACAGGTGGAATCGCGATCCACCCACGGCGATTAAATAGCTGGAGACCAATATGGTTGTCAGTGCCAGATTACTGTGACCGCCACTCAGTGGTTGGCGCTCATAGCAAAGTCAGCAATTCTACTACATAGAGGCGATCTGACCATTGCCCCTATGTTGCAGAGCCGATCGGGCTATGGCAGGTTCAAGTCTCCTATGGAGACTATTGAAGCATGCCAAAAGTAAAAAAAAGTGTTTAAAAATATTAAAAAATAAAACATATAAAAGTTCAAATCACCCCCCTTTTGCCCCATTCAAAATAAAAATAAAATCAAACATACACATATTTGGTATCGCCATGTTCAGAATCTATCAATAAAAAAAGGATTAACCTGATCACTAAACGGTGTGGGGAAAAAGAGTAAAAACGCCAGAATTATTTTTTTTTGGTAGCCGCGACATTGCATTAAAATGCAATAATAGGCGATCAAAAGATCGCATCTGCACCAAAATGGTATCATTAAAACGTCAGCCCGGCATGCAAAAAATAAGCCTTCACCCAGCCCCAGATCACGAAAAATGTAGACACTACGGGTCTTGGAAAATGGCGCAATTTTTTTTAGCAAAATTTGGATTTTTTTTTCACTACTTAGATAAAAAAGAACCTAGACATGTTTGGTGTCAATGAACTTGGAGAATCATAATGGCAGGTCAGTTTCAGCATTTAGTGAACCTAGCAAAAAGGCCAAACAAAAAAACAAGTGTGGGATTGTACTTTTTTTGCAATTTTACCACACTTGGAATTTTTTTCCTGTTTTCTAGTACACGATATGGTAAAACCAATGATGTCAATCAAAAGTACAACTCGTTCTGCAAAGAACAAGCCCTCAAACTTCAATATTGCTGGAAAAATAAAAAAGTTATGGCTTTGGGAAGAAGGGGAGCGAAAAACGAAAAGGCAAAAAAAATACCTCCGGGGGTTAAGGGGTTAAGTGGGTAGATATTGATTTTAATCTTTAATACATCATTATACAGTGTAGAAGATTAGCTGTGCAACAGTAGGTAAAAATATGCAGTCAGAGACAGTGACATATAAGTTTGGTTAAAACAGGAATTTATTGTTGGTGTACAAAATCAATGCAAAGACTTTACATCCAGACACAGAACATAAATTAACTCCTGCTCTGCTGAGTACCAGCTAGACATTAGATTTTCTCATTCAAGTGGATTATTACCAACAACAGAAAGAAAGAAAGAAAAAGGATGTGTTTCTTTGCACTGATTGCACCAACTTGAGCCTATCAGTCCTCAGTATTATTGGACAGACACCTTTTTCCTCTTCAGTCAGTTTTCTTCCAGTTACTGTTGCACAGCTAATCTCATACACTGTCTAATAGTTTATTAAAGTTTAAAATGAGTATCCACCCACTTAACGAAGCACTCCCATCAGCACTCACAGCGTTCCTTGATTATCCTCTTACGTTAATATATTGAAGTCATCATATTGTATAGCACTGTGTACTTAACAATTGCTCAGTTTACCTTTCTACCCAGCTAATATTCTCTTTCAATTAAGTCTGTGGCATCACATGATTAAAAACAGACTTGCCGAATCCTTCTAAGCTCTATGTAGAATCAAGCTCGATCAGCAAACCTGCAACCCAAATCTTCCATAAGTTTAAGGCTTAAAAAAGGAATTACCAAAGCTGTCATCAAACTATATTTTGTTAGAGATATCCACCATTCTTTGATTCATTTGACCTCGCCAAACTTTTCAAGGATCAGCTATATACTTCCTGCAGCCTGCTATAGGAGAAAAAAATTAGGGAAATATAGCATTCCTTGATTACTTATCCAGTCTCTATGCCACAACAGACAATTTTATATTGACTATCAAAGTCAGTATACCAGCTTCATCAGATTTAACAGACACATCCTATAATTTATGCAAGTAACCAACAAACAACCGGTCAAATGTTATCCGCAATTCCAAAGATTCAGAAGAAGCAAGAAAATAAATGGAAGCAAAAGCGGTCTGTTTAGACAAATATAAAAAATAGAATTTTATTAGCGCACAATAAGCACAATAAAAATATTGGAAGAAATTAAAAATGAAAGGATGGCAATGAGTGCAACACCACGTATGGATTGTAAAGTAGCATAGAAAATTTACCATATAACTAACCTATGGGAGTAAAGGGCATAGTAAATTGCATATAACCATCCAGATCAAAGACACTTCAAAAGTATCAATAGTAACAGGTATGCTACTTTATAATCCTTGAGTGGTATTGCACTAATTTTCACTCTTATTTTTAATGTCTTCCTATGTTTTATTGTGTTTATTGTCCTTTAATAAAATTTAACTTTTTATATTTGTCAAAACAGATCACTTTTACTTCCATTTATTTTGTTGTTTGTTTTTTTTCAATAATGTACGCAGTTTGTATAGTGACATTTGTTAATATTCTACCTAGAATATTGAAGGACTTTGTAATTGTAGCATGTAGGGCACTGCAGGACTGTTTTGACAATTCTGTAGATTTCTAGAGTAAAATCTTTCAGCTTTTTTTATTCTCATGAATGCACAAAAGGTATATTTTAAGGTTTGTTAACTTTATGGTCTTCTGATCTAGAAAATGAGCCACCTCACACACATTGTTGAAAATGATATTAACTGTGGGCAAAAATAATGGTTTAAAAAATCATACTAACTGTTATAGTACAAGATGTGTACAAGATAAACAGAGCAATATATTTTAAATTGTTTGCAGTAATTCATATTTACTGTTATACCATTCAAAATAGATTTCCAATAGAGAGGACTGAATTAATTTTAAATGAATTACATTTGCTGCAGATTTCCCCTAAAATTCATATTCTAATCAACTTGACTTTTGGGGACTAGATTTTCACAAATCTAGAAAATAGCAGTTGACCAACCCCATTTTCTTAAAATCTGATGTGGTAAGGAGTTAAAAACACAATAAACTTTAATACTCATTGTAGGGAAACGGAGGGTCAGTGGATGCTCTTGTCGGCTGGCCCAAGACTGCATCGACCAGAGCTCATCCCACTGAATGCCTGCTCTCTTTCCGTGGGCATAATACTACTCAGACAACACAAGGTGAGAGCAAAACAGCATAGCCACCAAACAGACATTATAGAACAGTCTCAACAAATACCCAAGATGGTGCAAAATTGGAGTCTCACCCACTAACTCACCAGGATTAGAGCAGCTGCAACTTTGGGGCTTCTATGGCTGTCTACCCCCACCAGTGGCACTCCACTTTTGGGGGACACCCACAGAGAGGTGGTAATGACAAGCTTAGGAAGCTGATAGTCCTTTGGGGCATGTTATCAGGTCCCAACCTGGCTTCTCTGAATGACTCCATGGAGCCAGGTGACCAGACGGTCTCAACCTGGCTTCTCCGAACATTTACATGGAGCTAAGTGACCGGAGGGTCCAAACGTAGCTTCTCCAAACATATCCATCGGGAACAGGTGACCGGAGGGTCCCTACCTGATTTCTCCAAATGTATCCATGGGTTCAGTGATGTTCAATGGAGAAGATCTGTATTCTTCCAGCCAGGGCCATGGTCCCTGAAGCTGTCATCCAGTAGAATCTAGAAATCTGTGTCCTGCTTGATGGAGCCATGGTGTCCAGGCAGCTGTCCTATAGAGTGTTCCTGGCTGTGGTTTTGTAAAGTTACTCCCCTTGATGTATGGGTGTATGGGTGGACGACAAACTCACATTTAGTGGCCAGTGTCAGGCAGCTGCTGCAAAGGCAAATAAAATAATGGGATGCATTAAAAAGAGACATAGATGCTCATGAGGAGAACATAATTTTACATCTATTATATAAGTCACTGGTGCGACCACACTTAGAATACTGTGTACAGTTCTGGTTTCCGGTGTATAAGAAAGACATAGCTGAACTAGAGCGGGTGCAGAGAAGAGCGACCAAGGTTATTAGGGAACTAGGGGGTCTGCAATACTAAGACAGGTTATTACACTTGGGGTTATTTAGTTTGGAAAATCGAAAGCTTAGGGGTGATCTTATTACAATGTATAAATATATGTGGGGACAGTACAAAGACCTTTCTAATGATCTTTTCACTCTTAGACCTGTGATGGGGACAAGGGGGCATCCTCTACATCTGGAGGAAAGAAGGTTTAAGCATACTCACAGACGCGGATTCTTTACTGTAAGAGCAGTGAGACTATGGAACTCTCTGCCATATGATGTTGTAATGAGTGATTCCCTAATAAAATTTAAGAAGGGACTGGATGCCTTTCTTGAAATGTACAGTTAGGTCCATATATATTTGGTGACAAAGTAAAGGCGGACGGCACCGCTATTACCATGTATCAACTGATGGTAAGTGTCTGGCAGCAAGCTGTCGTCCTGGACTCGCGGGTGCTTGACCTCGCAGCAATCAAATCTTTGAATCCATGTAGAGGAAAGGTCGCACTCAGCAGGAGGAAGTTTAACTCATTTATTGACACATAAAATACATGTCAGGTCAGAGTAGGGGTGGCATGAGTGTTACAGCTTGTAACACTCAAGCCACCCCTACTCTGACCTGACATGTATTGTATGTGTCAATAAATGAGTTAAACTTCATCCTGCTGAGTGCGACCTTTCCTCTACATGGATCCATATATATTTGGACAGAGACAACATTTTTCTAATTTTGGTTCTAGACATTACCACAATGAATTTTAAACAAAACAATTCAGGTGCAGTTGAAGTTCAGACTTTCAGCTTTCATTTGAGGGTATCCACATTAAAATTGGATGAAGGGTTTAGGAGTTTCAGCTCCTTAACATGTGCCACCCTGTTTTTAAAGGGACCAAAAGTAATTGGACAGATTAAATAATTGTAACTAAAATGTTCATTTCTAGTACTTGGTTGAAAACCCTTTGTTGGCAATGACTGCCTGAAGTCTTGAACTCATGGACATCACCAGACGCTGTGTTTCCTCCTTTTTGATGCTCTGCCAGGCCTTCACTGCTGTTGCTTTCAGTTGCTGTTTGTTTGTGGGCCTTTCTGTCTGAAGTTTAGTCTTTAACAAGTGAAATGCATGCTCAATTGGGTTGAGATGAGGTGACTGACTTAGCCATTCAAGAATATTCCACTTCTTTGCTTTAGTAAACTCCTGGGTTGCTTTGGCTTTATGTTTTGGGTCATTGTCCATCTGTAGTATGAAACAATGACCAATCAGTTTGACTGCATTTGGCTGGATCTGAGCACACAGTATGGCTCTGAATACCTCAGAATTTATTCGGCTGCTTCTGTCCTGTGTCACATCATCAATAAACACTAGTGACCCAGTGCCACTGGCAGCCATGCATGCCCAAGCCATCACACTGCCTCCGCCGTGTTTTACAGATGATGTGGTATGGTTTGGATCATGAGATGTACCACGCCTTTGCCATACTTTTCTCTTTCCATCATTCTGGTAGAGGTTGATCTTGGTTTCATCTGTCCAAAGAATGTTCTTCCAGAACTGTGCTGGCTTTTTTAGATGTTTTTTACCAAAGTCCAGTCTAGCCTTATTATTCTTGATGCTTATGAATGGCTTGCACCATACAGTGAGCCCTCTGTATTTACTTTCATGCAGTCTTCTCTTTATGGTAGATTTGGATATTGATACGCCTACCTCCTGGAGAGTGTTGTTCACTTGGTTGGCTGTTGTTAAGGGTTTTCTCTTCACCATGGAGCCTATTCTGCGATCATCCACCACTGTTGTCTTTCATGGGTGCCCAGGTCTTTTTGCATTGATGAGTTCAACAGTGCTTTCTTTCTTTATCAGCATGTACCAAACTATAGATTTTGCCACTCCTAATGTTGTAACAATTTCTCGGATGGGTTTTTTCTGTTTTTGCAGATTAAGGATGACTTGTTTCACCTGCATGGAGAGCTCCTTTGACCGCATGTTTCCTTCACAGCAAAACCTTCCAAATGCAAGCACCACACCTCAAATCAACTCCAGGCCTTTTGTCTGCTTAATTGAGAATGACATAATGAAGGGATTGCCCACACCTGTCCATGAAATAGCCTTGGAGTCAATTGTCCAATTACTTTTGGTCCCTTTAAAAATAGGGTGGCACATGTTAAGGAGCTAAAACTACTAAACCCTTCATCCAGTTTTAATGTGGATACCCTCAAATGAAAGCTGAAAGTCTGAACTTCAACTGCATCTGAATTGTTTTGTTTAAAATTCATTGTGGTAATGTCTAGAACCAAAATTAGAAAAATGTTGTCTCTGTCCAAATATATATGGACCTAACTGTATAATATTACAGGGTATATACACTAGTTTCCTTGTTTCCTTAATATTGCGTTGATCCAGGGAGCTAGTCTGATTGCCGTATGTGGAGTCGGGAAGGAATTTTTATTCCCAATGTGAAGCTTACTGTTTGCCACATGGGTTTTTTGTGCCTTCCTCTGGATCAACATGTTAGGGCAAGTTAGGATAGGATATGGGTTGAACTAGATGGACTTAAAGTCTTCCTTCAACCTTAATAACTATGTCACTATGTTACTATGTTGATGGAGGCATGGTGTCCTGGCAGCTATCATGTAGAGTGTTGCTGGCTGTGGTTTTGTAAAAAGTTTTTTTATACAGAGGCACATCCCCTTTTATAGTTCACAGCTCTTATTCAGGCATTTTTCCACAGGATTGGTGGAAGGTGATAGGGGTTCATCTCTCAGTGTTTGAGTATTTAATGAATCTGCATAATTTCTCCTCCTCTGTTTTGCAAGTCCACAAGCTACATGGACTCATACAATGGATAATTAAAATATTAGCAAACATTGATTGTTCAATGACCCTGCATCCCTGTCTTGCAAAGATCAGACAATAACCTGTAGGAACTGTTATAAGGTGCAAGCAACAGCTATTCATCAATTAAAAAAAAAAAAATTCAGTAGTCAAAAATTCAAACAATAGTCTATGATTCTTGACCTACTGGTAGAAAAACACATGAATTCTAGAATCAACATTCATACTCATGAATAATCTATGTTTTTAGGCCTACTGAAAATAGACGTCTGGATAATTAAGATTAAATTATGCGTCACACCTCTTTTTCAGCCTCCACATACCAATGCTTCTCTTTCTTCTTCAGTTAAGCTCCTCTTCCTTCTTCTTTAGTCATGTCTTCCTTTGCTCTGGGTTTCGGTAGGCTTTGCCACCACTGAGTATACCCCAGTTGTCAAATGGATCACGAGGCACATTGATTATTGAGAACTTGTCAGCTGCGGCACCAGCAAAGGAAGGCCAGAAGTTAGAAGAGGAGCCTATCAGAAGTAATAGGAGTGACACTATGTGGAAGCTAAAGAGAAGTGAGTATAAGAGTTTATTATTTTATTAACACTTTACCCATAGATTTGATTTGCAGCACATTTATTGACACAATTCTTCCTCCTGTATTGAGTGAATCTGCCTAGTTGAATTTTATGAGTTTCGCTCAACTCTAATAACTTACTAAGATATAAGCCAAGTGTTATTTTTTTGTTGCAGCAACATGTACAATTTTTGAATTTTACATGCATTATGAGTGTGACATTTTCTGCCTGTGTATGTTTTAATAAATATCAGGACTAAAACTAACAGAACAGTATTAAGCAGAAAGAGTGTGTAATGTAAAAAAATCTAATTTAAACAATGCTACGCTTCTGTATTTGCATAAGGGCTATGACGATGGCTTTGGGGAGGATTACGATGAGCAGAGCTATGAGGATTATGAGAACAGCTACCCCACACAACCACAGAGGTAAGAAAGTTTGTTTATATGAGTCACTGCTATTTATGATAACCTTGAGAAATGGATATTTAAATAGGATTTCCACTACTTTATCATTGATGACCTATCCGTAGGTTATCTAGGAAAGGTTATCAATATATGACTGGTTGAGGTATGGCACCCAGCACCCCTGCCAAAGAGCTGTTCTCTGTGTCGGCAGTGGTGTCGGCTGCCGGCTGGAACTGCTCAATTGCGGAGCTGCTCCATCTTCTGATAGTGCCCGCGAATGGGTACTGCACATCTGTCAAATTGATGTGATCATTCATTAAAAAAATTAAATGAATTCATATATTACTGTTTTATAATACTACAAAAGAGATTATACTGCTCTTTTTTACTTTTTAATTATAGTACATTTTTTCCATTCAGTGGGTTAAAAAAAAAAATTGTAGTAAATACCTAATTTTCAGGGTTGCCAGTTTTAAATTAAACATGCAATCAATTTAATGTACTAATCAGATAACAAACAAAAAGTCAGCAACACTTACCTGCCCAGATCATGGAACAAATGCACTACAGGGTGCAGCCAGCCCATAAAGCAAGATGTTACCAACACAGGTGCAAAATACCAGATCAACAGCCACTCTCCACCTACCCATTCCTGGAGGGGGTGACTGCCCAGCATACAATTGCCCAATAAAGGCCCACATAAGGCGTTGTTCACACAAGGGAACTGCATAGCATCTGAAAAATATAGTGCAAAAAATGCAAAAATAGTAAGGTATTAGTTGATATTTTGGCCAAAATACTTAAGCTCGTAATCCGCAACAAGGATCCCTATGCTTACGAGTCCCTACACCAACCTAATTAGCAATACCTCTCTATTTTTGTATTTTTTGCACTATATTTTTCAGGGTGCAGCCAAGCCCAAACATATTATGATTACGTCACCGAGGAGGATAGCTGGCTAATAAGCTAGGCAACTAGAAAACCAGAAAGGTTGGTAACTAAGCGGATTGCAGACCCCTAAACTAACAACACAACTAGAATTAGCCATGGGATGTACCTACGATGCCCTAGACGCGTTGGCACAGCCAAAGAGTTAACTAAGCCTAAAGCAAGAAAGGGGAAAGCTAAACTGCCCCAGAGTAGAACTCCAAAGAAATAGATAGCCCCCAAACCTATATTGCCGGTGAGACAAGATGAGGCATAAACACAGGCAGAAAATAGAGTAAGCAAATAATGGGGCCCAAACTGTCTAGATAGAACAGGACAGGAAAGATACTGTCTGCAATCAAGCAAAATACCCTAAAAAAATCCAACACGTCTGATATGCAAAAATACTAAGGCCACACGACCTCTCCCCCACTAGATCAGCATTCTCGTGTATACTGGAAGCTAAACAAAATATACTGATATAACAGGGGACTAGCAATACTGAACAGACTGACTTAAGCTGTGACATATGGAACGGGGTCTAGCACTGGTCCCAGCCGGGAACAATGCTGAACCCACACAGCAAAGCAGAAAGCAGAGAAAGGCAAAAACTGGATCAAATGCAGAAAGTTTACAGCAAACAAATCACTTATCTGAATGATGCAATACCAAGCAGGGGGCAAGCGGACTTCAAAATGCACAGGAAGAAAACCAAATCACCAGCAGGAACTGAGGGAAGCTTGCTGACTTAAATCCTCCCAGTCTGTAACATCTGATCTTCACTCGTCCTCGTCATGTGATTGATTTCTGTCAACCTGACCATCTCCATTACCCACAGCAACCACCAGAGGGAGCCCAAACTCAGAAGTCAGGTCACAAGTGTTCACAACACAAACACGTCTGGTCTTGCATGAGGGGTGTTCACACTGTGATGCATTGAGAGTGTGCTGGTCAGCCCGCCTAATCGAAAAGTAGGGGCGTGACTGAAAGGCTGTGAACCAGACACTATGCATTTCCCTTGTGTGAACAACGCCCTATGCGGGCCTTTATTGTGCAATTGTATACTGGGCAGTCACCCCCTCCAGGAATGGGTAGGTGGAGAGTGGCTGTTGTTCTGGTATTTTGCGCCTGTGTTGCTGACATCTTGCTATATGGGCTGGCTGCACCCTGTAGTGCATTTGTTCCATGATCTGGGCAGGTAAGTGTTGCTGCCTTTTTGTCTGCTGTTTAAATTGAATTTTTGAAGACTTTGAGTCTTTAGTCACTTTGCTAATTAGTTTACTAATCAGATAAGTTTGAAAATTATGACAAACGGAGCACTCCATTTTCACATGACATTGGCATATCTTAAAGAAATTCAGAAATAATGAAAAAAATATATATTTATTCAAAATAGATTGACATGGGGGAATCAGGATAGATTCTATTAAACAATAATATATGCAGTTCTGCTTTAGAAAACTGTGAAACTTTTTTGTGCAGGCTGTTTTCCCCATTAATCTAAAAATCTGCTAAAAAATGCAACACATTAGCAATTTTACTTTTAAAAAAATGAAATCTGCAAGTCTGCAATTAAATTCATATTTTTCATTATTACAATTACATTTTAAAGCTCCCATTTACTACAGTAACATTCTAAAAATTAGCATTCTAAAATTAATCTTTTATAAGCTCTCAAACTAGCAGCCACTGCATGGTAGAAATGCATTTCTAATCTTATGCGTTCTTATCCACTTATAAAGGTGAAACACGCCACTCATAATAAGGATATTGCAGGCCAATTACTTGGAAAACCCTTACTGTTTGTATTCCTAGCTTCTAAGCTTTGCATGATGTTGGCTCCTTGCTTTAATGTAGCTAAGTACCAGTTATCATGCTTTGAACACACAAAGGAAATAATTGATTAAAGGCTTAATAGTACGGTTTGTAAATGTTAATTACGGTGCGGAATTGAAAGCTCATGTTTTTCACCTCTTATCTATGTTGAACATCAGAAGCACAGTTACCTAACACAAAAGAAGTTAAATCGTACAAGTAAGAGAACTACATCCACTTGCTTTTCTGTTCTGCCATTCAGCAAAATCTTAAAACATTGCTTTAATAACAATCTCCACATCACCGGGGAATAAATCTATTGAATGCTTTCCTTTTGTGATTGAATCACTATAATATAATGTGAACCACGGGTTTCAGGTTTTAGAAGTTGATGCCATAACATGAAGGAACAATCAATGGTTAAGCATTCTGTTAAGGGACAGAAATAGTGCTGACACTGCTATAGTATTTTCTGACCATGTCATTTTTTTTAGCCGTTTGCTTAATCCTAAGTCGCTTATAATTTAGGTTATTTAAAAACGTAAGGTCCAGTCTCAATCTTTTCATCCTAAAAAAAATAGATGAAGAATATTCATGAGTGCCTTACAAAATCATCCTAAATTTTAAGAAAATTACACAATGTTGTCTTGAAATACGATGTGGTGAAGATCAGAAGCAAAACAAAATAGGTTTTGTTACCTCTGTGGGCATTTTGTAATTTATGTACAGAGTATATTGGCAAATTAGGAACAAATCAAGGGCTATAATATTGTTTCTCCCTCTGAAGTTTTATATTATCAGATCTTTGTTAATGGTCATATATAAATTAGGCATGAGGAGCAAATCTACAGAAATGTGATTTGCCAGAGTTCCTCCAATTTAATTTGCGTCATATTTAGTCAGCGTTACTGGAATTACTGGTTTATTAGGTTCTGAGGCCTCTCCAGACCCCAGAGCATAATAAGTGAAGGGTTAAAAGTTTGATACTCACCTCACCTGTTCTTGCACCACAGCTTCCTGCTTTGGCCTACCGTGACTCATCATCTCCCTTTGGCTCCAAACTTCACTTCCATCTTCAATCTTTTGCACTATTTGTCCCTCTGGTGTGGACTAAGCATAATAAATGAAGGGATTAAAAATTATGCTTACCTGTCCTGGCACTGCATCTTCCTGCTTGATCGTCCCCTGACTCACTTCTTGCACTTTTACTTTTTGGCGCCTCCACCATGGACTAAGTCTCATGTGACATCATGAGATGCGTCGGCCTACAATCTCATGGCGTCATTTGAGGCCTTGTCAGCCGAGGCACCGAACAGCAAAGATGTAAGAGAAAACCATAGCCAAAGGGAGCAAGCCAGCAGAGGACTGGTCAGGAAGATGCATCTTCAGGACAGGAGATGGACAATGTAAATATGTATTTTTTTATCGTTTTAACCCCTTCCCAGCTCTAAAAAAAGCAAAATGATTTTGAACAAAATCGGATCTCAATATATTCAGATACGGCGAATCAGTATCTATTTTTACATTCAAATTTGATTAATTACTATTATCATTCAACCAGCAATCAGGCTTCAAAATGGTCAGCAAAGGGTATATGTGTCTTACTTTAGTGACAATAAGATAGCTACAGATTGTCTCTCTTCTAACAAGCCCTCCTCTACCAAACATGTTTGCACCTTCAGGGTTACATTAGGCTTTATGTTGTTAATGCTGATTTTATACAGAAAAATATTCAGGATTGAGTAGTCCTCATGATTTTATACAGAGAATCTATGACAAGAAATTGTTGCTTGTTTCATCTTATCAGCATTGCCATTTGGAAGTTCCTAACAGCAGCACACAAATACTTAGGGCTCCATAAGATATAAACATCTGTGTGTAAGATGCAAACAAGAAATATTTTCAGATGCATTTGGGCCACAAAGTTGAATAACATTAATTAAATAAGATACACATTTGTGTATATTTTTTAAGCAATTCACCTTAATTTTTGTGAACCTGAATAGAGCAATGACCTGTGCTCAAGACTATGTGCAATTTCATCCTTTTTTGTATTACCGTATATACTTGAGTATAAGCCGACCCCCCTAATTTTGCCACAAAAAACAGGGAAAACTTATTGACTCAAGTATAAGCCAGGGGTGGAAAATTCAGCAGCTACTGGTAAATTTAAAAAATAAAAATAGATACCAATAAAAGTAAAATTAATTGAGACATCAGTAAGTTAAATGTTTTTGAATATCCATATTGAATCAGGAGCCCCACATAATGCTCCATACAGTTCATGATGGCCCCATAAGATGCTCCATAGAATAATATGCCCCATATGCTGCTCCATAAAGGTTATGGCCCCATAAGATGCTCCATAGATTATGCCCCATATGCTGCCCCATAAGATGCTCCATAGAATATGCTGCCCCCATAAGATGCTCCATAAATTATGCCCCCATATGCTGCCCCCATAAGATGCTCAATAGATTATGCCCCCATATACTGTCCCCATAAGATGCTCCATAGAATATGCTGCCCCCATAATATGCTCCATAAATTATGCCCCCATATGCTGCCCCATTCGATGCTCCATAAATTATGCCCCCATATACTGCCCCATAAGATGCTCCATAGAATATGCTGCCCCCATATGCTGCCCCATAAGATGCTACATAGATTATGCCCCCATATGCTGCCCCCATAAGATGCTCCATAGATTATGCCCCCATATGCGGCCCCCATAAGATGCTCCATAGATTGTGCCCCTTAAGATGCTCCATAGAATAGGCCCCATATGCTGCCCCCATAAGATGCTCCATAGATTATGCCCCCATATACTGCCCCCATAAGATGCTCCATAGATTATGCCCCCATATGCTGCCCCCATAAGATAATCCATAGATTATGCCCCTATATGCTGCCCCTGTAAGATGCTCCATAGATTATGCCCCAATATGCTGCCCCCAAAAGATGCTCCATAAATTATTCCCCATATGCTGCCCCTATAAGATGCTCCATAGATTATGCCCCTATATGCTGCCTCTATAAGATGCTCCATAGATTATACCCCTATATGCTGCTCCCATAAGATGCTCCATAGATTATGCCCCCATATGCTGCCCCCATAAGATGCTCCATAGATTATGCCCCCATGTGCTGCCGCTGCTGCATTTACAAATAAAAAAAGACATACTCACCTCTCCGTCGCTGGGGCCAGGTGCCGGTGTCACTGCTGGTACCAGAGATATTCAACTGTCCCCCGGTCCATCACTGCTTGCTGCTGTCTGACACGTCATTGGTCAGTGATGTTCAGACTGCAGGGGGCGCAGCACGCACTAACCATGCCACCGTGCCCTCTGCTGTCTGAACGTCACTGACAGATGACATGCCAGACAGCAGCAAGCAGCAATGGACACCAAACGGGTGAGTATCGCTATACTTACCCATCCTGGCACGGTCTCTGCAGCTCCCAGCTTCTCCCCAATCTCCCTTCCTGCCTTCAGCGGTCACGTGGTACCACTCATTACACTCATGAATATGCACATATTCATGAGTGTAATGAGCGGTACCACATGACCTCTGAAGGAATCAAGGGAGATCGCGGAGAAGCTGGGGGCTGCAGAGACCGTACCAGGATGGGTATGACCTGACACCACCGCCCCCCTCCCCCTCCGACCCCCTAGGTGTATATGACTCAAATATTAGCCAAGAGGGGGACTTTCAGCCCAAAAAATGGGCTGAAAATCTTGGCTTATATTCAAGTATATAGGGTAAATGTTCTTGAGTGATGGATGTACATTGGAGATTCAAGGTAAGTAAATTCAGCTACCAGGAACATACATTAAGATCCGAAAAGTTTTATTTAAAAATATTGAAAACAATTGCAGCTACACAATGTCATTGTAAAATCAAACTCTTTTCAGACGCTAACGTCCTTAGTCATTTGAATGACTAAGGACATTAACATCTGAAATGCATTTGCTTTTACAATGACAGTATGTAGCTGCAATTATTTTTAATATTTTTCAATAAAACTTTTTGGATCTTAATGGATGTTCCTGATAGCTGGATTTACTTACTTTGTTCCTCTGCACCTGTTGCAGCACCAATGGTTTCATGCTTCCACACTCTCTTCTCCTGCTGATATTATATCTAGTAGAGACATCTTTATTTATTAGCAGAGCCGAAGCTCATGCACATCTACATTCCAGTTTGTATTTGCTCCTTTTTCATTGCAATAATCTAGGTGAACTCTTTTTCTTCAGGCACACATCAGATTCTCTACCACATTGCTCCCCTTGGGCAGCACTGAGACATGCTTTATTACAAGCAATTAACCTATTTTATTTCTCAGCACAGGTTTTAGACCCTTTTATTAACAGGTTCAATACACTTGTTACTTTTTATAGATCAAATTAAGTAAAGGTTAGATAAAATGCAACCACAGTTCACATATTTCATCCAGAATCTCGTCTCAGCAAGAAATGCGGCTGTCAAAGTCAAAGGCTGGATATTGTGGCCCACAACAGATAAGTGCCACAAAAGCAAAATGTTCTTCACATAACCTTGGTCATGCATTATAAGAGATGGCAGTTTTACATGGGCTTGTATTTGTGAAGTCTGAATCGTGTTTATTTCTCTTTTGCTTTATTTTCCCTGTAAGGTGTAAAGTAATGTGTGAATGTATCTGTTAATGAAATAGAGGAAGGCATATTGGGAAGGCCTGTTACGTATAATTGATTATAGCAGAAAGCAATGCTTGATAACCTTAAAGCATTGAACGGTGCGCTGATCTTGTCAGTTACCGGCAAAGACATGAAAGCACTCACACGTGTCTAATTACAAGGTGACAGATGTCAGTTCGCACTACATGAGAGATTTACTAAAGATCCAGGTTAGCCACCAACATAAATAAAGTATTTAACTGGATGGTTTGTGCATAGTAGTTGCATCACTGTTAGTCACTTTGGGCTTGTACCAATACGAGGATGAAAATAAGAATTTCCCACCAATGTCAATATGAGTTAAACAGATAAAATTAGCCAATCTGTCTGTCTTTTTACACATATGCTTAACTATATCCCTATTCGAGAATTAAATTCATCCCTGCTATGTGGTTTAATGCAAATTTATCCCATATAAAGAGCAGAATTCTCTCGTAAATGGCCATTACTTACGGTATTTAGATTCCAAGCATTGTGCAGCTATGAATAGAGTTTGCGAACAGTATTCATGTAGTACTTTACATAAAATCTCAAAAAACTAAAAAATGACAGAGTTCATCATATTCCATTTTGTGAGCATAAAAAAATATAAAGAGTCTTCTAGAACTGTTTAAAGATGGGCAAGTATGTGGAATATACTCAACCAATGTGAATTCTAAGTGGTAAATACATTGACAGACCTTTCAGTTTAGCATTTTATACAATGAGAACTACTTTTTGATTTCATATGTTGTAGTGTTCCAGAATATTATGACTATGGACATGGGACAAATGATGAAGACTACAATAATTATGGTAAGACTGACTCTTCTTTTTTGTGTATAAACATCAATATTTGTAAGTACATACAACATTTGCTTAGAATAAGTTAGCTCCTAGAGCCTTCATCTATTAACTGCTGTTCCCAGTGGCTACAGCATAAATGTTGGTAATACATAGTGCCCATTTGAATGAATTGACAACCATGTAATAGATGTCCAGGCCAATACTTTTATAGCAGGAGACCTTCTTGCTCGGTTGTTCTACACACTCACTAATAGAGGTGATGCCCAAGTGGGCAAAACTGACTCTATAATGTCCATGTGCCATAACAGGCCATGACAAGGCACAGAACGTGATATTCTACAGCACATAATTTATTCCTCTCCTGTAGCATTTTGCATTCTTGTTATTCAGTTTTAGGATGGGTTTGCGTATAGCTGTGCCATCTGGACCAGTTTTCTTGTGCCTCAGCTGATGACAATTGATATCAAAACAACATTACTTGACATCAAGCTTGTTCACCAGTGTCTGCTGCAAAACGAGTGAGCCGAATTGAAAATGCAACTAATAGCATTTTCTGACTTGGCTCCTGGAAAGGTGTGGTGCAATTGCTGGTGCACCGGATCAATGAAAGCGAACCCACTGCAAAAGAAGAAAAAGGCCAGATGGCTTCATATTTGTTTGGAAGCCTTCCTGAGACAATTAACTATTATGAATGACTAAAGTTTGCACTGAACACTCAAGTAGTTATTAATTGTGATTGTAATTAACTTTAGGAACTTAGTCTTTTTTTGTTTTCTTTTTGTAGTATTAATTGGCCCTTAAAATGTTGCATTCTTTATCATTCCCTTGTTAAAGAGAACCTGTCACCTCCTTTTTCAGCTATGAGCTGCGGCTCCTCCCTTTCAGGGCTTATCTACAGCATTGTAGAATGCTGTAGATAAGCTCCCGATCTATCCTGAAAGAGAAGAAAAACAAATTTTATTATACTCACCCGGGGCGGTCCGGTCCAATGGGCGCCGCAGGTCCAGGGCCTCCCATCTTCATATGATTTCGTCATCTTCCTTGTTTCGTGTCATGACTCCTGCACAGGTGTACTGATCTGCCCTTTTGAGGGCAGAGCCAAGTACTGCAGTAGGCCTGCACAGGAGCCATGCCACAAAGCAAGGAAGATGATGACATCATATGAAGATGGGAGGTGCCGGACCCGGACCTGCAACAACCATCAGACCGGACCGCCCCTGGGTGAATATAGTAAAACTTGTTTTTCTTATCTTTCAGGTTAGATCGGGGGCTTATCTACAGCATTCTAGAATGATGTAGATAAGCCCCAAAAGGCAGGGGCCGCAGCTCATAGCTTAAAAAGGAGGTGTCAGGTTCCCTTTAAATGTTTTCCTTTCATTTCAACCAAGTCAGAGTAAAAGTATAGTCTTGCTGCCCTGATCATCAACAACAAGTAAAACTTGCTTCTGGGGCACATGCCAGTCTAATCTATCGAGAATTTGTCATGATTCTGATGTTCTGTATTTTGCCAACTACATTTTTACAGTAGGTGTGTCCTCTTCAGCAGCACTCTGTCAGCACCATAGGTAATAGACCATTCTTTCCCTCACATTCTGGTAGGCATTGCACCTGCACTTATCCAGTGACTTGCCTTCCCAACTGCTATGCCAGTATGCAATTTAAGATACATGAAAGCAATGTTGAAGAAAAAAGACCCATCCCTACTTCTTGTAATATGTCTTGGTATTTCTGCTGCTAAAGCCAGATCACACTTGGCAATAGGCAGCAGACAGTAAGTTAGATGGAAGAGAGACAACTAGTGCCTTTCACTCTAGGGGTAACTTGTTGAGTTTAAATGATCAAAAGGTCATTTTGCGGTATATAAAAATATTTTATAAATGTGATAGACATTGTTACATCAAGTAATGTCTATATAAAGCTACTACTGTACTTCAAACAATGAAATAGCAAAAAGTCGGACTAGTAGAATAGCTAGCCGGAAGAAGAGAACCATATGTAAAGATAAAAATATGAAAACTTTATTATCAATCCATAAAAGTGGAAAAAATAAAAAAGCACAAAATAATTGTTCACAGAGTACCCAGTAGGGGGAACCTCAGTACTATCCAACAATATTGTGGTTAACAAGGTCACCTATGCAAAAACCCAGTAAAAGGACAAAAATCCTAAGTACACAGGGAAGGGTAAATGGTAAAGTGGAGAAATCTCATGTCCAATAGAATATGAAGGAAATATTAACATATGGAAAACAAGAGCCCACAAATCTGGTACATAGTGAATAAGTAGTATAGGAGATGAATGCTGCTGAAGGAATTGTGTGGAAGGGGTGAATACAATGGCTAAAGTGGATCAGGTGAAAGGGTGCCTAAATCATCCCCTATCAAATCTGCACCTGTGACCAAATAAAAAGACCATGGTAAAACCCCATATTAAATATCAATATTAAGCCAAGTGGAGAATATAAGCCACAATACCTTGAGCACATGAATCACGGAGACAATAGGAGTGGATAGTCTAGGCGTTCCCCCTCACCCCAATGCCCATTTTGCCCTGAGCTTCTTCTGGGGGAATAAATGGTTTCATAGCTGGTTTTCGAGTGAATATAGGTTGCTGGCCCTCTCTTTCAAAGTCACGAGTCCTAGCATTTTCCAATTTTGCACTAATTCTGCTGCACCAATTAAACCAATGCATCTCGGTAGCTGTTTTCTTTTTAAATGTAGTGATATTCAATTATATAAAAATGTAGTAATTGATGTAAAATTGATGTAAAATGAGTAGACATCTTAGGATTCTTTGAAGCTCAATGCAAACTTGGTAAAAATTCCCATTAGTGATGAGCGAACATGCTTGAATAATGTGTTATCAGAGCAGGCTTGGGTGTTATCCGAGTATCTTGGGCGTGCTCGGAAAATATTTTTGAGTCCCTTCGGCTGCATGTTTTGTGGCTGTCTAACAAGATGCTTGGATCACACCTGAGGATGCTCAGAGCAAGTTCACTCATCACTAATTTCCATCATTAGTTTGGCACAGTAGTTACATATCAGTGACTAGAAAACATAAGTTTGATTGCTAACAAAAATGGGATCATGATACCCATTAATCTTCATATCAATATTACCGAAAAATAAATATTGCAAATGTCAGATATTTGCTGAACAATGTCACTTCAAATTAGTATCAGTTATGGGAAGCAAGGCACATGTGTTATGTTTGTGCTCTGAAAGAGAATATACTATCTTTAACATAGTATGGTACAGCACAAAATCATTTTACATTTACATTTATTCACTTTCATTTAATCTTTTAAGTAAAAGTTGCATGAATGTAGTAATTTCATGACGTATTTACGTTTACTGTAGCTACAGTGGGGAAAAAAAGTATTTAGTCAGTCAGCAATAGTGCAAGTTCCACCACTTAAAAAGATGAGAGGCGTCTGTAATTTACATAATAGGTAGACCTCAACTATGGGAGACAAACTGAGAAAAAAAATCCAGAAAATCACATTGTCTGTTTTTTTTTCATTTTATTTGCATATTATGGTGGAAAATAAGTATTTGGTCAGAAACAAAATTTCATCTCAATACTTTGTGATATATCCTTTGTTGGCAATGACAGAGGTCAAACGTTTTCTGTAAGTCTTCACAAGGTTGCCACACACTGTTGTTGGTATGTTGGCCCATTCCTCCATGCAGATCTCCTCTAGAGCAGTGATGTTTTTGGCTTTTTGCTTGGCAACACGGACTTTCAACTCCCTCCAAAGGTTTTCTATAGGGTTGAGATCTGGAGACTGGCTAGGCCACTCCAGGACCTTGAAATGCTTCTTACGAAGCCACTCCTTCGTTGCCCTGGCGGTGTGCTTTGGATCATTGTCATGTTGAAAGACCCAGCCACGTTTCATCTTCAATGCCCTTGCTGATGGAAGGAGGATTGCACTCAAAATCTCACGATACATGGCCCCATTCATTCTTTCATGTACCCGGATCAGTCGTCCTGGCCCCTTTGCAGAGAAACAGCCCCAAAGCATGATGTTTCCACCACCATACTTTACAGTAGGTATGGTGTTTGATGGATGCAACTCAGTATTCTTTTTCCTCCAAATACGACAAGTTGTGTTTCTACCAAACAGTTCCAGTTTGGTTTCATCAGACCATAGGACATTCTCCCAAAACTCCTCTGGATCATCCAAATGCTCTCTAGCAAACTTCAGATGGGCCCGGACATGTACAGGATTAAGCAGTGGGACACGTCTGGCACTGCAGGATCTGAGTCCATGGTGGCGTAGTGTGTTACTTATGGTAGGCCTTGTTACATTGGTCCCAGCTCTCTGCAGTTCATTCACTAGGTCCCCCTGCGTGGTTCTGGGATTTTTGCTCACCGTTCTTGTGATCATTCTGACCCCACGGGGTGGGATTTTGCGTGGAGCACCAGATTGAGGGAGATTATCAGTGGTCTTGTATGTCTTCCATTTTCTAATTATTGCTCCCACAGTTGATTTCTTCACTCCAAGCTGGTTGGCTATTGCAGATTCAGTCTTCCCAGCCTGGTGCCGGGCTACAATTTTGTTTCTGGTGTCCTTTGACAGCTCTTTGGTCTTCACCATAGTGGAGTTTGGAGTCAGACTGTTTGAGGGTGTGCGCAGGTGTCTTTTTATACTGATAACAAGTTTAAACAGGTGCCATTACTACAGGTAATGAGTGGAGGAAAGAGGAGACTCTTAAAGAAGAAGTTACAGGTCTGTGAGAGCCAGAAATCTTGATTGCTTGTTTCTGACCAAATACTTATTTTCCACCATAATATGCAAATAAATTGAAAAAAAACCAGACAATGTGATTTTCTGGATATTTTTTTTTCTCAGTTTGTCTCCCATAGTTGAGGTCTACCTATGATGTAAATTACAGACGCCTCTCATCTTTTTAAGTGGTGGAACTTGCACTATTGCTGACTGACTAAATACTTTTTTTTCCCGACTGTATGTGTTATTTCTGATATCGTCTTATAGAAATAGTTTGTACACTACAAAAATAGAACGGTTGCAGTTACCAAACCCCAAATAATATTAGTAAAATATGATTTAAAGTCAATCAGCCGATTCTCCGAAGGATCAAAATGCCTTCCATTCAAAACGGAAGGAAATTTAAGAAAGATAATCAGGAAAAAAAATCAATACAAGCAGAAAAAAGTGTTGTTATTATTACTATTCCTATCTTTAGATAAT